>NC_142991.1:5005000-5630000 GCF_061535395.1 Colias eurytheme
TGCACGGATTATTCCAGAGTGCATTGATGTATGGGTATGTTAGCCTTTCGAACATTTTTACAATCAAGTAGGAAGTTATAAACGGACTTTTTATATCGTAAAACACAGACGTATTTTTATTTTCTTTTATTTAACCTGCAGAATAAGTATGATATATGTATATTATATCCTAACATTATGTTCTAAATTCTTTAAGTTATTTCAATAAACTGAATCAAAAAGGCTTTTAAATAAAATAAATTAAAGCAACACGAATATTATTCATTCTATATCTAATAATAATTAATTCCAGAAAAAACAATCCATTTATGAAATTCCCACTCACCCTAAGCACTCACCAGATTTACGTTTACTATGAGTTGATTAATTAATCTGAATTAATATAATTAATGAATTCATTTATAAATTTCATGTCAATTCTGGAAGTTTAAAAAATGAATTAGGTACAACCTCTGCAAATAATTTTTGGACCCACACCGAAGGTTCTAGATCGAACAAGCGAGTGCATTCAATGCATCGCACTGGAAGGAATCGCATGATATCGCATAATGTTCTTGCATATAAGTAAATGCTTTTAATTTTTTCCTTACATTTTTGTATTTTTAAAAAATAAATTTTTCAACTTGAATTTATTTATGTTTTTTAAATTCAACTTAGGTAGGTATTTAATCTAACTTATATACTTATGCTAAAGTTAATCATGAATAATAATAAGCAAAAAAGTCGCCAAATTTCATTCTACTTATAATTATTGTTAATTAGGTACAAAAAATAGAACATAATGCAATATCCACTATCCATATCGTTCATAGCGATAAAAAACTAACAAGGAAGTCCGGTGGCGAACCGGTAAGATAGAAGTCCTGTTGGGTCACTGTCGCGTTAAAATTTGCGGTGAGAGACCGGATGACGACTAAAACAACGCCCGTGTATCCAGATCACGCTGTGGTCACCATGTTTTCCTTTAAATGACGTTGAAATGAGACTAGGCCGATAGTTTGGTTTTCCGTAACGGCAACAGACTGCGGAACTTTCCTATTGTACTGTATAGATAAATAGCTCCCCTGTTTTAATTTATTGGTTAGTTTAACATTTAAGTCTAAGTAGCCTGTAAAGAAACTATTTTTCCTAAGATATTTTGATAGATTGGAAAAAATACTAATCCATTGAATAAAATGAAAATAAAATTTATAAAGTAAATATCTGGATTCATAACCTGTAGTCGAAGTCGATTGAATTTAGCTCACAACTGTTTTTACCTTCCGATATTGTGTTTAAAATGCAACAGCAAGAAGGTTTTTAAACACGAAAACAAGTGATAAAAACAACTTTCACTTGTACAATTTTTAAAGACTAGGTACATATAACTTTAGCGTTAATAGCTAATAGCTTAAATATGTACCTACACAAATTTAAAAATACGATTTTTATTGAGTAACGATAGGAATTATTGTAAAGTCGGATTTTTAAGTTATAATCATTCGATCCATTTACAAATAATTTACTTTTCTCGTAATTTAATAGCACTTTTTATTAAAAAATACACAATCATCCCAAACTATACCACCAACCATTATTTCATGATTTAAAAAATAGATAATCGTCTCATTTCCTTCGTCATCATGGTCGCTATACGAAATACGTATATGTAATACATAACTGTTTCGTGTCACTTGATATTCGCAGCCGTCTGGATTTTTTGACTGGGGAGAGTTTTAACGGTGAACATTAATTAACCTTCTGATTAAAATGCAAATAGTATTGTATGTTTTTTTTGGTGTAAATATATAAGTTTCAATTTGCGAAAGCGCAAGTCAAAACTCAAAGAGAGCTCAGTTAAAATTAGCAATAAGTGGTTAAGTTTGTACAATTTAATAATACTTTTTTATGTATATTGTATAGACAGGTCCATTAAATTCAATTTATTAATATTTGAAAAATTATAATCTTTTCGTAATCGTAAAAAAGTAAACTTTTGTTTTGATATGAACAACATGAAGAATTTATTTTTATTTCCAAATAATATTTACTCTTTTGTTAAGAAAACTTCTGTATAAACTGTTATTTCAACAATTAACAAAGAAAACCCAGTTCCAAATATTAATTAAAACCCCACAAAAGCACTTTGACAAAGCTTATTCTGTATACAATTACGGCGAATTACAATACACAAAAGAAATAAGGAAACTTTGGACCTTAATTTTGCGTTTTTGCGCAGTTAACACAAAGTACGGTACGTTTGCTGTCGGATAATTTACTTCAATTATCCATGCAATTATTTAGTTTTAAATATGTAGGTGTTTGCGGTCGTCAGGTACAAAGAGTCGTTTCTTTCGGTGCGGTGGCCGATGTCGGCAGACACCTTCATGTGTCCTTTAATGAATCAGCATTTCAACTTGTTGATCACAATGGAAAGTTGGTGACGAAGTGCCAACTCAGACACGGCAAGGTGATCGTATAAATTGGTTTTGCTGTGGTTCAGTGAAACCTATGTGCCTGGTTGCAACGATTATGTAATGTGCTGATTAAAAGTCATAATATTGCAAGATTATGGTTATGAATAACAGATTAAGGATACTTACGATATAAGTATAGAAGATATTATATTACCGATTAAATGAAAATTGTTCCACTTGTAACCTGATTTCAGTGCTACGTTACTTTGTGGTAGGTAACTAATGTAACTATCTATCATACTGTGCAAACAATTTGAAATTAAGAAGCATTATTATAGCTACCCTTAAATTAGAATAGAGGCGCAAAATCCTGAAGTAAAATAATCGATTATAGGATTAAGATTTATGTCTCTTTGTAATGCGAAAGTAATTTTTATTTACTGTACATAACTATGATGAACTGAATGGAGTAGTGATAAAAAATCGTATATGTCTCCCATAGAGACTAGGTGCCCTAGTTTAATTCCATTTATAGCATTTATGATTTATGTTAATACTTATTTAAATAAGTACACGCCTAGATTACAAAATAAAAGGCAGATGGAGCATGACAATCATCCATCGCCCTTGTCAAAGAAAATACGAAATCAAAAACGAATACGAACCTCCGCCAGTGCTATAGCGATTCTAGTGTCATGCAATACGTCAAAAGGGGTTTGTTATTTTAGTAAAAAAATGCTGTCTCAAACAAACAAAAAGATAAAACATCGTTTTACAGGTTTTCTGTAGATTATTTCGCTTATTTAATTTTGTATACAAATAATAATTTTACATATACGAAGGAATACAAAACTTCAACGTATGCTGCCAGTATTTTGAAAATGAATTTGCCATTTTTAGGGGTAAAACGGTTAAAAGATCTTCGGGGTAGTAGTAGTTGGATTTTTCGATCGTGAATGTGATTATTTGTATAGTGCAATAAAGGTTTATGATCATTATTAGATAATTTTAATAAGCATAATACTTTTTTTTGTTACTTTTATATAGCTTAAAAACGTAAGAGTGGTTTTCGCCCGCAATTTAATTCATTTGAACTCCGTGATGGATATGACAAAATTAATATTATTCAGGAATTATATTTATTTATTACCCAGTAAAGCAGCTGACAATGTGGTTGCCGTAAAGTGTCACTGAAAATCAGTGTTATGGTATTAGGTATGCCTCAGGTATCCTGAGTGGCTTCCTATTTTAGCGCAAGCAACCATACATAAATTTATGTTTTCTATTACCTACTAGCGGTCCGCCCCGGCTTCGCCCGTGGTACATGTTTACGTTTTCTCTACATAAGAACCATCCTCGTACTTCAAGGAATATAATAAAAAAAGAATTATCGAAATCGGTTCAGCCGTTCTCGAGTTATGCGCTTACCAACACATTTTGCGATTCATTTTTATATATAAGATTATTCATAATTTACAATGCCAATTAATTATTCAAAATTTAATTTGTGTGTTTGTGTGTATTGAAATAAATGGTTTCTTATTATTTTTATTTTTTATTTCTTTCTTTCTTTCTAAAATAAAATGTCCCGTGTTCTCGACTAAAAACTATACCGCTATCCGCATTCATATATTTTGAAAATAAAAGATAATATAGGTAATCATTGTAATTTTGAAACATTTTTTTATGTAATTTATTTAATTCAAAATTTATCATTTATGTAACAATAGAATTTTTACAATATTATAAAAAATTATCATAAACAAGAATTTATATAAAAATTAAAACCTGACAGCTAATATTTATGTAGCCAACGTTACTAACACCACTACCATAATAATTCAGATGATTGCAAGGTCATCTCATAAATCAAAATCGGTTCAGCGGTTTATACTGCAGGACGTGCCAAAGAAATATTATGTAACATAGATACACAGAAGCACCGTGTACGTATAACAGTGCAGCGGCGAAATGACAGCACACATAGCTTTATGGAAATGACGATAATTTATTCGGTTTAGTTCGGCAACGCTCCATCACGTCAGTTACGTGGTGTCATATATTATGAACGATCGTTTAATTTAATGATTGACATGTACCTAAACTACTTGCTGGTGGCTGACTGATGAACCTATTCGACCATAAGTGATTAACTCAGTTCAGACTGAGTTAAGAGATATACATTATACATATCATTTTAAATTTAGTTCATTACACTATTAGGTATGTATTTAAAAGACAAGGTTCGTCGAATGCCGCCTTAAAAATAAAAAAGACTTCACATTCCATAGGTACGAAAATCTGGCATTATGTGTATCATAAAGCATAGTATACATTTATACTAGGTAGGTATTTAACAGTCCTGATCTCATAATAATTAATTCAAAATATTCGAACATATAATGTAATTTTGCATGACTCTATAATAAGAGAGACAATTATTATGCAGAGAAGCTGAATTTAAAATTTATATATTTTGTATCAATACAAAATGTATTTTAGTCGAACAAATGTTTAACATAAGAATATTGGAAAAACATACACATGTTGACGAAAATTATAATATGACAGTGACCCGTTATCCTTGCAGTCACATTCAACTGAAAAGGTGATTGTTATTCTTAAAAATTCAATTTATAATTCAGTATCTGTAGACATTTTCACGTAATAATACAGATTGAATGTGACTTATTTATATATTTCTATTCTCTTTAATTATGATTCTTTTACCTATTCCTTCCATCTTTTACATATAAGATTTCTATATCTTTACTTTTGAGATACATGAAATAATTGCAAAATTGAAATAATTTGGAAAATCCAAAAGTGCACGCCTCATAATTTTTTTTTAATAAATATTTATTAATTATTATTTTTGTTTATTTAATAACAATTAAACCACATCGAATCAGACCCTGAAAAATGAAAGGGTTCTATTCCTGAGCATACTCAAGCGTAAGAGAAAAAAAAAGACTCGATTAGTAAAGTATTTCGGTCGCTATCGTGTTAACAAGAAAAAGGATCCGCACATACAGACGCACGGACGTCCAAGACAGAACTTTTTTAAACTGTTTTTTAACTAGTTTAAATAACAAAAATGACATCAAAAATATCATGAACGTTAAAAATAGTGTTTTTTCTTAATATGTGTGTGTATGTATTATCTTACAAGTGCAATGTATGATACATAAAGACATTTTAAGTTTGAAAAATCAGATGTTTTGCGCGAAGTGACAGTAGTACCCACCTCAACGCTTCGCTTATGAGGCGTGCAATAAAAGTTGGTATTATACTTACTCAAAGAGAAATAAAAAATATAAGAATAATAATTGGATATTATTCAAAATCACTTTGAGATTTTTGCTCTAATACTTCCTAAGTGCCACCTGCTAGTCGCAATCTCACATAGAATCGAATTTTATACCGTGATAGGTATATTCATTTCCGAAAATTTACACAATGGTTTTTAATAAGTTTTTTTACCTTTAATTATAACATTAATTATGCAGGTTAATCGTGTAGGTACCTTGTCATAAATTTAGATATATATTTCAAAATCTTTTGCGTAATTAATGTATAAATATTCTTATCATCCCATCAATTTTTGGAATCTGACTTAATTCAAATTCAACTTAAAATAAAGTATTTTTCATTTAACTCTACTTACAATTTGTTTCCTATTATTTCGTTGTATCGTGTACAAGTTAAAACCCTAACTGCAGTTATTTAATCTATTTTCCCTAGAACTCTTAACCAACATTAACCATACTAATTCGCCCGTTACATAAGAATTTTCATCAAGTTCATGTAAATCGATGATGCTAGCTGTCCAGTATTACACCGAGGTATCACGTCCACGCCCACATAGGTCGCCGCGAGGTCAGAGCGGGCGGCGCAAGGGCGATGCATGCCCTTGCCGACAGACGGTAGATGCACCCTGCAGTCTGCTAAGAGTTTAGACCTACTCTTGTGTTGCAACCTAATTTATAAGGTACTAAGATTTCATATATACGAGTATTGAGCAATGCATTTGTGGTATTGTTTTAGTCATGTAGTTTAAAGTTTAGAAGGCTCTATGTAAAATAAATGCCTCGTCAAGGATACAAATCACGTCCATTCAAAAATAAAATAAAATAAATTTAATGTTAATTCTACTTTATTATTAGAAAAAGAAAATAGTTTTATATGCATTAATTATAGCTAATATATCTAAGTAGGTACCTATTTTTAAAATGCAATCGATCGCTCATTTCTTTTTTACAAAAATATATGGATTTCCTTATCAAATGTTGTTACAATTTATGTCGTTTATATTAAAGAGTTGAAGTTGCAAAATATAAAAACACAAAGTTTAAAAAATGATTTTTTTATGCGTAGTTACGTAAACGAAAATAGGCTCGTATGCTGTGCATTTACCTTGACTGCTATTTCACAAATGTCTATTGTCATTCTGGTCATTAGGAGATTGAATATGAATATGTAACTGAACCATGAAACATCACATTTATGTTTAAACAAACATAAGTACGTAGCTTTTTGGTAAGTAGGTATAATGTTTCATTTTTCAAAAACAAAACAAAAAACAAATTTCAGAGGTAGTGTAAATCTGCACGTTAGCTACTATTAGGTATGAATTCTGTGCCTATGCGTTCGCTACATTAGCTAGCGCCTACTATATAGTTATTATTCTGTGGCTAGTGGCTACAACTAGTAGACCCTCTACGAGCAAATACGTAACCGATATTACGTATGATACGTATCATTTCTAGCTACCAGCAGTAATTTAATTTTTGCGTCATCAAATATACATATAATTTAAACAGCATTTAAAATTGGATGTGACGCTTTTAAAAAATAATAAAGCTTGAATTTCTGGCGCAATGATGCAATTGAAGTTTCTTCTTTATTCAGGCGTCGTCGCAGTGCAACCAATGTCGCTTTGGTATAAGGCCTCCATAAACGTTTAATTTCGCATTCATGTCTGCCAGACCGGATAAATTTATCGCTTCATGCATTTTGGACAGTCTGCAGACCGTACAAATGCGGGCAGATTTGTTAAGAAATCCTTTATCAGAACATCACAATACGAAAAATATCACTTTCTATATCATAGACAAGACAGACAAACTGTAAATGAATTTAGCTGATAGTAAGACGTGCGCAATGTGTAGTATAGAGACATTCGAAAAAAAGTTATTTTACAAATGATAATCTCATAGCCTCAGGTTGTAATAATTTGCCTTGCAAATATTTTTTTAGGATAACGAAAATCATTTCTACTATAATATGGATATTCTAGTAGGTACATTATTTATTAAAACAACATATTTGATACGTAATGATAACTCCCGTATGGTCTAGTGGCTAGGATACCTGGCTTTCACCCAGGAGGCTCGGGTTCGATTCCCGGTACGCAAACCTTTTTTATTTTTTTCATTGGATATACTTTTTATGTAATAAATTTATTGTTAAATTTAAATAGGTTTAAATTATTCTGTCTTTAAATTTGGGTGAAGAGTAGATATTATTAGAATATTAGTTATTCTTATTTTTTAAATACAGGTTTTAAATTAAAATCGATTAAATGAAGGAACCATTTGTATCATTGAATGATTTATTTTTAGCACATTTATTTAATAAATAAATAAAAACCTAGTGTATCTTGCTGTTCAGTGTCAACGTCTGCTTGAACCCTCTCAAATATAATTCACAATAAGCTACAACACTTTTGTATGCGCCCGCGCACAATACCTATTCACATTTATCGTGAAGTGCTGTATATCGGTAATCGGCCGCCGGTCGCTCACCCTTTATTATAAATGCATCATAACGATTTATTTTAAAGAGGACGAGTCAATTTTTGGACTTTGGTGTCAATTACAAAATAAAAATATATAAAAAAAACCACTCACAAATCACAATATTACTAAAATCCATATGTTCAGCGCTAGGTGAGGATCAAAATCTTTCACAGATACAAGATAATGATGATTAGGGTTTTTTTTGTTGTTTTTATCATCTTAAATCTTACTATCTATATGTTATCAAATCAAAGATAAATTATTTATTAAAGATAAATTATTCTTGAACCAAGGTGTTTACAAGGTATGTGATGTGATATTTTGAAATGATAGTTTATTAAAATAGTTTAAAGTTATTAGGAAATCAATACTTAAACATTTTTCTGTAACTCATTGAACAAATTACTAATATCGGATTTTAATTGCTCAGCAGGCTCTTCCAACGAGAAAAATGCATCAATACTTTCTTTGGAAACAATTTTTATGAAGGCACTTAGTGTATCCCTTTCTTTATCTAGTTCATTTTTAATGTCTTCTTGAACAGGCTCAAAGTTTTTCATGTCCATTTCGCGTTGTAACATTGCATTAATTCTTTCATTCACATCATGGAATATATTTGTAATATCGTTCATAGCTTGACTACGAATTTGCTCCTTTTTAGATTCGATAACAATATCTAACAAAGAACCAAATTCATTCTGAGAATTTATGACATCGTCCGCAGAAGTTACAATCATCCGAGAAACCCTGGTAATTGCTGAAATGAAAATAAAGACACCTTTAAAAAAATCACTTTAAAAAAATCATCAAGTAATTGTACACACTTGAGAGATGGTAGGACGTAAATATAGATTTTTTTTACATCAATATGTTTTTGTAACATGTAAAATGTAACAGAGAACACTCGAGCATTTTCTCGAATTTTCTATACAATGGAACATTCTTAAGAATGCTATGACGTTCAGTATAGGTAATGCTCACAGCGAGTGAATAATTATATTAATTATTATCTTACCTTATATAAAAGTAGGTACTTGTAACATTTCGTAGTCCCTTGCGATTACAATTGCAAAGCCTGATTAGGCTTGGTAGTTTGTTAATATTTTACACCAATGCGTTCTTTTTTTAAATGTAATAGGTACTTTCTATTACATTGTATCTATATTACATCAAGCGCAAGTGATATTTGATAAAAAACAGCGATTGCCTGATGTTCTTTTACAAGTGAATGCTCTAGAACCTAATCTATCAGCACTCTTATAAACGAAAACAAATTGAGTAGTGAAAAATATACGCAAACGACCGCGACGTTATGAGTAACTAAGTATGAGCCAAAGAATCTAAAATCTAAGTTTCATTTTAAGCTAAATCAGCAAAAACTTACATATTTCAGAACAGCTTATACAGTGTTGTTTGTATTTATCTACAGCAAGTTCCAATTCCGTTAATTGAGCATCCATCATCGAGACGGTTTTTTTTATATCATAAATTTTCTTTTCAGAATTTTGACTCACAAGTTCTTTGTAAGTTCTATAATCGTCTTGTAAAAGTAGTGTTTTATACATTGTCGGTCCATAAGCCTTTAATGCTGCCTCTTTAATTTTTTGTTCCATATCTTGAATATCAGTATCGTAGGACTCACTTACATTTTTTATAATCGTAATCAGCTCTGGTTTTAGCTTCTCGACGTAATTCTCCATTTCTAATGTAGATTTGTCTTTAATTTGTTTGGCAGTGCCACAATATAGATTCTCGTCAATACTCCTCTTTGATATTTTATGACCTAAAATATAATAAATATATAATTGAACAGTTATTCACACCTATCTTTTCACTTCACGTTAGTACCTAAACTTAGAAGTTTAAACAATATAAATTTGCTACCTACTCACCACAATTTTCTTCACAGAGACTTTTATACAGGTTATACTTTTTTGATAAGGATACATAACGTTTCTTCTGGCTATTTATTTGATTGTTTACTGCTTCTTGTTCATTCAGAAGGTTACTTAACTTTGATACCCTTGGCTGAATGAGCTTATGATTATTAGATATATCTTCGATTAGCTCTTTTAAGTGTTTCGGTCCACCGCTAAACCATTCCTCGAATCCATCAATTCTTTCCATCTTACTGTCATGCGCATCTTTTCCAAATGTGTAATATGACGCGTTAATACTTTTGTTGAGATTTAACTGGTCATACATGTAATTTACAATAGCTTCAACATCATTTTTTCTAAACAAACTTTCATTACATTGCTGTTGATTTGGTGCTTCTAAAAATGTCATGTGCGTAGTAACTAAGTATTATCTATTAATTAATGGAAAAAAATACATTTTGTATTGTAATTGCATTGACCATTTGAATTAAGTAATATTTTTATGTACTTACGTCGAGTAGTAACTTTTGACGTTGGAGGTTGAATGGTTGTGCTTGAAAGGTTTTCCCAAAAATTATGCTTACCATCGTCCGTTCGATTGTTTGTTAGATCACGTTCAAAATAATCATAAATATCCCATCCGTGAATGCAAGATACCGCCTATAACATTTATTTCATTAATATATATGTATATATTAATAGTATAATTAATTTAAGAGTATAAAATAATAATAAAACGCCTATTTATATACCTGAAAGGCGAACATAATAATTATTGAACCAATAGTAGACATTTTCGAACGTATGTGAAATAAAATGTGATTTTTATTCCATTTGGGACCTATTTATACTTTTTTATTAACTGTTCTATTTATTTGATACGCAAAACATGCGATGAAGTTGAAGAATATTTTTAGTGCCCAGTAAAGTATTACCGATAGTAAAATATGATAGAAATACTTTTCATGTCTGTTTTCATACCGTTAAAATGTTAATCAGTTCATATAAACTGTATAATTAACCTTTGTGGACAACCAGGTTATAGGTACTAGCTCATATTTATTTTTTATAATTTATAGGTATGTATAATTTAATTGTTGTTCTCCGCCTACACACAGTGTTACATTCAATTTTATTCTACTTTATTCACAATGAAATTAGTGCAAGTGAAAATTGTAGGTTCCTCATAAAGCATAGTAAAATTTACAAAATTATAGGTACCACATGTACTTAACTAGGTACCTACATATTGAATTAAAAAGCTTATTACTTATTAAAATAAAAAAATTGTGTTAATGCATAACATAAGCTTAAAATTAAATGCATTTCCTACCTACAGTTTATTTTAACCAAGAGTTAAAAAAGCAAATTTAATCATGTACCTAATTTAAAATTTTATTATGTTTGAACTATTAATAATGGTTTATGAATAATATTATTCTACACTAGATAGATAAGGATTAGAGTATGACATTAATTGCTTCGTAAATTAAAATTTAGCACGTCATTTGTTAAGATTTATGAAACCATAAAATAAGTTATGTATGTCAACATTTTTACGTTTACTATAAAAATTATAGGTAGGTAAATAAGTTGGACATGCATCAGTAAATATTTTGTTAGAGTTGCAGCTAAATGATTAAGTATGGTGGTAGAGTTCTAATATTTCGTAAATTTAACACGATTACAAGGCTCATTTATCAAGGGGAGGGAGTGGGGGTGAATGTCTGGTGTGGTTTGGGTGTGGGGATGACTAGGGCGGCAGGGTCACACGGCGACGTTCAAGGTGAAGGCCGACATGATTGTAGCTAGGTATATTGCATCGTTACGAACCTATTGTCTCGACTTAAGATGAGACTTAAATCAACCCGCATATTTTTAGCAGTATTATACTTGGTGTTTTGTTAGCACATGAGGCTTGTACATAAATAATACAGAAAAAATATAGTGGCGTTTTATATATTTTTTGTAGTTAATGTTATCATATTATTATCACTGTTTAAAATTCACTTTCTCATAAGAACGTAACTCATATCGTTATAGGTAATTTACTGTATTTTACTTTGTATACATATACTAGATTAAAAAAATGACATAAACGTAGGTTATCTATTGAAAATCTTCTAAAAGTAATTAAGATCATTAACTCCATATTACTGTACCAAATGAACACTTTATTTGCAGAAGCAATTTCAAAATTTGAATGAAAATGTATAAAACAATACAGGTCAATTCTAGATTGTAGAGCAAGGCCTGCTCTAACCTTTAATAAATGAGAATATAATTATATAAATGATATAATATAGATCCACACGAATTGTACCTAATTTAAACAATTGTGAACGTGTAACGAAACCGCAGCTAAATAATCGTGACGGTCAACGCTGACGTGATTACACCGTGAAGGGCGACACACCTTGCTGAAAATATTTACGTGGGTGCATTATTCATACGTAAACATTTCATTAGAATAATTTATAAATAAAGAAACAGGGTTTTTACCTTAGTACGGTCATATTATTTTTACATCACATGAACAAAGCTAATAAATTATGAAAATATCGAGTGCACTTAAGGGGATTACTATGGTCAAAACCGAAAAACACCTTATACATATTGAATTTTGTTGAGGAAACTGTTGGTACGATTGTGTTAAAAAAAATATATGTGATACTCAAGGATATAATTAACAAAGTGTATTGTTTACTTTTCATTTTAGAACGGCCTAAACATAAAAAAATACATACAAATCAACCCCTTTTTGAACATAAAACGCATTTTGTTAGGAAAACGGCTACATATTTATACATGAAATTTATACCAAAAAATATGTTATGATATTTGTAATAACTTGTATTCTTTATTTTTTCAATTTTCATTATTATCGTTAAATTATCAAGAAAAAACTCGAATTTATAATAAAACCCACATAAAACCTCACCTCTATTGCATATTTTCGACGAAATTTGACGGTGTCAGTTCGACTCGGACGGGGGACTGTACGTGCGGTTTTTTTTGCAAAATAACGCTAAAATTCACCGAATTGAATGTTTTGTTAAATTAAACCAGATTGTAATAGGTATTTACATGAGCAGTTCATGAAACTAAAGTTAAAAATAGGTATGTAAAGATATAAAAATCTGTTTGTAAATTAGTTTTGTTTTTGAAAGGCGTCATTGAATAATATCCAGTGTTGATAATTTTTGACAGTAAATTATTATCAGAAAACACATACCTATAATTAAACAGTAACAAGACTTTACCTGTGCCTTGAATATTAAAAAAAAAATTAATTGCTGTTCTATCGTATATTTTAAGGGTCCAAAACAATCCATAGGCCGGGAGATACTGACACAAAATTTTGAAATTTTGAATACTTCTAGTAGGGGGCAAAGTGCTTGAAAAACTTATTTATTCGACACGTATCAAAAATACGACTGTATACAATACGTAAAATACTTGTTATAGTATGGGATCATTATATTCTGTTTGTTTGTGTACAATTCTACCGACACAATGTTATCCCGGATTGCAAACATGGGGCGGACGATTAAGACGTAAAAAAAAAATTACGATTGGTAGGTACCAGTATGGCATTTAGATATTTGGAAAGTATATGATGCAATGTGACCATTATTATATTTGCCATACTAATAGAGGGAAAAATAACTACGTTAAAAATAAAAAATAAAAAAGATTTGATATTATTAATTACTACATATTATTTAGATGTGCTATTTATAAAATAGGTTTGATGTCGGTGCACGGGCTTAATACTAAGTGCTTAGTGCTTGGCACTTTGTTGGCACCGACTTAGTTTTTAATGTAGTTATTTTTATTGAATACTTTTTAGTGAATCAAAGTTACTTGCTACATTTCAATTAAGTCATCGAGATCAGACAAAAATGCTCATAAAATAAAAAGTACTACTTATGCCTATCCGAATAAAATTTTTATGGGACCAATTCAACACTATTCTGCATCAAACAAAAAAGAATAACGTTAATCGGTTCAGAAACCTCGGAGTAATCGGTGTTCATACATAAAATAAAACATACCGGCCGAATTGATAACCTTTCTTTTGAAGTCGGTTAAAAATTTGTGCCATACTGCTACAAATCGTTCAAAATCCGAATAAAATCTTACAATGAAATTTTATTATACACATTCGCCTCCTCCCATTAGTATGGCATTATCACACTTCTGTTTATGATCTTTCAGGAGCTGTTGAAAATAAAATTTAAGATGGTACAAATCGTTTAGTGAAAAAAAATGCTGATTTTCGGCGGTATGGCGACCATTTGGAACTGTCTGAAAAGTATGGCATGGCGATTTTCGTACATGGCTACTGGAAGATGATTACCTGTGCTGTATAATTAGCCTGGTACAAAGGGTTTTCTTTTTAAATCAAATCATTCACGTCGGTATGGCGGGCTGTAAGTCACACCGGAAAAGTATGGCATGACACTACCGTACTTCTTTTTTATGGGCTATATATAGGTAAATCCTAAAATTTTTGTGTTACAGATCGTTTGACTTCCGTAATCCGTAGACTAACGCCCCTAACTACTACGTACGTACTAAGACCCCTGTAGAACCGCCATCCTGTTACAAATGACCCAAAATTTTGTGTCTGTATCTTCCTGCCTACTAAACATACACTATAATAAAATCGTAGGAAAGTCAAAACTGACATAAACGTATAGCAACATTTTTAACTGACGCCATTATAGGACGAAATTCTCAATTCAACTGAATTGTTTGTTGGTTCCGTTACCTCCGCACTTTTAACTGGGTGAACCGATGATTTCATGATTCATAAAAATATAAATTATATAAAAATAATTCCTTTGCAGTGACTCTTCGAGGAAGAAAGAAGTGTTACAATTTTTAAAAACATACATAGTACATTTCCTTCGACAAGGTTTTCTCGTATTTATAATCTACCGCCTGACAACTTAACCCCCCTCCCCTCCAGTCGGTTAGTTGTCAGTCGATCGCTTACATTTTTTGAAGAGACGATCAGCGAGCCAATTGATCTTAAACAGCCGACCAGTGCGGTCTATAAGTGCCATAGCCGTGCCTTGTGATTTATTTAAGATTTAAGAAAACTATCAAGTGAATGTAGGTACCAAGGGAATAATAAAATATTAATTGTAACGAAGGCGTTTTTATTCTACAACCCAACATTCAGGATAATATAATAATCAAATAAGGCGTCATTATAAATATCATATCAGAAAAACAAAGGTTTTTTTCAATATTGTTGTTTTGTTAAATATTTTTTACTTCACGAAATATACTCTTCTGAAGACGTCAACTCTCTGGAGAATCTGTTTAATCAGAGGATTTTAATAAGATACTAGATATGTCGCAGTCATCTGGAGGAATCTGCTATTTGATTGAAGACTAGAGCGATTATTGAATGGCCACATTTAATTGAATGACTAAAGAACAACTCGTCATCCAACAATATGCCGAACGTTCTATCCGCTCTGTTCAAAGGGCTATATTACGATTCGCTAACTAGTTGGACGTCGTAAGTGATGCTTGTTAAATCAGTTCGGCCTAGTCATCCAAACAAATATCAGATTTAATCATATGACGGCGATGTCTTATAGACACAAATAATGGAAACAATGCTAAAAAACATATATTTTATGTTACAACATCATAAAAAATAGATTTGATCGGAGCCCTCAGTGCGCGAGTCTGACTCGTACTGGGTCGGTTTTATTTCCTTCCCTAATACCTTTAATCTTCAACTGTACTATATTTTTCCTGTTGCCATAACATGTAGTAGAGACTTTGCTTATAACGGTTAATGTTGAAAGATGAGTCTTCCTACATTACATTTACAATATAGGTACATATCTAGTACACAATATTTACTATTCATAAATGTAATATTATGTTACTGCCTCTCAGAGAAAACATAAATTAGGTAGAAAGCACTAACACATTACGATACAATACGATACATTTTACAATTCCATAATCTTTGGTCACTTTTACTTCAATAATGATGTATATTATAGAGGGCGGTTAAAAAAACAAATTCAAATATATTGACAGAATCATTAAGGTCGTTGAACCATGTAATTGCCTTAAGTGATGCATGAAATATTTTGCATGTTCTTTACCATTCATATTGAAGTTAAGTATAAATTTTCGATTCGAATTTAAGAGTAGTCATTGTATGAAGAGAAGATTGATTTGCATTTTTTTTTGTCCTTTCCCGTAGAGTAGGTAATTGCGATTTCTATCTCTGACTCGTTAAAAAGTCAGGGTGCAATAATAGTACAAACGATTTACATTTCTTAATATAATCATACAACTAAATTAAAGAAAATCCATTTTTATTAAAGTTATAAATGCGAGAACCTTGTTGAGAACTAATATTATGACGTAGCGTAACGTAACATATATATACATATATGTATATTATGAAGTAGCTGGAATCAGGAGTATCATTACGAATGTTTTTCAATATAGATACTTCAATATAATGACGTTTGTATATGAACATACCGATAATATTAATTCTATTGTATGTTTGCCCTAAAAAGACAAATGACAACATAAGTGGTGACTGACCTTATACCAATCCAAATAGGTGCGTCGTAGATGTATGCATGCACCATGAATGCAAATCACTTGAGTGGGTCAGGGCTGCAATTACCCGTATTTAATGTATTTAAAATTAAGAAAAACAGATATATTTTTGAAGTGAAACTTCTTCGGGGTTTCACTTCGGGGTTGGATAAAAATTTAGTGTAACATTTTTTCGTTACGCGTGACATTTTTCCGTTACGCGCCATCTTTGATTCGACGTATTTCTGTAAAGTTGCATATAGTAAATTATTTTTTGACAAATAAGGTCATAAAGAAGTTTCACTTCTTACGTGTGTACACTAGTACACGCACACATTTTTTTTGTAATTAATAGTGTAAACAACATAGTTTATCATACAATACTATCCGTAGACCGTACCGCATACGTGTGAAAAACTCAGAAACAAACCATCGGGCACGCAAACATATAGTTTAATCGTAGAATAGCCGTGACGTCTGTGAAGACGTCATAAAATTTTTACTACATATATGTGTGATGTAACATGGGTCCAGCCCTTGTCCAGCCTTAGTCATAAAACGGCAGACACAAACAAGTGTGGACAGAAATACTTATGACTTACAGATCTACGTATAAATTTATCTTTGGTTAACTGGTGGTTAGATGAAAGAAATTCCCGGAATAACGTTCATTCACCGTATTATTTATATATTTCGAAGCAAATAGGTCAGTGCTATTTAAATAAGAGAGTGTCCTTAGATGCACTCGTACACACGTAGAGCCTCGAAACAAACCTTTGAGAGCGAAGGAAAGGATCATTCTGTACACGATTAGCCTTCTTATCACAACGTAGCCGAATTTCACGTAAATAAATCACGCAATGTACTCACAACCCTAAATTGCGCAGACTGTTCGACGTCGTCAGTTGAAGCGCTATTAGGTGACGTCACTGACGACATTGTGAGGGTAAGCGTTAATGGAGCGTGCCGGCCGTTATGTAAGCGCGTATCCAATCACAATGTTAGCCGCCGAAAGTGCATGACCATAACATTATCATTGTGCTACGTCTACCTTTTTGATTTTATAGGTTTCTATATACGTCATGACATTATAGAATAGCTGGCTGCAGGCCATCTAGTGTTTATTTAGGTTGTGTCCCTTTTTCTAGTGCTTTAATGAGTAGGTATATGGGATTAAACTAATTAATTTATGAATATTTCAGTTATGGGAGAAAATGAGAAATCTATTATAATATTAATTATAACGACAAGTTAATGGCTCTGAAATAGCTAATTGCATGAAAAAAAATATGACCTTGCCATAAGCAATTTGTAGAGCCACTGAAACTCATTGCCCTAATTAAATTATGCTTGAACTATATGGTAGTGAATAGTGATTATAAAATTATAACCACATATTATGTTAATAAAAATAATTTTACAGATAGATATATATTGATCTATTTAGGTAATGCCAATCAGACTAAGATAACAATTTGTTGTCAAGTCAGGATGATTAGAGTCGCGACGAACCTTGTTAAAGAGCAATAAGGAATATTGGGCATTTTTTGTCCAAGCGAAGGGAGACATGAGTCAGAGGCGAGTTGCCGACGGAAATGAGTGCTTCCTCCGCGCTATCGGCCGGCACTTTTGTTAAATTAAAATGGATGAGGTTTAAAGTGGAGCGGTCGTAACTAACGGTTGGCGCGTCGACGTCTGTCCGCGATTACGCCAATCTGCTACGCAGCAAAAAATAGGACGCACGGCGACGCGTGGGGTCGCACTCTCGGCTCGACCTCACTCAAACTCATTAACAAATATGTCACCCAAATGTCTTACGAAAAAACAATGAATACATTTTTATGTTTACGTATAACAATTGTTATGGGAAAATGCCTTAAGTTGGTCTTTTAAATTCATATTCATTGAGTTCGTAGCACGGATATGGTGCTATTATTATTATGGTACATAAATACAATAGGTATTTTTTTATGTGGATAGAGGAAGACCACTTCATAGCCAACCGATTATAATATTACCTACAAATTAAAATTCTACTTAATAGTAATTGACAAAGGATACCTTTCTAAAATCGTTATGTCTATGAAGATATCTGTCTCTATAAGCAACAGTTCCCATGTCAAGATTTAAAATTTTAATTTGACAAGAATCGAGGAATCGCCTAGGATTGCACGCGCAGGTGTTTCGCTGAATAAGTCATACCAGAATCTTATCTTAGATATTTCCATATACCTGCTTTTCGTTGAAACTATCTCGTTATCTTGGGAGATGTAGTGTGATAAGAACCAGTTCGTGGAAAATACAATGCGAATAAAATAGGCATATCAACAATTATTTATTCAGTATTTTCCATAGATAATGTCTTCTTATCTAATTGACATGCCTCATTCGATTTTCAATTAATGAGATTTTACTTAACTATAAACCTTGTTAATTGTTTGTTTAGACGATGATCGAAAACTCTCCTACAATGCAAAAGTATTAAAAAAATTAAATGTTTTATAATTTTAAAAATAATATTCGGTAAGTACCTATGTAATTTGGTTGTGAAGTTACCTATCGGTAAACTCTAAAATCAATTTTTAGGGCGTCTAAAGAGAACTCTAATCAACCTACGTTGTACCATGTACAAATGAATGTCAGCAAATAACATTAAGGTTAATAAAAGCGTACTTAATATTGATTTTTCGGTTTGAGTAAATAGTCGTCTAGGTATATAAATTTCCATAATGCAATTCGTCTAGACTTTACAAAGCGCTCGCGAGCGTGCCTAGCGGAGACACCGTCTGAAGGTGAAATAGATAATAGCCAGCAGTACGCTGCACTTTTAACACTTAAGTACTCCTAGACAGTTTACTCTCGTCTAGAATACCGACTTTCAGAGGAATTAAAACATACATCCTTTGTCGGTAATATACATAAATTAATAGTAAATCTATAGTTGCTAACCTAGTTTTAGGACATCGTCGTTTTTCACATTACATAATATGTAATACGTTATCTAACTACCCACAATTGTAAGACACACTTACTTGAATATGTGTAAATATTTAATACCTTAATCAATGTTCCTTAAACAATAGATACATTTTATAGTAGTACTAAAATACATAGGCTATAGGTACTATAATACAATATTACCTGTGGCTCTACATTGTTAGACCTAGAGCACCTGGCGTTCAAACAGAAAAATATAAAAAAAAAACTATACCTATGCTAATTCATATTCAATGCATTGCAGTCATCTACTATTCAATTTAAAATTAGTATTGCTAGTAAATTTTACAAATTATAATAATCATTCAACTTAGACGGACCTGACAGCCATTATCCCGATGAAACGAAAAAAAATATTATCGGATTGCATAGTGAATCTTAAACGTTTTGGATACTTATCCCTATTCTAAAAATTTACTTCGAACAATTTATCAAAAGTAACACCCAAACTGCAGCGAGTGATTTTTGCATAACTTTCGATGAATAATATTTAAACAGGTATGCAGCGAACTACGTAAGGTACCTTCAGATGTAGGCTGATGACGTAAAAGCATTGTTTGTCTAGTCTAGACCGAGCTGGGGACACGAAACGGAGCGTGATATCGTCTGGAGGTTACTCGAAGGCCTTATTACCTTTTCAATGCATATTGCATGCTGTATTATGAAAATTTTCGTCTAAATACTTTATAAGGTGAATGAATGCAATTGCTGTGTTCAACGAACAAGAACATTATGATTTATTATATCTAATAATTTACAGTTTACTATAGATCAGATTGAAGCATATCGTTTTAGTTACTGAGAATAGAAAGAAGACATAGTTCAAGGATAATTTTGTACCGGATCAAAAACTGGTGTATTTGATTCTACTGAATATGTATATAAAATATGAAACTGAAAGTTTGTTTAGATGGATGTATTAGGTAGTGAGGTTTGCTTTTCCTTCATGCTGTTTTTTGTCATAGCTGAAACTTAGTAAGTAAAAAAATTAGGGGCTGAATTAGTGTTGCAGCTATTGTTATTAATCACAAACTTTGTATAGATTGATCGGAACTCCCCAAAAAAAGACTTCAACATCTTCTCTTCTTAAAACTGGTACGCAGTAAATTTAGCCTGAATTCCTCGGCTTTATCCCATTGCAATGGGATAAAGCCGAGGAATTCAGGCTAAATTAATAAGGCATTGACACCAAAAAAAACTTGCAGGCTGTAGCTATTAGGTATTCAATATATCTGCGTACCTACTATACTCACACTTTTCTTTCATTTCATGTTATTGTAATCTTTTAATTTTTATGAATAAGTTGTTGTTAAGTGGAAATATCATGATAATAAAAATTAAGAAATAAAATTATGTAATCCAATTCATTTAACACAGTAGTAATAACTTTTACTGCAGAGAAGTCATTATTTCAAGCACATCTGCACATAATGTAACGTGTCATGCTAACTAAGCACATATCGTACAAGGGAAATTATTTCATCATCATTATGATGCAAATAGGTACCCACATGTTTCCTGCAATCTTCTTTGAATTCCTAGAGATGCCTTCAAGGCATGTCACAATGAAAGCATCGTCAGTCGGAATAATATAGTGCCATTAATTAGAGACACATAGCATAGAAATACAAGGCCTTTCCTCCAGTGAAGCTATGAAATATAGTGTTAAAAATCGCTCTACATCAATTTTATTCCAATGGTTTTCAATGACGTACGTTAGGCGTATTTCCAAACTATACATAGCCAGAACGCAACCATAGGAAACTGCTCGTGTATACTTTGTAATGCTGTTTTTAAGTTTGTTATTACAATATATACACGAATTTTGCGTACTGATCGTGTATACTTTGTAACGCGGATGCTTGCTTCTTCGTTCCAAACTATACACGATCAGTACGCAAAATATGTATAACTAAATATAGCTAATAAACAACTTACGCTTGAGCGAAATAATAAATATATAGGCAATCAAAGACTTGTACAGCTATATCTATCTACTTTTATTCTTCTTGATTGATTCAGTAAAATATGGAATAAAAATATTATTAGGTAAGCTTATGGAATAAAAATAAATAGGTAACAGATATAAGGGTTACCTATGGGTTAGGTTAGGTTCGTGTTTTTTTTAACTACACAAAAATAGGAGCCCCGCGAAGCGGGGCTCCGTCGCCTCGCAACCGTCTTCTTCTGGACTTATTAGATTCTTACATTTTAGCACTATTGTCAATTGTAAGTCGTGCAGTATAGTCGGGAACGAAGACACAAGCATCCTCGATACAAAAAATATACGATCAGTACGCAACATTATATACACTAAATACAATACAATAGATTTCAAAACAGCAATACAATAATATAAACGCGAGCAATGGAAAGACGCCGCGCTTACCTACTCCGAAACATACACGATTAGTCCGCAATCCGCATGCGTACTGGCGCTGTATATTTTGGAGCGCTATTCTTACTTACTTCACTACAAAGTATACGCGAGTATTTGCGTACTGCTGTTGTATAGATTGGAAGAACTTTGTAAAAAAGTTATTTCCAAACTATACGTGATTAGTTTCACACCGTTGCGTACTGGCCTTGTATAGTTTGGAAAGACGCGTACGTTAGTCATTGAAAACCGTTTTTAATCAAATAAATGTTACATAATATATCCTATTAATATTTTATATTTATTTATACTGAATTGCAAAAAAGTGTTTCTTTTACAAGAAAAGGAAACCGATTTTAGTCATACGCTATAAACCAAATAAAAAATGAATAAAGGGTTGATTAATTTATTACGTACGCTGCTAGTTTATTGTAATTTTATGCAAACATGTTTAAAAATATAAAGCTATGACCGTATTTTTAGTAGTCACCAACCCTTACACTGTGGCCCTAAAGCTCCCGTGATATGGGCTGTCTAGACGCACTGCTCGCGCCCTTGCACTGCGCGGTGATACGCGTAATTAGCCACAGTGAGCCACACACAAACAAATGTCGCTTACAAATGTATGAATCGAGAATCGCCATCGATATTATCAAACATGTACGTGGTAATATGCATAGTACATATTCTATGCCATTACTAATCACATTATCACAGTTTTACCTGTGGTTTTATTTAATATACCTAATCAATATATTATTATTAGGACTTAGGTCTATTATTAAAAAAAACCACATCAAAATCCGTTGCGTAGTTTTAAAGATTTAAGCATACAAAGGGACATAGGGATGATAGGGACAGAGAAAGCGACTTTGTTTTATACTATGTAGTGATTCACCTTAAAGTCTAAATTTGTACACCCTTGTCGACTGACCGGTTATTTGAGAAAATTGGGACGATCTAAAGCCTGTTTTACGTAGGTAAGTACGGTTTTTTTTTTCAAATTTACCAAAAATATAATTGTATATCAGTATATAAATAGAATAGAGATTATCGGAATGACTTTATAATTAAATCGAAACTCAACTGAAACACTTTTTTGTTTATGTAAACTTTTACAAGATTATATTTTCTTATGATGATTATGTTGTTTAATTAAATACAAAAAAAAATACAAAATACAAAAATCTTTATTGTTGCATAAACATTTTGTAGATAATACAATGCACTAATCTCCACACTAGGATTCCCTGTGTTGTGGAGAATAGTCTCTTCCAGCTTACGTCTATTTACACAGTTTATACAGAGGTAAATTCTTAACTACGAAAATACATGCAATATGCTATTTGAATAAATTTCTGAGAGTGAATGAGATAGGATGGATGTCTTGAGTGAGTTTGAGGTTGAAATATTAATTCATAGAAACACTCATAGTACCTATCACATTTATATAATATATTGACAAGTGAGAATTTGAAATCAACAAAACAGTTAACGGAAAATGTTCATAGATCAGCCAATCGAAAATATCCTCGATTTTTCTATTTAACAGGGTGACTTGAGATTTTTTCACAGAATACTCTGATTAAGCTGGACATGCGACTAGATAAAAGTTCAATTTATTCACTGTCTATAGAATAATATTGGATATAGCAACATGAATGTCTAGACGCGGGGGCGGCGGAAAGGTGTCGGCACTTCATGGG
The DNA here is from genome assembly GCF_061535395.1 of Colias eurytheme. NCBI lineage: Eukaryota > Metazoa > Arthropoda > Insecta > Lepidoptera > Pieridae > Colias > Colias eurytheme. The sequence goes on from NC_142991.1 coordinate 5,028,752, forward strand.
CACGAGGGCGAAACGACCCTTTGGGCTGCGCCTCCTCTGTTGAATTAGGTCACGATATATACTCGCTCTATATAGGTGTATTCCAGACAAGTTTTATGCGTCTGACTTAGATTACGAGTTTATATCTACGTACATATTATGATGTCGGTATATTTTATGCTTATTGTGGAATATGGATGAAACCAGATGAAGCAAGCAATTTGACACACAAAGGAATAGTTACTCTTTTTTTATTTTAAATATTTTTATAAATTAGAAGGAGTATAATTATTGGGTACCTACAGAATAAGAAATTGAAATGAAATTGATTATATGTTAATGTATTAAACTATTAAATAACTGTCTGAATTCTTAGTGTATCCCTATGCAGATATGCTAAGATCTTTAACGTATATATATATACGTACGCAATGGATTATGATGCCATATTTTTAATAAACAAATGTAGGTATGTACCTACCTTTATTTATCAAAAAAACATTTGTTAAGATTTGTAGGTACAAAACAGTACGAACGGGCGGAAAGCTAGTTTGTTTAAACGATGCTACCATTGTAGACTACAAGCCCACATATGAAAAAAATATGGGTCAAATGAACCATCATATCTAGAACGAAAGAAGAGCAAAAAATAATAAGATTCATCACTATGCCGTCACTTGTAAGCTGTCCAACTGAGTGCAGATGAGAATTGAAAAGTACAGGTAGACTCGGTAAATTTTGGTCATATATTTTTGTACGGCATTCTTAACCATCGATAGATCCATTAAAAATAATAAGAAACCGCTCAGTGCCGTACAAAAATGTTGGTCCACCAAGTCGGAATTTTTATTTAATTTCCGAGAGTTACCGGGGGTAAATTTGGTCATTTGACCATGTACGGCATCTGTGTCATACTATTGCTATACTGCTTTTAATCCATTATTCCGCAACGCCGTACAAAAATCATGGGGACAAGGGGAAAAAATCGAGAGTTGCAATCCCCTCTCTTTCCCCACTCCAGGGGGTCATTTGACTAAGTACGGCTTCGGTTCCAAAACATTATCTAGCACTCAAAAGTACTATTAAAAGCAATGCCGTCAAAAAATAATTGTTCTTTTAAATGTATACCAATAATCATCTTAATTTCATCGAATTCTTGATATAAAGAGCTGTAAGGTCATTTGACCCTGTACGGGAACTTTTTTTTTAACATGATATTGTAAAATTCAATTGTTATATAGTATTGCCGTTCAAAAGAAACCGTTCTAAAAAAAGTTATAGAGAAATGCAAAACCAGAAATTTTGTTAAAGTTTAAACATCGTAGATTAATGAAATATAATAGTTTTCTACACTTTATTTGTTGTTTTAAATAGTATTAACATAGATAAATTAGGAAAAAACGATTCCGTACATTTTTGTGCAGACCACATCTTTTAGGCTGATGAAAGCGACGAAAGCTACAATTTTAAGGGTGCTTTATGGCCATTTGATACAGTACGGCATTAACATATTTTTACCCAACTACGGCAAAGCAAAAGGAGGGTTATGGTTTTGACAGGTCATGTATGTATGTTCATCTATTCCCTCGTAACTTCTAAACTACTTATCAGAATTCGACAAATGACATATCATTAGAGGCGTCTGAATTGTTCACTGGATAACCAACGACCAGCTAGCTAAAGGCTATATGGGGTTTCACAAAATCTAATATGGCGCCCTCTAGCGGACAAAACATACAGAGTAAAAAAATAAAGCCAAGATAAATATGCAGTGTTTGGTATCATTTGAAAGCGCTTTACTTGTACATTTTGAATATGTATATATTACTAGCATTTGCTTGTGACTTTACTTGTATTCATGGACTGATTGCATATAATTCACATCTTTTCGTTCATAGCTTTTTTATTAGTTCATCAATTTAACGGAGTCCATTCCACCTGACTCCAACTTTCCAAGGTGATAATTAACCACCTCGAGCTTCTTAATATTAATGTATATTTATATTTTATTATAAAAATATAAAGCAAACATTTCGTTATATGGATTTTTTTCTTTTTCAGATTTTTCCCCTTTGAACCAACGAAAATTTACGGCACATGAAAAAATATTATCTATGCATAAAATACTTTAAAAATAAATTTATTTCGTGTTGTGTCAAATGACCCCCTGGAGTGGGGAAAGAGAGGGGATTACAACTCTCGATTTTTTCCCCTTGTCCCCATGATTTTTGTACGGCGTTGCGGAATAATGGATTAAAAGCAGTATAGCAATAGTATGACACAGATGCCGTACATGGTCAAATGACCAAATTTACCCCCGGTAACTCTCGGAAATTAAATAAAAATTCCGACTTGGTGGACCACCATTTTTGTACGGCACTGAGCGGTTTCTTATTATTTTTAATGGATCTATCGATGGTTAAGGATGCCGTACAAAAATATATGACCAAAATTTACCGAGTCTACCTGTACTTTTCAATTCTCATCTGCACTCAGTTGGACAGCTTACAAGTGACGGCATAGTGATGAATCTTATTATTTTTTGCTCTTCTTTCGTACTAGATATGTCCCGTGGTGGTTCATTTGACCCATATTTTTTTCATATGCGGGTTTGTAGTCTATTGTACAATGAGAGGTTCTAAAATAAAATAAGGCAATAACATTTAAAATTTGAGAAACTACATATGCAGTCTAGACAAACAGAAATATCTCCCTCACCCTACTCGTCTAGGCAGTTCAATGGAAAGTTACTTTATATTTAATAATATTGTTTTCAACCAAGCGAACGTGAAAATGAGAAAATTAAAAGATTTCTTTTGCATAGCTTTGAGATTAGTTTTAAATTACTATCATATCTTGTCTGCACGGTTAAACAATGTAGGTAGGTACTTGAGTGCAATAACACTTAACTCATGATATGCACTTAATATTTTAAGTGGACACAAATTTTAAATTCTATTAAGAAAACTATTTCGTTTTATCGATAGATTAAGTATCTATTACATAGCATATTAACTAGATAATACACTTCATTGTACTCAATACTAAATAGGTTTTATCTGCTTCAAGTAGGGATCGACATGAATCGACTCACGTTCACATTCAAATTTTATTTACCACACCTCGATTACAAACGATCGAACAGAATGGTAGCATATTTTGAGGTGAGTAGGTACTGATGAGCAACACCGATCACGAACCATGATTCATATTGCCTATGTGTATTAGACCTAGACCTATACATAAGCCCTTACAATATTTTTGTATGTTTAAAGTTTTAAACTTAAAAAGTATTCAAGCTAGCGAGGAATTTCGAAGGAAAGGATGACGGTGATAAAGGAAGGATTAAGAAGTAATGGGTTACCTACAAATAAATTTATACAAATTTATCATATTATAAGTACTCATAACCAATATCATTATGAGTCTGTATTAATATGACGATAATAGTTACCGTGTAGGCAGGTAGGCAGGCGCACTATCATTAATTTAATTAAGAAAATTTTCATAGCACCAAGAAGTAGAATATAAACGTAAAGAAATAATTACTGGGGAAAAGTTTTAATGACTTTTTATGACGAGTTCGCTTAGAGGACGAACCACAATTATTAATGTTCTTTACGTAGCTTTTACGGAGCATGCGCAATTCGTTCCAATTTCAAATACATATTATAATCTGTGTTATAATTGTGCGATAAAATACAGTAACGAATTTTATCTAATAAATTTTAACAACAAAGGACGAAGCTTTCAAGCTTTAATATAATAATATAGTTGATTGTACCTAACTAATACCATTTTCAGAAACTATAGCGGTATAGGTAGTAGGTAAGTACTTAGGTATACATTTTTATACGATAGCAACGCTTCATTTGGTCGATTTATTGGAGTGTAGGTTCCAATATTTGGAGTAAGTATTTCTTCATAGAATAAAAGTTTGTGTCAATGGAAAACACCAACCAGGCTAATACAGGGGTTGGAGCCCGAAAAGAACCTTCAATAGATCCAGTCAAGGCAGAGGGGATTTTGTACGACATTTAGTAATTAATTAAATGAGTACCTAACCTATTCAAATACTAAATACAATTATGTATTATTATGGTATTATCTACTATGTAACTGTTTAGAGTTTAATAAAACGTAAGTTTCATGACATTTTCAGGGCATCTGTGACGAAAAAAAAGAAAGAAGCAGCCCGCCTCTGGCCCCAAAGATGGGGCTTTTATAAACACCTGAGAGAAATTCAAGAGGAGGAAGCACAAAAGATTGGTAAAAACTTATCTGTAGTACTATAATACGTACCTTTTTAATAGAATATGAGCATGAATTTTAAGGCTTTAGTAAAAATCCCTATAAAATATTTACTAAGTACTTAATATAACAACGTTACCTACGTTAGGTACGCAGCCCGGCTACAAAATAATAAATTTTGAATGATATATTTACCTCTACATAATATATATTAGAATACACGTACAAACGGTGCTAGGTTTTTGTCATTATTTATCACAAATTCGTATTATTTAGCGTAGTAGCGTAGCGGAAGTTGGTACTTACAAATGATTAGTTAGTTAACTAGTTAATATAAAGTTTAAATTTTTTTTTTCAGGACTAAATCTTCAAGAATACCGTGCTGCTCTTCGATCTGTAAGTTGCAAGCCCGAGAAACCTAAGGATTCTGTAGCAGTAGAACCTTCGCCAAAACCCCTACCACCTACTACTTCTGGTAAATATACCTATCTATTATAATTTATGAATTTAATTAACTATTAAATAACATTAAATCGTTGTAATTAAAATAGATTGATTTCCTAATGAATGAGCCATGTACCTACAGGTATTCTGCTTTTAAGCTAATCCTTTATTCAGTCATAACTTACATATTGTTTTTTTTTATAAGAGCTTAAATTAATTCAATTCAATAATAACTTATCCTGATTTCTACACTTTAATAACAGGCATGATTGGTCACCGAGCTAAATGTACGCTGGAAAAATTCGGAAGACTTGTCTACACGCCTCGGAATTACCCGACCAGACCACCACTAGCACCAGGCCAAATCTACGATCCTTATAAACAAACAATGGTTTTCCTTGGGTAAGTTATCAATCAATCATTTCTCTTCACACCTATGTGGAAGAAAAACAGATTATTATCACTCTTTACAATATTAACATATGCAATAAATCAATGTGAATTTAGTATAGGTAATATACTTATAAGTCGTATGTATTTATTAGCTCATGTATATTTATTCAGCAACGTACGCAATTATAATAAAAAGGAACGAAAAAACAAACCTTATTTTACAAGATTTCGCGGTAGTCAACTCCTTACGGTAAGTGACTCTTTGTAGTATGAGTCTGACCCATTTCGTACTCGTCACAGAATATTGCCCTTTTACAAAGACTTTATTACGTTTCATATTTTCTAAATAATAACAGTGATTGTAAAAAATATTTCTACGAGTTGGGCGTATTACTGTCATAATATGAATATTATATTTTCATTGGATTCATTTCTTGAAAGTGGTTTATTTTTTTTTACTTTGAAATAAAACTGCTAAAGTTATGTCCATAGAAATCTAAATAAATAATACTTATTATTTAGATTTCTATGGTTATGTCTAATAAAATATAATATTTTGAGATTAATTTCTAATATTTGATCCAATCTTAAATTGATGATTGTAGGTATAAAGGGAAAATATGTTTGTTATGAATATAAAAATATGTTAATATCTACAGGAGCGTGGAAGGAGACCCTATATCATACAAATTACCACCAGCGCGCTACGACATACAGGACGATATCTGGGCACAACCACAACAACTCAGCGTGTCACCTTATGAAAAATTACTACATATTCAATAAAAAAATCGAATTTTGGTTAGTATTTTAAAAGAACATATGCATTATTTTATAGATTGTTGATGTCCCTAATGTCCCTATTTGTTAAGTTGTTAACCTATTTGTGAAACCGGCCGTTAATATGTTGTATCTAAAGAATATCTATAATATAAAAATGAATCGCAAAATGTGTTGGTAAGCGCATAACTCGAGAACGGGTGGACCGATTTCGATAATTCTTTTTTTATTATATTCCTTGAAGTATCAGGATGGTTTTCATGTAGAGAAAACGTAAACATATACCACGGGCGAAGCCGGGGCGGACCGCTAGTTCAAAATAAAATTATTTACCAGAAATAAATAAAACAAGTCTAAATTTGAATAAAAATGTTATATTTTGGTGGATATATTGTGTCTCTTAGTAACCATTACTGGAGGTAATTGCATAATTATGTTCTCTGGCAGTACTTCTACGATCACTGCTTCGTCTTCCGCTATCCAGTGGAAACCCGCCAAATACTGAAATATTATTAAAAAGTGAATAAAACCCTAGTAGTTATGACATATTATTTAAGCTTTGTTTTTAAAATCATTAATAATAGTAAGTATAAGAGTAACGGAATACTCTCGCTGTTTCTATGAATTACTTTTTTATTTCAAGGTATTTTATTTATTGTATTTTTATATTGTTTAAGTAGACTTAATAAATTATTTTATGTAAAATTAATAAATTAAGAAGATATACAACCCACATACAACCTATACCCAAAAATATTATTGTTATGATTTTTCAAATATCCTTTTAACCTTTTATATTCAACATTAACTGTAGACATTATAGTATTGCCTTTTTATTATTCACAAAAGCATTGAACATAAAAAACAACACCCACCTTAACTGGCATCACATTGACCCCTAATCTGTCGTTATTTTTCATTGGAACCTTTTTTTTGTTTGGTTCGACAGACTGGCTCTGAAATCAGAAATTGAAGTGTCATGAATAAAACGACATTTATCATGTATGTATTTTATTTCTTTATTCAACGAAAAACGTCATTGTTTACTGTGAATAATTAAATTGTACAGTAATTAAAATTTTGTATACTTATAAATGTGTAAATTATGCAATGTCGATTTAAAGGCAATTTAAAGTTAAGACTATCTGATTATAAAAATTATTTGAATCTACATTATTAATGAGTAATAAAACATTGTTTTTCATTTTCTTGTGTGCTACTTAATAAGTACACTATTTAATACTCACAGCAGTTTTTTCCACCGCCCAAAGGGAAACCTCATCGGTAAAAACATACGCGTTTCTCGCGGGATGCTTGCTTATCGTTTTGGCGGCCATGTTGCGGCTCGCCCAGTATGGAACGCTGCCGTGTTGGGACCAACTCCACATCTTTTCCTTCATTATATCATATTCTATCACCTGTTATAATATTCAAATAAATTAAGATGTTATATTTATTAAAAAAAAGTAAATCTATAAATACAAATGTCTTTTGTGAATCTTATTCTTAATCATCACAAATGAATTTTTTTTAACGTGATAACGTTTTTAAAATCGTTTTAGTCGGGTGACATGTTCAGAAACTTGTGTCACACCAAAACCTCACGAGCGCGATCGCAGGTATAACGAGAGAGAGATGGACCGATCTCCCGTCTCATCTCGAGCGCTGCCACCAATAAGACGTTATCACGTAAACATCTCGATCGTAAACCTACTTTACAAACAACCAATTTTTTTAATTTAAATTTTTTTTATGAAATTAATTCCTCTCTATCTTTATTAAATGACAAATACATAATTTGAAACTTATTGAGACAACTACATAAAAGGAATAAGTGTTATTCGATTTATTATTTGTATTAAAGTGCACAATTTGAGATTTTTCATGGATTATAAAGATAAACTAACATAACTTGGCTGTTGAATGAATAAATACGTACCTTTTGGTCAACATAAGCGATAACAAGTAGCCCATTGATTATCGCCATACTGGATGGTATACAAGTATGTTTCGGCACATCATACATGTGACACAATTTCTTATTCTTCAACCCCCACACTGATATATCTCCTTTAACATTGGCTATGGCCAGAATATAACCTTGTGGGTACTTTTCTGATATCACTAGATGAAGGATGGGTTTGCCTTTTAAATCTAAAAATACAAACATTTATGGATTTAAATTTTGGAACATTCTGGTGAATAAAATATTTCTACCCTTAAATATATTTTAACAAGACAGTTCGATCATATGTATGACAATACTTGCTATCTCAATGTTATCATTTCATTATCATTTATAAAGGAATCAATCATATATCATATTTTTTATTAATTAATGATGAAAAGAATTAATTTAATTTCAAACAAGAATATGATTTTAAACATTGCCCAATGCATTTATTCATATGAATGTTATGCAACAGTAACGGCTTAATCGACGCTTATTTACTTACGTTTAACAGTTGATACAGAATTTGTAACAGAGGCCCCAGCATCAGGGTCTACTTGTAGAAGGAACAACTCTGAATTATGATGCACAATCATTTTTTTAGAATCTTCGGTGAAAACAATTCGATCGCACGCCTTCACACCATTTATAATGACTTTGCTTAGCGATATATTACCCTGATCTTCATCCTACAATCGAAACATAATATTCAGAAAAAAAGAGAAATAAATCTAACCCATAACCCCAAACGACAAACCCAACGACATCCATAACCTATTGTCGAGCCAATTTAATAGGCAACATTTGACGTCTATCAATTTTATCTTCGAAGAGAGGTAACCTGCTTAAAAACATCGATTAAAGTGAATTAATCGATACGGATTTGAAACATTTGTCAATCGAATTTATTAATTTATGATGTTTTTTATTCACAAGTAATCAATGCATTCGATTCTAGATGTCAAATTTCGATTTTTAGAGTAACGTCTCTGGTATTTAAAAAGAAAAAAGGTTTATTGACACAAAATTGTAGTGACGTCAGTTCTTCAATTCAGAAATTGTATATTATGTTTAGAATGGTTTTATCAGTAAAATGAAATCTTAAAATTACTTGTATCGGTCATTATTATTATAAATATGTAGTCGTAATTGAAAAAAGTTAAGCAAATGTGCAGTTCTAACAAAACGAAATATCATGTTATTCTATGTCGTCGTTACTAGGTTACGTTCTTGAATTTTGTTGAACTGTCAAATGTTGCCTATTAAAATGGCTCTACTATAATAATTAATAATAGAATAATTTTTGATGTATTCAAATACATCATAAATGATAATTAGACTTGACACACGAAATTAACAAAAATAAACTTACCAATTTTAACATTCTTATATCACTCTCTGTAGAATACACAATGAGATCTCCATTTGGCGACATTTCAGAGCATACTATTTGTTTCTTCGATTTTGCTTGTATTGATACTAGTTTAATGGGTTCTTCAGTTACTTTTAAGCTTCTTTCCTTTTGTTGATTGTTGATATGGAAGAGAGTTGTATCATTCTCTAAGTCCCCTGATTTCTTTGTTTGGGTTTCTTCTTTGATGTTACTGTCAACTATTATTTGGCCGCTATCATCTCGCGCATATGAGCCAAGTTGCCACACTTCCAAGTGATTACTATACCTAAAGATAAGAAATATTTTTGCAAAAGATATTATATACTAAGGAAGAAACTTAAGTAGTAGAAATCCTAAGAATCTTATAAACAAGGAACTTTCTAAGAATGTACACGTGATTGTTCCTCTTTCAAGCAAAAACGACTTAGCAGAATTTGTTGATACTTGGCAGTGAAGTAGCTTATATACCAGATTAACATTGCGAAATATTAGCTTTTCGCCGTGGATTCGTCTGCGGGGGAAACCACATAGTACAGCTAGTAATAAAAAATTCTGTAGTCATGCATTTTCCTTTAATTACTATGATATAAATAATTTTAAAAGCATTGGCTTTCTTACATACCTAAGTAGTAGTGATTTTTTCAGGGCACAAAATGCTGTACGAGGGCTGGGTATCATAGGTGGGATTCTCATAACTTTTTTTGGTGGGTAACTAGATAGTGTAAGATATCCATCTGCCCCCACGGATATTAACCTTTCACCACTAATGACAAGTCCTCTGAAAATAATTAATGAAAATTAAAACAACTGGATTGTATGTAACCATTGTTAATGTTGTCCTTTATATGTTCATCTTTAATTTGTTGGGTAGCAACAAAGAGAGAAAAACATATTGTTAAGGCAATATTTAAAACTAAATGGCACTCATAACAAGAATCAAAAAGAGACCATTAATTAATGATGAAAGTATTTAATCCAATTTTTATTTAAATCAGCACACAAATTGCTAAGTGAGCAAGATATCCAATAACAAATTTAAATACATATAAAATCATGGCTATAAAATTTTCTAAATGCATTACAATTAATATTCCTATATGTTTAGCTTAATAAATTGAATAATTATTTTTAAAAACACTTGACAAAAATGTAAATTTATGTACACTTCCTTAGAAGGTACCCATAACTCTTCTATATAAGTATCCCTTATAGAAAATGTAGCAACATAATTATATGAACCTACCGCACATCATGTTCATGAATATTTCTTTGTATATTTTTGACCCACTGTGTTCCAGACTGGTCGCCAGTATTGTCAACTTTAACATACATTGTTATTATTGGGTCTATGCCACTGCAGTATAGAGATTTTTCATCATCTGATATTGTCACAGATAATATATCTGCTCTTTGAGTTGCAAAGGACTCAATCTGTAATGATTTTAGTTATTAGTAAGTAATCTTTAACCAAATTCTTAAAACATTTTGGTCACTTGTTGTAATATTAATTATTTAAATAAACCTAGAAAAAATTAGTCAAAAATTAATATTACATATTTCCTTTGTACAAACCTGATCTCCCATTACACTATCCCAAAAACTGAGTCTACCATGACTATCGCCAGCAACAATAACATTATCAGACAATATTCCAACACTCCATACTATAACCTCCTTCCCCCTTCTTTTACAAGAAATCCGACAAGTTGCATGTCCTGAATCTACATTCCATACTCTGATAGTATCAATGGAACCTAGAAAAAAATTGTACATTGAATATTATAGAACAGTATTAGAATTAAAAAATGTTTATTTGGTAGTATATTTAAAATATCTATAACATACCTGTCACAAGAACATTGCCAGTCTTATCGAATTTACAGCACAGTATTCTACCCTCTTGTTTGTCAAACAGCTTTTGATAAACTATATCGTCATTTTCAACTGAATAGATATTAACATAGCCTTGTTCTGTTCCAACCGCAACTGCTGTATTGTTGTCATTAACATCTAAACACCAAGCTGCATAACCAGTGAGCATGACAATTTTCTTGATTCGACGTGTATCAAGATCCCATTCCAATAATGCACCTCCAAGACCAGTTGATAGAAGTCTATCATTCACCCAACCTAAAGCTTCCACAGAAGCATTTTCAGCACCTGGTATACATTGCAAGAGGAATGGGGCATGCTTTATGTCCCATATTTCAATTGACGCATTCTTTCTGAAAATTGTAAAAAGTACAATGATGTTAATAATGCTACATAAAATGGAAGTAAATTTATGATATAAAATCACTTACCTAGCCAAAGCTAGCTTTTTGTTGCTTTTATTATGTGAAACGCAAACAATTGATTCTGGTTTAGGATTATAATACCTAAACCTATGAACTTTAGTCTCCATTTCAGGTTTTTATTTCAGCAATTATACCTAGAAATAAAAATCAAAAATGCAAACTTTAAAAATCTAATACAAAATTCAAATCACTCAAACCAACACATGGTTATGACATTGACAATTATTGACATGGAGACTAAAACGTAGTGATTCTCGGAGCAATTAACTAGCCTGGAGAAGTAACAATTAATTGAACAATAACGCACTAGTTTGGCCTTTTTAGCATATGGCAAAATGTCATGCGAAAAAAGAGGACAGATATATGTCAGTTCGACAGTTTGAAATGACATGTAGTTATTTCAATTTGTTTTGATCACCAGTCTGGTGATCATCGCTTGGTTATTTTAATTATTTTTTTTTGAAGTGAAAAACGAGTGTTTTAGTTTAATTTGTTATTTTATGAAAAGACAATTGACTAAAGATAACATGGCTTGTGTTGCTTACGGCTGTAAAAGCCGTAGTAATGTGAAATCGGACGAAGATAGAAATTTGTCATTTCACAGGTTAGTGATTTTGATCAATTTTTGGCTAATTGTATTATTAATCAGTGAATTTACGTTATTTTCTAAATCATCTATGTTTTATCTACCCTTGATCATTGAAATGAAATCATAATTAGCTTATTTTTGAGAGAAAATGCAAAATATTACTTCCATAGTGTTGTGCAATTATCGATACTTTAATAGAAACGAAATATACGTACTTTGCTAAGGTACTTTGACAATGACTGCTTTAAATCAAATAGGTTAGGAGAAAAAAGTTATTTAAGTATGGATTTTATTGTTATTTGCAGGTTTCTGGCTTGAGAATAATTAAAAGATGTTTGGGTTAAAGCTATAGCACAGGGAAAATTGGAAGCCTTCAAAACATTCTCGGCCTTGTTCAAATCATTTCTAATCAGACGGGAAGAAAAGTAAAGTGCTTTGCAGAGATGCTGTGCGACAAGTTTAAGGTGGCATCTATTTTAAATAATAAATATTGTTATTTGGTAATTAAGTATCGAAATAAAATGTTGTTAAAAAAATAAATGTTTATTTGTTTTATTTGAAGCAATTTATTTTAAACTTTTACCAATTTTTTCCTGTGGGAATGAGTTATTTTCCCGCGGTAAATTGTAGCCTATATGTTATTCTGATGTTTAAACTATATAATTGTAAAGTTCCATAAAAACTCATTCAGTAGTTTTTACGTGAAAGAGTATCAAATGTCCATCCATACTAATATTATAAATGCGAAAGTAACTCTGTCTGTCTGTCTGTTACTCAATCACGCCTAAACTACTGAACGAATTTGCATGAAATTTGGTATGGAGATATTTTGATACCCGAGAAAGGACATAGGCTACCTTTTATTGCGAAATATGTACCACGGGCGAAGCCGGGGCGGACCTCTAGTTCTTATATATTTTTGCTTTTATAATATTAGTAGGATACGACTATTGATTTGTAAAAAGATCAACCAAGTGGAAGTCAGATTCGCGCACGAAGGGTTCCGTAGGTATAATTCTATGAATGAATCTATGAAAACAGGAAAAAATACGTACCTTTTTACGAAACCATAAAAACAATCTAAACCGAAATACCTAATAATATTTTTTATAAATACCTCTACCATACAATGCAAGGCAGTCAATACGCATCGTAAACGAATAATTCCAAATTAAAGGAATCTTAAAATTTGGAATTACCTATCCATAATTCAAAATTAAACGAATCTTAAATTATCTTCAAGCAATTTTATACCTTAATTTTTTTATTTATCGATATTTTAGTATTCGATAAAGTGTCAAGCACTACCATTTTAGAACAAAAAGTGGCTACATGTGGATTTGAATGCCAAGCAGATAACAGTGTGTTGTCTCTTTCTATCGCATTAATAAGGGTATTGAATAAAAGAGAGCCACTATATAAGAAACGTTCAATTAATTGTTACTTCTCCAGGCTTGTTAATTGCTCCGAGTAGTGATTATATCCTCTTTGATGGAGACTGGCACAGATACTGGATATGCGTCAATGTGGCTTTGATTTTGAAGCACGTGTATTTTCATGTATTTTCTATTTTTCTTAAATATTATAGAAACCAAACTTAATTTAGAAATTATGTAGATCACAAATAACCTAATTCCGATTTTATCGAAGTATTTCTTTATTCTTAGCGCGTTTTCAACATAGATAAAATCATAATTTATAGTTAATAATAGGCTTCAAACGTCGGCATACGTGATACGGCAACACCGAAAGATTTATTGTCATTTGTCAATTGTCAAACTGGTTTAGTTTTTTCTGTGAATGTACCTGAAGATAAGTTGGAATTACAATTTTATTTCGGAAAAATCGTAATAAACAAAATATCTGCACAATTGATTAAAAATTATTAGTGTTAGCATCATGGGTGATGGACAAAGTGAAAATCAGCCTCTGCTTAGAGATGGTAAGTTTATAGGAGAACAATTGTTTTGACAGCTGATGATTCAACTAATTTTTATTTTTATTTTATGTTTTTAAACATTGCTGAAATGACTCCATTTATGTATTACCTTTATTTTCTCAAATCTATAAATTGTGCAACTAGTTTAATTTGACATGGAGTCCCAAATAAAAGCGTAACAACAAGTTACGTAGTTATTTGTATCACGCAAGGTTGTGGCATTTTGTATTGACAGAGGAGGAGAATGTCAGCACCATATCGCCGATCGGTCCGGATGAACTTCCTCCACCTTACCAGCAAGCAGGCACGCCAATGGTCACTTGCCGGGTTTGTCAAGCAATGATTGACATATCTGGTAAAAGGGAGCAGCATGTTGTAAAATGTTCTGAATGTAATGAAGCAACGGTGAGTATAAAACATGTTATAACATATATTTTGTTATACAATAATGGTCTGAACATTACATGAGTTGTTTAACAAGTTTTTTTTACTAAATTAAGTATGGATTATGATTTGTGTTATTGTTCCAAACAAGGTGAAAGGAGTAGAATGTTGATGCTTGCTATACATGAATAGAATTAGATTTTTTATTATGTTTGTGACAGCACTGTGTTGCTATAATTATCCCAATATTCACTTATGTATAGGCTTATTAGCTTAAAATAAATAGAAAACATTTCTCAACTTAGCTTATTACTGTACCATTTAAAATATATTTTCCTTGTTTGCTCATTTTATAATTAATGCCATGCACATAGGAATTTTTAAAATTTGATCAATATTCTCTTCAGTTATTCTATACCTATATTATAGTAACAACACACAATAACTGATTACATTGAAATTAAATGAAATTAAATAAATTTATTTGTCCATTTTATGTTTTATGTGTTAATTGCATAATACATTTGAAATACATATTACAGTGGACCTCCGGTAATCCGACAAACATTATAAAGGGCAGTGTCAGACTATCGAATTTGTCGGATTATAGATTACTGCCTAAGACCCCCTATAGTCCGGAATTTTTTTACAAAAGAGTACCTTGTAATCCGACAAATTACATGTCCAATGATAAGATTCTATATGTTATATGTACATACTTTGAAGTACAAATCATACTTAATTTATGTATGTCAAATTTAGTAAATTAAATAACAATAGAGAGCTTACGTTTGCGCTAGGCCGTACCGCTATCACAAGTAGTCAAATTCAAAGTAAAACAATGGTGGTGCGTACAAGTTGTAACCTGTTCAAACCTGCGTGATCTACTATTTTAAGTCATGTCGGATTACAGGGGGCGCCGGATTAGACAGGGGCCGGATTATCGGGGGTCCACTGTATTGGAAAAGTATTATGCATACTTTTCAATATGAAAGACAAACTGATTTGATTCAAATCTGTTGTATCATTACAAGTGTGTCCTTAAAACCTGAGATTGTAGAATACTGACCATAAGGATGAGTAATTGTAATTTGATACCTTACTTATCAATATTTACCACACTTGATGAGCTCAACATAAATGTATAGCATTGATGTTATCAGTTATAGTAGTATGTTCATTGAAGAGGTTTCAATTCATGCTTGTATTTAATAAACCAAAAAAATTCTTGAGATTTTCTCTTCCACCTTAATATTTCATTGAATAATTATTTATTTAATAATAAATGGTCTATTTACTATTATCTCTCTCATTCAAATATCCATTATACTTTTACTGATAAAGGACATATTAATTTTGTACCTTTTACTGGTAATATTATTGAAGGTGATCTAAATATTTCCAGTTTGTAAAGTGGTACTTGCACTATTAGACTAACAACTACAGATTTATAGGTCCTAAGTTCAATACCTGATTCTGGTAAAAAAAGTTATTGGAATTTTTCAAATTCCATCCTATCCGACATCATGTTTTGTGTCAATCTCTATTCAATTGAACTTTTAGAGTAATTAAACAGATTTGTTTAGATTTCATTAGGTCACTGAACCCGAAATTGGGTCAGGATTAGTATTATTATCGCAAAGGTTTTTGTGGTCAGTTAAAAATATATTGTTCTGTTTTGTATATATTGTTAGCTCTAAAATATGATATTATTCATATTTGTTATTCAAAAGAAACTCTTATTTCTTTGAAAAAAGTTTCACAAAAAAAAAGACGGGTTGCACTCCGGGAGTGCCGACAGAAGTGAAAACTTGATTATTAATGTTCAGCATGTTTGATATTTTGGAATGGTATCCGTCTTACGCATGGAATATAAGGGCTAAAAAAATCCGTCTTACGCTTTTTCGATCAGGCCACGTGTCCTGACGCGAGTTTAAGATTTTATACCCAACGCCGCTAACGAAGTTTTCACTTCAACAATGAAAAATTGCATTTGTCTTGTCTCTAGTAGGAAATAAAAACGTATTTCTTTTTCGTATTTATTTTATTGCCACTACATCGCATCATACAAATTGCAGCCGATACGGAACGCGCCGCCCGGCAAGAAGTACGTGCGTTGCCCCTGCAACTGCTTGCTGATCTGCAAGTCGTCGTCGCAGCGCATCGCATGTCCGCGCGCGGACTGCAAGCGGATCATCAACCTCGCGCCGTCGCCCGTCACGCCGCCCGTGCCCACGCTGCCCGGCATGCGCCGCGTCATTTGCGCGCATTGCCAGGACACGTTTTTGGTGAGTTCTATACATTCCCACTGTTAGGATACGGGCCACCTATGAGGGTATGTAGAGGTCTATGGCAATATTCTTCTGTGTTTGTGTGTAAGTATTTCCTCCTGCATATACCTCTTTTCAACCGACTTCTAAAAAGGAGGAGATTCTTTCTTTTTTTTTTCGAGTTTGTTACCTAAACTGTAACTTTCGATTGGATGAATGTGAATGATGCCTGATTTTGATGATTTCTTATTTGAAAGCTGCCTTTTGGTTGATCCCATTTAAATTTTGTCCAGTTCTGACCTTAACCAAACAATCTTGCGACTCCGTTCCGCCACCCCTCAGTTTTAGGTCGGCGGGTATATTGTGTAATGCATATGCGAAGATTGTTGGTAGTTGCTACCACACAGTAAAATGTTGCCACATAACAGTCCATGCGCGAGCTCTGAGGCATAATAAGGAATGTTGAAAAAATAGGCTAGAATTGTAATTTAGTCAATATTGAGCTATCGATACTAACACATCTTAAAAAAACAAGGTCAATAATAAACTGGGATAGTGCAAGGCATGGAGCGCCGGTCTGTACTTTGTGTTTATTGAAATGATTGAAATGTAATTATGTATGTGAATTTTTAAATGCTGTTTCCAAAAACGATGAATGTTCTCAGTAGAATGCTTTATAATATGTAGGTAGGTATATAATGTATCTTCTTCACTAGGTAGGTAGGTAGATAGGTCTCATTTTGTTTTTAATGGTTGCAATGGATGATTGCCAGTAATTGACCATAGAACTCAAATGAATTGCAATCATTTGCGTAATTATATCGGAAGTAAAATGACAGAAAAATGGTTAATCCATGAGCATTCAATGTAAGGAATTCAAAAGGACAAAATCTTTGTATCTAAAAAAATATTAACTAATAGCACTTTGAATTTTATTTATGGTCAAACTTTCGTCGTTATAAATAGACAAGGTGGACTTTAATGGTTTCCATCTTAACCTATATATTGATCAGGTCGCTCAATAAAGACGCAATTTTATAGCAACATTTCTTTTTATAGGTCATCGCATAACCTTTTAAAGCTATATTATTATACAAAAGAGGATGGGAAATATCGACCCGGCGATTATAGTATAAATTGTCTTCTTCTTCTTTGTTTACGCTGTAAAAAAATTGCTCTACATATTATTAAAAAAAACACAGAATAGAAGGAAACTCATTCGTGGAGGGTTTTTATTTGCTTAAACATAATATATAAGTAAATATTGTTCTGTATGGTATGAAGCTGGTTATGTTAATCTCAGAATACATTTAACATAAGACACTAAATACATTATCGCATTATCGGTCGTAAGCTGACACTGGACAGTGAACGTAGCACGGAAAAACATTATTTTCTATATAAGTAGCTTTGTCACATTGGCTATGTGTAGAAAACCTAAAAGTTGAAGTGTGTTGAAGTACGACGGAATTAATAAATTAATTTTACACAACAAAGAAAAAAAAATTGTGCAAGACACAAAATATACATGTCCGAAATGAGTATTCTTCAATAAAAGTAAAAAACTAAATTTGTCGTGTGGTTCCATTTTGCATAAATGCGGACACATGTAACTTATATTACTGCGTGCTATATATGTACCACCAAACTAAAAGAAAGGAAACAGCACGCTTATTGAGAGTATTCTAAATAATAAATATCTTTAAACACCTATGTGTGTCATTAAAGATAACACGAAATGATAAAGTTACAATCATTTCCTATGTAGACCAATAATTCAATGTATTCAATGATCTATGTAACAAAGTCCTGTCAAAATAATTTTTGTCAAGTATTCTTTCTAGATAAGCGTTATGCATAACTAAAAATATTCTAAACCGTTATTTTCATCAAATTCTTTTTTCGACTTGTCATTTCATATTCTAGACTACAAGCCCGCATATGAAAAAAATATGGGTCAAATGAACCACCACGGGACATATCTGATATCTCGTACGAAAGAAGAGCAAAAAATAATAAGATTCATCACTATGCCGTCACTTGTAAGCTGTCCAACTGAGTGCAGATGAGAATTGAAAAGTACAGGTAGACTCGGTAAATTTTGGTCATATATTTTTGTACGGCATTCTTAACCATCGATAGATCCATTAAAAATAATAAGAAACCGCTCAGTGCCGTACAAAAATGTTGGTCCACCAAGTCGGAATTTTTATTTAATTTCCGAGAATTACCGGGGGTAAATTTGGTCATTTGACCATGTACGGCATCTGTGTCATACTATTGCTATACTGCTTTTAATCCATTATTCCGCAACGCCGTACAAAAATCATGGGGACAAGGGGAAAAATTTGAGAGTTGTAATCCCCTCTCTTTCCCCACTCCAGGGGGTCATTTGACACAACACGAAATAAATTTATTTTTAAAGTATTTTATGCATAGATAATATTATTTCATGTGCCGTACATTTTCGTTGGTTCAAAGGGGAAAAATCTGAAAAAGAAAAAATCCATATTATAACGAAATGTTTGCTTTATATTTTGATAATAAAATATAAATATACATTAATATTAAGAAGCTCGAGGTGGTTAATTATCACCTTGGAAAGTCGGAGTCAAGTGGAATGGACTCCGTTAAATTGATGAACTAATAAAAAAGCTATGAACGAAAAGATGTGAATTACATGCAATCAGCCCATGAATACAGGTAAAGTCACAAGCAAATGCTAGTAATATATACATATTCAAAATGTACAAGTAAAGCGCTTTCAAATTATACCAAACACGGCATATTTATCTTAACTTTATTTTTTTACTCTGTATGTTTTGTCCGCTAAAGGGCGCCACATTAGATTTTGTGAAACCCCATATAGCCTTTAGCTAGCTGGTCGCTGGTTATCCAGTGAACAATTCAGACGCTTCTAATGATATGTCATTTGTCGAATTCTGATAAGTAGTTTAGAAGTTACGAGGGAATAGATGAACATACATACATGACCTGTCAAAACCATAACCCTCCTTTTGCTTTGCCGTAGTTGGGTAAAAATATGTTAATGCCGTACTGTATCAAATGGCCATAAAGCACCCTTAAAATTGTAGCTTTCGTCGCTTTCATCAGCCTAAAAGATGTGGTCTGCACAAAAATGTACGGCATCGTTTTTTCCTAATTTATCTATGTTTATACTATTTAAAACAACGAATAAAGTGTAGAAAACTATTATATTTCATTAATCTACGATGTTTAAACTTTAACAAAATTTCTGGTTTTGCATTTCTCTATAACTTTTTAGAACGGTTTCTTTTGAACGGCAATACTATACAACAATTGAATTTTACAATATCATGTTAAAAAAAAAGTTCCCGTACAGGGTCAAATGACCTTACAGCTCTTTATATCAAGAATTCGATGAAATTAAGATGATTATTGGTATACATTTAAAAGAACAATTATTTTTTGACGGCATTGCTTTTAATAGTACTTTTGAGTGCTAGATAATGTTTTGGAACCGAAGCCGTACTTAGTCAAATGACCCCCTGGAGTGGGGAAAGAGAGGGGATTGCAACTAAGTGCGAATATTACTTACCGAGTCCCTAATTCTTTCACTCTTCAATAATTGTGACGTTGTGTACGGTCCACGCCTTTACGGGAAAACAGAACGAGCCATTCAGCGAGTACAAAATGCATGCGCTCGTTTCTGTTTCAAAATACCCAGGCGAGCACACATCACACCGTATCTAAACGACAAAAAAATTGTTAAGATGAAAGAAAGAAGGACACTGCATCTAGCGGCACTCGCATTTCGGCTGATTAAAGCAAGACGACCTGCATACCTCTACGATAAACTTACGTGGATAGACGATTATCACGCTCTCAATACGCGTAGTAAGAATACCAGTCAGTTGGTAATACCGAAGCATAACACCTCAGGCTTCAAGGGTAGTTTTAAGTACGCCGCGTCCAAAATTTGGAATGACTTACCGCCACCTTTAAGATTGAATCAGGATATCTCCTTCTTAACATTTAAAAGGAAATTAAAAGAGACTTTGTTAAAGAAGCAAATTGAAGACTGGCGTGCTTCAACCCAATAGCTACCTTTCTGTTGATCTTGGCGTGATGAAATACCTATATAACCTTGGCTTCCATATCGTATCACATATTGTACTGTTTTGATTTTCCTGAGATTTATTTATGTATATATGACACGTTATATGCCTTATAATATATTATATTATTCTTATTTATATGTTTCTGCCGTAATATAAATTATATGCATTTATTTATTTATTATTAATATTTATATACTTCCTTATCTATATATTTATTTTAAGTACCTAAACTTAATTCTTTTTTTAATATTAAGACGAACCGCAATCGCCGGTACAGCCTGAAAATCAGCGCTGCTTTTGTGCAGCATTTTGCTGAGGCTGTCTCCGTTTGCCTAATTGTAAGATATTTTATAATGTGTTTGGCTGTGTTTTTTTCTTGGCAATAAATTTCTTTTCTTTCTTTCTTTCTTTCTTTCAACTCTCGATTTTTTCCCCTTGTCCCCATGATTTTTGTACGGCGTTGCGGAATAATGGATTAAAAGCAGTATAGCAATAATATGACACAGATGCCGTACATGGTCAAATGACCAAATTTACCCCCGGTAACTCTCGGAAATTAAATAAAAATTCCGACTTGGTGGACCAACATTTTTGTACGGCACTGAGCGGTTTCTTATTATTTTTAATGGATCTATCGATGGTTAAGAATGCCGTACAAAAATATATGACCAAAATTTACCGAGTCTACCTGTACTTTTCAATTCTCATCTGCACTCAGTTGGACAGCTTACAAGTGACGGCATAGTGATGAATCTTATTATTTTTTGCTCTTCTTTCGTTCTAGATATGACCCCTGGTGGTTCATTTGACCCATATTTTTTTCATATGCGGGCTTGTAGTCTATTCCTGCAATATGTTTGTACTTATTGTGAAATTACTAGAAGTGATAAAGGTTGGAATACCAAATTGGGAACCAGAAGGTCACAATTTTAAAATTTTATTACACCCAATAAGCGTCAATATTGTTATAATTTCAGTATCAACCACTGAAAAACGCGCCAGTGCGATGCCCACACTGCCGCAAGGTATCGTCGGTTGGAGCGCGGATGGCGATGGTCCGAGGCACGATTTTCGCGGTTCTCGCACTCATAGTTTTGGCGATAGCTCTCGGAGTCACATTCGGTACTCTTTCTGCTGCGAAAAGCCACGGAGGAGGTGTATATGTAGCATACGTAGGAGCATTCGTTCTCGCATTACTTCTCGGCAGCCGAGCTATATATTATTTCGCGATGAAAGTAAGTATAATCGAAGGCCCCATGTAGAAGGCCCGAAGGAATAATCTGACTTGTGATAGTAAGGTTAGGATGTATACATGAATATTATCTTGATTCCATATTGCATTATTATGTTATATAAACGTATGTTTTACTATAGATAGGATCTTGAAACTATATAATGGACTGGACCGTATCTCATAATAGATACGTTGTGACATTAGTTTGCTAATGTAATAATAAACAATAAAAGCATGACTCACGTGACACTAAGTTCTTGTTGTGTCGAGCCTTGGTCATCACTGGATTCTATATAAATGAAACATTTTCAGATTGGTAGGGAAAATATATTTTACTGATAAGCATTACGTTATGAAATGTACTATAATATCTGATAGTGAAAACGTATCGCGGGCTTTTAACGAGAGTTTACTGTGACGTGAATTTGTAATTTACTATAGTCCTTTTCACCTATGATGATTCCTGTGACACTTCATCGTGTTCCGAATTACGTATTTATGTTTAAAAAGCCAAAATAATTTTAGTGCATAATATTTTTATTTTATGGCGGCATTATTATAAAAAATTTAAAAATGAAACATCTTAAGCTTATAAATCAAAAACAGTATTGTTTAGTTTAATATAATGAAAAATAAAATAAATTAACACAAAAATATAATACCTACGCAATTCGTGTACATGAAATGGATCGTTGAAAAATCATAGAGTTGGAAAATCATATAATCGGCGCCCATCTTGTGATCGTTTGTCAATCGAGTCAATCGTCTGTACGAGTGCATCAGCCTTGTATACAAGTTGCATTTTTATATTGATACTTTACGTAATATTCTGTTATTGTTACTAATTGTTATTGTTGACTTTTTGTTGCTGTTGTTTGCTAAGTTTCCTTAGTTAATTGTTGGCGAAATGCCGAAAAAACTAATTTTGGTACTTTATTCAATTCGATTTCATTTCCATATAAAATATTATCGATTATCGGAAACAATTGATATGATTTCAGTAAAGACATCTCTACACGTGTCAAAAATCAATGTGTCACAGAAATCATCTTAGGTGGAAAGGACTATAGTATCCCGATGATTAACATTAGTGCTTTGACATTTTAAAAGAATTAATTTGGTAGAATTACATAGGTAAGCATTCCGTTGTCGTGTGTGTAAGTTTGTTTATTTTTATGAAATTTTAAAGTAACAAATTACTTATTTGTAAAAATCACTATTAAGTAAACTAACACGGTGAAAGTAGATTTTGTACATTGGCTGTCTATGTACCTACTCGGTGAATTTTTATGAGTTCGTCACTCATTAGTCATTAGACCTTCATATTATCAACGCATAAATATGTTAAATGTGTGTATATGCAATAACCTTTATATAGTTATATGTTCCGAAAATTTATAAACTTAAAAAAACATTTGTATTTTGTATATGATAATTTGATATTATTTGAATTAATATTTGTTATTAATTGATAAAAAACGATGACGTCAAGTCCCGCTACTTGTTGACTTTTTACGTTTAAAGAAATTATGATACTCGGCATTAACAGCTTTAGTTTCAAAGTCTAACAATTAAATATTGTATATTAGATAAAACAAACATATTCGGTAGTTAATGTCTATGCTGGAATTAAGTGCAGCTACTTAAACTCCGAAAAAAGAGTTCATTCATGTATTTTAACTGTGTTGTATATGAAAATTGAATATAAGTATAAATTATATAAATTGATAAACATAATATATATCGTGTTAATGAAATAACGCAAAAGAATAGATACCTGAATCTTAATGTAAGGAAATGATAAAATAAAATGTCATAAGTAAATTGTTTTGTTATTTTCCAAGTACATATTATCAACTTTTCATCCCCTTGTACACATAGTTTTCTACTAAGTTAGTTTGAAGTTTGAAAGGCACTAGAAAAACACATTAAATAAAGAGGCCAGATACCATATCCGTATTAAAGCACATAATTTGCGAAACAAGGTTTTGCGTTTTATCATTAACACATATATATATACATATATATATAAAATCAGATGTATCGCCTTAAGGGCCGATTTTTCAATGCCCAGATAAACAGCTAGATAGACTTTATTCTTCAGTTAACAAAATATTCAATTTTTCAATAGACGAATAGGACTTATCTATCGAATAACTATGTTATTTGAGGAATAAAACTATTTGCCGCTCCAACGGCCAGATAGCGCGCTATTCGACGGTTAGGCGTTTGAGTTGACAACTGACGCGTCAAATTTGGGATATTTTCGTATGTCATAACATAGAGCGTAGAATTATTAACAATTAAACCTCTTTCTATATAATTATTATCAATTAAAATCATATTGAAATTGATGTTTTTGATAGTACTGATGTCCATGCCATTGAAAATTTGCCGAACGCTGCCTTTAAGTATGTCGTTTCCATCGTAAAATATATAAATTGAAACACAAATTTAACCAAACTCTTTACTCGAATCAAAACAACAATCAACAATCATAGAAGACAAGAGCAATACAAGACAAACTTAAAATGCACTCCTGACGTGAGTCATAATGACGGTTGTTGACAAATTGCAAGAGTTGACTCTATCCCGCTCTAACCTGACTAATTTAATATGTTTGTTTCGCCACTCCGAGAGCAGAGCTGCCAATATGGAAATATTTGGTCAGATAGTTATTCATCAAATAAATCACGATTGAAAAATAGGCGAGCCGTTATGAGTTAGATAAATAATTGAATAAATCTATTCGAGGGGTAGTTATTAGACTGTTTATCTCGGGATTGAAAAATCGGCCCTTAGTCATTTAATATTATAGCTTCATTCATTTTAAAGTAGGAATGTTATTTACTTATGTGGTATAAATTCATAATTGAATAACAATTCATAATAATGTGAAGATCCCAGAGCCATTATCCAAACTTCATTATGTACCCCACTTCCATTCAAGTGCTATTTTAGTAAATTATGTGGAAACTTTTTTTAATACGATAATTTTTTAATATTACGTGTTATAATTATGATTTGATTAGATTAATCAAACATCCATGAATGTTATCCTGTTCAAAAATACGAATATTTCCCACCTACCGATGTGAAATTACAAATTATAGTTATTTAGATATGTCGATATGGGATCTCTGTAAAAATGTCTTTGAAGTTGTATACCTATCAAAAATAATAAATATGCATCTCAGTCGCTCAATCTCTTTGTTCATGTATTGTTATTGAGGCATGACATGTATTATGAACGTTGCCGAATTTAGCAAAAACTGTAAACAATTAAATTCTTATTTAAACACCACGAGATTATCAAGAGAGAGTCGACAAAAACTTTTCGCTCGGCCCATTCATGCTTCGGTATTGTAATCGTATAGTAGGAATACTGTTTGCCCTTATTGAAATATAAAACAAGTTTAGATATATTGTAATGCACTTTGAAATAATATATTTACTTGGTTCTAATAATTATAAAGGCAAATAGCAAACGGCTTGCCAGATTTATATCTGAGGCATTTTAAAATTGGATGCGATACTTTAGCTTACTCTCCCTATATTGATGAATTAAAATTTTTCTTTTTATTCTTTTATTTTATACAGGGTAAACAATAAGATAGTAACGTATAAGCTAGCGAATATCAACTGTAATCGTTGTTATTATTATAATTGAATGCAATATCTGGAGTTATACTAGTCACGGATTTTATGGGAGATCTGATCAGGTAATAGGTATATAATATGTTGGTTATCGCTAACTTACACAAATTAATTTGAGAATGAAATACAAACGACCGTTAATGAAAATTATCATAAATGTATTCCTCTAAATGTGCTATTATTGTCAATATTTCTCAACTTTTCTCTTCAGTGTTGCCATCTTTTACTGTTATAATAATGTATTCTTTAAGAAAATTATATGAAAATTATTTAGTTTGTGTAGTTTATTACTTAGCGGCACATTTTTTTGTAATTTTCATACAATAATATATGGCTTTATGGATATGTTTAGATTTAAGTATTAATTTGTCAACTAAATAAATTAACTTCAAGTATTTGTGAAGATCTATAATATTATATAGTATTCTGTTATTGTACCTGTTTCGTACTTGATTGAAATGAAAATGCTTTTAAAATTTAAAGTGTTTAATTATTCTATTTAAAGGTAGATATAATAGTTACAATGTTTATTGTAAAAGGTAAAATTAAAAACAACATTTTTAGGTATATTTCGTACATATTACAAAATCTGATTTCCACTTATTTATACATTAAAATGTGTATTAATATAGTTGACCAATAAAAGTAAATCAATTTGAAATAAGTTTCCTTTTTATTTGTACGAGGAGGTGCTAAAATGTAAAATTGTACTTTTTGTCGACAATACTTGGTTCGTCATTCCATAAAAAAATATATAATATATTAAAATTTGAATATAATGTTACATTCCATGAAATTCAATAAAATTGTTTACAAAAATCTAATCACGACTAGAAATACAAAGACAAAAGTCATATATATTGGTATTTGGTATATCATAGAAGCAGAATCTTACAATTTAAAATGGGAATGTTACATCTTCAACTAAATAAATTAAAACAAAAACAAATACTAGTCGATATATCGAAATTTACTTCTCCGTTTAAAGTCACGCTTAACATTAACGCACTGCACAATAGCTGCGTTCGTCGTTCCTACCGGTGCATTAAATAATACATTTAGAATATCGAAAGGTACGCTATATTTATGAGAAATATACGTAATAAGAGAGTTTTAAACTTAGTGGGCTTTGTCGTATGTATCTTTGTGTTGGTATCCTGTGACGTAGCCCGAGCCGTCGACGAGATCCTTCCGACCGGCGATGCCTTTGCCTTTGCCTGTTTGGTCGAAGCGCTGCTTGTGCGAGCCGGTGTACTTGGACGTGTCGGTGAGGCGGTCCACAGCGGCGGCGGCGGCTGGCGACTTTGGTAGCTGGAAAATATAATTGTATAATGAAATAAGTATAATTTAGTCAGGGATAAATAACTTGTATAGTTGTATACCTTTCGTACCTAGAAGGTAGTAGCATTTATGTGTATTGTTCCTTTTTCTGTGCTTGTTTTTGTCAGTGAAATTTTAACGACAGAACCGATTTTAATAAAATTTGTTTGTCTTCACGTGGATTTGATTTTGAACGTTTGATTTAAAATTCGAACACGAGCGAAGTCGCGGGCGAAATCTTATAATAATTATTTGACCTCACAGGTTGCAGGTGCCACCTTACTCATTACCACCATACTCATTGGTCAGTTTTTAATGGAAATGTTTGCGAGCAAATCTTAATTACTTTCTTATTTTAAAAATATGTCATCGGGCATTTTACAATAAATTATATATAAATACCTTGAAATCAGCTCAGCCAAAATACAAATTTTTCAACGAGACTAGTGTGTGTTTCACATCACGCTAAAACTACCGTGTGAAATTGACTTTAATTTTCAGGGCTGTATTGTGGTATTACCTGTTATTGTGGAATATTATTCTGTTACGGTCTTATTTATGTATTTACGAGAATTTTGTTAGATATCATCACTACATATTATTACAAAATAACGTTTTGCGTGGCGTATGTCCGTCTATTAGCGACAAACTCAAAAACATGCTTACACCGTCATTCTGTCTGTCTGTTTCGTCTCGAGGAAGGTTTTAGTATTAATCCATTGAAAAGTTACATTTGGGGTTGCGTTTTTTAGAGGACGTATGCATAAAGCTACTTGATCTATAAAGACCTGTTCTATCTATGTACTAATAAAAAGAAACACCATCGTGCATTATATAATATTGGTTTTTACTCATGCCGCTCCCATAATCTACCGATGTAGGTTGCAAGGGTGACCTAATTTTATCCAAACATGCGTATCTATTGTGTAACTTGAAATAAATTAATTTTACTTCAAACGATAGTTGATTAGAATTTTAATTTATATTTAAACCTACACACTTAACTCGAGAACCGCTGAACGTATTTATTTTATTTAGTTATCTCCGTCTGGATTCGTATGTTAAAAATTGGAAAAACATGCAAAATAAAAAAGTCTTTCCGAATTCCAAGCGGAGCACTGAGCAGCGAACAGCAAGTAGGTAAAACATATATTATTTAATATTTATGTAAATCCAATTACTATCACACTATCTACTTTGCTATAAAAAAACTTACATGGGTAGATATGCCGGGCTGCCCACATGTAGTTAGTTTCTTCTTTATGTCTTCGAGTTCTACTTTCTTGCTTTTTGCGAGATCATCGAGGAACTTCTGGTAATCGTCGACTCCTAATTTAACAGATTTCAATTTTTTGAAGTGAATCGCTGTGTCCGTTGTTGTGATTTTCTTCCCATCAATTACTTTTGCTTGTTTCATCCATTTATCACTTTGAGATAATGTTATTTGCTTTCCATCAGATTTTGGATCGCCGAATTTTGAAAACATTTTGAAGGCATCCTGAAATTACAGTAGAACGATGTTTTATAAGGTTTAAAATATAACAAATATACCTAAATTGTTTGTTTTCCGTTTTCACTTGGATTGCCGAAATTTTCATGAAAAATAAACGACTTTTTTAGAATGGTTACGAAACCTGCAACCTTTATGCATGTAGTTCTAGATAAAGAGTTGTAAAGTAAGCATGCACTATTATAATGACTTTAAACACGACAAAGGAAAATTTTTAGTTTGATAAAATAAATATAACAATAAATAATATTTTATTTATGGTATGCAGTTTACGTTGCTTTCAAAATTTGTAGCATTTTCTCTTGAAATCTGGGTTTGTTCAATCGCATATGTATTAAAGTTTCATATTTAACTTCCCTACTAGTTTGTGTAACTTAAAAGGGAAGTTCCAAATGTTTGTGACCACACCACCATGTTGACAAATAAATAATTAATTTATAGGTGTTTGTTTTTGGTGAATTCATGAAGTCTGCCTTATACATAGATCAGTTGCGTTATAAAACTGCACGAAATGTATAGCTATCGAATATAGTATTTAGTTTAATACTTTCTTTACCTTAAAAGGAATAGCATTGTCATCATTCTTCGCAGCCGTTCCGTTGGCCGCCCCTGGTGCTGACCCATTTTCTAGTTTGATGTCCTTCACCTCCTGGGCTACCTGCTCCACCGCTTCCTGCGCTTGTTCAGCAGACATCGTCTAAATAAATAGTACTTAAGTATCATTTATATACGAGCTTTAGCACTTCGACATTTAAAAAATTTACCACGTTTTAGTATGAGTTTGATTAACTACCTACTCAATAAAAAAAAACTTAGTAAGTATAAGTTCGTATTAGGCACCTAAGTATAATATAATTATTATCTACCTATATGTTTTAGGTATCTAGTAGTACCTAGGTACGTAGAGACCTAAAGTAGGTATCTACCTATCCTATAGGTGATTAAGCATCTCTGCTTACTTCTGTTATTACATCTGACTCGCACCAAACCGCGTAAAAACTACATACAAATGATAATTATTACAATGTCAAGGTGATGTCATACAATAACGGACAAATTAAACTTTGCACAG
This sequence comes from Colias eurytheme, assembly GCF_061535395.1. NCBI lineage: Eukaryota > Metazoa > Arthropoda > Insecta > Lepidoptera > Pieridae > Colias > Colias eurytheme. The sequence goes on from NC_142991.1 coordinate 5,058,318, forward strand.
CGATTCGTGTTATGCCGTGTTTTAGCTAAAGTCGGCAATTACATCACCGACCTTGTCGGCAAAACGATTTATTTACCTATATCCGTAAATATCAGCTGTGTTTACGTTACTACTAGAATATCCTTTATTTATGCGAAAGAGACTAGACATCTTTGGTGACGAGGTCTGCAAAGACATTTCAGTTTACAATATTTCGACCACAATTCGTAGTCCTAGGAATGTTATTTGAAGTACTTATTTCTAATTTCAACTCCAATTTTTATTTAATTTGTTATTTGAATTGCAAAAACGAAACTAATAATTGTGCTTCTTATCAATTTATTTTACGCTGTTTGTTTAAAAATAGTTTTGCAATTATGATAATAATTATTATGTATTAATCATTCGAGACATAGGTAATTTTTATTTGAATGTATACGTTTATATAGGTATCATAAACACTAAAGTGCATAGGTATTCTTAACTCATGAAGTCATGATAAATTTTTATCTTTGTTTTATTAGCGTAGAAATGACATCATATTTGAGTATTAACCTTGACTGTAACAGTTCGCCAATTTTTGTATAACATAATCTATGACCTAGCTAATTCTAGACTGCGGGGGCCACCTTATCCTAATTTAAAATAACTTACCTACTACATAGCCAGTAATGTTTCAGTGGGTGTAGAATCATAGCAATTTTCAGAGAAAAATAACATGAGATAGGTATAGAGCATCGCGTTTGCATGAATATTGAAAATAATGTGATATTTATCACAATCAATGAAAATATATTTTTATCCTAAATAGCTCCCTACTTTTCATGTATTAAAAAACAATATTCTATCTATATTACCTATATCTATTGACTATTGCAGGCTGCATCGTATAGAAAAAATGATTTAAGTTTCTTTAGGTCCATAGAATTCAGGTCTAAAGAATTTAATGAATGTACCTACATACAATAAGTATAATTTTATATAATTTATTATCATAATTTTATAGGAAATATTTAAATATGTAATTACATACATATTATATATTAAACATGAAAGTGTATCTTGTTATCTATTGCCTAATCAAACGCTACCCAAATCGCCGGTATAAATTTAGGTCACTACCTACCTATTATGTATATTGTATAAAATAGACCACTGAGAATCGACAATACAGGAAAATAGCAAATCATTTTCTATTATTTCTATAAAATGAATTATTTGGCAAACCTACAATTCTTGCAATAATACTGTCGATCCGTTTATCGTAATTAAAATTTCGACCGAATTTTTAATCAACCGTTGTCGCGTCGTTTAGGCACCAAGGTTCCAAGTGTAAGTTCCAATAACCTAATACATATAATAATTATAAAGTCTTCATAGTAATTATAATATGTTAATACGGTCTCAATAATATCTGGTTTATTAAAATTTTTGTTTGGTCTTGTTGACCTATTTATTTATAGCCTTTATTGCCAATATTACATGTTACATTATTACTTATTAAGTAAAATTAAATTTCTCTGTGGGTGTTGGCGTGTCCTTGTGAGTTTGTGACACAAAGGCCTCTTCCAACTTCTTCCACTCGCCACGTTCTTTCGCCTTTCGTAGCCAGAGCGGCCCCGCCACTCTCCTTATCTCATCTGACCACCTTTTTCTTTGTCTTCCTCTTTTCCTTTTAGCCTCCGCTCTGGGAGTCCATTCAGTTACGACCCTTGTCCATCGGTTTCCCTTTTCTCTGAGCATATGCCCTACCCACCTCCATTTAAGAATTCTTGTCTTTTTCACAACATCTTCTATTTTTGTTATATTTCTTATATCTAAAGCTCTTTTTCTATGTTTTTTTGTATAACCTAGTAGCTCCTCTCCATAGCTCGTTGGCATGTTACCAATTTTGTATCATGTTTTTTTGTTTTAGCCCAAGTTTGACAACCATAGGTGAGTATTGGCAAAATGCAGGTGTTAAATAATTTTCTTTTGATTGTGATATTGAACTGTGTATTTTTAAATATTTCTTTCAGCGACCAGAATCTCTTCCAAGAATGAGCAACCCGTCTCTCAATTTCATGTTCCTGAATAGTTTTAATTCATGGTCGCTGAATAGTTGGCCTAAATAAATATAAGAATTGACATATTCAATTACCTTATCTTCTATTTTCTTCTGTCTTCTAGACCTTCGGTCTTGTTGACCTAAAGAAAGGCAAAAAAAAAGTTCGTTACCTATTAGCAATTCAATGCTTTGAGTTTCGTCATTCATAATTATTTATTACTATCTTTCCGCCCGCGGCTTCGTCCGCGTTTTCAAAGAAATACGCACGAAGTTCCCGTTCCCGTGGGATTTCCGGGATAAAACCTAACCAAGTTGTGTCTATATATGTGTGCTAAATTTCATTGTAACAGGTTCAGTAGTATATTCGCGTGAAAGAGTAACAAACATACACATACACATCCATCCTCACAAACTTTCGCATTTATTTTATTTAATATTAGTAGGATAGGATAGTAGAATGTAGGATAGGATTAGTAGGATTAATTATTTTATTATATATTGATTAAAAAGGTTTTAGGTATATTTTTACCTAGTCAATTGGACCCGCGAAATGTAATGCAATAATACCTAATGAGTAGTAGGTACTCTTAATTATAAATACATAATATGGATGTGGTAAATTATGGTGAATTTTCTTTTAGCTCAGTGTATGCGTTAGTACTCATACTAATAAAATAATTTTTATTGGGTATTAGTATCAATTTCTTGTCATCAATACCTAGGGTCTGATTTAGAAGTTGACAACAGTACAGGTAATATCAAGAAATATTTTATAGAAGATGAGGTAAACGGTACTTCAGACAAAAATTTATAAAAATAAGTAGTTATTTCATAAATCCCAGCTATCTAGTATCTACCAATGTGCTTTATAAGCTTTCGTAATGGGCTTTTTAGCGGCAGATTGAAACAACTCTCAAGCACGACCCATTTTCATAGACACATTCATTGAAATCAGGGCATCATAGTTGATAGTAGCGTAGCTATAACTAAGACTTCTTGTAAGTTTCTTGACTGCGCAGTAAGCAGGTAGGTATATAAAATTGGTAAGAATCACATTTGGCTGATCGGTGCCGAATTTTGTTATTATTCTACTATCAAAATAAACTACAAGAATTTTCTTATAAAAACTAACTACTTTGTAGTAAGTTGTTAGTTGTGTAGTAAAACAAGTTATAAATCATTGATATTCAATTAAATTGTAATGAGCAAGTATATTAAACATATCTAGTATGAAACTTCTCTGCATAACCATACATTATTATCTATAGAAAAATATTATTTTCATTATGTAGAAACACGTATCACCACCATTGAAAGCATGACGTCAGCTACATTCATAGATGCATAAATCTTGCTATGACTCATCTCATTCTTTTATAAAAATAACTCTACCACTATGGGTACCGATTTAAATTTTATTTTGTGCTTGACATCGATGTGGTGAACCGTGAACAGTGTTTAATACTAGTGATGAACGTTGATCATATCCAAATCACCTATTTTAACAAAGAGAACGTTGTTTTTACAACCCACAAAAAGGGGCCATAAATATATCAGTAACCTAGCTTAGTAAAAAAAACAGCTTCAATAAATTAATTAACAGTGCATATTGATTCAAGTTTTGTCATTCTGCTAATGCAGCATGAAAAATCAGTATAGGTAATGCAAAGTTATTTTTGCTGATTTTTTGTACAACTTGAGTTAATAAAATATCTGATTATGTACTTAAAATACCTATCCAGAACACCTAAATAAAATAAAATACCTCCAGCAAAAATTTGACTCCAAAATAATGAGCTATTTTGGCGCTAGTATTTACTAAGTACCTACTGCGTGTTTAAAAACAAACAGGTTCATAATATTTTTATGCATAGAAATATATTAATAAAAAAAAACGATTCTAATCTATACTAATATAATAAAGCTGAAGAGTTTGTTTGTTTGAACGCGCTAATCCCGGGAACTACGGTCCGATTTGAAAAATTCTTTCGGTGTTAGATATCGAAGAAGGCTAAAGGCACTGCGGGTAAATCCGCAGGGCACAGCTAGTTTATAATCATTTCAACATCTAGACGAGAAATTGGTAAAAAACGACATGGCGGGAAACGATGAAAGTGAATAGCACGAGTAAAAACTGAGATGCTAACGGCCTCCCAAGTTTCTAACTCAACATTTTCACTACCAATTATTGAGAAAATCGAAGTGGGTTGTAACTTGTAACTAATTAATATGCAATAAACATTTAGGTAATATTTATAAATACTATTACCCACAGAACTATATACAAATCAGTACACCTATACTTATAGTTACCTAACAGCTAGGTACGTATTTTAAACGTAGGATATTTACGATTTATTTATGAGTAGGTATATATGTAAATCAATTTCAAATATATAGCATACTTATGTAAAATGTAGGAATAAGTTAGGTACAAGCTTCACCTACTACACTGCTCTTAGCTCTAGGTTGTGCCTTGTGCATATTATGTGTAAAATAGATATATCTCTACTTACATAACAATACAAAACAAATTAGTTTAACAAATATTAATGTCATAGATTTCTGTTGAAGGATTATAGTTTGACCTTCATTTTATGATTAGCATCTTGTGGCGTAACATACCTAATGATGCGCATACGCAAATTCATACATAGAAGACAGCTCTATTTAAAAGTAGGTACAGTAAACATTGACGTGTTACCTTGAAAATAAATTGTTTTTAAGGAAAGATACCAGTGTTTTGTTATTCACTTTTGAAGGACCCAGTGCAACCAAGTGAAAATATTATCTTATCAAAAATTGCATGTTATTGTCCTATCAGGTTGTTATCATAAGGTTTAACATTCACACGAATCTAATTTCCTATTGATAAAGTTTCGTAATACGTGTTATAATAAGCTGATCATAATGTGTTTCGTAAACAATTTTCATGGTTCGCTCTATTCTCAAGTGGTTAGGGCGAGATAGGGCAGTCAGCGACTTGAATTACGGTTACACCCTTCCTATACTGACGTCACTTAACTATTTTTTATTTATAATTGTAAATTGTATATACCTATTTATAAAAGATATACGTAAAAAAATTCGGCAAATGTTTAATATAGGTAGAGTGAGATCACTCTACCTCTTATCCACGATGTTTATTTTCAGTTTTCCTACTTCTAATACTCAGCGGCCTTCTTTTATAATTTAATTTAATTTCACATTTTATATTCATGTGCAGAGTTTATAAATTGATTTTAATAGTAATGAATATTTGCCAAATTTTTCGCACTAGCCCACCACCTTGATATAGGAATGATTTCATTAAATCTGAGATGAATTTTGGTGACACCTTCTTTTCGCTTGATGTAAAAGATTTAGTTTATCACAAGTTTATAAAATGTACAAATAAATGCCATAAAAAATTCCAAACTCACATATAAATTTGTATCCTCTTATGATGAGGTCACACGCACTAACTCCGACGTGTAGCACACGGTGGTTTCTATTCACGGCTCAACCGACACTGTTTTGTTGACAAGCGACCATTGAGCGCTTTGCAAACTGAGCATGCGTGTTCTATGACGCTTCCTCCGCTTCCTACTTCCCAGATTTGGGGCTCATCTTTGTAATGAAAACCCTCTTTTACACTATTGTTTCTAGAACACACTCGGTGAATGGCTAAGTGGCTGCATACATAACGCTGGTTCTTGTTACTAGGAGCAATGTGTTAAAAAGTCGTTCATAAAATTTTCCGCACTATCTTATCGAACCCCGTAATTTAATAGTAACTTTTACGTTTAGGTACTAAATAAAAGAGTAGAGCAAGATCTGTATTGATAGTGTATGATGTATCTAGTAGATATAGGTAGAGGCAAATTTTCAATCATGTAATTTAAAAAAATAAGTAGGTAAGTTTAAAGTACCTAACTAATACAAGAACAAAAAATAGGAAAAACTTTTTAATTTTTAATGTTTATTAGTCGGTAAAATTACCGAAACCTACTTAATTATTTATTATTCAATACGCGGCTTATCTACCTTTTTACCTAAAAGCTGTAAAAAATTATCTCGTATATTCACGTAAACTAGAATTATTTTATACTAGTGGTCCGCCCCGGCTTCGTCCGTGGTACATATTTCGCAATAAAAGGTAGCCTATGTCCTTTCTCGGGTATCAAAATATCTCCATACCAAATTTCATGCAAATTGGTTCAGTAGTTTAGGCGTGATTGAGTAACAGACAGACAGACAGAGTTACTTTCGCATTAATTATAATATTAGTAAGGATTTTAAGTACACATTATCATTTATGACTAAACAAAAGAAGAATATTTAGATAGATAATTGAAATTCCTAATAATATAAATGTGACAATCGCACGATTTACATAACATTCAGTGGACAGATACGTAGCAAGAATCAAGATTGTACTGCACATTGTACTGTATTCATTTTGTGTGCCTATTGGGTAGATAATGTGAGAATCGGCCAACGTCTATTTTTCATACCTCTAGATGATAAGAGAGGCAGAACAACGTATGCCGTCCCGGCTTTGTTGTACGTTTAAAATTAAGCAACTAGCAAATCGGATCAATTTTAATATTTTTTGAGGTTGAGTAGGTACTTATTTACTAAACAATTACAAAACACCTACCTACTAATTTTACACATGCACATACACCCAGTACAGACTTTTCCTACCACATAGTAGCCACTATTTGGTTATTTTGACAGACTAGCTGTGTCGCGGTTTCAACCGCGCTCGTGAGTTAGTTTTTCCTTTTAATGGAAAAAAAATAGTTTTAATTATTAATTTGGTGCGGCCAGGTGTGCAACGGCAACCGTGATTTTTTAAAATCTTTATAAATTGCCGTGATGTAGAGGTACTTTTATTTAAAAAGCAAATTTACGAAATTGTTTACCAAAAATAAATAGAAAATACTAGCGGCCAAATTTTGATAGGCAACCTGGTAGATATTATCTATTCTCCGAGTAATAAATATACATAAAAATTTAGGTTTTAGCAAAAAAAAACTATGAACGCACTAATCCCGCAGCCGGATCTTAGACTATAACCATAATATAACCAAGAAATTTATTTTAATTCGTATACGACTGTGGTGGAGTTAGGAGTATCGTGTTCATTGTGGTCGAAGCTGAGAAATATAAACCGAAACTGTCGTGATAATAATAAACACTTAAACAGTAATTTACTAGCGAGCTATGTTATTTGCAGACCATTTAATCTTACGTGGGTAGTTTTTATAAAATAAAACATAATATTATATTAAACCATACTTTTATTAATTTTTTCCAAGAACAATTGATTTCAATGACCCATTAAAACCGATTAAAAAGATTAAGCATTAGCACTTATTTTACAATCATACAAAAATAGTAATAAGCTCACCCAAAAAAAGTTACTTACGTACCTATTACGCTCTACTTAGGTGTTCAACACCTTCATTAAAATACAGATTAATTATATTTGAACACTTATAAAAGCATTTTAAAGCTTTTTATCCACATTTTGGATAAAATATTACTAATTTATTTAAAACTAGCAATACATAACATGTAGGTGTACAGAATGAACCTTTTTTATTATTTTTGATAGATTTTCTGCTATACTGTTTTTTACAAATTGGAGTCAAGATATAGAACTGCAGATATAACTAATAACGTTTGAATTTTTTCAAGTACAGTTAATTATACTTTAGAATATACACAGCAGTAGCTAATACAAATAACTTTCTTGTTATGGAAGTCTAAAAGCACATCTACACATTATAAAGTTTCTATTTTAAGTTATTATAAACTCTTACTATCTATATAGTAATACTTATTGTCAATGATCTCAGAATTATGTAAAAAATATGTACTTTTTTTAAATAAATAACAAAATTTAACAAGAACTTTCCATTTCATTTTATAATATTAATTAATGATGTGTGTACTTGTTCAAAGGAAATAAGAAAAAGATGGTGTAATAAAATGGTTTCAAATAGTTCAAAATAAAATCTTAGGTCTTAATCACACAGTGATAATGGCAATATAATTGCATAAAATAAATACAAATTACAAATATTGTGTATCACAAAGATTGTACAATTGACCTATGACTATGCTTAAAGCATTGTACTATTAAACAATAATTGCACTATGACACTAAGTTCAGTAGACTACCTAGTTTAGGCAGTACTACATCAGGCAAAGGTTCCTTTCTCTCGCTCCTCATTTTTTCCAAATCCTTTGTGGAAGTGACTCCTGTTAACACAAGCAGTGTTTGAAAACCGCACCTCACACCAAATTCAATGTCAGTGTTACATCTGAAATAGTATTATAGGTTTAAAATTTTTGCTAGCTAGCATCCATCAGTGGGTTATTTTGTTTGGATTAACTGTTATCCTTATTAATTAATTTAGTAATACTTATATCATTCACATGACGTGTTATATAATATTAAAAAAGGATGATGAAAGACAAAGTATTTTATCTTATTACAAAATTAAACAAAGACTTGCCAATGTTGTGATAAAAAACATGAGTATTATGAAATAGATAAACATAATAGTCAAGATAAATTAATTCTAATGTAAGTAATCATTCTAAATTAATTTTTGATGTAAACTTACAAATAATATGGGATCGGTACTTTTAAGGAATGAAATGACATAGACTTACCTATCACCAATCATCAAAGTTCTTGCGGGGTCCAGTCCAAATGACTCTAAAAACTTGCGCACATAATCATTTGGTTTTCCCAGCACTAAAGCTTTTCTTTCTGAACATGTTTCAACTGCCCTCACCAATGTGCCTGTACCGGGTACAATAATTGTACTGGATTTCGGAAACCTTTCATCTGTGTTTGTAGCAACAAAAAGGCATTCCTCATTTGCCAGGTATGATGCAGCCTTCATTAACTTGGGATAACTAACATGCTCATCAAAACCAACCACAACGGCACCCACTTCGGGATCTAAATCTGAATTTGTCATGGATTTAAAGTCTGGTTTTACATGATCTGGCTGAAATAAAATGATGAAGATATTAGTAATATTAGTAATTACTTTGCTCATTCAAAAAGCATGAGGTAAATAATTTATTAAACACCTACTCCAATTCCTATGTGCCGAATTCCAACAGCTTTCAATTCATCACCAATACCATTTGATCCAATAAGATACACCTTCTTTTTGAACCCAATACCTTTTAAATAATGAGCTACTAGATATGCTGTTGACAAAATTTCTTCCTGAAGAACAAAGAGTCATGTTATATTTCATAAAAATTCAATATTATGTTGTTGTTAAGTTTTAATCAATAAAGTGTATGTTATACATTACCGGTTCAGCAGCAAAACCCAATTCTTGAGCTTTGATAGCAAAATCTGCTCTAATTTTTGTAGAATTATTAGTAACATAGAATACTCTCTTTCCAATTTTCCTAAAATAATTCATTACATCAGCTGATCCAGGTATGGCATTATTGTTTATCCATAACACACCTGCAATCAAAATGTTAAATGATATTAAATCAATTAATAATGTAGTAGTAATAAATACATAGAATAATGATAATATTTCAAAGTTATCAGCATCAAACTGGGTATTTAGCACTCACCATCACAATCTGACAGAACAGTGTCAAATGAATTCAGGAACTCTTGAATTTTATCCTTAGATGCCTCCTCAAGATTGAATACAGCCGATTTGAACATCCTTTTATTTTGTAGGACAGCGTTTTCTTTTATCTTATTCCAACAATGAAACCTACTATTATTACAAAGGTTATTGGCTTTTAGGACTCTATTCATGAAGCGGCAGATCATTTTAAATATAAAACCAACTCATTTACAAATTTTTTCTGCTACAGCGAAAGCAATTGTAAATTTAAGACACTATATGGATTCAAATTACTGACTATGAAATGGATAGGTGTAGTTTAAATAATTTTTTTTTTTCAATCACCCTATAGAGTTGATTACTTGATTGATAAGACATTAAATATATGCACCTATCTCGTTATACTCATTAGTAATGTATATAAGCTGAAACCAGTTATTTGTCAGCACAGTTTTATTGAACTCTGTAACGAGTAAGATATTAAAATATATTATTTAGAGATGTTACTTACTGAAGTACAACCTAATCACAAACGTAGGTATCGGTTACGGAACGGAACGTCAAAAATGTCTAAAACGTCAAATTTGACCTTTTTGACATTGTCCAAAAATATAGAATAGAATAGAATAGAAAACACTTTATCTGTACAATGCACACAAAAAATAACATTTATAGGCTGTTTTCATGCTGTTTTCCAATTACAGAGCATAATGCGACTCAGTGCCGCACAATGCCGAATTATGCTGATGCTTAATTGGAACGTGAAATGCACCAGCAGGTTGCGCTAAAGTTCAGTGTAAAAATAAAATATTCATAGAGTTAGCAATAACCTCATTAATGGGTAAATATAGTGGTATACATAATAATTGGATGAAAAATATTTACGGTTATTTTAAGTAATTTGGATTTTGATTATTTCATTAACATTTTTTTCAATGTTTGTACCTTCATCCATACTTATATTAAGCTATTGCATAGCTTCTATCGCGGGCCTTGAGCGCGGGGTCCGAATCCAGAAATTGCGTAACGAAAAACCTCACGCTCCCCACTCCGACGGGCGCGGAGGTGTGGCTTGAAGGCATAGCATGCAATAGCTTTACCGCGGCAGTCCCCGAGTGCCACACGTCTTTTATTTATTTTCTTAACACAATTTGAATTAACTTTGATTATTTCGAAAAAACTACAATGAAACGAAAGCTTTAAATTTTTTTCCAACAATTAATAATAAAATTAATAACGATAAATCGATTGCACGCATCAATTCACGCGCATTACTTTTTCTAGTGCTCGATTGTGCAAAGCGTTGCTGTAGTTGGAACATTCAACGTTAAGCATTATGCCGCATAATGCGCTCTAGTGCTGTAATTGGAAAAAGGGGATAGATAGGTAACTTAAATGTACAATTTGGCGGCCTTATCGCTTTAAAGCTACCTATGCTAAGATAATAAGCTTATAGCTAAGGTATGCTACAGAACCGACATAAAACTGCTTACTGCTTAGGTACTAAACGGGTCCACATTGCACAAACCCTTGCTGTGCAAACTGAGCAGCTACAATATGATTTGAAGTATGAAGCGCTTAGCGTTCGTAGCGATACTATTGGTTATTTACAAACAAATTCCTCGCTAGTGTACATCCTCGCACATGATTGGAGGAAAATTCCATATAAATTTTTACTATCACATAAAAGACATTTCAACGCATTCTCGCACCGCATATATTTTCCTCGCACAGCTTTGCTGAAAATCGCCAGCCATTTTTACAGCACAGCTAAATAGATATCCTCACACATTATTATTAATAATAAATAAATAAATAAAATAAATTACATAATCTTATTAATATTTAATAGGTGTTCACTGTTCACCCACATGTTCACCACAGTGTTCACGGTGTTAAACTGTGGTGTAAAAGCACCCTTAATCTGTGGAAATGTTGACCTCCGAACCTCCGAATAAAAACTTAAATCTCATGTGCACAGAACATTCTGATATAGTAATCTGTGCAGAACATACTCATGTGTCAACAGTCAAATACATGTCAAATGTGTTGTTTACAAATTTTGCAATAAGTTTAAAAAAATAAAAATAAAATTCATAATAATATAAAATGAATAGAATACAAGTACGCGATGAATCAAATGTTAGAATAATACAATTCAATAAACCTAAAAAGAAAAACGCCATTGATTATAATATGTATGTTGAGATAAATAAATTGATAAATAATGCAGCAACAGATGATAACATTTCAATCGTCGTTTTGACTGGAACTGGAGATTTCTACTGCAGTGGTAATGATTTAAACAACGACCCAGGAAATACAGATGCTCTGTTGAAAGCAATTGAACAATTTATTGAGTCTATAATATTATTCCCTAAGCTTTTGATTGCTATTGTTAATGGTCCTGCAGTTGGAATAGCTGTAACAACTTTACCGCTATGTGATTTTGTTTATGCGTCAGAAGATGTAAGTAGTATTCATCTTTAAAAAAAATAACCTGTTTGTGTAATATGTATTGAAAAATAACTTCATTATGAGTTTTTAACTGTATAGGAGGTAATCTATGCAATATGTAAAATATCTGTAACATGTACAACTGACTTAATAACTTGTGTATAAAATAATGTTTGTTTCAGGCTTTCTTTTATACACCATTTAGCAAGTTGGAGTTGGTATCTGAAGCTTGCTCATCCATTACTTTTCCTTCGTTATTGGGAGAGAGAATGGTAAGTTAGATTTATAATTGAGATTAAAATTTTAAAGAAGTGAATTCATCGAGTAGTGTAGAACTGTAGTACAGAAAAATTTAGTGCTGTAGTTAAATTTGAATTCATAAGTTTTTTTTTCCAAATGTTTGCAGGCACGTCAAATGTTGATGTTAAATTACAAAATGACTGCTAAGGAGGCTTTACAATATGGACTTATAAGTAATGTATACAAAAAGCAAGAATTACAAAGCAAATCATGGAAGAATATTAAAGAGTTACTGAAACTATCTCAACATTCTTTGATAACCACAAAAAGGTTAATGCGTGAACCAAATATAAAAAAACTTATAGAGATAAATAAACTTGAAATTCAAGAACTTAGAAATATAGGTAAAAGGGTATATGGTACAAGCAAATTATAAGAATTATACTTAATGTAATTAGCATAGGTGAAGGTATTTCCAATAATCAATATTTTATAAAGTTATTTTGAGAGTAGGTAAAGAGATATTTGTTTAAAAAATGTCAAAAATTTATTTTAATATACATACTTTTAATTGAATGGCATCTTTTTAATTTGCACCCAAAACAGAAAACTTAGCTTTTTCTGCTATAATATTATATTTTTTATTTTCATTACTGCCTCTCCCATAAGAAGCAATAATTGATAATTATTTGCAGATATAAAAGGAACAGTATGACGCGATTGATGAAAAAATGATTACTGTTAAATAAGCATTCTTGTCCTCTTTTACTGTGTCATTTGTTTTTCCCTTGAAATAGTCAGTAGTAATGAAATAGTCAATTATAGTAGATGTTTTTCCATCCTTGTATAGTCTTAAACATGTTATGTTGATAATATTTTTGGTAAAGACCAAGTAAAGTAAGGTGATAAATGACTACTCTAAAAAGTTAGAGTTGTCATTTATCACCTTATTTATCCGTGTAGCACCATCTGAATTTTTTTTTTTCTCTCCTTTTATTAGAAATCAGTCACAAAAACGACATTATGTATTATCAGTTTACATTATTCCATAATTCAAATTCAAAAAGAAATTTCCAGAGCCATCTAGATGGAAGCACGTAAAAAAATTTAACTTGCCAACTTACTTTAAATTATATTTATAACAAAAATGAATTCGCGAACTTCGAGTTTTTCTTCTATTTCCGATTTATTCCGTCCTAACAATCCTAAAGGTCTTCGATCTAGGGATCTTAGTAGTACTCGTTTAAATATTTTGAAAAAAGAAATACAAACCGATGCACATCTTACACCGTTAAGTAAGTATAATTATCTCACTTTTTCCACCCTTTAAGTGATTTTTAAAACTTAAATGCTTTCTTTTAATTATAGAAGAGTTGTATTCTTCACTCGATACCAACCCTGCAGTAGGTTTGACAAGTGAAAGAGCTAAAGAATTATTGGAATATTACGGTCCTAATACCTTAACTCCAGCTTCGCAATATGGATGGTCTCGCATGTTATTCAAATCATTATGCACAGGTACTTGATAAAATATATAACCTGATAAAGAATAAGAGGGATTCTCTAACTGTATTTTTTCTTTGCGCAGGTTTTTCTATTTTAATTTGGCTGGGAGCTATTTTATGTTTGACTGCATACCTTATCGAAGTATTTACTACACCACATCCAAGTACAGACAACTTGTATTTGGGATGCGTGTTAATTGCAGTCGATGTTATTTGTGGACTGTTTAGCTTTCTACAAAACTATAAAAGTTCTAAGGCATGGTCTTTAACTTGCTAATAGATAGTTACATTATTTACCAGACATTGTAACTTTGATATCAAACTAATAACGATTTTTCTATAGATAATGAAAACCTTCAATAACATGATACCAATGAATACAAGTTGTATTCGGGATGGAGTCATGAATGTGGACACTCCGGTGCGTGATTTAGTGCGAGGAGATATCATTCATGTCAAGGCTGGTGATGTTATCCCGGCAGATATTCGCATTATCGATAGTAAAGGTTTTAAAGTATGTACATAAGTATCCAAAACTTCAAATTTTCCTAGTTTCAGTCCTGCTGAATTAATATGCTTTACGAAGTATGGAAGGTCTATGTTTAATAGATTTTAATAAAAATCGATAGGTGGATAATTCATCATTGACGGGAGAATGCTTAGCTGTTCCACGTAGCAACACAGAAGGTACTCCTAATATACTTGAATCGCAAAATGTGGCATTCTTTTCTGCATTATGTGTGGAGGGATGGGCAAATGGTAAGAAAATATAAGAAAATCAGATGCCAAATTGTAAATCAACATTAATAACAATTATCCAGGGTGTTTTTAGGTGTCGTGATATGTTGTGGAGATTTAACTGCACTAGGTCGTGTTGCGGGTCTTGCAGCAAGACTACAGCCAGCCCCGTCTCCTTTGTCGCGGGAAATTCGCCTCTTAATGAGATATATGTCTGTATGGGCGTTGAGCTTAGGTCTCTTCATTGCCAGTGCGTCGCTAGCTCTTGGATACCCGTTTATGCAAACAACTATATTTGTTATAGGCATTGTCGTGGCCAATATTCCAGAAGGTATGTTGATAAAGATTCTTCCTCTTGACTTTCTTACACACTTGGAATATGAAAATGTTCGACTTGTGCAAAGTTCTGCTAGATGTTGCTGAGTTAAATGTTTGCGGGAGTAAAAAGTTTTTCTATGTTTCGAAGGCTTACAACCAACGGTAACAGCGTCATTGACATTAACAGCAAAACACATGGTAACAAAAAATTGTCTTGTGAAAAATTTGGAAGCCATGGAAGCTTTAGGTGCTTGTACCACAATATGTTCGGATAAAACTGGTACCCTCACGGAAAATAAAATGCGTGTCCGCCATATTTGGATTGGTAATAAAACCTACACACTCTCGGATTCAGAAATGGGTAGAAAACAATTTTTTATTAATTTAATGAATTTTGAATAAAGTTAAGTTATTAGTTATTTTGAAGGGGTCTTTAAAAAATATTTATGAATAATAATATATTTTTACGTTTAAATGAAAGCCCTCAAAAAGTTCTAATCAACATTCCTATTCATTGTTTTCAGAACAATTGAAAATAAACCCAGGTAAGTATTTGCATCGCGGCTTCGCCCGCGTAGTCAAAAACTTAGGTAACAAATTTTATATTAAAATCTAAAATCTAAACCTTCCTCGATAACCACGCTATCCATAATAATTTATAAGCAGTAAGGTAAAAAAAATATACTTAGTAAAGTAATTTTTAAATTAAAATAAAAATCTTGTTAGTTACAATAAAATTAAACACATTTTCAGCATTCCACAGTTTAAAAATCTGTGGTGCACTTTGCAGTAACGCTACGATAAATGGGAACGGGTATATTCAGGGCGATGCTTCAGAAAAAGCGATATTAAATTTCTTGTCCCAGTGCGATAACCCAGTTTCCATTAGAAAGGACTTTCCAAAACTTACGGAAATTCCTTTTAATTCTGTTAACAAATATCAAGTAAGATTCATCACATTTTTTAGCGTCTCTCCAAGAAATGTTTTTTAGGTATTATAAAACTGATGGTTTGATATATGTATTTAATATCATCTGTCATCATCGGAATTTTGTACCTAATTCTGTTTGTAAAGCATTGAAACTTACAGATCAGTATTCATTTAAACAAATCAACATCAACATATGTTCTGGTAATGAAAGGAGCGCCTGAAGTAATATTAGCTCGAAGCTCTACTATCGCTTTCGACAACAAAACCATTGAAACTACTGAAGAAATAAAGGAAGTCATTGATAATGCTATTGAAGAAATGGCAAACACGGGTATTAACAATGTAGAAATGAAGATATTAATTACTACATAATTATATAATTAACCAACCTACAGATAACTCAGGAAGTAATATTTTTTTTAATTTGTATATAATCATATTTGTGACAGGTGAACGTATCTTAGCATTTGCTGATCTGCACCTAGATCCTAAAGAATATCCAACGGGATATGAATTCGATGCTGAAGATGTTAACTTCCCAGTTGAAAATCTTCGTTTTCTTGGTTTAATGGGTCTCATCGATCCACCGAGAGAAGAGGTAATCATCTCAGCTTTAGGATAGTAATCCTACTAGTCCAGATATGGCATTATTTTAGCATTAATATTTTATAACGTATTTAATATATAGAATATAAATTATAAGCACAATTACAAATGAGTTAAATGAAGACAGGGCTTTCCAATGAACTTCGACTATGTGGGCGCGAATTAATTATATCATCATTCTTAAAAGAAAGGGGTATAAAAATATAATTATTGTCGGCACGTATTTTTACAAGTTATTGGCGCAGTGTTGCTGTTACATGCGAAAGCTTCCCCCACTATGCTAAATAGTTGTCTAGTTACGTGCCGGCAACTGTAGCGTTGGTGATTTTTCAAGCAACGTAGGTACATATTAAATTATTAGGTACAATCAGCCATAGAAAGAGTTCGTGACGCTGGGGTCCGAGTGATAATGGTAACCGGAGACCACCCAGCCACTGCCCGTGCGGTGGCGCTAGAAGTTGGGATAGCCACGTCGCCGAAATGCCATGTGGTCACTGGCTCTGAATTACGCAATATGACCCCGGATCTTCTGTTTCTGACTTTGGAAAAGCATTATGAAATAGGTTAGAAAGGAAGGAAGTAGATGTAGTTACAAAATAAATTAATAATGTTGATTTAGTTCCAATTTAGAAATAACATTTCTAATGGAATATGTTTCTCCTAAGTTAATAAAAAGCGCACTAGCATGCACATACATTATAATGGAACTTACTTTTACTCAACTATTGCATTCATTAGTATTCGCGCGTACTTCGCCCACACAAAAGCTTCAAATCGTAGAAGCGTGTCAGAGGCAAGGCAGCGTGGTAGCTGTGACAGGCGATGGTGTTAATGATGCCCCTGCACTCAGACGGGCCGATATTGGCATATCCATGGGCATCACTGGATCACAGGTTTTTACTTTAAATATACTTATTAAAAATATGTAATGCAGTTAAACTGTAAGTACGTATTTGAAAGCGAAACCTATCACTTACCTTATAGTGGTAGATAAGTTATTACCAACTATATTTAACCAAGCACATTTAACGTTTTTACGAAAGAACTTTTTTAAGCCAGTACCTGTGGCTAGTACGTATAACCTACGAAGAAGTACGAGGTGTAGGTACTTGTACTTATGGATAAATTAGGTCAGATTCCATATAACATGGAAAATTGAGAAATTTAATGAAATTAGTTAGTAGCTATTCACCGTTATTTTATGTTGAACAGGAAATGCAATGTTAGTGCTACAATATAGAGGCTGAAATTCAGTCATGTTGCAGGTATCAAAACAAACTGCTGATATTATTTTGATGGATGATAACTTTGCCACAATCGTAACAGGCATCGAGGAAGGACGAAAGATTTTCGATAATTTAAAGAAATCAGTTTGCTATATCCTTATATCCAACGTACCGGAAATAATACCAGTCTTGATGTTCATTCTATTTTCAATACCATTACCGCTAGGTAAAAATATAATTATTATTTTCCAAGTACAAAAATAAAAGTGTAAATTCTTACTCAAATGTAATAACCTTATTATCTGACCTTATATTAACAGGCTCTTCGATAGCTAATTAATATTATAATTATATATACAAGTAGTTAAATTGCTTTTTATATCTAGAACATAAAATACATTTTATTTCTAATGCTCGTTTAATATATATATACCTATAATTAATTTATTTACATTAAATGGAAGTTGCACGCGATAAAACTCATAAAACTATATAACGGAACTCATTTTAGGTGTTATGACGATACTATGTGTCGACCTGGGTACCGACATGTGGCCCGCGGTTTCTCTGGCCCACGAGCGAGCCGAGCAAGATGTGATGGCGCGGCCTCCTCGACACGGCGACCCTTTAGTATCCTGCTCTATGATCCGATTAGCGTATGGACACTTGGGTCTCATTGAATTCGCAGCTGGCATGTTCGCGTACTTTATAGTGATGGCTGAACATGGGTTTTATCCTTACCAGCTATTCGGTAATTTGTGACATGCGAAACTAATGACCATTTTATTCACCGTAGACCTTTCGCTACTTATTCATTAGACCAACTACATATTTGAGTTAAGTAGTTTCTAATTATATCTACTACTTAGGTACCAAACTGAATTGTAAATTATGCTATTGATTAACAATTTTAATTACCTAACCATTAATTTTCAAAATACTTACTGAGTAGGTACCTACCTATATGCTATATACCTATTTACGTTACTATTTTTATGTCCTAAAAATGCATGAGCATGCTTCGTTATTACTTACCTTAAAGAATTAACATTTATTACAATAATGGTAATGTTTTATTCAACCAAGCTATAACAACAGGAATAAGGCAAAAATGGGATAATGAGGCCGTCAGTGACGTGCAAGATTCGCTCGGACAGGAGTGGACGTATCCAGAGCGGAAAGAATTAGAACGCGCTTGCCAAGCGGCGTATTTCGTAGCGATTGTTATAACACAAATGACGAACGGAATTATTTGTAAAACAAGATTCAATTCAATTTTTTACGCCGGTGAGACTATAATGCAAAAATATAGCATATATCCTGACTATATTCGGAAGAATAACAATATTTTTTCTCATAGGTATGAAGAATAAAGCTCTTAACTTCGGATTAGTTTTTGAACTTATTCTTGCGTGTATAGTATGCTACGTGCCGGGAGTCAATACCTTCTTTCGCGCGTATCCCCTACGACTGAAATGGTATGACATTAATAATAATTGTAGAATAAAAATAGAAATATAGTATGTATATAGGAAGCTATTTAGTAATTTATTTGTTAATATACATAATGTAAGAAACTAATTTTATTTGCAGGTGGTTCCTAGCCCTACCTTTTTCTTTATTGATGTTTATATTTGACGAATTCAGAAAATATTGCATACGTAGAGAAAAGTTTTCCGGTTGGTTTAATAAGCTTACATTTTACTAGTTTGATTAAAAATGATTAGGTTTAAAATAAATACTCATATTCTTCATGGTGTTGTAACCATTTCTTAATAATGAAAATAATATGTTTCCAATAAATAAAATACGTGTTAAAATAAAAACATCCAATAAATATAAAGAAATTTAATCACTCCATAACAACAAAGATATTTGCACTAAAAGTATTGCACATCTAAAAAAATTGTCGAGATTTATAAAATTAGTTATGAATAATTAAGTAACTTATAATGAGCAAAGTATAATAAAATTAACAATATAGGAAGTACAGAATTCTCCAACAATTCTACTTTGTTAGATATTTATATATTTGACTAGCGACCCGCCCCGGCTTCGCACGGGTGCAATGCTGATACTAAATACACTACAGAAAAATTGTGAACGTTGTATAGGTATAAAAATATAGCGGCCCGCTCCGGCCTCCGAGCTCCGGCATCGCACGGGTTTAAATACATAGCCGGGCGGCCGCAAACGCTACGTCCTGCAATTTTTAAATCTGTAATATCTTCGAAAATATTCACTTAAATCATACGGTGTAAAGGGCCATATAGATCTATATTAAATGAACAATGTATCCATGGTATTTAATTGGTTAAGGATTAATGCTGTATTGGTTAAAATTGCTTCGAAAATTAGCCATTATTTGTCGTAAAAAGTAAATGACAAAAAAAAGTTATTGTGGGTTATCCATAAGAGATAGACATATACCATCGCGGACTTTTCTGTAGACCTTTTCAATGTGTATAATACTTAGTACATTATTTTGATAAAACTCGTAGGGTTCAGCCTGCGTTTGCAATGTAAGCGGAATAAATGTAATTTTTTACGACATCACATTAGAAACCTAAAAAATAACAGTACTTCTCCACTACTTAATGGATCTTATTATACATATAAACCTTCCTCTTGAATCACTCTATCTATTAAAAAAAACCGCATCAAAATCCGTTGCGTAGTTTCAAAGATTTAAGCGTACAAAGGGACATAGGGACATAGGGACAGGGAAAGCGACTTTGTTTTATACTATGTAGTGATTAAGGCACGGATCAATCAAAATATTAAGATTAATTATTATTCTTTTAATTAATACTTAAGAAAAAATAGATTTAAATAATAATAACGCATACTTTTTCTCACTTAATGGCGCGAAATGGCAACATAAAATGGAGATTTTTATTACATAGGACAAATAATCTACTATCACAATGGTTTCTACATTATCTAATTATCTCAGAATTTAATTTAAACATCTCACTATACTATAATTTTTTTGACATTTATACATTTAAGAACTGGTAACCAGAATAAAAAGAAACCAACTAAATAAAAAACCACAACCTAAAAATTTGTGAACTACATTGTACATTATTTTCGGTCATTAAAAGTCGATAAACAAATTGTGCTATTGTAAAAACATTGTGCTTGTAATTTACATTATTATAATATGTTATATATATTACAATTTGCACACCTAAAAATTGTTGTTATTTATTGTTGACAAGTTAAGACTATAAGATCTAGGTATATTAAGCACACAAAAGATAAAACATTTCAAATTTTTTTTACAACTTCTAATGACACGTTACTGTTATAAAAAATTGAGGCAAGTTTCATGTGAAGTTCAGAATGTTACAAAAAATAAGTCAAAATAAAATATTACAAAAAATAAGTCAATCAATTAAGTATCAGGAAATAAGTACAACTAGAATTTCGAATTCAGACTTAACTATGTATATTACCTATGTACTTATTTAAAAAATATTTAATATTGATATTACTTATAACTAAGTATGTATATGATAAATCTCTTAGTTATAATAATATGAAAAAGGTCATCTCTAAAACATTAAAAACTTATTAAGTAAACATTAAATAAATTCATTACGCTAAATTATTATGTCATAACAATTATAAATATATTTTCTGGTTGCTGCAGTATGGTCAGATAATTGTTAAGTACCTCTTGGATTAAGAACTAAGTTACATTGAGGCACGATGCTTATACTATACTTGAGTCAGTAAATTTAAAATTACAATAAGTCATTATGCTCTCAATGGCCTCTATGTTTGGCATTAGTGGGTTTTCATTTTTAAGTTTTAGGCTATATCGTTGATTAGCGCCAAGATTTAGTGCGCAATCTAATATTTTATTCGTGCTCATCGTATTGTTTTATGCTGCAGCCACACTATGCTCCTCGCGCTGCCGTTATTCACCGCGACATTGCCCTCTCTGGCCACACACTGCTCTATTCGCCGCTCGCGCAATAATCGCGACGCTCCCCACTTGTCATTTTCCTTGTCTCACACAATGGACGTTGAAACGATGGCAGCGTGCGCGCTATGCATTTTTAGTATAGCTAATAATAATATAATTATATAGGTAGTAAAAATAAATATACATCGTCGTCGTCGTCCTCAAACATAAAAAAACATTAACACTTTTTCATTTGACCATTCCATACTTGGCGACGACATGATTTCCAATTTTGCATACGTATGCGTCTTGCGCTCGATGTGAATTGCGAAGTGCGATCGCGTGATTACATGGCCAGTCATTCGCACTCGTATTGCTGGTCCTTTGACTCGCGCGCAAAAACCGACAAAATAGGGAGCAGTGAGCAGGACGATGAGCACGACGCATGACGTGACGAGGCATGACGAGTAACGTGGCCACCCTATGTCTCTGCCTACTTTCCTCGTTACTTCCCATACCAGTTACCACTCGTCGAGTGTGTGGCCGCGCAGTTAAACGTTATTATTTTCTAAACACAGTTTAGTATTAGCAACGCAACTTTTACACAGCCAAATCATTAAAAATGATAATATATGTAATTTGAACCATTATAGGTATTTTTTTTCACTCACTGAAACATGATGTTCTAATAAATAGTAATAAGAATACATTTATATATCATTGTAAATAATTTGAGATATAAATATTACTTTATGATTAATAATTCATTTTGTATATAATATGGTATCAGTGTGCTCTCAGACCAAATTCTCATCAGATCTAAAGATAATTTACAAAAAAATATACCTTCAAACTATTTGCACGGTAGTACCTAATGAAGAATATTATGTTTTAAATTGTCAATTGAGCCTACAAAAAGTTATTCTATATCACGATTAAATACGAATTCAAAACTTTACTAATTAATTTACTTTAAGGCTGCAGTCTAGCAAAATTGCGTTTTCAACAAGTTATTTGACAATTTTTTCCCGGCTAATGAAATGATAAACTGAATTTTTTTTTCTTGTTAATCAATTAGTGTTATATAGGCAATGCGCGTGAATTTTTTCACATTTGTAAAGTTACTTTATGTTACCTTAATCAGGCCTTCAAGATAAGTCTCTTTCCCCCAAAGACATTTCGAGCTAAGTTTGTGCACTCACTACGTTGTAACCGATTACAATTTACACAATCTGATCAGCGCATTATTATCCTTATATAGTCGTTATTAAAAACTGCTGAATACAATTGCCGAAAAACTTATGATTTTCTTAATTAGAACGTTATAAATTCATTAAATTTCCCATTTTTTGCCTTACAAAATCTATTGATAAATACTGCTAAAAGTTATTTTTTCCATTATTTTATTCGAGTTGGTTGAAGACCCAATGAGTATTAATCCTTTAAAAAAATTTTTTTTGAATTTGGATAATTCTTTAAATATTAAAAAAATATTTAAAATAATTAGGAAAAATCCTAGCGAATTTCTTTAGTCGCGCTCCTTGGGCCGGAGCGTTCTGACGTGTGCTCTACGCTCGATTTTCCTTCATACCGAAGTGAAAGTTGCTCTACTTCGTTAAATTTAATATTTTTGTTAATTGATTATTTTTATCTTAGTTTTGTGCAAATATTCGTATTTTTAAACATTTGATTTCGATATGGAAAATAAACGAAAAAATACGCGTGTAACTACTAGAAAAAAAATTATCTTCGAACATAAAGTTAATGAAACCAAATAGATTGCAAAGGTGATTGGCAACAATTTCTTTATTTTACGGGGTGTCAGTAAAGGGATGTATATTTCTTTAAAACTAACTAGCGACCCGCCCCGGCTTTGCACGGGTGCAATACTGATACTAAATACACTACAGAAAAACTGTGAACGTTGTATATAAAAACATAGCGGCCCGCTCCGGCTTCGCACGGGTATAAAATAGATAGCCGGGCGGCCGGCCGGTACCGCCGCAAACTCTACGTCCCGCAATTTTTAAATCTGTAATATCTTCGAAAATATTCACTTAAATCATACGGTGTAAAGGGCGATAAAGATCTATATTAAATGAACAATGTATTCAAGGTATTTAATTGGTTAAGGATTAATGCTGTATTGGTTCAAATCGCTTCGAAAATTAGCCATTATTTGTCGTAAAAAGAACATTAGAAAAAAAAGTTATTGTGGGTTATCCATAAGATATAGACATATACCATCGCGGACTTTTCTGTAGACCTTTTTAATGTGTATAATACTTAGTACATTATTTTGATAAAACTCGTACGGTTCAGCCTGCGTTTGCTATGTAAGCGGAAAAAAATGTAATTTTTTACGACATCACATTAGAAACCTCGAAAATAACAGTACTTATCCACTATTTAATTTTCTTATAATATAATTTTTTTGAAGTTCCAAAAATGTTTATTTTTCGTTTGAGAAATACGAAATATAATATAAACTTGTATTGAGAACTTGAACTTCCTAAGTTCATCCGGGGAAATCCCCATACGGGGAAAATGATTTGTTTACTCCAAAATTGATCCGAGGTGTTTTAATTTTTTCTTCTAGTCATTTTCAACGTAGCGGCATTTTGTTTGATTATTAATTTTGTAACTTAAATACAGGATGTTGGTTTTATATTCTGATCTTACAGACGCGCTGACAAATTTAGTCCGCCATTTCTAGTTTAGTCTACCAACTCTAAGTACCAATATTAAAACGAATGGATTATCATCACATCATCAAAACTCAGATGTAATGGAAGATCACAATAACATAGAAAATTCAGTGGGTGTTGAGAACTAAACAAACAGAAGTAACAGAGACGCGAAGAATAAAAAAAGAGGACGAATACGATAATTCGTTGATGCTTTCCCTTTTCGACGTATTGTTAGGGTACATCACCAATCTGCAAAAAACAAAACTGATGATTCCCAATTGCTGATTAAAAATGAAAAACAAATAATCGACAACAGTGGTGGTGAAAATTTGCTGATCACAATGAAACATCCTTCAGTGGTAGCAGATTTACTCATTTAAAATGTATCGGTGAACAGCGTAAAGGAGAGGAGGACAGGAAAACATTATGAATGTGGATGGTGGATTGTATACAGGGTGTAATCGATAAGTATGTGCAGGCGATTATGACGTTATTATTGCAGGTATCAAAAAACTTAAAACTGATATCGAAATTACTTTACCTAATGAGCAAAATGACAATAATAACTTTTTAAAAGTATAACGAGAAATATCTAAAAAATTTACTTTATACACTCCCATATCAAAAAGGGAAAATGGGACTAGTAGAAGTTAAATGTCTAATTCCGGCAAAAGACATGAATGCGGAAGATGCGGTTAAAAAAAAAATTTAATATTTGAAATACAATGCAAAAAATAACACTTTTGTCATAGATAAGAATCATGACTATTTTTTCCAAATTCAGGGACAACTAAACGTTGCAGAAGCAGAAGTCTGCTTATTTGCTGTTTGGACTGGAGTGAATCATTCGTTAAAAATAGAATATATAAAAAAGTATGTAACGTTTAGGCAAAATAAAATGATGGACCATTATCAAGATTTTACATAAATTGCCTACTGTCAGAATTGATTGATTCGAGACTTCAGCATTCGATGTCCATCAAGGACCCATCCTATATCATTCAAGCGATTGAAAAAAAGAGATAAATCCAGTGCAACCGATAAAGCATCAGAATGCTAGCAAAAGATTTATTAGGTTTATCAAAATAAATCTATATATTATACATAATATGTATAATAAATCTGTAGAAGACGCGAAGACTGACATCCACGCGGACGGAGTCGCGGGCGGAAGCTAGTCAGAAATAAATATCTTTTGTTTTCATTTGCGTATTTTTCTATGTAATAATTTTTTAACACAAACATTACATTTTTTTTATTATATACAAAATTTGTTTATCCGTTTTATTAGTTAAACTGAACAACTTTCACTAAGAAACTTAGGTCGAAAAAAATGTATAGAGTTATGCATTTTGTATGGAAAGCTTATTTTTTTTTATATTTCGTCCAAATTTCTTTGTAAAAGTTGATCAGTTATATAAACATGAAGTTGAAGATATCAATAGAAAGTATTCGCAAATTTTGTGTACTGATAAAAAAAAATCACCCGGTGTAATTTTCACGAAAATTGTTTCAAATTGTCATTTTTGGTACTTATTACGAATATTAAATTATGCATACGAATGATTTAATTTTTTAAAATTAAGTGGAGCAACTTTCCCTTAGTACATTTGTATTATTTACATATAGGATGACAGGATGCATTTGTTTGCACTACTAGACCAAGCCCTTAAGGGATCTGTGTTATTCGTTTGTAAATGCCATATCGTTCAAAAATTTAACTAACAATAGGATAGATTAATTACGGATTTGTTGAAAATAAATCAGGTGCTCCGAAGTCTGGCAGCTATATGTGCGTGAATGGCCGGCGCGCTTCGCATGTCGGCTATTGAATGTCGAGCTTTTGTTAAAGCTTCTTGACGACACTCTTCGTCTTGTAGCAAACAATCTATTATTTTAGCTACAATTGTCGATGGTGGAACATGAGGATTCCCTGCAATTAATTAATAAAGAAATAGATTCAAAGAATAAGAAATACATTCAAAAATAATGTCAACGGGGAACACCGCTGTATGCTAGTATCAAAAGTATTGGATTGAAATTGGAAATGAAATTGATTATTTTTCCGACCCAAATATCGACCAATAGAATTGCACCATTCGACGTCACGTGGTACAACCTACATGGTATTATACTGATAATTTTTTGAAAATTTTCTCTGGTCGTTGACGTCAAACTGACAGGTTGAATTCAATTGTGAAATTATTGGCCGACATTTGGGACGGAAAAATAATCTCCCGAATACCACACGAGCTTCAAAATTATCTGGCATTTCCCTCAAGGTTCCCTGCAAACAAATAAAGTCGTCAAGTTTTTCAGGAAAAATCACTCGCGCTTCGCGCTCGTGATTTTTTAACCTTGACTAAAGACTTGACTCCTTCATTTGTTTGCAACGAACCTATCGGAAAATACCCGATAATTTTGAAGCTCTTGTGGTATTATAAGTGATAAACTGAAGATTTCATTAAAATAAACATCAGGAATCGAAAAATATTTACCAATTGAAATATTTTTTCTCTGAGGATATTTTTTTACTAAAATTTTTTTTTAGCATTCTGTTTAAGTATTCAAAAGTGTAAATCATAAACATAAAGCAGTTTATTTTGCCACAAATACCAATATTTACAAAATAAGGCAACTGATGAAGTAATTCACATGATAAACATGTTCTATCTCATTTTCATATTGTTGTTTCCTTAACACAGGATGATTCATCATTATTTATTAATATTTAATTATTAGTATCATTATGTAGGCTACACAATTAATTGCCAAAGATTAACAATTTCAGCTTACATCCATATATTATTAAGACTAGGTTAATGTTGTAATATTACTGGAAAAAATTGTATTTGATATACCTCCAAATTTGATAAAAATTATTACATAATATAATATTATAAAAACAAATAACAAAGTACTTACTGTACTGCAATCTGCGGAACCTGGTATGAGATGTGATAGTTAGATGCTACTGGTTTCATAAACCGACACACTGGAGTGCAGTGCTCTGTTAGTAATTTTGTTAGTTTTATTAGTGAACACATTATTGTTATATTAAAAAGCCTTCCCTGTTTGTTAAAATAATGACCAGAATATTAGTAAATACAACACATTATAATAATTATACCTAGTATTATCATGATGAATATAAAATCATAACTTAATATAATTGACACATGTTGAAATTGAGTAGAATAAAAAACAGAATATTTTTTTCACTTTTTTTTAATTGTAATTACTAATTACCATGATAAATGTTATGTTGATGATTATCAATATAATTAGTAGTAATTGAGTAATATTTTTTCCTATACAATAAATTAAGTATGTTTTTCATTTACAATTTTTACAATTGTAACTGTAAAAATTGTAAATAAAAAACAAATTATAAAAGCATTTGGTTAGTATTTATAAATAGGATTATAAAGACAAAACACCAGAAATATTTAATGTAAATAATGTTCCAAGCCCAGGAGATACCCAAAAGATAAATTTGGTAATTATAATTTTTTGTATATGAAATAATACGAACATAAAATATGTCAAACAGTACATACCAGTTAATCCTCGGTAGCCAAACACTCCACAATCATGCATTTTCATGGAGTGCTGTTCGTTTTTAATAAATTGCTCGGTGCTTATTCCTTGCAACTGCAAGAAAAAACATATTAACTTATAAAATCACATATAATTTAGAGAAACAATGTTAATAAATGATTTACAAAATTAAACACCTTGTTTGTCTATGATATGGGAAAAATAAGGATATTGTTTAATGGTACATAAGTGAAATGTAAAACTCACCTTTGATGGCACTAAAAATCTGTCAGGTATTCTCTGAAGTTTTTGTTGCTTCTCACTTGGACCAAAGCCCAATGCTAATAAAACAGACTCGGCATCAACTTTTCTTGCTCCCAGAACATTTAAAACAGAACTGCCACTAGACCCACTGGCATCAGACTGAAATCATGGAAAATAAAATAAAATCTAAATTACATAGCAGTATGCAGGGCATGATAAATTATCTTAAGTAAATCAATGTTCACAAATTATTAGTTAAGTTTTTATCAGCAATAACTTTCAATACTCACTTGCAGTGACTGATCTCTTAGTAAAGGATTTTTAATTCTAGGTGAGCAACCTTCAGACTGAATGGAATGATCTCTTTTTAATTTTATTTTAGAGCTCTTTGATTGGACATTAGTAAGGACTCCACTCTCTAAAGATTTTCTCTTCCATATTTCTTTTGTTTCTGGAATATCCAATGTTTGGTCATCTTGTAAAATATCATGGTTAGCTTCAATTACTGTGTTTTCAGTGATGGTATCTTCAGCCTTGATATCTCCAGAAACTGTTCTTGTATCAACTTCATTTTCATTAGTTCCATTTAAAGTGATTGCGACATTGGATTCAACTTGAGTCTGATCATTGTCAATTGGCAGTGAGTCCAGCCACTGCTGCACCGGGCTGCTACGACGCATGTCGTCAATAACTCCACTGAGCCAACCGCGTACTTTCCGTTCTAATATTGAGGAAACTGATTCATTGAAAGTATCTAGAATAATATTTATAAATGTGAAATTGTTTATTATGCAAAATTTAAATTTAATCTGCATTTACTCTTATTAATACCACATAATTTAAACATAAGTTTATTATCATAAGTCTTGGATTATTCTACGTTAAATAGTTTACAGGTATTTCGTTCCTACATTACATACAAATACCATATAATATTATGATTCCATTATTTATGATCATAATATATAATATCTTCACATTAGAAATGACATGCACAGATGAGAACTATCATAAAAAGTTCATGACTTCACTATCACAAATTATCTTCATTTGCACATACAGCTCACAAAACAAACATTTAGTACACGACTATAGTCTGTCCACTATAAGAATTGCTTTTTGACAGCTCGACGGGTGATACCAGAAGTGATGTTCAAAATGTTATCGATTGTGATACCATTTCAATTATAAATTCAAAATATTACCATAAATCGAATCAGGTACGTAAATAATAATTACAACGTAAATGTACTAATAAGATATGTAATAATAAGACCACATACCTATGCATTGTATGTTAAAACTAAACTAAACTAATATTTTATTATTTATTGGTTTCTATCTTACAATTTGGTTGTCTTTACGTTTAAATTATATAACATAATAGAAGAGTTTTTCTGTGTCGGATATATTTTACAGAGTATTTCTATCGATTATTATAATCTATCGACCCATCATTGAACAATTCTGTGTAGACATCACTAAGTGGGCGGGACCTGTACATTAAGTACGATAATTATTTGTATGACATTTTAACATAGACAATACAATCCTTCATAGGCGTGAAGCTGTCAAAAAGCAAATAATATAATGGACAGAGTATAGTACAGTACAGTAGAAGTAGTAGTTTCGCATATATACATACTAGTATACGTATTAGTCTATGCTACTTTTAATGGAACTATGCAATGATTTCACGAAACAAACCTTGCTTTGGATCCATCCTTTTAATATAAAAGGCTGCATGCAATAAAGGATTTGTTAACTGCATGCGAAAATTCTGGGATTTAATGTTTGATTCAAAGTGAAGGTGAAGAAAAATTGTACTTACCACTTAATTTACAATTTTTTTGACATGTATATGAAATGAAATAAGCACTATTAAACTCTCCTCTTTTTTTAATGTACAATTCTTCGAAGAAGTAAAATAAATTAATATTCTAATATGTTTTTTTTTATGATGAAGGTCCTATGAATAAAGATTGAATTGAACTTCAACATAAAAATAAACGTCAGTCGTAAGCTGGGAGCTGTGCTGGGAGCTGTCAAGTGTCACTGACAAGCTTACTGACAAGTGACATATTACATAGATAATCTATATACATCATACACAGATCTTATTATAGGTAAAAGCACAACTATCCGTTTACAAAGACGTTATACAAATAACTAAACTGTACACCATGTTAACCCTTATTAAAACGCTGGGAGCTATACTTCCCACGTCTCAGATTGAAGTAAATCGTGTTTTATTTTTATATGCTTAAACCTAATGCAGTGTAATATTTATCTACGCAATCTTAACATTTCAGAGAACTTTTTTCATGGAAACACTTTTCAGAGAATTATTACATGTCATGGTAAACACACGTCAAAGTTAGGTGACGTGATTTTGCAGCCGAAAACGACCGTTATTTTTTAGTTTTTGGTGTAGTGCTCAAAAAAAATTAGATAAGTAGATTTGAGTTCTAGCTATGTAAACTAGACTATATTACGGTTGCGTGAAACGTATAAATATGCCCAGAATCTTTCGTATATACCTTGGTAGAGTCGATTGAAATTAAGTCTTTAAGTGGGAAGATATCATCCCAGTGTTCGTCACTGCACACGACATTCGGAAATTCTATATATAAAATCTGTGTGTCTAAAAAATCTTTTTTAGTTGGTATAAGCTACTTATTTATTGTTATTCGTTATTTCCTGATCAGATAATTAGAAATCTTAACTCAATACATTAGTATTTACCTATTGTTTTTATTTTGTTTTAGAAAAATGCCATTTTTATGTTGAAGTCATTCATTTTTCAATTCCCGAATTCTTCCCTCAGTAAAAGAAACTTGCATTGATGAGTACTTTCACCTCCTTTATTAAAAAACTTGAACTTTATAATTTTTTACGATAACATTAAATTCACAAGTAGAGTCAGGGCAACTAACTAGTGTTTTAAAATATTGATGTCTGGAGTGGACACTGGGAGCTATAGTTCCCACCTTTCCAAACTTTTTACAAAAGAGAACAGATGACGGGATATATACTTCCCACCGAAAAAAAGGTACTTCCCCCCCACTAACCCCTTTTTTGTGTGTATTTTTGAAATCTACGACCCAAAATTACCCAGGAACGTATATTACTTTTTTGTTAGCTCCTCCACAGGCTCGCGTTTGAATAAGGGTTAAATAAACGGTCCCACTGAGAGCTTTCTTGTCCCCAACTTGTCTCTTTCTAATTAGGTGACCATGGCTTAACAAAATATGGGAGAAATTGCTTGAAAAGCGAACGAGAAAAAGGTCCTGTACATATTATATTGATGATACGCTACTTAATGTATATGCAAAAATAAACTAAAACATAGTGTACGTATAATATGTTACCTTATTTAAGTGTAAATACCGTAAGTAATAATTTCAATACATAGCTGAATAATATAGCTTTTATCGTACCTAATGAAGCCTTATATCTTACAAGCGAGACCGTCTCGCTTTTAAGTCTTACATAAAATAAAAAAATACCGATGAGATGGTACAATGTCAAACAAAATTCTTGGTCGCCCTAACTACCATTATCTTATGACTGTTCTAGCATTGGTTCTAGCCGCTCCGAGTTGATATAAGGTTCCGCTCATAAAAAAAGCAACCCTAAGGGTAGGTAAGTATACCTATGGCAATAGATAATATTTTTTTAAAACAAATAAATTTGGTGCACTGTCTTGTTAGCAGTATATAACTTCTTTAGCCGTATATGAGTAGTTTCGTCGTCCCCTGTCCTATCCTATCCCACAGACTAAAACTTCCTATCAGAATTACAAAAAAAAATACATTAATTTCTTAAAACAATGTGCGCTTATTACTCGAGTAACATAACAAACAACCATTCCAAAAATGTATCCTATTTGGCAGACTTTTAATATTTATGAAGCAGGTGAGATTTTAATGTGATCGTGTACTTTATCGACGGATAAGTTTTAATCAATGATAGAAAAATTACCCCTTAATAATTAAACTTAATTATACATTAACAATTAAAACAACAACGTTGGTTAAAATAAAAAAGTAAAAATATTGTGCTTATTTTTTGTCATTATATTTAATATTATGATATACATTGTACCTACAATATACAACCTACAATATCACAAGAATTATTCAATAAATGATCATCTTACACTGAAATAAGTTTAATCAACAAACAAACCCTTCAGCTTTATAATATTAGTATGAATTAAAAAATATATTGTATAAAAACGAAGAGTATATATGAAGGACTAGCTGCGCTTAGCGGTTTCCACCGCGAGGCTCCGCTCCTGTTGGTCTTAGCGCAATGATCTATTGTTGAGATATAAAGCGCAATAATATATATGCCTATAACCTTCCTGGATAAATGGGCTATCTAACACCGAAAGAATTTTTCAAATCGGACCAGTAGTTCCTGAGATTCAAACAAACAAACAAACTCTTCAGCTTTATAATATTATTAAGTATAGATAAATTATATTACTTTCTTGTTCGAACATAATAATATCTAAGTTACTACGTAAATAAAACAACGAAATTTGTAGTGATGTGGTGTCGTTTTACTCTTTCAAATTGAATCAAAGCATATATATAATTAATAAATAAATAAAAAAGCGCTACGAATTAAGTAGGTACTTTAGTTTTTTGGGAAAATCGTATACCTACAACGTATCTACATTCTAAAAAATAAATAAAAAAGCGCTACGAATTAAGTACTTTCGTTTTTTGGGAAAATCGTATACTTACAACGTATCTACATTCTACATATATCTACTTTATACTTATGTACTTTATATTATGTAATAACAATGGCGTACCTACAACAGACATACCTACATATTTAAATATTCACTGTTATGTATGAGTAGCGTTTAGCTACTATTATGTATTCTGTGGTACAGATATGAAGTAGGTATATTGTTGTTTCACTAAAATTTGTACATGGTTTTAATGAAAAAAAAAATGCTTATTATTTAGTTATTTTATTTGTCACTAGCTTTCCGCCCGCGGCTTCGCCCGCTTTGTCTAAAACATAATAAATTATATACTAAAACCTTTCTCTTGAATCACACTATCTATTAAAAAAAACCGCATCAAAATCCGTTGCGTAGTTTTAAAGATTTAAGCATACATAGGGACAGAGAAGGCGACTTTGTTTTATACTATGTAGTGATGAACTGATATCAAAATTCTTAATTATTAATTCTTCTGAAAAGACCTTAATCATTTGTGAATTAGAAAGAAAAGACAGAATTATAAATAAAGAATATTTATTTTTTTCTATAAACACTTTATTCCGTTTTTAATATCTTCATTGGCTCACGTCATATAAATCCGAATCGCATTGGGCTTTCGTCAACGAAGTCGTGTGCATGGATGGAGAAGAGTTTAGCGATCGAACCGCGCGTGCCGACACCGAGACGAAGCGCCCAGCGCGTACGGCTCCTTAGCTAAACAATTTGTGCTTCGAGGTCAGGTAAAGATTACTTTAATCGCTAAATCACATTTGGACACTAATATACATATTTTATAACTACGTTCAACAAATGTCAATATTGAGCAGTACGAGGAGGGCCGCGAAAGCGCGCGGCTCGGAGCCTGCGTCACGCAGGCCCATACACGCAGTCACCGCGGCGAACTCCAGGAGATTCTTCGCCCGGTAAAACGGCTGCACGTCGCCATTGATCACGCACACGCTCTACATCTTGCATAACGCGTACAACATTCATACCAGCAAGTTTACGCACGTCATCTTCACTCCAGTCTGGATCTCGCAATAATTCTGCGAGCAAATGAGGATACCGTGAAACATCTTCTAACCCTTCAGGAGGTGCATCAATACCATCATATCCTGCACCCAATCCTACATGCTCTACACCAGCTACTCGACGAACATGGTTTATGTGAGCTACTACGTCTTCCACAGTGGCGCGTTCTCCACACGTTACGAGCTTAGCATAAAAATTAATCATAACGACACCTCCATTTGCAGCAATCATGCGTAACAGGTCATCCGGAACATTACGGGATGAGTTACATATTGCTGCTGCACCTGAATGTGAAAAAACGACCGGAGCTTGAGTTGTTTCTAGAGCATCTCTCGCTGTTTCTTCTCCTGCATGTGACAGATCCACTATCATCCCTAGACGATTCATTTCACGCACCACGGCGCGTCCGAACTCTGTGAGTCCACCAGAAGTGCCAGCGGCACGCGCCCATCGCGTATCACACGTATGAGTAACCGTAAGATATCGAGCACCCAACTGATAAAATGCGCGCAGCACCGCAAGTGAATCTCCCAGGGCATGACCACCTTCAACTCCAATCAGTGAAGCTATCCGACCATCACGATGGGCCTCTAATAGTTCTGCGGCATCAGTAACCAATGCAAGATGGGCCGCGTTCATATCGACTATTCTTTTAATGACATCCATCTGTTCTAGGGCTAGTTGCACTGCATCTTTGTCTCGCGCACCACAAGGGACATATGCTGACCAGAATTGCGCACCGACTTGACCGAGTCGTAGCCGTGGTATATCAGTGTGCGACCAGCGCGAACGAGCCCACGGCTCGAGGCCTTCCAAGCCGGCACTTAAATTAAAATCTCCTATTTTATTATGTAAGAATTTTCTAACGTTCCAAGCCAAATCGTTATGGCCATCGATTAATGGAAAATCACGTAACATCCGCCTTATGGTAGTTAGTCGCTGCTCGGGCGTCGCGCGACCACCACCACCAAGAGCGAGTGGCAACGCAAGGGCGGCGCCAAGACCGGCCAACACGACGAGCCCAGCAAGGGCAATTCTCCATCTTGGCCGCCTCGGCGTTGGCTTTTCGTCAGAGCTTCCTGATGCGGAAGCTGAGAGTGAATCCGGTGCCCAACGACCGCAACGTTCTGCTACATCTGGTATGGAACCAGGAAACGTCATTCCTTCTGGTACCGCCGCCTATAAAAAAAGATAGGCAATATAAATAATTGTCACTATTTTCATAATTTTGATTATTATACTAGTTTCACGTCTCGGCTACGCCTAGATATCCTTTTTTGTGAGCTTTTATTTTAGTCTTACTTTGATTGGATTTGGATTTTCATTGGAGAGAAATCCAACATAGTCCAAAATCCTTTCAACTATTCTTATATTATAAGTGCTGTAACCATTACTACGCCCGGGTTACCGTGTTTAGATTTTCAAACTTTTAACAGTTAGATTAGGTAGATTAGGTATTATCAAAATCAATAAAATCTATTCAGTAGTTCTTTAGTTATACATAAGTGGTGTAGCTTAGGTACACGAGTTTCTATTACCTACATAAAGGTGCATACAATTATGTTTCTGTAAAGGTTTTACCAAAAAAATATACATACGTTTAATATACATACGTATAATAGTAGGTCCTACGTTTTACTTAATTCGGGAATTACGGTAAATCCTAAGATTTTTGAGTAAAACCTAAGATTTACTTAGGTACTCATGGTAATGATAAAAGTCCGAACAGGTTCTGTGATCTTTGTTTATTACGAACGTCTAACACTATTCATTTGGTAAAATCTTACAATTTATCCCGGTATACTTATTATCTATATTATGTTCTGTGGGATTTACTTCTAAAGCATGTAGGTAGAATTCGGTTAATATAAACCGAATTCTATCGGGAGAAATATTATTTAAAGCAGATTCTAAAAACAAATATTGCTATTGATATCATGTAAAGTATTGGTACCTAGTTATGCCAAAATGGTACAACTTGTTTATGAGTAAATCACTGTGTGTCAGTTTTGTTTTATATGGTACCTAGGCAATAATTATTAATTACTACTTAATAAACCTTCTGCTAAGAGTGATTATTATGTTCAAACCAAAAAAACTTCTGACATAAAAAACCTGCACAAGCAACACATATTATATAGGCTTAGAACGGCACAAAGGGTATTTCAATCGTGACCGACATTTTCAGAATGCTGTACAGATACAATACCTACCATACGATACGCATATCTCATTCGCTCATTATCATTCCATTGATTGTTACTTGTTTATAGATTTATATAAAGGTATAACTAATGGATTCTGATTTCTGACATATTCAAGTCATTATCTAACTTGCTAATTAACCTAGTTGTGGATGGCACTGTATAAGACTAAAAGGTTATTGTGATACTAATAATTATGGGTAAAGAAACGATAAATTTAATTAACAAATGCACACATACAATTAAAATTATTTTTCATCTTTAAAAACACTTATAGTTATAATCCAATATTCTAGTTTAATTATGGTTTAATTAATGCCATTTAAATATCTACATAGACCAACAGATTGTCTTGATTGTTTTGTTTTTCAATATTGGGCTGGAGAGTTAAACATTTAGGTTAGGTTAGGTTAGTGTTAATGTTTTATAATATCGAAGCGGGAAATTATCTCACACTATTTATTATACAAGTCAATAAAAAATATGTTGCATAATTTCCTGGAGATGGTAATTTGTAATGCATTAAGGTTTCTAAAATACGTGACTCAATTATTTAAATCATATTTGACACCTTTATTACAATATGCATATGTGATCCAATTGGCGTTGAGAACACAGCAATAGAATTCGACTGCTGCATGGTTTCAACAGAATGACAATAATTTGCCGCATGTTCAATTATGCAAGGGGAACACATAATATGGGGAGGTTCTAGGGGGACCTGAATAGCCTCTGACCCATTTACAGAGAGTACTGGCGTGAATGCCTCCCTCAAACCGGGATTTCAAGGGAGTAAACATTAAACAAATGTTGTTATTCATTCATAAAGCGTTAAAACTGATTACTTATGTACACAAATGAAATAAAAGAATGCTATAAAAACCTAATAAAAAAATACATGTATTAATTTTACTTAAATTATTTTGTCATTGGAGAGTATCTGTGCAAATAATAGAATTATATTTATATCTAAATAAGCCCATCAATTCATTTATGATAAATTTCGATATGTAGGTAGATAGGTACCTACTTAGCCTTTAGATGAAAAATTGATATTATCGAATAGGAATTAGGTACTATAAATTAAACCTACTCACAATATTTTCAATTAAACATGTATGTTCATTTCAATCTTATTACTTTTCGTTTTGTTCTTAGAAAAAGCCTTTTGTTACGTAGAAAAATCTTTTAATGAGTCCAGCTGTATGTTTTTCACAATGTTCTACTTTCTGTATGAGACCTTGTGTTATAAACTTTTAAGACTTTTAGTATTTCCAAGAGCTGACGGTGGCGGGCATGAATGTGTTCAGACAAACAATACTAATGTTAGTAAAAAGTAAAAACATGAAGTTAACAGAAACACTGAAGTTTTCTGTTAGTTGAATGCTACAATTACAACAATATAATTAATAATATAGTACATATGTAGGTAAGTGTACACAGACATGTATATATGTCTGTGTAAGTGTAGTACCTAAGTGTATTTTGAATACAAAATTTTGAGTAGGTACAAAATGACTTGTGTGTGATAAAGTACGAAAAAGAAGTCATCCTAAAAAATCTTAGGTCCTCCTAATACCTATTCTCCATAATCCTACCTAATATCATACGAAAGTAAATAAAATATTACATATTATATACGTTGGCATCTCATCATAATTTATTTAGTTTTATTGAAATGTTTATTACCTACCTTAGATTTTTTCATCAGAATAAAGATTTAGTTTATCAAAGCAATGTGTAATATATAATTATGGATGTGTAATGAAAAGCTACCTGATGCAAAATACTCCAGATTACATCACACATCCGTGATAGGTACTTGTCTCCTGAACCTGGCAGCTCTCAATAACTTAGATTCAGATAAAATCCAACCGACAAGCTATATTCAACCCTGTTTAACAAGAGGTCATAGCGGTCAATAGTTTTCCAAGGGTGTACCTACAATCTATATACCTACTAGGTTTATTGAGCCAAAGTAAAAAATTATTGGTATATTTAATCACGAAGTACAAAAAATGCATAAAAGCTCCTAGAAATAAATAAAATTGTAGGCAGTGAATTTTTGAATATACTTAATTAACTCACGCCTAAATTACGAATTACATATTATTTTTTAGAAGAATACTGATTAAAATAATTTAGTATATAAAACTATAATGCTCTATAAAAATACTCTTATAATTTAGGTAATATTAAAAAAAGATTGTGGGGGTAGGTATTTTAATTTATTTTATTTAAATAACACGTTCTTCTTTACAATTTCCTTCTTGCCCTATTTAAAACGTAAAAGGGCTAAATAAACTCTCTAGTAGCATTAAAAGTCCTCAAACTTGAATGAAATAAGAGAAACCGAAACTACCTGGAAAATGCTAGTTTCTCTATTCAACACTCGCTTTCAACATTTCGTCGAGAACGTTTGTTAAAAGCTACAGTTGGTAAACGAGAACCTATAACAAAGCATGGATACTTTTTTTTGTAAACAAACATTAAAATGATGTAAAATCGAATGTTATGATCCTATTAATTGAAACGTTTTATATATACTTTATATATTTTATATTCACATAATAGTTGGTTGAAGGATATGTCACACTAGTTGATTGTTGCATTTAGAAAATTTACAAGAGCGTAGGCGGAGTTAAATGGATTCATTTAAACTTTAAAGCAATACCGGGCGGTTCAGCTTATGTAGTCTGCACTCTGCACTGTGTACCCCAGCGACCGGCATAATGTCGCGTGAAATTTGCGCCCCCATTGTTACCTCGGAACTAACCATCCGAACGCATCACTCTTTTATAGAACGCGGAGACCTGAATGTTCCTTCAACCGAGTCTGGTTTAATGAACGCAGGGCGTAATTGTAATCAATCTACTATTCAGAGATTTTGCGGATCCTGTCAACATTGGGATTTGGGAGTAACATAAAGAACACTTCTCACATTTATTTTTATACAAAGAAAATTCAAATAATGATGTAATAAAATTATTGTTTCGCTACCTACATTCACAAAACTACTTGAACTAGCCATGAAATATAAAAAAATCTGCTTGTTAACTTTACTGAATTTTAAACCTTCGTGATGTTCTAAATAGCCAATTTTCCAATCATAAATAGAGGTAGTTCTAGTATATACCAGCCAATTTACAACGATCGTTTAGTCGTGGAGCTGCCGCTTCTATTTCTACTGAGCAAGCAGCGATTATGCGTCGTAACATTTTTTGAAGTGAGACCCTTTTTGGATGACCGCATTTTAAAACTAGGTCATTCTTTAAAATTAGGCATCAGCCCACCCTTATGAACAAGCTGTTGTATACAAAGATAGAACGAATCAATATTTACGTTTAAATAATGGCTACAACTGTAAGGTAGGATAAGAAGCTTTTTAACGGTCGATTACTTTTCTCTTGTACGTGAATATTGTTTACTAGACGGAGTTGTAAGAACAAACACAACTTTGTAAAAGTTATCCTTTATGCTTGGGAATACTAAGGGGAAGTCATGAAAAGCTCCGGGGAATATTTTATTAAGGCAAACTGTGA
Source organism: Colias eurytheme (assembly GCF_061535395.1). Classification (NCBI taxonomy): domain Eukaryota; kingdom Metazoa; phylum Arthropoda; class Insecta; order Lepidoptera; family Pieridae; genus Colias; species Colias eurytheme. The sequence goes on from NC_142991.1 coordinate 5,097,913, forward strand.
TAACCATCTACCTGCCGTGATTAAGGAGAAGATATCTCAATATTTTACGTCCGTATTCGTTTTGAATGGAAGATGTTAGCTTTGCAACTCAATCAGTTATGCAAATTGCTCGAATGAGTTGGTTGGTAATTACGAAAACGCGGTCGCGCTCCGATTTGAAATTCTTTTCACTGATTGTTAATTTATAACAACGAATTGCTCCAATATTGATACATATTACAAATAAGTAATAAATCTACGGACGTGTCTCTTTCGTAATGGCCTGATTATTCAACGACTGAATATATACTTAACAATAGAATGCAAACCTATTCAGATTCAGAAATCCGCAAATTGTGCAGTATCAAGACCAACTTCTTTGTTGTTATTTTTTTAACAAAAGACCTTTCCGAACAGAATATTCTAAAAAAGCTCTACAGAAACACATTATCTACCTATTTAAATGTAGATATTAATTCAATAATAATATATACTTTGTTAGATCCTCCTACTATGAGCATTTGTTATACGATACTTCATTCAAGATGCAAGATACAGGATTATAAACTAGCTATCAACTCAATTTTTATGTCAATTGGATATATAATACCTATAAAGTAGCTTAAGAGCTTTACTGAAGTACATGCTCTTGCCTAGAAGATGCCTATACAGTCTAAAAGCCCTTTGACTTTGAAGGGTTTCAAATTAAACTGATAAATTTACAATTTCTACATTTGATTACCTTTTTGTAATAGGGTATAATCACGGACATATATCAAGATAGACTAAGCGAGTGTATGTACTTCCCGTGTCCAAACTACGATTATGAAACTTACTTGACGCTGGCCTACACTCAGTCCGCGCTTGCAGTTCGCCAAGGAAAGACGTGAAGCTGAATAAAGTAAAATGCAGAATTACGCCGTTATAAACTGTAGAAACTCCACAGCTGTGAGTGGCCGAGTTAGCAGAGATGTTTCCTTCCACCGGTAAGTAATTTTCTAATCAGAATATGCACTATTTATTTTAAAATCAAATAAAGAATATCTGTGGAAAACGATCGTGACAAACACGGATACCAAATCATACGAAATGATTCGGAATACATTGCGGCTTTTACTTGGCACGGTAAAGATCGCGTCGTATGATAACAAGCAATGAATAGCGTCTTCTCATTTTTCTGTTCTCATTTTTCTGTCCAATTTTGTGGTTAGTGATGTTCATTTGATGCAGCAGTTCTCGATTCTAATCGATTTTATAATCGAACAGAAAAATGATAATTTGAAGGAGCAATTTTTCAGAAAAAAAGGCATAGATTTTTTTTGTCATTTAATACGACTTGACCTAGAACTTTTAAGTATTTTAATACAAAGGTACTAAAAATAAATATTATGACATGGACGCCATTAGTTAAAGTGTCATCTTGGGAGTTTTTTAAGAAAACTCCTTATTGCTTAGACTATGTTTGTTTTTTCAGTTTTCCAAGTAACCCGAACATAAAAGGAAAATGGATCGATGCAACGGGACATAAAGATTGATTGATTGACAGTTTCATTACTTTCTTTCGATGGCCTCTCTAGTACGTAGTACATGGTAACTCAATGGGCATATGTAAGAAAAAGCTAAAACACATTAGTTTACTTGTTAGAATATTAAAAGGTTTATAACTTTATTTTATCATCCCTCTGTCTATGGTAATTATCATTTTTCTGTCTTGAATCGATTTAGTAATCGATTACGATTCATTTATTTGACTACCTCTTAGACATAGATCTAGTTTGATCTGATTTCTTTCGATTTACTTCGATGGGATAGGACGATACTAGAATCGCCGCGCGAGTGGCGGCCTAATCGATTTAGCGTAAAATGAAATTAACATCACTAAAAAGCGCTCGTGACGTCATAACGCGTCAAGGTCAGTACAAAAAATATGACACGCTTGGTTTTCATACAGATCGCGGTACTTGCGTTGTCTACTTATATATACATGTCTGTGGGTATAATTATAAATACCATAACTGATAACATAGGTAATATGTAGGTACAAATATAACATAATTAATTTAATTTTCAAAATTTCATAATAAACAAACAAACTTCGAACAAGTAAATACGCAAAACAAAATATAGTCTTAATAGTTTAGTGTAATCAATATGTTGATAAATATAAACATTTTAAGGAAAGTTTTTACAAGATAAAATGTTGATCTTAGTTAGAATCAAGACAATTTATTGGTTTAACTTCGCCCTATCACTACGAAAGAAATCCAATTTATATTTAACCGTTCCGTAAAACTTTTATCACGCTTTGAGACAGATTTGTATAAAAAGTAAAGTAACAACTTTTTAATTGAATGCTGGAAAAATTCGCCGAAATCTAATAATCCATATTGCATTTTAATTTGCCTTGAAATACCATAATTCCTTTCTATCAACCAATACGGATAGATTATATAAATTTAATAGAATAGAATATTGTTTGAAGGCATTTTAAGTATTGAAAATTTATAATAATTATATATTACTAGTGGTCCGCCTCGGCTTCGCCCGTGGTACATATTTAGTATCCTTCTCCTGGCTCTAAACTACCTCCATGCCAATTTTCAGCTAAATCGGTTCAGCCGTTCTTGAGTTATAAGTGGAGTAACTAACACGACTTTCTTTTATATAATATATATATAGATTTGTCAAAACAATCCCTATCTTGATTGAATCAATATAAGAAATTGTATTTTTAAATTTAGTATATACAGGGTTACTTGTAAAACACCAGCAACCTCGCAGGACAAGATAGCTAACATCATAAGTAACAACATTTGTTCTACGACTTTTGGCATAACGCAATAAATTATTTTTAAATGATTTTTTAAACTTTTATTGTACTCTCCTTACATTTGTAAGTCTATGTTCTATTAATTATCGGATGGACGACGCGCCCCTTCCCCCTCTCGTTCGCTTTTTGTTTACGTAATTTTTGGGAGGCGTAGAGTTTATAATATTCAGACGGAAAATTAAATGAATATTTATTTTTGTATGAAAATAAAATCTAACAAATTATCAAAAGTCGTAGAACAAATGTTGTTACTTATGATGTTAGCTATCTTGTCCTGCGAGGTTGCCGGTGTTTTACAAGTAACCCTGTATATTTCCAGGGCCTAGGCCTATATATAATTTTGCTGAGCGTATGCTGTTATTGTAAGCTATAATAATTTCAGTGGATAGTTTATGCAAGTAATAGCACAAAATTATTTCTACCTTCCTAAATATAAACATTCTTATTTGTACCATTATTTTTTTGGTAAATTATACACGCACAAAGCGTTTCTATAAATGAAAATGTACAAATCACCTTCGCCCTCTTGTGTGAGAACTGGGCATATAAAATAATAAGTAGGTAGGTATATGATTGTAACGGCGACAAACAAGCATGTATTTATTTTGTTATTGCCATTATATCATTGATTTTCTTTTCGTTGTATTGACCAACAGATATTAGATATTAGTTATATTTGACGAAGCTTATAGGTAAGTATATTATTTTATGGCATTCAATATAATAATTAGATATAATGTTTATTCCATTAATAGCTTTTGGTAGTACCTATGTTGGTTGTAATTGTTGGTAGTAATTAATACTTGTCTTCTATACCGTTACTTTTAGATTAATAGTTGTTAATAATTAATAGTTCATTCGATTAACTTAATTATCACACATGTGACAAGTCCTTCATGTCAAGAGCATTTCCACGTATGAATCGAAAAATCCTGTAAAACTTTCAAACATGATAGTCAACAAGGCGGCTTCAACAAAGCATCTGCTTTTAAAATTCATGATCTCTCTGGCGTTCATAGAACCCGTGTGAGTATGCTTCTACACGTCTAGCCGGCCAAGCGAAAATAGTCTTAAGTGTTTGGTGGACGAATTAATTATGAGTCATTCATCAAAGTCCTTAACCTTTTTTTTTTTTTTTTTTTTTTTTTTTTTTTTTTTTTTTTATAGTGGGGAAATCTTCCAAAGATACCCACGGCCCCCGGGGAAGGAGCCGTGGGTTATGTCGGATTCTTACCGACTAAAACCCCACTGTGTTCCGTCGAGCCGCTTTAATGATGGGGCCGCGGGTATTTGTTAGAATTCTTCCGCGACCCCCTCGGCGGCAGCCCATCTCCAGGCCAGGCGCAAGCCAAGAACAGGAAAGGTGCCTGCTCTTCCCTCCCGTTGGCGGCATGAGCGGAACACGTCTCAAGTCGCCTCACCGCACCGGACGATGGATTACATTCCCCGTTCCACCGCCCGGTGCCCTTCGTCAAGGAGGCACGTTGCGACCGTGTAAAGCGGCCGCAACACGGCGACGACGCCCAATAAGACGTCTGCGCCGGATCGGGTCCGCGTGAGGATCCCTCTCGCGCACCCGCTCTGCCTCCTCTTTCTGCGAGATCACGCTCTCCGAGAATGCGATCACCGCACGCCAGGATCTGTCGCCATCCACCATTGCACGAACAACGGAGGGTAGAGAGAGATCCGGCCCGATTATCGCGACTAAGCGAGCACGGGGCTCGGCCCACGCGGGGCACACGGCAAGAGTGTGATCTGCCGTGTCCTCCGGGCAGGCACACCAGTGGCAGACCATGCTGGGCTCCCTCCTCGCGACTTTACACAGGTACCGTCCGAAGCAGCCGTGCCCGGACAGTATCTGCGTAAGGCGGAAGGTTATGGCCCCGTGCCGCCTGTCGCACCACTCTTGGAGGACTGGACGTATGGCCGCAACCGTCCTCTCACCCGCGCTGGGCTCCTCGAGCCGGCGTTCCCACTCTCGGAACCGCCGCTCGACAGCCTCGGCCCTCCACTCCTCTACTTCCTCGTAGGAAGGATTCACCCCATGTGACCTAGACGCCGAGACGCGGCGATACACGTCCGCTAGCATCTCGGCGTCCAGATCCCATGGCGGCGTTCCGGCCATTACGCAGGCAGCCTCAAAAGACACCGTGCGGTATGCCCTAACTACCCTGAGCGCCATGACCCGCTGCGGCCTCCGCAAGAGGGGTCTGGTACGGGCGCTCAGGGTGTCTGCCCAGATGGGGGCCCCGTAGAGGGCCATGGAGCGGATTACGCCAGTGTATAGCCGGCGACACCCACCCCCAGCACCTCTAAGGTTTGGCAGCAAACTTCCCAGTGCTCCGGCCGCCCCTACAAGACGGGGGGCGAGGCGACGGAAGTGCTCCGTGAACCTCCATCGGCTATCCAACACGATGCCTAGGTATCTCATGGTGGTGGTGACCCTGATTGCTACCCCATCCACCCGGATCTCTGCGCCTGCGCTATGTAGCCTCCGGCGACCGGGAAAGAAGATGGCTTCGGATTTCTCCAGCGCCACCCGTAGTCCCAACCGCCGGATGCGGCACACCACCTGCTCAACTCCCGTGGTAGCTAATAAAGCTGCCTCCTCGTATGTGGCCCCACGCGCAGTCACCAGAGTATCGTCGGCGTAACAAGTTACGCCAACACCTGGGAGGTTAGTGGCGCGCAGGACCCAGTCGTACCCGATGTTCCACAGAAGAGGCCCGAGGACCGACCCCTGTGGGACACCGCACGACACTTCCCTCTCACTCCATCCATCGCGGGTTGGATAGGCAACAGTCCTATCTGAAAGGTATGACCGCAGCAGTCGCACCATGTAGCCCGGCACGCGATGATAGTGGAGAGCTTGCAGGATACTGCCCCACGGTAGGGTGTTAAACGCGTTTGCGATGTCCAAAGACACCGCCAGGAGGACTTCTCCACTAGCGGCCGCATCCTCTGCGGTGGCTCTCACGCGAGATATTGCGTCGAGTGTGGACCGACCACGGCGAAAGCCGAACTGGTTCCCGCTGAGGTCTGGTCCCACTCCCTCCAAATGGTTGACGAGGCGAGCTGCGAAAACGCGCTCAAAAAGCTTGCTCACCTCGTCAAGCAATACAATGGGCCTGTACGCTGAGGGCGAATCGCGCGGGCGCCCCTCCTTTCTTAACAGGACCAAATTCCCTGTCTTCCACCTACGGGGAAATTGGCCCCGCTCAAGGCAAGCCGAAAACAACCGCTCCACCCGGGGCCCGAGGGCTTCCAACGCTAGCACCCACGCTCGGCCAGGTACCCCGTCAGGTCCAGGAGCAGTGTTTTTCCCTTTAAGCCGCGTAACTGCCGACTCCAACTCCTCATGGGTAACGGCAGGGATTTCTTCTGCGGGCTCCTCCTGTGACGCAGGTGTCGCCGCCATCGGCGGAGGAGAATATCTTCCCCGGTCCGGGAACAGAGATACCACAACCTGTTCTAACAGACGGGGCTCGAGAGACTGAGACAGGGGCGGAGCCCACGGGCGGAGCTTCTGCCTCACCCGTTTATACGGCCGACCCCACGGCACTCGGTTCAGACCCTCGAGCATCTCTTCCCATGCTCTATCCTTGGCGCTGCTGATTGCCTCCTTCAGAGAGGTAACGCACTCCCTGTAGGAGGCATACAGTTGCGCTTCCTCCACTTCGTCCCGTGCACTCCGGCGCCGGTGCCTGGTGTACGCCCGTCTCGCAGCCACGCAGGATGCGCGCAGCTGGGCAATTTCGGCGGACCACCAATACATCGGTCTTCTGCGCGGATTAGAGCGAACTCTACTCATGGCCGCATCACACACCTGCGCCATGGCATCAGCCATCCATGCTGCATCGTCCTCTACTGTTGCGATCTGCGGTGCAGGGATCCATGCCTGAACTATGGCAGCCTCAATTAGGAGTTCCCTATCGAGACTACGAATCGACCAACGTGGACGTCCACCATTTAGGGAAGGCTCACCGCGAAACGCGGATGGCGCAGAGACGCTGAAGCGGATGTATCTGTGGTCCGATAGCGTTTCCACATCAGTTACAACCCTCCAGTCGCTAATTCGCCTTGCAAGGGGGGGGCTAGCGAAGGTGATGTCGACGATGGAGCCCCCTCTTTGCCGCACGCATGTCAGCTCACTCCCGCGATTTACGACCGAGAGATCAGCTGCGACCGCCCAGTCCTGCAACACCGCACCCCGCGCATTTCTCACCGATGATCCCCATGCCATTGATTTGGCATTGAAATCTCCGGCTAGAAGCACGGGCTGCGAAGGAGCGAGGTCAATCAGTTCCCCAAGATCTGCCAGGAACCGCTCGAATTCATCCAGGCTACGGTTGGGAGAGAAGTAGACCCCGATCACTGTGTTACCATTGATCGAGGCCGAGACACAACCCTGCCGCCGGACTACCCTTTCCATTACTGTGCCGCCCTGCGTTACTAGCGTCACCAGTCCATCCAAGTCGGCCGCCCAGTTGTCCCGGGACGGCACGAAATAGGGCTCAGCCACCACCGCCACATCTATCCGCCACTCCGCCAGACTCTGGAGCAAAAGATCCTGAGCTCCGGCGCAGTGGTTGATATTGCCTTGGAGGAAATGGAGGAGAGCCATTACTGCGTTTCCATTTCGCTAACCGTCACATTCGCCTCGACGGGCGCGGGACAAGGACACGGCGCGGTACCTGGACCATCGCGTCCCCGATTTCCTCTTTTCCGCTTCGGGGCTTTGCAGGCCGGGCCCCCGAGCCGGTGTCCCGCGGGCAGTTTTGCATCGGCGCAAAGAACACAATGAGCAGCTGCCGTACACCCTGCAGCCTTGTGCCCATTTTCGCCACATCGGTAACAGACGTTGCTTCGGTCTGTGGGCGACGAGCACATGGCCCTAACGTGTCCCACCTCCAGGCACCGGAAGCAGCGTTGCGGCTTCACTGCACCGAGTGAGACCCCCGCGGAGATCCATCCAACAAGGATGCGCCCAACCTGCGCCACCTTTTTTGCAGCAGCAACTGGGCAGCTCACCCACGCCGTGGTGGAACCTCTCAATCCCACGCGCAGACCACTGCACTTAACCTGGTCCGCGGGGCACTCACCCACCCGGGAGACCGCAGCTGCAACTTCCTCGGCAGCCACCGAATCATCCAGACCAGTGACCCGCACCTCCGCGCACTTTACCGGTCTGGATACCTTTATGGTATCCTCGTCCCACACCTCACGAAGTCTACTAGCAAGGGCGTCCGCCTCCTTCGCACTTGTAGTGCCCGGAATTTCCAAAATTCGGGCCCCAGTCGCGGCACGCTTAAAGCGTAGGGCGCTGACACCGATCTCCGTGAGGTTGATCTTTTGCCGGGACCCAGCCATTACAGAGGCGTACGTGACCCCGCGCGCCTCCGCACCCGGCTGCAGGGTTATGACTACAGCCGAGGACGAGGGAGAGCGGAGTTTAGGAGCCCTTTTTCGTGCTTTAGCCTCCGCCTTGCTTTTCTTCCTCTTCTTCTTCCTCTCCACCAGAGTCCACCCTTGCTTAGGCGGTTGCTGCTGGGGAGCGGATGACGTAGACGGGGCAACCCTTTCGGGACGCCGCTCCGCCTTCTTTCCTTCTTTTCCTGGATTGGCCTTTGGGGCCAGACCGGTACCCACAGGCTGTGCAACAGCCCGCGTTTCACCCTGGTTTTTATTCGCAGCCTTGGCCCTCTTAGTAGCCTTTGAAGGCGGGAGTTGAGGGAAGTCCTCGGTTAGCACTTGGCTAACCGCCATCCCCCCAGTCCTATTATCCGCCGCCAGTGGCGGCCTCACGCGCCTTTCTAGAGGTAGGCGTTCCTCCAGCACCTCCAGCCGGGCGTTAACCATTTCTCCGACCTGCCGCATGATGTTCGCGGTCAGTTCAGAGTCCGTCTGCTGCTGCTGCGCATGTTGTGCGCCCCCAAGCGCGGCTTTCATCTCCGCCATCTCCTTGCGGAGGGCTGCAATCTCCCCATGCAGCCGAGTGTTGTCGGCCTGGAGCCGCCGTGTGTCTTCGGAGGCGGTGCGCTGCACAAGTAGTGCTACCGCCTCTTGGATCGCCTCCGACGCATCCTTTAGGGTCCGTTTCGACGTCCCCTTCAGGTTTGAGGATTTAGCCTCCATGACCGCAAGATTCTCCTCAATGCGGCGCCGTAGGGCTGCGGTTGATTCGTTGACGTCGGTTCGCCCGCCGCCGGCTTCTGCGTCCGCGACCAGAGAGCTTCTCGAGACCTGGGTCTCTCGCTCAATCTCAGACTCGGGCTTGCCGCCTACAAGCTCAAGAGCTTTCCTTGCGGCAATCATTTCCGCCAGAGTCTTCCTTGCAGCCGTAGGTGTGCGCGATGTTGACGAGCGTCCCTTGCCCCTCTTGGCACTCTTCTTGGCCGTGCGCGTTCGTCCCTCTGTGGAGGAGCCCGAGCAGCTCGCTCCAGAAGACCGCTTCCGTTTCGCCCACAGTCGGTCCTCCTCGTATGACTGGACCGTCATGAGGCTGTCTACAGACGTTGCCGCAGACAGTCCACTGGGTCCAGCTTTCCTCCCCCTAGTTCTCATACGCTCCATTTGAGCGCGCGTCCCTTCCCCAATATCCGTATCACTTTGCATAATATCGTTATTGTCCTTTATCCGTTTGCCAGAGTCGTCGGTCGGTCCAGTAACTTTTGGCACCGAAGAGGCCTGGGAACCCACCTCCTCAGTGTCTTTGCGTAAGTTTTTGCCCCCCCCAGAATACGTGGGGCAGCCTGAGTTGGACTCAGGGAGGGATTCTCCACTTTTGGTGGTACCCTCCTGGGGTAGTTTATTTTTAAAACTTACCTCCATCATCTCCTCCTCTTTCCTCTAGTTTGCAGTACGCCTGCCGGGTTAAACCCGCCAGCCGCTACCTAGGGCTGGGCCCTTTCAGCTCCACAGCGGCCTCATCGGCCCCAACCCCAGTACTAGGTGATGCTGCGCACATACCATCACCTAGGAGTATTATTTAGCAGCCCTCCGGCCAGCTGGTTTTGGTCCGCGCCGGCTGATCAGCCGGTACCCCCCATATCTGGGGGGCCTGCCCCTATCCGCCACCTGGGGACGCGCCCGATGGGAGACCAGAAACTCCACACGGGAAAGTCCTTAACCTAATGTGTTGTTAGTGAGCCTTCATTATGTTAAGCAGTCGGTAATGGAATTACTATTACAATATTATCTTTTATTGCCTAATCCATAAACACGATTTATTACATATACATGGCCGAACAAATGTGTGAAACGGGTTTTAGGCCTTCACACATATCCCTTGTGAGTAAATACAAGAAATTTACTGGGTATTTGTACGTTTTATTAAAAGCTTAGTTGAATGAAATTTTCTACCATGTTCATAATATCTAGTATTCGACTACTTAGACATTGAAAGCTAAACTTAATGCGTAAACATAAAGTTATAAAGAAAATGGTTATTAGAACCAACATAAAACATTGAAAAGCTTAATACAAAGAGATGGTTAAAGTATATTCATTTATTTTTCACAGATGATGTCTAGAAATTTGAAAACAAACGAAACAGAAATGCAAATAAAAATACAAAAAGAAACAATACTTAAACATGTAATTATTGCTTACAGTTAAATTGATATGTACACAATTTCAAGATAAACGGAAAACAAAACACATCTATGATACACAGTGAATGACATGTGAACACTACAAACAGAGAGGCGTGATAAGGGTCCGCGGATGATTTAGCATGCGACAGGACGCAACTAGGGGACACATACGTGGGCGTGGGGTGAGGTGATCGCGCGGCATATACAGGGGTGAGCGGCCGGCGCCACCTGATAGTCCATGTAGTTTCCGTAGCCCATGTGGTCGCAGGTGCAGGCACAGCTCTCGATATGCCGACGAAGCTCGAGCTCTATCTCCCAGGGCGGCTCCATGAGCGCGAGCAGGAGGGCGGGCGCGCGCCGCGGCGTGCCCGCGCCTCCGCGCGCTTCTAACAGAGCCCCAGGCCTTGCGCGGGCCGCACCTGCGCGAAGCCACCTGCCTCCCCGCCCCCCGCACGGCGCCCTCCACCATGCAGCTTGTGGCTCAGCGCAGCAAGGCACCGCTGGCAGCGGCGGCGCGAGGCTCGCATCGGGCCCGGGCCGTTAGGGCCGTGCAGCGGGGAGCCGCGGCGAGCGCAGCTGAGGGCGCGACGGCGCGCATAGCGTAGCGGCCGACTGTCGGCTGAGGAATGCCGCGGCCGTGAGCCCGGCCGTCCGCCCGGGCGACCCGGCCGCGCCGGCGCCCCGAGCTCCACGTGACAACCCGCCCGCCCACCGACCCAGCCTCCGTGCCCTGCAACGAGTGCCGGACGAATCTTTCAGATGCACAATCGTTAACTATCAATCTATGGTATGCAGGTGAATACCTAAGATATTCGGCGGAGTCTAACAAAAATAATACAAATATTTTATTATATTATATTTCCTTATTCTACGACTAAGATGTTGAATATTTTCTTTAATGCGAATATATAAAACCAATAAATATATATTTATGGCCTAATTACCTAATACCCAAAATTATACAGGTAAATTGCATGTAACACAATATTTATGTTTTCACCTCCTTTTTAGTTACAGTAAAGTAGGTAAGTACTTCATAAGTTAATACTTAATATCAATCAGCTTTTACACCTTTGCTACATTTCATCATCACCCTTGTACGACTTAATTAAAGTAGCAAAGCAACACGGGTAATGTCACGTTGTTATGTAAAAAACAGTAAATTGTCCTTTATCTCAACAAAAATATGTGTCTCTGGAGCGTTATACGTTACATTTATGTCACTTTTAATATATGTTAGAAAAAGTATCGTAAATATTCAATACAATTTATGGACAAACACTCGAGTAATATAGGTATTTTATTTCCATTAGTACCTACGCCTTTTAGCCAATATAAAGATGATGTTATAACAGTGTGAAATTCTGTTAATATTACTCGAATTGCTGAAAAAAATCTTTATAAAAAATTAATGCAACTTTAAATGTAAAATATTTTGGAAAAAAAATTCCTACTTCTGTGTTAACTAAAATCTGATCAACTCGGTGTTCAGATTGTATAAAATATCCTATTTTGGACTACTTTATATTAAACACGTAATCCAAAGAACATTCTCTGGAGAAAACAACGGATGTGGTATTGACCGGAGAAAGTGAAAATTTCCTCTTCAGATAAAGCCGCATATTGACCAAGTTATGTATAATAATCTATTTTATTAAACTCGTATTAAGAAATTTATACCTTTTATCTTTTCTTTAATGTTGGATAAATACATCATTTTTATGAAATGTGGGTTACGTAATTACTTATATAAAATACGTAAATAAGCAATGAATACTCTGTATTCAGGAACCTTTTTTAAGCAATAGGATATTTTGTCTAATAAATAGCAACCAAAGAAAAAAGTTAATGATACTTTGTATTCATGTCAGATCTTTACAAATAATATATGTATTTACTTTTTCGCCACTGTATGCACGCTAGTCTTTCATAAAGTGAAATATAACACAATTCGATTTTGAACCAACAAATTGATTTTGGTCCATGAACAATAATTTTTTTTTTCTTCATGTAGGTAAGTGACAAATACACTCAAGTACATAAAAAAATATTATTTTTCTTAGATGAACTCAAAACAAAAATACGATCTGCGTGTAAATTTACAAAGAGTACATGTAGAAGAACACTAAACCAAGTAACTTTACTTAATTATATAGATTTTTTAGACGAGCGTTATTTGCGGAATTATTCAACACATCATGAAGTAATTAAAATCGAATCTTATTTTAAAGTTTTAAGGTGGCATAAAAGCATATTAGCAATAGAATATATTTATGATAACTTGCGGAAGAAACTGCAACACTATATTTGGAACAACGCCCAGTACGAGATAGCTACGCCAAAACCTTTTCTTACGACTATGATAACTTTGATAGGATTTGCTAAACCAACCTATCACTATTTGACACAATACCAACTATTCGATATCTACCAATTTATTAAAAAAACACAGAAATGTGATTATATGTATTAAAACTACATTTTTAAATGATTTAGAAAAATTATAAGCGAAGCGTGAGAATTAGTGCTCTACCTACTCTTATTTTACGAAAAACAATTTTGCAACATGACAAATGTCACGTTTTATTGTTATATTGGACTTCTAAACAAATATAAATACACTAGCGGTCCGCCCCGGCTTCGCCCGTGGTACATATGAAAAATAGATGTTGGCCGATTCTCAGACTATGTGTATGTGTATATAGTGTATATAGTGCCGATATGCACAGAAAATTTTATGAGAATCGGTCCACCCGTTTCGGAGGAGTATGCAGACTAACATTGTGACACGAGAATTTTATATATAATATAGATACATAATGAGAAAAATAAGCCGGCCAAGTACGAGTTGGACTTGTGCGCCGAGGGTTCCGAACAAACCTGTTTTTTACATGTTTCTTTGTTTTTTTGGTTCGAAATTTTTATGCATATTTATGCTGCAAAATTTCTTTTGATCGCGTTATTTGATTGGTTTAGAATTAAAAAAAAATCACAGCTTCAAGGGACAGTATTTAATAGAATATAAATTTCAGCGTTACACCTCCACGTGATCACTTGTTGTCTGTTTGTCTATCAAAACACTTTTTCTCCTAAAACCCTAAAAAAGACAATTTTTGAGACACATTATATTTATAATATTATTTAATCTTAAAATATTAAACAGTTTAAAAAAGTTCTGTCTTGGTTGTCCGTTTGTATATCGTCTGTTTGGATCCTGTATGTGATCACTATAACGAGCGAAATAACCTATTGTTTTTTTTTTCATTTGTTTCAGTATTAAGAGGAATTGAATTCGATGGTTTTTACTTTTTACCGAGAAATATATAATATTGTGTGCGTGCTCTTTTAGATTTTTCAAACTTTTAAAGTACTTGTACATATTTATAAAATGCTACCAAATTTTTCAAGTGCATATAATTATATCTATTTTTGACTCGTCATTTGGACACAGACTCACGGTAACCGCTTACCTTGATAGTCAGCTAAAACCAAGCTCTTACCGCGGTTAAAATAGGTAGGTAGGTACATATTTCCTTAATGTCAATATTGTATAACTAGCGGTCCGCCCCGGCTTCGCCCGTGGTACATGTTTACGTTTTCTCTACATAAGAACCATCCTCGTACTTCAAGGAATTTTCAAAAAAGGAATTTTCAAGGAATCAAAAATTATCGAAATCGGTTCAGCCGTTCTCGAGTTATGCGCTTACCAACACATTTTGCGATTCATTTTTATATATAAGAAGACTAGCGGTCCGCCCCGGCTTCGCCCGTGGTACATATTTATGTTTTCTCTACATAAGAACCATCCTGGTACTTCAAGGAATATAATAAAAAAAGAATTATCGAAATCGGTCCACCCGTTCTCGAGTTATGCGCTTACCAGCACATTTTGCGATTCATTTTTATATTAAAGATTAAAACTAAAACGTGTTAAATACGCCTTGTTTGAGCGCTCCATTAAATTAAAATGAATGCTGCATCAAAGGCACCGTTTTATGCGAAAATAATTTTGATTTATATGTACCCATGTCGCTGCTACATATCAGCTATGGGAGCTATGGTATATGATTAAAAATGATATGAAAGAAAAATTATATTATTAAAAACGCTCTCTGCAAATTTATTATACAATATTTGATTGTAATTTTATTTTTGCATTAGAACTACGTTTCTAATGATATTTTAATGATACAAAAAAATGGTCTTTAAATAGTACACAACCCACTCAATATACTTCTCTATCTTCCCAAATTTTTTAAATCCATAAATTGAAGTTAAACAATTGATAACTCAGTAAATCAAGTATGAGGTAGGATGTTGAGACGTAACTACAACAAAAGGTTTATATTAGGCCCTTCGCCCATGGAGCTACTCAAAAAGAACTAGTCACAAACTCAAATTACTAACGAGTTGCCTGAGCGTCACAGCCCATACCAGTTCTATGGAGATTCGCACACGACGCGACTAGTTACTAACTGGTGAGTAACGCGTTAGCAACCAATCACGCGCGACGCGTCGTGCCGGTCTCCACGCTACTGCAGGTTTCCCGAGTTTCTTTGTTTTTTATGATAAAAACTAGCGACCCGCCCCGGCTTTGCACGGGTGCAATGCTGATACTAAATACACTACAGAAAAACTTTTAACGTTGTATATAAAAACAGCGGCCCAGCCGGCCGGTACCGCGACAAACGGTACGTCCCGCAATTTTTAAATCTGTAATATCTTCGAAAATATTCTTTTAAATCATACGGTGTAAAGGGCCATATAGATCTATATTAAATGAACAATGTATTCAAGGTATTTAATTGGTTAAGGATTAATGCTGTATTGGTTAAAATCGCTTCGAAAATTAGCCATTATTTGTCGTAAAAAGTAAATGACAAAAAAAAGTTATTCTGGGTTATCCATAAGAGATAGACATATGCCATCGCGGACTTTTCTGTAGACCTTTTCAATTTGTACAATACTTAGTACATTATTTTGATAAAACTCGTAGGGTTTAGCCTGCGTTTGCAATGTAAGCGGAAAAAATGTAATTATTTACGACATAACATTAGAAACCTCAAAAATAACAGTACTTCTCCACTATTTAATGGATGTTATTATACATATAAACCTTCCTCTTGAATCACTCTATCTATTAAAAAAACCGCATCAAAATCCGTTGCGTAGTTTCAAAGATTTAAGCGTACAAAGGGACATAGGGACATAGGGAAATAGGGACAGAGAATGCGACTTTGTTTTATACTATGTAGTGATGATGAACGAGCAAACATTGATAAGTGACTGAAACCTTATAACTTGAGTAGCGTTGTATGCGAGATACAATTTGTAACTGGTTTGTAATCGTAATTACTGATTAGTTCAGTCATTTTTGAGTAGCTCCATGAGCGAAGGGCCTAATGTTACTGTTTTATTACTGTTGATTTTTCTAAACGTGGGAGTTACCTAAGGCCTAAGGTTTCAGTCACTTCTGTTATTTGCTCGTTAATTTTTATCATAAAAAACAAAGAAACTCGGGAAACCAGTAGCGTGGAGACAGGCACGACGCGTCGCGCGTGATTGGTTGCTAACGCGTTACTTACCTGTTAGTAACTAATCGCGTCGTGTGCGAATCTCCATAGAACATGTATGGGCTGTGACGCTCAGGCAACTCGTTTGTAATTTGAGTTTGTGACTAGTTCTTTTTGAGTAGCTCCATGAGCGAAGGGCCTTAAAATTTCATATACAATTATAACATAACTATGTGTAGACAGCTGTCTACGAATGTATTCTTGATGGAATGATTGGATTTAAAAATTGCAGGAAACAAAATATAGCTTTATCTGTAGATATTAATTCACTCATTACTTTAAGTTTAGCTAAATGAACTATATGTATATAGGACTGTTTTCACAATAATTATAAGTGCTAAGTAGTATGCGTATTCATGAGGTAACGATAATTAAAAGAAACATATGAGAATAGACACGATTTCGGGAAATATTGTAAATTAGGTACTACTTATTTTCACAAAGTTTGTAAGACATTTGGCATTCGCAAAGCAAGCACCCGCTTCAGAACTGTCTCGCTTGTAATTTCTGCAAAGCCGCATATAAATTACAGTGTTTGTATCTCAGAAATGTTGCATATTGCAAAACACATCCTTACTCTCAAGCTACGATAACAATGCTTGTCACGAATTAATATAAAAGATTTTAACAAACAACAATTTTGGCCTCCAGAAATGACTGCCTGCGCCTTTTGTCATTTTTCTGCATGGCATGAAAACCCCAAACATCTTATTTTATTTCGTGCATATTTAGATGAAAAGCTTAGTAAAAAATTGTTTCGAATATTTTCTCTTTCTGCTTTTGATTTTATATTATAAAGCAACACATGACTCTTATAATTAAAAAGATACAAAAGGGTGAAATGTATAAAATGAGAGCATACTTTTGCATATTTGGGTCAGAATCGTACGAAGTAGTGACATCTCACTGTAGGTCACCGTTAAGTGGCAGCACATTAACAGTTTGTCGCATGTCTCACAATGTCATGTCAACAATTAGTTGCGGATGGGATCACGAGCGACGTGTGTCGTATCAGCGATATCCAGATTCCAGAATATTATATAGATAATGCGTAGCTGTGACGACACACCGTCAATGATTGTCATTGATAGCGATTTTTTACAACGCATTCCATCTGTTTGATATAACTAACTATACGCTTGTGAATATATCGAACATATTATTATTTAGATTGCCAATGGAGCAACATTTATATATAAGAAAATATATATGCCAAGTGACGCTAATTAATCAAAACAATTTTTTAACAATGAAAACACATAAGAAACTGCGACTATTTTCATTACAACAAATTTATTCGAAGCGATCGATTATACTGAACGTTACTATTCGTATTCACTATTCTGTGATAATACGCATTTTTTATTTTGTAAGTCATAACGATCATATTTATAATTTTACACCTATTATTAACCAAGGTAACGTTGTTTGAAAATGTAGAGTTTTTAGCAGTATTTTTTGTGAATTATAAAAGATTTACGTTTATTTTAACATTATCATAGGAAAATAGCCATGTTAATTTGAAAATAACAATTCTTCAATGTAAATTAACATAACTAACTTCAGAATTCAGATTTTATAATCAAGAAATAAATGAGTCTTAATTTCATTTAGTCTAATGGAAGGACATTAACAAGATTCAAGCATGTGCTTAAGCAAAAACTCGGTTTCAGCAATAGTATTACGATTAGGTTTCGATTTTGTTTGTTGAATTGGGCTGGAGCAAGGAAGCTGTATGCGTGCGCAGATCCGTGCGAGCCCTGACTGGACGCGGCAGTCGGCATGAGACGTGCGCGGAGTGTGACCGGGCCCTTACGGCGCGCCCACCCCGCGTCCGGGGCCACCTGGAATGTCCAGGTACTTCATCTCTTACCTAACTAATCATAATAATATCACTTAATACCGCTGAAATACCATTCCATGAAAAATAGATACTACATCCCTCTCACGCAATCAGTGGAAGTGCCCTTCTTGTGCAGTAGCCCAGCGAAAGGTGGGTGACAATAGCGACACGCCCGTTCGTAGCATTAAAGCTGCAACTCAAACAAATTTGAACCTGCCGGCTATGCACTCAAAAGCTAAGGATAAAGCCATACCTACAACGGAAAACTCTGGAACGATTCCCTCTCAAATAACACCTGACCTGATGCCTCACTTGGAACAATTACTTGACATCAAACTGAAAAGTATTAAAGAGGAAATAGTGGCGGAAATTAAAAGCACCATCCTTCACCAGATAAAAGATGAAATAAAGGCTGTGTCATCACAAGTAAAAAATATCGAAAATTCCTATCAGATTCTTCAAAATGAACACTGCGACCTAAAGCAAGAAATTATTAAAATGAGGGCTGACATCACTGAAAGGGACAATCAGATTACGGAACTCCATAACTCGCTAAACAAGCAGCAACAGTGGTGTCGTCAATCGAATATTGAAGTCATTGGGTTGCCAGAACTATCGAACGAAAACCCTAAATTGTTAATTACAGAAATTGCTAATCACGCCGGAGTTAAATTGTCTACGGAAGATGTAGAATTTGCCCACAGAGTTCAACCGTTCAAAAGCATTCCCAATCGCCCTAGATCACTTGTCATCAAATTAAAGGACCGTAACTTAAAAGACAGGATTCTATCAGGCTTACGGAAAACTAAGGGTATTACAACGAAGGATATTGGTTTTGCCGGCAAGTCAACCAGGTTCTACGTCTTCGATCACTTGACCCCCAATAACAAAGTCCTTCTAAAAGAAACTAAGGATATTGCTGCAAAAAAGTCTTACAAATTTGTCTGGGTGAGGAACTGCCATATTTTTTTAAGAAAAAACGAGGAATCACCAGCTTTATCTATAGCGTCAAAAAAGGACTTGTCGAAAATTGCTTAGAATTTACTTTTGCTATTTTTTGTCCTAGTGTATTAACCTCTACGTATAATTTAAATATTGATTTTTCTTGTTTTTTGAATATGCATTGTAATCAAACTCACACTTTACTCATTACACTATACATCATAATTACACTTGAGATAGTGCTTTTATGCATAGCGTTGAATAATATATTATGTATATGGGATAGGATTATATTATGTATTGCGATATTTCTGAATTTTATAGTACAATATATCAATGGCTAATGCACCAAATGTATTTTACCAAAATGTTCGTGGTCTGCGTACGAAGATTGAGGACTTTAAATTGAATGTTCTATCTCATGATTATGACGTCATTGTTGCAATCGAAACCTGGCTAACTGACAGTTTCTATAATGGAGAGTTATGTGATGATCGCTATGACATTTTTAGATATGATCGTGACCTGAATCTTTCTGGCAAAAAAACTGGAGGTGGCGTTATGATCTGCTGTAAAAAATCTATGTTCGCTCAAGAAAAGTCTGTGAAGTCTATCGACGATTGTGAATCGCTATGGATTACTATACCCTCAAACATTTTGGGTTCTGAAAATCGTCGATGCCTTCATATTGGTGCCGTTTACATACCTCCTGATAAAAACCAAGCTAGAACTGTCGCGGCTTTCACCTCATTACTCTCCAACTTCTTACTTGATAACCCGAATGATAATGTATTATTACTTGGGGATTTTAACTTTCCGCATGTAAAATGGTCCGAACACGCTTGTACTCAATTGAAAAGGGGTTCAGTAGACTTACAAATGGCTTGTAGCGATTTTTTAGACTTATGTAACCTATCCGGACTGGAACAGTTTAATTTTTTTACCAATATCGCGCACAATACTCTTGATCTAATATTTTGCAATTTTCAAGTCGAGGTCCTTAGAGCTTCACAACCACTCGTACCTGAGGACTCATATCATCCGTGCTTAGAAATCGACACTAAAGATTTAACCTTAAAATGCATGAAGAAAGCCTGCAAGCCGCGGTACAACTTCCATCGGTCTAATTTTACTATGATAAACGTTAATTTGTCTAAAACTGACTGGTCTAAAATTTTGGTTGGTAATAATATAAACGAAATAGTAGATGTATTTTATCAGAGACTTTATGCTCAAATCACCCTTTTTACACCTAAGACCAAGGGAAAAACAGCACTTAAATTCCCTAACTGGTACAGTAAGCCACTTATTCATGTTGTGCGGGATAAATTAAAGGCTCACAAAAAATGGAAACAGCACGGGAACCCTTTAGATTTTGATGAATTTTGTTTGCTTCGTTCTAGGCAAAAAATGTTGCAAAAGAAATGCTACAAACATTATGTAGACCGCATGCAAGAGTATATTAGTAAAGACCCAAAAAGCTTCTGGACGCACATAAAATCACTTAGACAGAATAATAAAGGTTACCCCAATACTATGACCTATATGAATAGCAGCTACAACAACGCGACTGAAGTATGTTCTGCTTTTAGCCAGCATTTCGAAAGCGTTTTTAAAAACCCTGCTAACTCATATGGAAATTACCTCCTTCCATCGTCTTGCTTGAACAATGAATTGATTTCTCAAATTAAAATAGACGCAACTGAAATTAAACATATTTTAAAAAGTCTCAAAACAAATAAAGGCGCTGGTAGTGATGGAATACCCCCAGTGTTCTTAAAAAAATGTGCTGATTCTTTATGCTTTCCTTTGTCTATTATTTTTAATTTGTCTGTCAACCGGTATGGAGAGTTTCCTGCCAAGTGGAAAGAGGCACTTATAGTTCCAATACATAAGAGTGGACCAAGAAACCAGATTGTAAACTACAGGCCTATATCTATCCTGAATTCGTTAGGTAAAATTTTCGAGATCGTTATTCATAAACGCATCTCACCACTTGTCTATAAATTTATACCACCTCAGCAGCATGGCTTTATGAAAAAACGTTCCACTGTCACTAACTTATCCGTTTTAATTAATTATACTTTTGATGAAATGAACAATGGACGGCAAGTAGACGTAATCTACACGGACTTTGAAAAAGCTTTCGATCGTGTCGATCACATTATTCTTCAAAATAAACTTTACGCACTTGGTATAAGAGGTGACCTACACAGATGGATTTGTTCTTACATAATAAACAGAACACAGGCGGTAGTTTTGGGTTCTGCTAGGAGTGACTTTGTGGGCATAGTATCTGGGGTACCCCAAGGATCTATTCTCGGGCCATTGCTGTACAATGCCTACTTATTTGACATATTTACCTGCATACAACACGTGCGCTACTTAATGTACGCTGATGACAAAAAAATTTACTACGGAATTGAATCCGTCGAACACTGCCGCCTAATTCAAAGTGACTTAGATAGACTGGCAGCATATTATATTAAGAATCGTATAAGTGTAAATGTTAATAAATGCCAAAAAATCACTTTTAGTAGGAAAAAATATCCAATAGACTTTGAATATAAAATAAACGATGTTTTGATAAAAGAAGTGAACTGTGTACGTGATCTAGGCGTATCGCTAGATTCAAAATTGATTATGTCGGAACATATTGACATCATTGTAAATAAAGCCTATAAACAACTTGGTTTCATAAAGCGATCATGTAAAGATTTTAACAGCATAAATTGTATAAAATCTCTATATTCGGCCTATATTCGAAGCATACTCGACTACGCGTCGAGTATTTGGTCTCCCAGCTACGCCGTATACATAGATAGAATAGAATCAATACAAAAAAGGTTTCTCAGGTTTTTAAGCTTTAAAAACTTTACTTATTTTGACAGCTATGACGAAGCTTGTGTCCGCTACGAAATAGAACCGCTAGAAATACGACGTAAACGAAGTGATCTAATGTTGCTTCACGCATTATGGAATAACCACATTGACTGCTCAGAATTGCTTGAATCGATGCAATTGAATGTACCCGGTTTTCGTACGCGCCAGACTAACTTATTTTACATCCCTAAAGTTAATACTAATTATGCACGAAACGGTGTGTTAAATCGCATTATGCGTGTATACAACGCAGAGTACACAAGTGCTGACATTTTTCTACTCTCTAAACAACGCTTTGCTAATGAAATATCTAAAATAAATGGTTTTTTAAACAAGCACTAGCACACACGCACACACCTACACGCACGCACACGTACACATACACACACACTCACACACACTCATTATGTTATGTTTTTTATTAATATTATTGTTACTAGTTTATAGTCTATTCTAGAGTGATATATTCGAGAATGATATTATGTTGTAATCCTTATTGGCTATTTGTTCAGTTAATCAGCAAAATAGTGGTCTTGTTAAATGTAAAGCTGTTGGATTACCAAATAAATAAATAAATAAATAAATAAATAAAAAAAAAATATAATATAGTTGGTACTTTCATATTTGTGTTGTTAATTATTCCAAAAAGATTAAATATTATTTAAATATGCTTATATTTGGTTCTGAATCTTGGACAATGAAGATTCAACAGTTGGCTGAGAACTTGTTGCGCACGCAACCTTTTCCTATGAACATATCACAATACAAATAACCATTTGTTTAAAAACAAACAGTACATTTAATTTCTATCCTATACATATTGTTCAACGAGTAAATCTGTCTTTACAATTTCACCAAATATAATTCAATTCTCGTACGAACCCATGTACATAATATGTACCCTGCACTAAAAAGCATCTCGTTTAATTCAATTATATTATATAGAATATTCGTACACAACAATTGCGTGATTTATTTAAATAATACTGGCACGTGCATTCCTTTCTCATATACGAATACATGAAGATGCTTTAAGTGAAGTCAAGGCTGCAGGGTTTTTGTTTCTATAAATACAGGTCTCATGGAAGAATAGTTCTCTTTAGTACTTCTTGTGAGCACTCTAAGAAAATGAAGGCACGCTTGCTGTTCACTTTCATTCATTTTTAATACAACATACAGTAGAAATAAAGGTGTTTTGCTAACGTTTATAAAATATTCTAATTTTGGTTTGAAATTTAAAATGTTTTTATAATTCATACTCGTTTCAGGATTATAAACAATTTATTTCAGTAACAACATATTAAATATTCTAAATGCTCACAGAAAGTAAATTAAAAATATGATAATCAGGGTTGAGCTTAATATATGTATCTCGTTTAAAAGGAAAATTTACATATCAACTTAAAAAGCTTTTGCTACGAGTTTCACGCGCCTACGGTGTTTGAGTGCTACGAGCGCTACGTGTCTGTGTAGTTTAATTGCTTCTCTTTTAAAAGGATCATTGCCACGTTTTTAAAGAATTTTTGATTTTATCCTTTAAAGGTTTCGGTTTTGGCATTTTTAATTTACAGTTACTTCTGTCTAATTTCGGAGCACTTCATGTATTTATCGTTAAATATTCGTTTTAATATTTTCCTTCTCGTATCTGCTGTTAGCTGCTATTTTTCAGCATTCGTTTACAAATATAATATGGGTTTATGGGCTGTCGATGATGAATGTCGCACTAATGCAAATGTGTATCTTAAGTTTCCCCTATACGGTATCTTTTTATAGCTCAGAATAAATTTTAAAATTCAACATCAAAAAATAATTATTTATGAAAACCTTTACAAGTGTTTATGAATTTTTTAAGGTGCTTAACGAAACGGCAAAAAGCCGTTTCGAATCAGATTCATAAGACGGTATTATGATTCACCAAAAGTGACCATTAATTAGCCAGTAGCCCCATTGTTATGTGTAGGTAATATTCCATAAAACTCTTGTTCCCGAATATTTATTTCCTGTTTTCTTTTTCTCGTTGTTGCTCATGTTTACATAACAACCTTAAAGCTAATATTAGCCTAATAATTATTGAGTTAATTATTACTAAATATTCCAGGTGGTGAAGGGGAAAATGAGTTCACAATGTTTATGGCATGCATGTCGTGCGCTGTCTGCTGGCTTGCTACTGATGCTGTTGGGAGGAGCTATGGCAGTCATAGGTATTCAATATTTAAATATTAACGCATTGTGTGCTCAATGCAAACAAAACGCGAATATAGAACAAGAATATAATAATTATTCTATTTCAACGGTTTAAATTGTATCCCTTTACAACACGAAATAAAGTATATTTTTGTATGGTTCGGAATATTACATGTTTAATAAAAATATGTTTTTATTTTACGATTTCTATTCTCATATATTCTTGTTTTTTTTTTATTTTAGCATGTTTTATAATTAGACCTTTGCCATTTCCGTAGAAATGAGCGCATGGACATGCACAAGCACTTCCGGTAGCGTTTCGAAACAGACATTTCCGGATCAGAACATCCGACGCCAGCAAATGCAAAGTTTATTACTTATCATATAGGTACACATTTATGTAGCATGGTTTAAATATTTATTACTCGCTAATCTTCAAGGAATCTGTTTTTAAAAAAGTTTAGTAATAAATATTACAAAAGCTCAAATTAAAGCTTAGGCTAATGACTTACACAAAAAGCAATTCATCGTTTTAATTATGGAACTAAATAATGACTGATTATGAATGTATGTTTTCATTAACTGTTACCATCTGCATCGTAATGAAGTATTTAAATTGTAAAAAAATATTAATTATATGTATTATCGTACCTAAAACCACTTACATTAAATTCAGATAATTAAACATAGCGAATTTGAAAATAATTTTCCCTGTTTGAAATTTGAATACTCTGATAGGTACATATTGAATAATACACTGTTAACCACTTCAGTAGCGCATGTAATTTAGTAATGGATAATGAGGTGGTCACAATTGAGTGTAATTATAAATGAGTATCGGGGAATGAAATGTAAGGTTGTTATTTAACGAACCAACAAAACCGCATTCACACAACTTGCTACAGCCGCAATATATGAATCATACGTTGATTACTTACCCACCATCAACCGAAATTAATTAAATTGATAAATCACATTAATTAATCTGATTTAAATTTATGTGATTTAATATAACAATTATTTCTCATGGTGTACAATAACATACATGGTGTACATACAAGTATCTATTTAGCAAAATCAAGACAATTTACTTATGCACTTATATTAATTAAATTTTAAAAATAGCTGATTGTAAATATTGCTTCACTTATATGGAAAGTTACGCTGTAAGCGAATAATAAGAGGTGTTGTCTATTGAATTATATTAATAAGCCGTTTTTGAAAGCCTATGAATTAAAAAATTGACGCGGTAAAACAGTAGTAACTCTTATGAAAACCCGATATGCATCTGCAAGTCAATTTATTAAATTTAACTTTGAGCTACTTGGCTGAATATCATTCAGGCAGTTAATAAAATTATGAAACGGCTGATCGAGCTAGTCGGCTGCGTCATTTAAATTTACAAAAAAGCTACCGAACATTATAAAAAGTAATTCGTTAGTAATTAGTTTTGAATTTTATTTAGTAGGTAGGTATATATCTTACAAGACTAACAAATAACTATTTTACAGGTTACTACGCAGATACATTATCAGTAGCTCAGGAAGTGCGCGGAAACGCGACTGTCTCTGTGAAAGACGAGGCGCGAGGCTTCCATCTCAATAACCTATCATACGCGGGACCTATTGTTATGGGATTTGGAGGTGTGACATTTGTTGTCATTTTATGAATACTACAAAGCTTGATGAAGTGATGATTATGTGAATATGTATAACCAAATCTACATTTATAAGATTTATATTTATACTATGCGATTCAATTAAGATTAGAAAGTCACCTTTATGCGTCAATTTAGTGTCAATACGTCATTTTAAAAGTACGATTTCCTTATAAATCATTTTTTCATGCCAATTACTGTTTATTTTGACTAACTATTACTCATTCATCAAATTACGATTAATGTTTTATTTCTTAGTTAAGATTTTTATTGATCGTTAGAATGATATCCTATGACGTCATAAAATAGCGCTGAATCAAACATATTCTTAATTACGATCACATAGTACTGCAATTTTATCAAGGGTTGTGACCAGTGGCCCATTTGCCCCTAGCTTGCTCTAATATAAAAAGCTCTAATATAAAAAGCACACCTAATTCAGTACAAAAATTAACATTTCAGGTTTCATCGTAGTCGCCGCGTGCGTGATGACATTTGAGGCTCGAGACAGTGCAGCCAAAGTCACTCCCGCCCGGCCGCAAGCGATACCGCGGCCGTTACCGCGAAGGGGCCCCTGCGCCACCCCAGCTCGGCTTGACCAACTCGGCGTCTATAGATTACCCCACGTGCTTCCTCTACCACATGCACTGCCTCTCCCACAAACTCATAGAATACGACAACCTCACACACGAAAAAGGTTAACAATATTATGTTTTAGTAGCTAGAAACACTTATAAATGAGTAGAGTTAGAATTTAGATCACATTTCACAACATTTCGTACTTACATCAGAACGCAATTCCTTTATTAGTAGAAAAGTAGTAAAGAATATCAATCAAGATCGACTTTTACTAATCTGGTTACCAGATGAAAATTACATTTCACCAAGTTTCATATATAAATATGTATATGAAAATATAATACAACGCAACGCTTGCACTAAATCAAGAAAAAACCGATCACTTTAATCAGATTGCTATCACAGGTGTGAATACATTTTACAAATGAAATAAATTCGTAATATAATTAATAATCAATATAAAAAATTAAGAAAAATTTAATATTTATTTTACGATCACGAATTATAATCAGTAACAATGGTGATTTACTATTTTCTAACATTTCAGTCATCATAACACAAATTTAGATAATGCATGTGTGTTTCAAGTCCATATACACTGCACAGTGAGTAATGGAAAGTTATCCCGTTTGAATTGATTCAGGCTTATTCATAATCCTTGCATACAAAAACATACTGCTACTTTTTATAAGCAAAAAAAATATCTCGTTAATTATTCAATATCCACCCCATTATTCAGTTGTGAATAGGATAGTAAGTGTATGTACAGAGGTGGTGAACGAGCTAAAGAAAAAGCACGCTTCGGGTCAGCGCCCGATTTACGTAGCGTTAGCGGTCGCGCTACGTTGCCGGTTACTGCGCTACGACGACCGCTACGGCGCTACGCGCTTTCTGTAGATGAGCCTCCGCAATCAGCTGTCAGGTATCATTATACTAATTATTATGTATGTATTACCAAATGAATTTATGGCTTGATTCGATTGAAGACATTCATTTCAAATGCTTATATATGATGTATGCGCTTAAATAAGAATAAGACAAATAAGCCTACGGGCCATAATGAGGTATGTTGACTTTCCTAACATTTATTTTATTTGTTTATGTGCAAAGGATCCAGATTGATTTCTAATGTAATTTTTGTGTGTATTCATTCATATCTTCCCAACTGCCCATAATGTTTGTTGATATATTTTTAATATTTATTACAAAACTAACGTTAGGGTATTGAACTGACCATGTATGGATTTACTTCACACCAAGTTGCATAATTCATAGTAATGAACGAAAATTGCCATTCAACCAATAAAAGTAAGAAATTGTATGTCTATTGCTGACCATTTATTTATATTAAATATTAATCACCAATTAATTATTAAAAATGCCATTACTAGTCAGTTCGTATACCGTGGAAATTACTGTTCTAACCAAAATAAAAGACTCATTACATTTACTCTATAAATATAAATACTATTTTATTGAATTTCTAGTGCTAGCGCAGCAGAATCGGAGTGTGGTTCGCAATCGTCTTTAGCACTTGACTTGCATGGTAGCGGCGCATGCGCGGGGGTGACATTGCGCGTGCGTGACAACACACGGCGACGACCTCTCGCGCGGCAACAACGACTTGTTGATGACATATCACAACGTTAGTTTACATTAAATTCAAATTCAAATCATTTATTGCATACCAAAACCTTAATTTTACATACATATTAACAACCTTATACAGGTTACCATTTTATTTTTCAAAAATCATATTATTTCAGCTGTTTCTGGAGAACGAATGAATACAATAAATGGGATTGAGGTATCTCCACCAAGGTAACAGTTTAACTATGATTTAACGTATATCATACATAAGTGATTTCTTATAAATTTATAAGAAATCTTCTTCTTCTCTTAATTAATGGCTCCACCTTACAAGAAATCACTTATACGTGAAATCACTTATATGTGATTTCTTATAATATATTGTAGATATTGATCAGTTAATTATTTCTGAAGCTCCGTTGCCGCTTCACCATCCAAACATAATATGAGATATGGGTATTTAGGCGTACAACTTTCAAAGAATTTTGCTTATTGTAAGATCATTTCATTTTTCAAATTAATATGTAATGGGTCAATTTCAGAGTGAACACTGAGGAAAGAACAGACACCGTTGAAATGGTACATCTCTCTGTAGAAAGAGAGATCCGAGCGTGTAGCGCACCGCCTCTGTCTTCCCCGCCACAATCACCTATGTCCACTTTACAGACTGAAACACGTATATGTATTGAACCTGAAGAAAATAAAACAAACGAATGTATTTTACCGTTAGATAATAGTAGTGAAACTAATGATATAATAGAAGATACCAATAATTAAAATAGAACTCATGATCTTGTAAAAGAATTACCTATCTACGTACGAAGACGATGCGAGTTTTGCTCAATTTTAAACTAAAAGAGAAAAAGATACATAAAACAGTTAATTAATAATCCATAAAGTCTTTCTGCGTTTTAATTTAAGGTTGGTAAACCAAATTCAATCAATAAAAAATTGAGCCTCTTAATTTTATTATGTTTACGGCCTAAATTCGAATATGTAAATTTCCAAAATTTATATTTCATGAAAATATTATGTACCTACCTAACTACATTGTATTTAATCTATTATGTTTCATAAGTTGTCATTATGTTATCAATAATTGTAGTCAGTTATTTTTTGAACTCTAAACGCACATTGAATTTTAAAAACTTTATTATATCTAAGATTAAATATCTTCGAATTTGTAAGTCAATAATTCTTTTTTAAGTCTAAAAATATAGCAGCACGACTAGAAAACGTTATAATTGTTCATAAAAATACATCAGTCGTTTCATAAAAGAAACTTTCTAATATCGTGTTTTTTTTAGATTCATTTTAAACAAAGTATTCCATTAAAATTGCATCCTATTTGAACCCCTCTTAAAGATGAAAGACTGAAAAAAGCGAATTTTAATAAAAGTAATCCACGTTCTAATAATTAAAATAATAATAAAATTGGACTATGAAATTGAGGAGTAATGAATTATAAGTATTTGTATAAAAAGCTCGTTTCGAACCCTGTTTATGTAGTAATGTTTAAATTTATATTAAATAACCTTTCAACGTAAGTATTGTACGTTTATAATAAAAATATGAAATAGCCATGACAGCCTAGTAGATCAGTCAGAATCGACATTGAAAATCGAGAATTTAACAATAATTCCAAAAGTTTTCAAACTTCGGTCAAGTAAATGGTACATTGGGACGACAATAAATCTCATTTTGCAACCTTGTCCGCAGTCCGGAACATTGTTAAAATTGCAATTAAATTATTTTTTTGCTGTATGGTCGTGAAAAAAATTCCAAAAGTTCTGCAAACTTGGGGAAGTTTTCGATATAATATTTCATATCACGTATTAAGTTTGCAATCAATCTAAGTGTACGGAACATTGTTAAAATTGCAATTAAATTATTTTTTGCTGTATGGTCGTGAAAAAAATTCCAAAAGTTCTGCAAACTTAGCATAGATATCGGAAATATATACCGAACGGTTGTATAAATTTGCAACCTTTTTCGTTGACCGAAACATGTTTATTTATAATTATTTTTAATTCGTGGTCATTTTTTCGAGTAAGGTGGTCTCGGAATAATTACAAAAGTTTTGGAACTTGGTTGCAAACTTCGAAAACATCTATTCTGGTGCATTTACAAATTTGCAACCTCATTCAGTTTAATAAAAAAAAAACATTAATATTCAATATTAAAAGATGTTCCATACACTGAGATTGGTTGCAAATTTAATACGTGATATGAAATATTATATCGAAAACTTCCCCAAGTTTGCAGAACTTTTGGAATTTTTTTCAGGACCATACAGCAAAAAATAATTTAATTGCAGTTCCGGACTGCGGACAAGGTTGCAAAATGGGATTTATTGTCGTCCCAAATCCCAATGTACCATTCACTTGACCGAAGTTTGATAACTTTTGGAATTATTGTGAATTGAATGTCTAGACTGACTGGAGTATAGTGTATATGTAACATTATATATTTATTTACGTATCACGCCCTCATTATATATATACAGGGTGTACCAAAAAGTAGTGATGAACGGAAGCTGAGAGGTAGAGGACCTAGAGGGCTATCCGAATCACCCCCATGTATGTTATGCGATTTTTCGTATTTTCGGAGTTATGACGATTTTTTCAATTTTTCACCGATCGCCGAGTACGATGATATTTTCACTCATGCTGACGTCAATGATTGCGGAAGATGCTTGATTTTTTTTGTGTGCTAAGCTGAAAGATAGGCCAATTCAGTATGGTAACATTTACTATCGTTAGATCTTTGAATGGAATAAAAAAAAGAATTAAATGGCAAGAAAGATAAAATTACCCAGTATGTTCACCACTTCAAGGGCCCGTAAAAAAATAAAATCACATAAAAAAAGTTTTCCGTTTGACTTTTAAAAACTTGCTCTATCTATCAGATAGCTACCCTGAAAATTTCATTTTATTATTCAGAAGGCTTCAATCGAAAAATTTAAATCTAAATGTGGTAAGTGCAAAAATTGAATTAACATGATGATCATTAAAACCAATAAATAGGTGTTTAATTACCAGAAATTTTTAAAATAACCCCGCTGTTGCTCAATGCAAGTGCGACATCACCGTAAAAAGTTGTCTTTTAAATGTCTGAATGCCCTTTTATCATTTTTAATGGTTTCTTCTGTTACTATGAATTTCCGGGTTATTTCGTCTAAATTGTGGCATTCTCTCAAGTAGCCGAAGTCTTTTTAATATTCCCATTGAAACAAATCAATGGGGTTTAGGTCGAGGGACCGTGGAGGCCAGGCTTTAAGGCAGGCTTCACCGGCGCATGCGCAGGCTGCAACGACCAATCCATCTTTCAGGGTATCTTGGCCCTTTAGCCTGGCCTGCACGGTCCCCGGACATAAACCCTATTGATTATTTTCCGTGGGGATACTACAAAGACGAGAGACTGCCACAATTTGGACGAAATAACCCGGAAATTCATAGTAGCAGAAGAAACCATTAAAAATGATAAAAGGGCATTCAGACATTTAAAAGACTACTTTTTACGGTGATGTCGCACTTGCATTGAGCAACAGCGGGGTTATTTTAAAAATTTCTGGTAATTAAACACCTATTTATTGGTTTTAATGATCATCATGTTAATTCAATTTTTGCACTTACCACATTTAGATTCAAATTTTTCGATTGAAGCCTTCTGAATAATAAAATGAAATTTTCAGGGTAGCTATCTGATAGATAGAGCAAGTTTTTAAAAGTCAAACGGAAAACTTTTTTTATGTGATTTTATTTTTTTACGGGCCCTTGAAGTGGTGAACATACTGGGTAATTTTATCTTTCTTGCCATTTCATTCTTTTTTTTATTCCATTCAAAGATCTAACGATAGTAAATGTTACCATACTGAATTGGCCTATCTTTCAGCTTAGCACACAAAAAAAATCAAGCATCTTCCGCAATCATTGACGTCAGCATGAGTGAAAATATCATCGTACTCGGCGATAGGTGAAAATTTGAAAAAATCGTCATAACTCCGAAAATACGAAAAATCGCATGACATACATGGGGGTGATTCGGATAGCCCTCTAGGTCCTCTACCTCTCAGCTTCCGTTCATCACTACTTTTTGGTACACCCTGTATATATATATATATATATATATATATATATATACTGAACATATGAAATCGAATTATATGTATCCTACGTACGTGATTCATTACTTACTATTAAATATAAATTATGTATTACTGTATAACTGTATAAAATAAATGTATATCTTACCATTTATGTACATCTAAGTGTGTCAAACTTGTCCATTTTACAAAATTCTAATTTTATAATTTATTTATACGTATCACTAAGTCACGGTATTTCGTATAGTATAAAAGAGTTCAACGTGTAAGATTATTTTTGTAACATGTATTTTAATTGATTGTTTGTAAATATTTACGAATAACTAATTATTATTGAAAAGCCTCGCATGTTATATTGCTTATTGTGAAATAGAAATCACCTATAGAACAACAAATACTGAATATTTTTTATAACTATCCATTTCCACGCTACAGCTTCTACTTAATTCTGACGCTTGATTTTATACAAGGCTCTCATTACTGTATTATTATATCCAATTAAATTTGTGTCACATTTGTGAATGTTGAGTACACATTTGATTCTAATTTGTTACGAATATTTTCACCTGTAGCTTTATTTTGTATTCCATTAGTAGTATTCATTAGCCGTTTATACATTCTTAGACATATAAATATTACAATTAATTTCATATGAAACAGCCAATCACAAATCAGTACAGACACTTTAGTAGACATTTGCATCAGTCTTAATATGCTCTTACTATTGCTAAATAGGTACCTGCTTAATACAATGAACGTTTCAACTTGTAAATTAAGCACAGATCTTAATAAAAGGAACGGTATGCTTATAAGTCATATTATATACAAATTATTTGTAAAAATGCTTCAGTTCGATTACATATTATGCAATTAACATTTTTTACAACTTAACTTAATAACAAAGCTTCAACTATTTACGCATATGAACACAATTATTTAAATTTATTATTACGGCATACTACTACTACTTACTTATATCTATGCCTACGTAAAAATGTTACAAATGTCGTATTATTTTTGCTGGTCCGATAAAAATAAAATATTACAGTTGTCCGACATTTGATGGAAAATAAATTTTTGAAGTGTGACAATGTATAAAAACTAATATGTTTAAAACGATGAAACACTGTCAAGAAAAAGTTATAAATACATTTATGTAATAAATATAACGTTATTAAAATTTAAAATGTATTAGAAATTAGAATCATAAGAAACCTTGTCTTGTCTTTTATAAACGCCTTGGGAATATAATATACAATTTTTAGTGTCAAAAAGAATTGGTTTTTACGATATTTATGAATTATTTGTGAAAATTAATTTTTGTGATTAAGGAATTGATGTCAGATGGAACGGCATCGTCTTTGACTGAACTGAAATGACAATTCGTAAAAACTTTTTACAGTGGACATTTTGTATTTGGATTTTATGGATTTTCTTATACCTAGTGACCTAAATATAAATGTGTAGATACTTGATCCAAATGGTTGTTGTGATGTCTATTAAATTTGTTGATGATATTAATGCATTTTACTTTAGTTTTATATATGCGTCTTCACTAATTTATTTTACATAATACATATTTCACTATACGCCTCTTGGTTAAGGCGTTACCCGGCAATTTCGACTATGTTCAACCTCTATAAAGTCTGGTACAACATAAAGCACAATACCGAAAAAAATATATAAAATAGGATGGTCTTTGATCTTTAATTGCTCGCGAGGACTTTTTTCCAAAGTTAATAGATTTCTAGAAAAAAAATGTGCCGTGGTCATCGATTTTTCCGCAAATACTCTATAAACTTCGTAACCTGCTGACTTAGAGCTCTGAAAATTTTATGTTTAATAAATTATCAGTTACACAACAGTCCCTGACGAGGATTTTTTGTTTCACTGATTGGTATCTTTTTAAATACAAAATGCGAGGAAAAAAGAAGGTGCAGCGGGAGAGGTTTGAGATCCGTCAAGTATGGTCAAGGTTATTAGTGCATGTATAAGCCTTAACTCTACCTCTAGTGGCGCGACTGCGGCGTTGTGACAGATTCAGGCTACTCGCGGTCATCTGAGTACCGTCAGTTGTATGGTTTACTTTATTTAATTCAATTTAAAACGATCAGTTAAAAATACTCTCAAAACTTATAATTGGGTGGTAGGAGGTAGGTCCTTTGTGTTGAGGGGTGTAAAAAATCTCAATCTAGCAATTCAATCTTTATACCCATTATTCCAATATAGGTAAATATTGCAGTTTAATCAATCTTATTTCAATGAACATTACTTATTTCTTCATTATTTGTTTCATTGGTAAGGAAATACATCCTTATTTTCCATTTCTGTTTAGTATGAATGATCCTAAAGTTTCAAAAGTTTTTATTTTTTTAAATTGTATAGATATTAAATAGTTGAATAACTATTGATTTCACAACATGCGGTGGATTATATGCTTCCGTCTGGGGCAATACTAAGGATGATTCGTTCTTCCCTAGCTGCATCATGGATTTCGACGACCTTCTGAACACAACGACTTTGGAATAGTTTTAGCCCTATAATTTTAAATAAAAAAGCATCGCATTAATACTAATATTATGATAATCCTATAAATACATAGCAAAAATTACATTTTTTTTTACAAAAGATGTCACTCATATTTCATGTTTTCTTATTTTTTTTCATAGGTCTAACGCGGTGTAAAAATAGATATTATGGTCAAATTAAGTAATATAAAACATAGACCTGTTTAATAAGAATTCTGAAATAGAACGTACCTATTAATTATAAGTATAATGAATGTTCAGTACTTTATACACGTTTAATTTATAATACAATGATTAAACTAGCTGTCCAGTGTCCTGGCAAACGTTGTTCTTATCACTTATTGGTATGAAAAAAACACAAAATTTCATGTGAGAATTTCATTTCATATCATGTTAGGAGTATGTATGTATAGATATTTTTCATCAACATTTTACCTAGGTACGTGTCTCGATCAATCTTTTTATTCTAACTGGAGCTTCGCTCGCTTAGGGTAATACAAAAATACTAATATTTTAAATGCGGAAGCTTCAAGTGAGGATGTTTGTTACTCTCGGCATAGCTAGTCTAGTTATACAGGGTGTAACCGTTAAGTGTGCACAGGCTGTAACTATTACAGATATCAAAAAGTTTTAAACTGATATCGAAAGCAATTTAGTTACCTAATGAGGAAAATGGCAATAAAAACTTTATAAAAATATAACGAGAAATATCGAAAAATGTAACATTAAACACTCCCCGGTAAAGGTACTTAGAACCATTCTCTAAACCTACTCTATCTATGTATTTAAAAAAATGTATAGAATTCCGTTGCGTGGATGGTTCTAAAGATCTAAACATACAGAGAAACAGGCAGACAAAGGAAAACTACTTTTGTTTTATACTATGTAGTCTTAGTGATAATTATGGTGAAGATGAAAACATAAATATTCTTAGTAACACTTAATTTTATCACCTCATACAATCTCACCATCTCGTAAAAAACAATAAACAAAAAAAATGAACTAGTTGGTATCTGGATTTCTTTAAACAGTCTGTTTATCCTTCCATTACACAAAAGTCCCCAAATAATTTATTTTTAAATCATATATTATACTGGCTTTTGAATAGCATATTATAAACGTAACATTTTAACTCCTAAACCAGAAATAAGAACACTATTAAGCCACAGATTATACATTTTATGGTTTCTCATAATTATGACGCCGATAATCACCTTTATTCACCTACTGCACATCAGCACAAATCTATGCCCGTGACAGCCGTAAAAATCACCGCTAATCCTATCACATGTACCTTAATGGATAATCCGTGAAATCCCATTATCAATTATTGTTGATATAAAACAAGGGTGCGATTCGGAACAGCCAGCAGTCAGTCAATGGGGTTGGCGTTCTCGCAACTATCGAGGACTGCTCAAAAATGATCCCTACACAAGACATGGACAATAGGACCGAATATTACAACATCTATGGGGCATACTTTGCCCCCTTAAGGTAACGGATAAGACTAAATTATTTCATTTCAAATTTCTGAATTGACTATGTTAAAATACATACTTATAAATATGAAGTATTTTTAATACAATCATTATCCTTTCATTATAACAGTTTTATTGGATTTAAATTAAATTTCATTTTAATTTACAGGTCAGGGGGCGAACGGATGTTGGGCGAAGGACTGACTGGTGAGGATTTGGCTATGATACCAGAGCACTGGTTCAAGTACCCAGAGCCACCAGCTAGTGCACACACAGCTCTATGTCTTCTTTACTGCTTCTTCACAGCGGCAGCTCTTATTGGAAATGGCATGGTTATTTTTATATTCGCCTCGTGAGTAATGCTTTATTTTTTTGAACAATTTTAAACAACAAATTAAAATGTACTAGGTATATTAATATGGATCTTGTTACAGGACAAAATCTCTACGAACAGCTAGTAATCTTTTGATTTTAAATCTAGCAATATTCGACTTCATTATGATGCTCAAAGCACCCATATTCATATATAACAGCGCTATGCGAGGATTTGCAGCAGGTGCCCTGTGGTGCAAAATATTTGCAGTTATGGGATCCTATAGTGGCATAGGTGCAGCAATGACCAACGCTTGCATCGCATATGACAGGTAATATTTGGTATGCAAAAATTTATGACGCACTAACATTCCGTTCGCGCTTTGGCCCGCGTCGTCAAATAAATACCCGCATAGTTCCCGTTCCCGTGCGATTTCCGAGATATAACCTATCCTATGTACCTACTTTTTTAAATCTCCCAATTCGGTTCAGTAGTTGAGAAGTGAAGAAGAGGCAGACAGACTCTCCCTTTCGCATTTATAAGTTAAGATTAGCGCTTAGAACAATATCAGTAAATATTTTTAGTAATAACGAGGAGAAGATTATTCGAAAATCTTATTATTTTGAGAACATTAGTTATGTATTTTCAATAATTATTTTTACTATCTCTCTTACAGGCATTCAACAATCACAAGACCTCTTGATGGACGGCTGTCCAGAGGAAAAGTTTTATTAATGATAATTTGTATATGGATATACACGACACCATGGTCATTGATGCCATTGTTTAGAGTTTGGGGTAGATTTGTTCCTGGTAAGATTTTTATGAACTAAACGACCATCACAAGTCATAACTATTGTTGGAGTTAACTATTCGTGATATTGGTAGTTACTAAGAAAAATCGATTTAATTTTTAAAATATTATCAATTTCTAGAGGGCTACCTAACATCGTGCACGTTCGACTACCTTACCAACTCCTTCGACAACAAGTTATTCGTTGGCTGTATATTCACTTGTAGTTATGTTTTCCCGATGTTGTGTATTATCTACTTCTACAGCGGTATCGTGAAACAAGTATTCGCTCACGAAGCAGCTTTAAGGTACATATTTTATTTTATTCCTTATACAAGTTAAAATTAATACCTTATTTTTTATCTACCTAGTTTTGAAATTTAAATAACAGATAAATATACATATCTTATAATAGATGCAAGTCACCAAAGAATAATATAACAGATTCTTTCTTCATTCTTCGTTGTTCATTAAAATAATATTGTCACTTTAAAATCTCATTTTCTCCATTTAACACAGGGAACAAGCTAAGAAAATGAATGTAGAGTCATTGCGCTCTAACCAGAACGCAGGTGCAGAATCCGCTGAGATACGAATCGCAAAAGCTGCATTGACTGTCTGTTTCCTATTTGTCGCTTCCTGGACTCCGTATGGCGTAATGTCGCTCATTGGAGCATTCGGCGACCAGGAATTATTGACTCCAGGGGTAATCAATCGTTTAAAATCATATTTTTAACATTAAAGACTACTTTTATCCCTGTAGAGTATCGTAATATACTTTACTAATATTTTTTAAATTTATTATCATATTTCCATTTGTTTTGTAGGTCACGATGATTCCAGCAATAACATGTAAAGCCGTTGCATGTATAGACCCCTGGGTTTATGCTATTAGTCATCCAAAGTACAGGTAGATATTATTATATTTTACTATACATATGTATTTACATTTCATCATTATTAAATATCAATAAAATTATATCAATTAAAACTTTTTAGGCAAGAATTACAACGGAGAATGCCATGGCTACAAATTAGCGAACCAGATGACAATGCATCGAACACTTCAAACACTACAACCAACAGTGCCGCCCCTGCATGAAAAAAAATTACTATGCCATAAACTTTATTATATTTTAGCTAAATATATATAGTATAAGTACCTATATACTATTTAATCATGGACTCAAAAGGAGTAAAAATAACCAAAAAAAAATACTAACGACGACTTGGCTACACTAACGGACTCTGAATTTTCTAAAATATTACAATATATAATTATTTAATGAAGCAGCAAAATAAATGTGACGAACATGATTTGGTTGTTTTATTTAAATTTCCAAGATCCAGTAAAAGTCCGATGCTTTTTCAATTTAGGTACATAGTGAACAAAATACCGTACCGCACCGTTTTAATAGGTGAGACTTAACTCTCTCTTCTCTTTATAATGGCCCACTAAAATATTTCACTATGAATTACCTACTGGTTTATAATGTTTATGAATGAGAAAGTGTGTTTAATACACAGTTTGATAGGTCATTGTCGAAAGAAAGAAGACAAGCGTCGCATCAGAGCGATTTTATCATAATATTAGGTGCGCTCCGCGGTTTCACCTGCGTGGCACCGCTCCTGTTGGTCTTAGCGTGATATATAGCCTATAGGCTTCTTCGATAAATGGGCTATCTAACACTGAAAGAATTTTTCAAATCGGAATAGTAGTTCCGTGTTCAAACAAACAAACTCTTCAGCTTTATAATATTAGTATAGATTAGTATATAGATAAGTTTTGGTCTATAGATATTATAGAGCCTTAATGCCTGGTTTGTATTAAGTTGTTAAACTGTAGATAACTAAATTTTAAGTGATTAATTGCGTGTAAAGACACAATTTAGTAGCAAGTTGTAAGTTAAAATTTAGTTGACAACTGAACTCGATAATTAAAATTTTGTCTATTTTTCTGTTAAGTTTGTGGGTGGGGCTTGTTACTTGACACGTTTGGACGCCCACAATTTAGTCAAAACCACACAAAAATTGTTTGTCATGTTTCTTTTTGTAGACTTGTGAAAGAATACTTGAAGATAAAATGCTTGTGGAATGTGCACGGTACTGATCTCTTCTATTTATCCAATTTCTCGCCCACAATCTTTTGGGTGTAGTTATTCCTTTATAACCTCATAACCTCCTATTGAGAGTGACTCTACATTAGACTTTATATCTCGGTGAAAAATGTATCTCATTCTAAACTATTTGAAAAAATGATAGCGCCATAATAAGTCGGATGGCGCGACCAGTTTCCCACACTGGAAAGTGGAAACAATAATGCTGTATGACATCTTGGGCTGAACTTAAGCGTTCGGACCTTCGACACGAATCTGGCGCGCTGTATGTTTGTGGTGTGAACACCGATAGTCGCGTCCGATAGTTTGTTTGCAACTTAATTAACATATGAAGATGGTTAGTTTGTACCTTAGATTATTAAGTTATTTCACAGTTACTTAACGATGTAAGGCTTGTACAGAAGTGGTACAGAATAATCTTAAGAATACAGTAAGAATTATACAGTCCATGGTCCAAGTCCAAGAGTCAAGACTCAAGACTCAACCTGATAATTGATTAATTTAATTGATTTTTAATTTTATCTATGGATTATGGAAGGAAATGTCACTGTCACTTTAGACATTGTTTGTTTTCGTATTGTATGAGTTTATTTCGTAAATAAAAATTATAACAAATTCAGCCCATCAAAAGACATGGTTAAACTAAATGTGATGTAAAATATAAGAAAGTTTGTCCAATCGTTACTAAACTTTCACCATGGATAAATTAACAGTCATATCCGGAACCCTTTTCATGGCCGCAGACGTATTTGCTATTGTGAGTCTTGCAATGCCCGATTGGATAATAACAGACGTTGGAGGTATGATAGTATGTTTATTATATTAAGAGCATAGTGATAACAAAATTTATAGAATCACCAACTAATTATTTACCTTTTGCAGGGGACACCAGACTTGGCTTAATGTGGTCATGTATTACTTTGTATAATCGCCCCCAAGTTTGTTTTACTCCAGACCTTCAACCTGAATGGTTACTGGCTTTGATTTGTATATTTGTAGGATGCATATGCATAACTACTACAGTTATTCTTTTAGCTTCAAGCCACTTTGACCGAAATGTTATTCCATATGCAAGATGGGTTGGATTTGCTGCAAGTATGTATGAATTCTAATAATTATCCTTTATAAAAAAATAACCAATTTTAATTGTTAATGCAGTGTAATTCTATTAATGTAAATTAATATTTAATACACTAAACAAATTGTTTCCATAAAACATCTATACAAATTAATTACAAGATTTGAAGGACAAATTTCTAAATAACACTGCTTACTATTTCCAGTGGTAGTGTTCTGCCTTGCAGCTGTTATATTTCCAATGGGCTTCCATGTAGATGAAATTGGAGGTCAACCTTACCAATTACCTAATAGCCATCAAGTGGGAATCTCTTACATATTATTTGTATTATCATTGTGGATTACTGTGATATCTGAATTATTTGCAGGAAAAGTGTGTTTGCCTCACTTTTAGTTGTAAAATTATTTACTTTAATAAAAAAAATGTTTACTTTAATTAGGTTTAAAGTATGTGTAAGTAATGGTGTTTGTTGGTATTTATATGTTAATGAATTTTAATTAAAACATTCCAATTGTTAATAAAAATTAAAGATCTGATATAAGTTATATTTGTTTCTTATTTTAATTCCTTCAAAATATGTCCCCCATATCATTCTGATGATGCACTAATTTCAATAATCATAAAGAAAAATTGTAGGTACTGTAATTTTTATTCTCACTGAATTGAATTTCATTTGTACTAGGTACATAAATCAATTTGTAACTCTTGGTTTAATCTATTTTTTAATGAAGTAGTTTTACGGAACTATTATATTTTAATCTTGATGAGAAACATAATATAGGTAGGCTTTTTTTGTTAGGCTTTCCCAAACCTAACAAATGATATACTAAGACCTTCCTGGACAACCACTATCCATTTAAATTCATAATATTTTACCCAATAAAAGGACATCCTACTGTAATGTTGAGCTACAAGCATTTTTTAGTTATCCATTTTTTAGATCAAACATTAAAAAATAAGCCTCCCATTGTGGGTGCTTTTCAGGCAGCTTACAGACTACAGAGTACAGTTACAACTTTAAGCCTAAAAACAGCCAGGTTAAAACATGTATTTCCACTATGAGTAGATATAGGTGTAAAAATAAAACAAAAATTTAAAAAATAACCAAAATGTTTTATTAATATGACTATCTTACAATCAATGATTACTGAATTATTTATTTTAAAAGATTTAATCAAAACCATTAATATTTACAAAATAATTAACACTTATTGTCCATTTGCTAAAATATACTATATACCTCTTGTGAATGTTTATAGCACTTAAAATGTCTTTACACTGAACCACTTTCTTCAATATGTATTTCTTTCCTGCCATAGCAGAAGCAAATCTTCATAAGCTCAGAAATCCGCATCCAACCACTTCAGCTGTGTAACTTATAAATTAAGTATGATGATAGGTTCGCCGCCTCAGCCTAGCAAAATAAGGTGCATAATAACGTGATCTGGAAGTAGTATCACCTCACAAAACTGGACCCTGTGGCTATGCAAGTTTTACATAACCACACAACAACATTCTACTATAACAGGACGGCTGTCAAACAGAAAATGTTATATATTTGCAATAGCTGGCAGGCTGGCTTTGCAATCAATTTGAGTCTGGTCGCAGCCAGTGTACGAAAGAGGAAACTGATTTAAAAATTCAAAGGCCTTAGTACTTGACTCAAATGCCAGCTCCTTTGTGATGAACTCCACAGGAACACTCTGTCTGTAGCTGCACACATAAGAAAATTTTAATAAACCCATTCCAACCAAAAGGTTGGACAAAATATATAATATTATATTAGAATATTACCTTGAAGAATTTATTATACATATATTATTATTTAGTACTTTATATAGAACTAAGAGAAAGCCTTAAAAAACTGCAAAATGATTTATATGTAAAATTATAAGTTATAAGTAGATTAATTAAACTTATACT
The DNA here is from genome assembly GCF_061535395.1 of Colias eurytheme. NCBI lineage: Eukaryota > Metazoa > Arthropoda > Insecta > Lepidoptera > Pieridae > Colias > Colias eurytheme. The sequence continues at coordinate 5,139,903 of NC_142991.1, forward strand.
ACAATTGTTCCAAATTTGTTTACCTTTTAACAAACCTTATGATTTTAAAGTCACAATATTCCTCGTTCAGTTAAATGAAAAATTGTATGAGAATATTCATTCTTCTTTAGTTAAATTCATGTCTTACCTTATCTTTGAATATAATTACCCACTGCCATTCATTAATCTATGACCCAGCATTTATTATTTTTTAAGTCAAATAAAAAAATATAAGATAGATAACATACGACTTTATGATGTATTTGAGGTACTGCTTCCGCTCACGCTCCACAAACCAGTCCATGAGGTAGCCAGCCATTAAAGGAGCTGTCTTGTAAAGAATAAAAAATTTGTGCAGATTTCCTGTCGCCCAAGCACACCTTGTGTTTAAAGCATGTTTTATACAGTCATTTTCTCTGTCTTCTTTAGTTAAAAATTTAAATATTGTTGTTAAATCTAAAAATAAATGATAAAAAGGTAATTAGTTCACATTCCAAGAATAATAATAACAAGTAACACAACAAAAGAAGATTAGACTATGCTCAATTATAAAATTTATATTACCCAGAGTATTCTTAGTGAAGAGATAATATAATATCCTATATGCAGTAAATTCTGCAGCATTAGTTCTGCTTTCTGGTAACTCTGAGTATAACATTTTCAACTGAGTCTGACACTGATTAAACTCCTCATGATCACCCTTTTCTAATGCTATCCTAGCATGAGTTTCATAAACCTCTACAGTAAAACTATCCCGTACACCTTGTACCTAAAGGATTTAAAAAATTCATTAGTAATATCAAAACATATTTGTTATTTATAATTAACTAGCTGCTCCGTGTGGTTTCACCCCCGTGGCTGTTTCACCCCCGTCCTGTTGCCCATAGCGTGATGAAATATAGCCTACTAGATTTCCGCCCGCGGCTTCGCCCGCGTTTTCAAAGGAAAACCCCCATAGTTCCCGTTCCCGTGGGATTTCCGGGATAAAACCTATCCTATGTGTTAATCCAAGTTACCCTCTATATGTGTGCTAAATTTCATTGTAATCGGTTCAGTACTTTTTACGTGAAAGAGTAACAAACATCCATACATCCATACTTACAAACTTTCGCCTTTATAATAGTATTAAGATAACCTTCCTCAGTAAATGGGCTATCTAACACCGAAAGAATTTTTCAAATCGGACCAGTAGTTCCCGAGATTAGTGCGTTCAAACAAACAAACAAACTCTTCAGCTTTATAATATTAGTATAGATAAACAATTATTTCAATTCATAAATTTACTTACTGTTAAATCCTGTCTTATAGATTTTAATTGATCACATGCATATCTATAATCTTGTCTCTCTATCCATTTGTCCTTAACATTCCTCAGTGAGTTTCTTAAAACAGAAACAGGCCGAACCTCACATGCTTCCGGTGCTCTTGTTAGCCTTAAGAATGACTTTTCAATATCTAAACAAGTACCTACTATATGTATATTATTAAGCTCATAATCTCCTTCTGTATCCATCAAAATTGGTTTCCTGGGACTTGGTTCAAGTTTGTTAGGATTTACTTGTAATGAGCTTGCAATAGAGGGCACATGGCTATTAGCAAACCTCTCTGCCCTCTTCTGCAGTTTCTCCGCATTACCTTGTACATCCTCAACTTGAAATGCACTGTATGCTACCTTTTTGGCTTTTTTTGCATACTTGTCATTTTTCTTTGAATCCAATGACAATCTTTCCTTAATTTTTGGTTTACCTTTGCTTTTGAAAATCTTTTTTTCTTCAACTTCATCACCAGAAGCAGATGAGGTACTGAAACAAATATTAAATACTTTTATTTATAAATAAATATAAACTACTTAGTTTACATAGTATATTAAATACTAGCCGCTCCGCGCGGTTTCACCCCTGTGGCTCCTCTCCTGTTGGTCGTAGCGTGATGAAATATAGCCTATAGCCTTCATCGATAAATGAGCTATCTAACACCGAAAGAATTTTTCAAATCGGACCAGTAGTTCTCGAGATTAGCGCATTCAAACAAACAAACTCTTCAGCTTTATAATATTAGTATAGATTAATAGAAAAATTAATTTTTAAAAATATAAAAAAAAAATATATATATTTACAACAACTAACCTATGCCTTTTTTTAGATGGGCTCCGGGACCTTGACCTACTATGTGATAGCTGACGTCTCCTCCTTTGCGTATTCTTTGTTGCACTAAATGCTTTTGCTGCCAATATTTGCTTAAGTTTATTATTTTGTGGAGTATTTTCATTTTTTTGATATAAACTTAAAGTTCCTTGAACTGGCTTTACTTGCAAATAATCCCTTTCGCTATGAACACTAGGTATAGGTTCTTCATCCCAGTTTCGGGTCCAAATCTCTTCTCTGTTAGCTGCTGCTGTAATTCGTCCTTTTAAACAAATGTCTATTTGATCACGATCAAAACCTGTTTTACACTTTTCATAACACCTTTTAATATACCTCTCTAAACTTTCCGGCCATGTTCCAGCTGATGTTTGAATTGAAGATGATTGTAAAAAATTTGAGGAATCACTGTTGGATATAAATTCAGATGTTCCCTCTTTAGATATTGAGTCTATAGGTTCACCTAGAGGCTCTGGAATATCTTCAGTGGCTATAGGAGGAGGCAATGGGACATCTAAAGGAGGCGGAGGTGGCTTGGGAAGATCGTCTGGAGGAGGACAAGGCGGTAATGGCGGAGGGTGATCGGGCAAAGGTGGTACCATGGAAGTATTATTGTCGCCAGTATTTCTATTGTTTCCTTTTTTACGCTTTTTCTTATTATTGTTGTTGTTATTATTATGATTCAGTAAAAGCGGATTTTCGGTGGGAGGAATAGGCGTCGATTTTCGATTGCTGTTAAGATTAAACCTGATAGGCGACTGATTAAAATAAGGTCGATTTGTGTCAAGTGGAGACATTCCTAGTAACGGCGGTGGCGGTTTTGAAAACTGCATTTGGCCGAAATCAGATTTAGAGTCTTTACTTGGCTGGAATTGTGTTTCGTTATGGAATCCACCGTTGTTTGCCATTTGATTGAAATATTGTTGATTAAAGAAGTGCGGGTACATTCCGCTTTGATAACTGTTATAATGATTATATAAACCATACATCCATGGATTGTGGTTTGGAGGCATACCACTCATAGTTTGCAAGGGCGGTTCCTTAGATGTATTTTCAGACATAGCTTAAGTTTAACGACTAAGTCCTAAGAATACAGATGAAAATACCTTGCACAAAATGGCGACTTGTAATGACGTCACTATTTTTAAGTAGGTAGTACTGTTGAAATAAATTACCACGCTATACGAAGACACAATATGCACCGAGTGATAACTTTCAATCTATTAAAAATAAAGAAATTTAAAATACCACAGCTCGTATCCTGTGAATGAAAAGATGAATCCAAGTCTATGTCTATGTAATTAATTAATTTCAAATCACAAGCACAAGAGCACAAAGATGGCACAAAGCAACATGAAACCTACGATTTTATTTTTTTTCAACTCTATAGTCTTTGAGAGTTACAGAATAAATACAGTTCACAGATAAAGCGTCTTATTTACGGTCCATCTTGACGTACGTACCGCCAAGGTCATACACGATGCACGACGCAAAACGACAGTGAATAGCATTGACGTACGTCAATAATTATTATTATTATCTTGCTGGATGTGCACGACCCACTTTTCATCCAGCAAGCACCCCCACCACCGCGAACGTCGTGCAGATGGACAGTGAATAGCGCGGACGTACAGCAGATTAGTGTTGCCAACAGAAATTAATGTAAATACTTGGAAACGTGGCCTATTGATATGATTTTTTTGTGATAACCTAGTGAGTACCAACATGAGCAAGCAAGAAACAGTTATTTTTGATTTTTATATACACAGGAAATCCCAATTATCATTACTTTTGGATCAACCTTGTACACATGGACAGTTTATATTCAGAAGTTATTATTTTAAAAGAACTCCAAGGCGAATTGTTGAATAACACAGATTTTATGCAAAAGTCCACTGCAGAAAAATGGCAATTTATTTAAAAAAAATATCTTGACGAATTTGTTTGCTTAAAAAAAATGATTAGCTATATACTTTAGCTATATAATTGACGACGCGGTTGGCGCAGTGGTAAAATAACTGCCTACTGAGCCGACGGTCCCGGGTTCGATCCCCGGTCAGGGCAAATATTTGTGTGATGAACTCAATTATTTGTTCTTGGGTCTGGGTGTTATTATCTATATATGTATTTATTAAATATTATATATTTTATCGTCGCCTAGTACCCACAACACAAGCCTTAATTGAGCTTACTGTGGGACTAGGTCGATTTGTGTAATAATGTCCCATAATAATATTTATTTATTTATCTTGTATCGATGAGATAATATTTAACGCAAAGGATCAATTAGACATGGACTCTTACTTTATAAGAGACAATGCGACTTTATTAATTGAATTCAGTGTATACTCTCTGTTCCCGCCACTTTAGCATTTACTGAAAGAGTCTTTTCGGTCATGAATGTGAAGTGGCGGGAAGAGAGAAACCAAAAAAAATAAGACGCTTTATTCACGGTCAATCCCCGACGTACGTCGGCTCAAGGCCGCGGTGCTGGATGTATCCTACTGACGATCGTGCGCGCATCAAGCATGGCTAGGGTTGCCAACTTTTATTTGAAGAAATAGAGTATATCTGATTTTAAAGGAGGTAAATAAAGAGTAAATAAATCTTTTTAAAAATGTATTTTTTTGTACTTTTTGCAGTAACTAAGAATTTTTCATTATTTTTAAATGAATTATATGAATCCAAACATTCCAAATCTAAATTTATATATTTCAAGAGCTCATTTTTAATTAATTTTTAATGAAGCTCGGTTTCTCTCTTCCCGCCACTTCACATTCATGACCGAAAAGACTCTTTCAGTAAATGCTAAAGTGGCGGGAACAGAGAGTATATAGCTAATCATTTTTTTTTAAACAAACAAATTCGTCAAGATATTTTTTTTTAATAAATTGCCATTTTTCTGCAGTGGACTTTTGCATAAAATCTGTGTTATTCAACAATTCGCCTTGGAGTTCTTTTAAAATAATAACTTCTGAATATAAACTGTCCATGTGTACAAGGTTGATCCAAAAGTAATGATAATTGGGATTTCCTGTGTACATAAAAATCAAAAATAGCCGTTTCTTGCTTGCTCATGTACTCACTAAGTTATCACAAAAAAATCATATCAATAGGCCACGTTTCCAAGTATTTACATTAATTTCTGTTGGCAACACTAATCTGCTGTACGTCCGCGCTATTCACTGTCCATCTGCACGACGTTCGCGGTGGTGGGGGTGCTTGCTGGATGAAAAGTTGGTCGTGCACATCCAGCAAGATAATAATAATAATTATTGACGTACGTCAATGCTATTCACTGTCGTTTTGCGTCGTGCATCGTGTATGACCTTGGCGGGACGTACGTCAAGATGGACCGTAAATAAGACGCTTAAGAGCGTTTTCACATTATCCGATCCGATATCGGATATCGGACGCCGATAGCCGATATCCGATATCGGATACAATTTGCCCTTTCACATTGTCCGATAAAATCGTTCCGATATCATCATGAGTGTTGCCAAAAATTTTTAGAGAAAACTAAACTAAAATGCCAGTTGATAAAAAAAGGTATAATTAAAAAAAATCAAATGTTATATCATAGTTGTACATGTACATTAAAAATAACTACGATAAAGAAAAACAACTTCAAAAAAGAAAAGTAAAATGTAAAAAAAGATTTGATATCACAAATTACTGCATATTATTTAGATGTGCTATTTACTAAATAGTTTTGATATCGGTCATTTGCATAACATAATATACTTATGTTAACACATTATAAATTAAATAAATAATTTATATCAATACCTACTACAACCTAGTATTAGTTAATAGTTTTAGTAATACATATTAGCATGTACTTAAATACCTTTCAAAATCTATTAAATGAATTTTTAGCAAGACGTACCTAGTCATTTAGTCATTTTTTCATTACATACATTTATAAAAGTTCATGTAGTACCTACCTATGATAAATTTATTAAGTGATACAATCTTTGTTCACATTTTCTTTTCTTTTTCTTATTACACTGTAATATCCTAAAATAATATTGTCACTCGTTCAAATATATTTGTAATATGATTGTTGTAATTTCCTGTAAGTAAAGATACATAAATTATTTTAGTGTCATAAGCAATTATTTTAGAATTATGAGTTTTCAAACTTTGTATTCTTTGTTGTAAATTCAAAATAAAAATAAAATCGGTGTGAAATCTTCTCCTTTTTTTGAAGTCGGTTAAAAACAAAGCACTCAATGACAACAATACAATAAACAGCACACTGCACAACCAACATCCGAGTAGGAGGAGGAGCGAGGCAGAATAAGATAAAATAAAGATGATAGACACTAATGTTTTCGGAGATATATATTTGAATTTAAGAACGCAATATATTTTTGTTTACTTCAGTTCAGCCAATTAAATCAGGCAAATAAAATATAAATAAAGTATAAATCGTATTTTAAATGCCTATAAATACTTAAATGTGTGTTTTCTTAATAAAAAAAGGTTTCTTTTAATAGAAAGGGTTTTAGGTTAAAAGCAAATAATTTTTTTAAAGATTGAGCGCCCTATAAGAGTTAAAATATACAAACTAGTGCTTTTTTGCTGTTGGTATACTGCCTTTTCGAAAATTGAGTTGGCAACACTGAACATTATCGTCCGATAGCCACTGGGAATATCGGTGTCGGCTCCGATATCCGATATCGGACCGGACAATGTGAAAGACAGGTACATATTTCATACATTTTACTTCCCTCCGATATCGGATATCGGCTATCGGCTTCCGATATCCGATATCGGATCGGATAATGTGAAAACGCTCTAAGACGCTTAAGAAAGATTTCACCTCTATGGTAAAAACAGAACTTTGAGTGGACCTTTTTTATAACCAAAATTTTAAAATAAATATTAAAAAAAAACTAAAGGGGACCTAACGAAAAAATTGTGGGACCTTAAATGACCTAACGGAGACAATCATATCGATTAAAGTCATTTTCGACCCAAAATTCCATTGATGGGGTGCTAAGTTTGCATTGGTGGGCCATGCCCCGAATGCCCCATAAAATGGCAAAGTTAGAGAAACGTCAGACCAAAATCCAAATGTCAATTGTCATTTATGTGATTGTGTCAAAATTGAGGTCTACACCGCATAGAGTAATCTACACCGTCTTGACATTCAAAATAAATAACTACCTATTGATTTTTTAACAATAATTTTCTTGTTATTTAAATTAAATTTTTACAATTAAGGTAATCTGCGTTAGGTATGATACATAGCCTAATTATTAAGAAGCTTGCATTGTAACCATTAGCAAATATCAGTACTACAGCAGCCAAATACCTCCCCCTTTTTGTTGTAGTAATCCTTAGGGCAGTAATGTCGACAAGATTGTGGCCTTTACGTATGTTCTACGTAAAATATAAACTTTAACAACTTTATTAGTAAAGAAAAATAACTGCATAATAATATGGATTTGTTGAAAACACCGTCGATACCGTCATTGTTAGATTCCGACTTGGAGTCAGTTGAAAGTTATCCTTACGATGAATTTGAAGAGGTATGAAAAAATTCTTAGTAGTAAATGGAAGCACAGTACGTTTCTATTTCTATAACATAGAAGTGATAATGGTTTCTATATATTTTACAGTTGGACGAGGTTGAATATGCTTTACCAGCAAGCGAAGCCCCTACTTTAGAAGAAGTTTTATCATCTGATGTTAGTGAACAAATTAACATTGCTGACGAAATAATAGAAAAAGATCAAAAGGAACCAGCAACCTGTTCAGCTTTGCAGGTTGATTTCTTACAAGCTGTTTCTCAACAATTATCTCAAGCTGAGGTATTCAAGTTTTGTGTTTACTTTATATGACTATCACAGTGTATGTACTAAGCCCAGTAATATTTCAAAGTAACATACTTTCATGACATGATATCATTCAACAATGACAATCTTAATTTTTTGATGCAACATATTATGACGGACAAAGGTACAGTGTAGTCATTTTAGTAGGCAACATTTGACATCTGTCTGTTTTATCTTCATAGAGCTTAGGAGCTTAGAAGGCCACCAGGCTTTCAGGTGATCTGCTTTAAATCATTGATTAAAGTGAATGATTTCATTCATATGTGAATTTTAAAAATCATCAGGGAAACCCTTTTTTTTATAGTGGGGAAATCTTCCAAAGATACCCACGGCCCCCGGGGAAGGAGCCGTGGGTTATGTCGGATTCTTACCGACTAAAACCCCACTGTGTTCTGTCGAGCCGCTTTAATGCGGGTATTGGTTAGAATTCTTCCACCTGTCCAATACAGTCAAAGTTCCTTATTCGCGCTTCCTTCATTCGCGGTTTCACTATTCGCGGGTGGAAAAAATGCGACCTAATTTCTATATTCGCGGCCCAAAATTCTTTATTTGCGGATCGAATCGGTACATCGGTACATACATATATATATTTACCTAAATAAAAATCAATTGTTATCCTTAGAAAACGCCTGAACTACAACTACGAATTTATAATGTCGACTAAAAAACGAGTAAAAAGTGCTAAGCCATTGCCTAAACCTGAAGATAATACCTAATAAAATGGTAATTAATAAATATGTATGGTCAAAAATTTCAATAAAACTGATTTCTTTATGTATTTGCTTCCTTATTTCGTCACCTAGGAACGTATCCCCTATAACCCCATACAAATTACCATTTCATATTCACGGTTTCTCTATTCGCGGCACATTTACGGAACCTATTGCCCGCGAATAAAGAACTTTTACTGTAATTATATTTTCTTTTGTAAATTTAAGAAACTAAATAAGACAAGCTATATAGAATAATCACAACACAGTTATTAATTTATTGTCATTTTTCTTCACAAGTAATAATTGCATTTAATTCTAGATATCAGCTTTTGATTTTTAGAGTAATGTAACATCTCTAGTTCTATAGTACTATAGTGTATTTAACCCATTGACCACCGAGCGGCCCGATCGGGCCGCGACACAATAGATTTTCTATTGTGTCTGTGATCCGGGGACTGAGGGATTAAAAAGAAAATGGGTAAACTAACACAACATTGTAAAAAAGATCCTTAAAAATCAGCAATTTAAATTAAGTCTTAAAATTATACGTATCGGTCATTATAACAATAAATATGTAATCGTAACTGAAAAAAAAGTTAAGCCATTGTGCAGCTCTTACAAATTTTATGCAGTCGTTAAAAGGTTACATTCATACATTGTTGAATTTAGTTGAACTGTTATTTAAAATTACTCTACTATAGTTTGAGTTATTGAAATAAGACAAGTATAATTATTTTAAAAAGAAAAAATTATAATCGCAACAAACATCATATGCAGGATAGAAAATAAAGAGCCACATCCATCCGCTACCAGCATGTAGGTAACACTGTGCCCATCATTAATTTCAATCATAAAATTAAACAATCATTTATGCATCAGCATAATATGGTGAATTTATAATTGTAATAATTCGGTACAATACCAGCCGCCGAATTTCATCACCGAACCACACGCCACAAGCTCAAATTTCACCCACATCATCTCGATACTTGGCGTTCTTCCACCGTGCGTTTTAGGAGGAACTTCCTACCGCGCACAACTCCTCTGTGGAACGACCTTCCAAATTCGGCTTTCCCAAGGAAATCAATTTGGATTACTTTAAGAAGAGAGCGTACTCCTCCCTCAAAGGCCGGCAACGCAACCACAGTACTCCAGAGTCTGAGGTTGTTCAAGGGCGGCGCCAATCATCTCAGCTTTCTGTACGATGACGCGCAAGCTCGTTTGCCGAACTATACATAAAAAAATAAAATAATAATAATGCATGTCATGCTGCATTTCCAACTAGGGGCAACTTAATGTTAAGCTGAAACATTATAATGATAAATGTGATCAAAATGCTTGCAATAAAATAAATTACCTTATTATATATTTAATTTCTAGGAACGTTCATCAGCTGGAACGGCTACAGCTTTAAGTGTTGGATCTAATGGGAGATTAACTGTGGGAACAGCGCATGGCCACTTACTCTCCTTTCATGACCAGACGCTACGCTGGGTGTGCGACAGTAATGGAGATTGTGGTGCTGTAACTTGTTTGGGATATAACCATGATAGCACTAGACTCTTAGCAGGTTTCGCACGCGGATATGTATATCAGTACGAAAGTGTACGAGGCGTCGTATTACGTAAAGTAACTCTTGGTGGAGAAACATGGGGTACATTAAGAGTGACTTGGGCAGGGAAAGCTGGATTAGCCCTAGATACAGGAGGATCAGTGTGGCTTATGAAATTTTCAAGGCCCTTAGGAGTTAGATCTGCTAAAGTATCATGCCTCTTTTCTGGAGCCAGAGGGGAAGTTGTTACAATGACGGCGAGAGATGCTCGTATTTTAGCACTAGCAACACTTTCTCGTGTCATCATTGTAGCAGGTGGTCGAGCTGCCGGTGTGCGATTAGATGGACCAGCAGATATATTACCTGTCCTAGAATGGTTTGATACTAATAATAGATTACTTGTTTGTGCAAGAGGGCTGATTCTGCAATGGCTTGCGGTTACCGTATCTGCAAGCAACTTAGGACTTAAACCTATTAAACGAGTTGAATTAAAAACAACGCCACTGTGGCTTGGATGGCTTGGAGGCAGCTTGACAATATTCGATTCTGAAGAGAACCTACGCTTATGGGGTGATGATTATGATAAACCACTAGATTTGTCCCATATAGAACCTGTTTATGCTTCTGCATTTTTTAAGGTAAGAAGTGGAGATATTACAATTTAAATTATTATACTGTTGTACAAAACCCTATAAATATAAAAAATTTCAGGGTCATTGGACTGATGGTCGTGTATCACGCGCTATGTGTAAAGCAGGAGAGAGTGCCCTTGCTGGGGCTTGTATTTCTGAAGGCACATTATCTATTCTTGGTCGACGCGGGATTGTGCGTATTGGGCCCCGAGATATCTTAACTAGAGCTCAGGCATTTATGTCTTCTGGGCATCACTTTCAAGCACTGAGACTACTATGTTCCACTCAAGGATCCAAAGCAAAGGCACTAGCTAGTGATTTTGTTGTTAATCTATCAGAAAGACCCCATATTGTCAGTAATAAAAATGTGGCTGTGCAAGTTGTGAAACTCTGTCTTAAGTTTAACCTGTAGTAAGTGTTTTAAATAAATAGTTAATATATTTTTTGAAAAAAAAAACCTTGGATAAATTAAAAATCTTTTTTATAAATTGGTAGATAAATCATATGGACTTGATCTTCATATATTATGTTTAAAAATGTTGGAAAATCCAAAATTGCACGCCTCAGTGGTTATTCATTTTTTAACAAAAAATAAAAATTGAAAGAAAATAAAGAAATCAAAATGAAGTCCGTTTTTTTTATTTTCAGTGAAGAGCTTTGGACATGTTTGTGGGATAATTGTTCAAATGAAAAAGCTTTTGTAGAAGCACTGGGTGACGCCGCGGTTCGAGGTGAAATGTCAGAACATCCGCCCACACCTGATTTTACACAGGTTTGAAGAATTAGTGTATAGTTCCACAAACTTAACTGACCCGGTGATGGTGTCGCTGATGTCGATTTTAGTTCGTAGTTTTAGTAGTTCCAGTTTTTGTCACCGGGTCAGTTAAGTTTGTGGCACTGTATACTCGGATTTTTAATTAGACAAAGTAAACTGACAGCAGCTAATGTCACTTTGTAAAATAATGTTGCCATAATTAAAGTAATAGTGAGGAATTCAGTTCTCATTCAATCAGATGAATGAACAATGAGTGTGAATAGTTCATCATTTCAAACTATAAAATAACATTATTTCTAATTATAATATATAAAGCTAAATAAGATATAAGTTACTAGTAGAATGTAATTATAATCATTTTTTTATTGTTACGCTGTTTACGTTATTGTTTTTGTAATTTTCTCGTTAATTGTATCTAATTACGTTGTGTTTGTTGTCATTGTTGTGTTTATTTGATGTTATATTGTTACACACTAAATATTCACTAGACGATCGATGCAATTTCATTCATTCCCGATTTTCAATCATTCACTTTGTGACAACGCTATTTTTATTTCATCAAAAACTGACAACACAGTGAACGTCAGTTTACTTCGTCTAATTAAAAATCCGAGTATAGTCATGATGTAGACAACAATATTTAAAATCATAAATTGGCGGTGTCGTATGATTGAAAATGTTGTTTAAAAATATAATTTGAAAATGCATTATTTTTTAAGTTAACTTATTTTTTTAGGCTCTAATTGAGAAACTAGCAGACCTAGAGCCAGAGCTAGTGGAGCGAGTGGTCGCTTCTTTACCTCTCACTGCCATTGATCCACATCGCGCTAGTGTATTCACAAGAGAAAGGAAGCTTTGGCGCGGAGTCGGGGCTATTGCAGCTGCATTAGGTAAACTTCGTAAATAAAATTCATAATAACACAAAGATAATTTTGTACTTTGCAATAGTCAAAACTCTTAAAACTTAATTTAGTCGCGAGACATCTATAATATGTATTCTAAACTATTATAAACTGCCCATACTATTTACGCGTTTCCCTGCACACTTTGCTATAAAACATACATTCAACAACAACCACATTTAATAAAATAAACATCAGATATCAGGTACATTTCACGACAATCAATGTGTCATAATAGGTGTTTTCATCATCATCATCGACCTGAATCAAATAATATGATGTACTTTTGTTTGAATGCATAATTTAAGAGACCCATAATATATTATATGGGTCTCTTAAAAGTTCGTATTCAATTCAACAACTACCACATTTTAAAAAATAAAGTCGTTCTCGCTGTCTGTTCGTCCCTATGGACGCGTGACAAGAAAATGGATCGATCCAACCTCGTGTGAACCGAGAGTGACCCATGAACGTTTACGCAGACGGTTGCAGCGGGGCGATGCGCACGCTGGTGCAGTACGTGGAGGCGGGGTGCGGGCGGTGCGCGTGCGCGGGCGGCGCGCTCGTGCTGGCCGCGGCCGACGCGCTGGCCGCGCGCTCGCCCGCCGCGCGCCCGCTGCCCGCGCACGCGCGCCCCTCCGCAAGGCACGACGCGCTCACCACCTTGCTGCACGAGGAGGTTTGGGAACATTGCATTGGTTACTCGGTGTCGGAGCATGACGAGCCTATTGCAAACCGTAGTAATGAGAAACAAAGGCGGAATTTCATTTATTATCTTCTTATAAACATATGTGCATATATATTACAAACATATAAATATATTTGTAAGTCACATAAAAATCTTCCTTATCACGTCAATAAGTCCTTTTTTCGATTAATAATTATAATAACATAATATTTTAATAATCAGTAGCATGTTATTAGAAGTTTTTTTTACCAACAATATGCATAACATAAAAAACATTACAAATAACAGGAAGGTCATCCATCCCCACTCCGCGTGATGGTGAACCATGACACAGGCTCAGCCGTGCGGCTGCTGGAGCAGAGTTCACGCGAACCGCCCTTCGCCGGCCCGCTCGGGAAACAGAACAGATTGAGGGTGGCTCGAGCCCTCCTTGCCTTTACTGATGATATGCCCGTGAGTTATCTCGAGTTCAAAAAGAAATAGATTAGATACAGCCTTATTTCAATAGTCCCCAATGAAACTTTATAACTCGGTTTGATAAAAGGATTGAACTTCCACTTTCGTTCCTATTTGTCTCTCGCTCACTTAATATTTGTCTTTACTAACGTCTGATCAAAAACAGATTCTTAACACGCTTATATACGCACCCACACTTCACCTGTTGGTTTGTGTGTAACTGACTTCTTTAGGTTCGAATTCGACCCACTTTTAATGAACAGATTTAATTCCAACTTTGTACACTTATTAAGGATTGGTGATAACATAATAATTTCATGATTTTACCTGATTATTCTGAATAATAAAAGTGTAATAGTAGTTTTAGATTCAGTTGATCATTAAAGCATGTTTTTTTAGCTTTTAAACTATATTTAATATTATTAATTTTATATCTGACTGATTAGTATGTGCCAAATGGCAAAAAAGATTATATTAAACTAGCTTTCCGCCCGCGGCTTCGTTTTGTCTAAAACATAATAAATTATTTACTAAAAACCTTTCTCTTGAATCACTCTATCTATAAAAAAAAACCGCATCAAAATCCGTTGCGTAGTTTTAAAGATTTAAGCATACATAGGGACAGGGACAGAGAAAGCGACTTTGTTTTATACTATGTAGTGAAGTTATTTATAGTATATTTTTGTTGTAGGAATACGATAGAAGATTGGAAATTTTAGAATTCGTGACGGGACAACTGCATAATGGGTCCCTTCCTTTGGACCAAGAATTGATTCAGAAAGTGCAAGACCTTGTGACAAGGACAGAAGGTGAAAAGACCGATCGTGCTTGGCTCTCGGTTCTGATGCGAATACGTGCGCAAAGAGATCAGCTTTTACCTAATTATCGTAACGCTATTCCGCGATCTAGAATACTCTGGAGAATAGATGCCCTGTTGGGTAATCATGAGCAAGCCTTGAAAGAGTTTTTCCAATTAGAATATCCATCTGAACAGGACATTGATGAACTCTTTGAGTATGTTCAATCTAATTCAGAAGTAGCTCCCGGATTTAGACATGTAGTGCGCGAGCATCTACCTGCTCTTATAAAACTGCGACCAACAGCTGCAGCAGAGTTGCTGAACGACGACCAGCCAATGGACGTTGTCGCCACTACAATGCAAACTTTACCATGCAAACAAGCTTTGGAGTTTGGTAAGTGCCTTCTAGGTATGGGACGTCTTAAAGGTCACGCACCAACTATATACCTTCGATGTCTTTGTATATCGCAACCCGACAACGTAAAAGATTTCTTAATCAAACACGCCGGACTAGTCAAGCCGGAGGACGCTTTATCAATTGTCAAAGAATTAGGGCCAAAGGATGCCGAACCGATATGTCTAGAGGCGACCGGCGATCACATGGCGGCCCTCGAATCATTTTTGGAATTGATCGCGGCCACCGATTCGGAGAAGGAAAATAATTTAGTATTGCAAGCGTGCGAATTGTGCGTGAGAATCGGGCCCACGGTGCCGGCGCAAACCGCGGCAGACATGTGGACGCGTCTGCTCAGAAGCATCAGCTCGGTTCCGCCGGCTCTGCTCTTCGAAGCGATAGCGTACCTGCCGCTAGAGGAATTGCTAGTCAAAACGTGTAATTCGGCGCAGGTGGGCCGGATCCTGGCGGACGGAGCTAGCGGAGCGGGCATGTGGCGCTGCGCGAACCGAATCGCCGGGCGAGAGGCGCACGAAGCGCTGGCGCGCGCGCTGAGCTCGGCGCGGCGCGGCGTGGCGGTGCGCGGCCGCTGCGCGCGCTGCGCCGCGCCGCTGCACGAGCGCGTGGGCGTGCGCACCGCCCACTGCGCCCGCGCGTACCACGCCGACTGCGAACCGTTCCCGATGTGCGACTGCGGATATCGGCTCCCCACCGCCGTCGTCAATCTTCCGCCCCTTCACACCCGACAGATTACCATACCTCAAGAGTATAAACTTTTACTTGTTGCGCCTCCCCGGCCAGATTTAGAAGGTGTCGTGTGAGGTGATATTTTATGTATGTACATAAAAGCATAAGCTTAATAAATTATTTATAGGCATACTGTGTCAGTTTCATTTCGATATTTCTTTTAGAAGTTTTCTCCATTTTTACATACGCAGTTTTCATTCGGGTAATGCGAAAAATATACTCCGAATAATATATTTGTATAGAATCGATACAGATCGATGTTAGCTGTGTCAATTATCTATATAAGTATATGTATGCTTATAATAAGTATGTGTATTTAAAATTATTTATGTATGTTTATCAGTCATTTGGTTATTATAACACAAGCAAAAAGCTTAAAATATGGGTTCACATCTTGTCGTGTGTGAAAACTGAAAAATGTGCCAAATTGTTTAAATATTTATTTGACCACGAGACAAAAAACATCCAGATATCGGGTACATTTCACGACAATTCAATGTGTCATAATAGGTGTTTGTTTCATTTCTTAAAAGTTCGTATTATAATCAATTAAAGTGAAGTCCCGTGTCCCCGTAGTGGGGTAGGGGGCAGATGCATTATTCATACATCTGTTTCACTGATCGATTTTTCTTTAGGGACAAGTAGGTGATCAGCCTTCTGTGTCCTGCCAGACCGAGACATTTTTTTTTTTTCGTCTCCACCAGGAATCGAACCCAGGACCCCTCGGTTCTACGCTCACGCGTCAACCACTGTACCGAGGAGGCGGTCAATCAATTAATCAGTATTAATGATTCCATATACGTAGTTCTTGGATTCAAAAGCAGGGCCGCTTTTCTCCGCTCCATTGATAATCTTAGGGTGATAGTATATAGTCTTCCTCGATAAATGGGCTATCTAACACTGAAAGAATTTATCATATCGGACTCGTAGTTTCTGCGATTAGCGCGTTCAAGTAAACAAACAAACTCTTCAGTTTAATATAAGCTTTCCTCACGTGGCTTCATAGTCAATTAAAAAAAATAAAACAACGTAATTTGTCCTTATAACATAGATGTATTTAGTTTTAAATCAATGCACATTTAAATTGCGTAACTATTTATTATCTAGTCATAAACTTAGAATAACATTATATGTAATGTTGACAATAAAGATATGTGCTTTAAAAGAATCCATTATGATTAGCATATTAATTTTAAGGATTTTTATAAAACTCGTTTCTAAATTTGAGATGCTATTCTTATGCTAGTTTCAACACGGATGTCTTAAGTCTAATGTAGATAGAATGCTTTGAAAATATATCTTATACAAGTTATAACAAATAATAATAAGGGCCTCGGAAATATACTGTATTTGTAAATATATTACATTTTTTGGTAAATTTTAATCATTTAAAATGTTTTTTTCTTAAATGTTGTCTATTAACGACCATATTAAACCAATTATATAGGCGGGTGTTAATTAGAACAAATATCGACGCCTACTTTTTAGTGAATGGCAAAAATAATATTGCCACTATGCTAAATTCAATTATTTAATTCAATAATACAGTTGTAGCATACTACAATAGTTTACCCTCGTGTGTTTTTTATAAACACCATAATGTATCTGAAGAATTCTTATAGCATTTACTGTAGATGTATATGTTATGGTCAAACCATAGAAATCTAAATAACAAGACACATAGAAGTGCTATAATGTCATAATTCGTATGAAAACCGCTGTCGCCAAAATCAACACATTTAAACCGATAGCTAAACAGTACACACAAGTATACTACATATATACTTTTATTGGACAGCTTGATTTTAGTGAAAACTAACTTAAATATTAAATTAAGCTTTTTAATATGTATCCTAACGCACGAATTTACGGTTTATTTTAGAATAACATCCCTGAGCATATGAGACGTTTTGTTTATTTTTGCTCCATTACGCAAAAATTCGGCTTTTCTACAACAGAGGTTGTCAATTTTCAATAGATATATAACTTTGAACATAAACTCATAGAAATAAGTTTGAAATTTGTGTTAAACGTGATAATAAGAATGGTCATGGTCATGTGGCATGGTAACCACCTGAGCGGCGACAATGTCACGCGCGCTTACCACTTCTATTGCCTTGTTATTTAGATTTCTATGGGTCAAACCCATAAAAAAAAAAAAAAACAAAAAAAAAATAATTAAACCCATATGCTCGGGCACTCGTAGGTTGGATTGGTCAATCCTCAGGTCTGGCATAATGTCTTTGCCAAAGCCCAAATAAATGTAAAATTTCGGCCTTTTACTAAAATTGTTGTAAAATTGTGATTTTAATGTTTATTGTTTCAATAAAAAATTGTATTGGCGTTTGACCGAGTTTTGCAGTCGCTCCTAGAATTGACTAGGCCAAATCCGAAACAGAATAACTTACGTTCGAGATTTGACTGAAAAGTTAGGACCTCTTAGGTTTATAGTAAAAAACGATGTCAGAGGGCGAAATTCAAATGTATTTCGAGGATTGCCCGATACCTAAGATAAACCAGTCCATCCGCGGAGACATTGTGTTTCGGGATTTGATTATAACATATTTTATATTATTATTTGTATATTGTATCAAATAATTTCCACATTATTAAAAATGGATGAGCACATGCACCATATTAGAAGCTTTTTTTGTAAATGTTGTTTTAATACATAATTGTAGCAGGATCATACAGAAATGCTTGTATTGAGAAGAAAACATATTGAACATTGCACACATTTGAATATAACCTCTATGTTGGAACACAAACAAAAATACATATCGACGATGAAGTATCAATACCTCCTAACTAACATTTTAGCGATTTTCGTTTTATAGCATTTTCGTACTTAAAATAGAGTAATACATAGGCCCATAAAGGTCTTTTCTCTGTAAACAGTCAATTTGAGCAAATATTAAAGTGTAGCAATACCTTATAACAAAATTTGCGTCATTTTTGCTGGCAATATATTCTAACTACACCCTGACGCGTCCGCTCTGTTTTTAAGCACGCTTTCCTTGGGCTCATTTATAGTTTATTCCTGGGTTAAAAGTGGTGAGTTTGGCATACTTTCAAACCAAGAAGAAAGTATCCTAATACGTGCTTCTCCATCAAACTCAACAAACCATCGAAAAATTGCCATTCTTGACGATTTTTTAGATGCTTTTCCAAAACTACCATCGTATTATGAGCGTAAAGATACCAACAAATTGTTCGTAGAGTCAATTAAATTACTAAGCATTGTACATGTTACTGGTATGACGAAACAGCTGCTGACCTGACGTATAGCACTTTTGTTTCGTTTGTAATTAATTACCTGGAAAAGCATTGTGTTAGCCAACAGCTGCCTATTATTATATTTTCTGACAGATGCTCTTACCAAAATCGCCTATTTTGCGTGAGAGATGGAGGTGGGGAAAACCAGCTAAAACTGATACCACCCGAGCACATGAAGCCTAGCAGCTTGTGAGGGCTGCCGAAGGCTTCAGGGAGGGACCCGGGAGACCCCAGGTGTCTTGCCCTGTACTCCGCAACCCCCGTACATTCCATGATGACGTGGGCTGCCGTTTCCTCGGACGCCATGCATGCTCTGCATAGCGGACTGTCTGTGATCCCTAAATTAAAGAGATGTTTGTTGAAGGGGCCGTGCCCTGTGAGGGTCCCTGTTATTACACGTAGTTGCACTCTGCGTAGGTTGAGAATCCGACGTGCAAGTCTAGAGTCAATGTTTGGTAGGGCTTCTCTGGCTTGCTTGCAGTCAGATCTGCTTGAACATTCTGCTTTTGGTGCAGTGCTAGTGAGCTGGGTAGTGGGTAATCATCAGCCGGATCCAGCTTGCAGGTAGCGGTATAATGGGAAAAGGTCCCATGACCGGTGTTTGAGATGCCCTTCTGGCTAATATGTCAGCAGCATCGTTTCCTCGTGAGTTACTGTGTCCTTTTATTCATTGTAGTACTACTGTACTAGGGACTTTCCCAGATCACATACCCTAGTAAGGGCTAGGTGACACTTAAGAATTAACCCTGAAGTGATTTCATGGCTTTTGATTGCCATGTGTGCTGCTTTGCTATCCGATAGGATCCGAATCGAAAAGTTGTTACATTCCTTTTGATTATGGCTGAAGCTGCAAGTAGAAGTCCTAGGCATTCAGCCTGAAAGACTGTATTATGGGGTCCCAAGGGACTGTATTATATTTCTTGACTTGAACGCCAACTTAAGAACAAATAAATTTACGTTCCGAGTGATTATGCCACTATAACCAAAGCAGCAAGAAAATCTCGTCCATATGAAGTTGAACAAAATGAAATAATGTTTTATATTCAAATCACTATCTTCGAGCATAATCACGTGTAGTGACAGGATTTTAAATCAAAATTTTACTATAGTATTGATACAAAAACCTAATATTAAAATAAAAAAAAATGTTGTAATCTTTAGAACAATTTCTTCTAAGTATATTGGCAATAAATTGTATCTAATAAATACGGCTTTCTGTTTAAATACAATTACAAGCAATATCTAATATCTGCATGTTTTTTTAAAAAAGCTTTGAAGTTACATTTAATAAATGATTCCATGATATCTAATATCCTTTGATAATGAACGTAAGCTAAAATAATAATTAAAAACAGTAACGAAAAAGAAATAAAACGTTTTTTTTATCTACTGAAAAATGTAGTTTTTGTAGTTAGCATATATTGACACTTCATCGTCGATATATAAAAAAAAACACGAATAAAGCAACAACCGCAAAAAAACGTTGCAAGTCTAGAATGAAAGTCTTAACATGGAAAATATAACCATTCACATTTCCAGGTAACTTACTTACTTCCAATAAGAATAAAATACCTATACAAAAGAGACACTATAAAAAATCCAGATCAGGAAGGCAAAGATAGAATATGCAACTTTTATTAGGTATATTCAAAATAATTATAATCTTCATGTAGGATTATTATATACCCGACCCAGATACTTTAAAGTCTTTTTAATATATTAAAAAAATGCTCTCTGACTTTCAACCAATAAGTGACATCAAGCCAACTATTTAGCAACCACTGAAACTTTCAAGATCACAAACTCGTTCGATAGGTCTCTTTGCGGAAGTTGCTTGTACAAAAGGGCAATGCCACAATCTTATGTATTTCATTCAGCGTTATCGTACCGCACTCTGAAACAAATATTACAAGCATTACTTTTGGATTGTTTACTATAAAATACTAGCTGCCCCTGCATACATTGTCCTCTATTATCCCTTTTACCTTTTTTTTCTCTCCATAACAATTATCATTGTAAATTATACCTGAATTAGTTCAGCCATTCTCGAGGTTTTCGTTTAGCACCATATGCAATATATACCAATTCATTTTTTTATATAGATAAAGATAATGTTGTATCTTATTGTTCTTGTTGTATGTAGGTACTATGTACAACATCGCGCACAGACATATTAGCACTGTAGGTGCTGTGCTGACGCAGGATTTTCGGTCGCGTCGCACATTCACATGTAGTTAGTAAATTAAAATACTATATTTTTGTGTAATTTAGGGAAATATATAATTTCCATTGACGGCATTCTTTATTTTCATCTCCCTACACACAGCTACACTAAAGCACGTACATTGATTTATTGATATTTATATACATATAAAAATGAAACCTGTTTTCCTAGGTCACGGCATCACGCGTGAACGGGTGGACAGATTTCGATAATTCTTTTTTTATAATATTCCTTGAAGTACGAGGATGGTTCTTATGGAGAGAAAACGTAAACATGTACCACGGGCGAAACCGGGGCGGACCGCTAGTTGTACATAAAAATCCGCACACTATGCGTTGTGGCAGCTGCAGTGTCTCGGTCCCTTTTTCGTAAAGGGACAGTTGGGGTTCAATGGAACAAGGAAACAACGTCAATAATAATTAATGTTTAAATTACAAACGAATTCTCGGGGTTTCACTTCATCCACTTAATTGCCACATGATGGCGCAGTGGAATATAGGTATAGACGGTGCGCGACAACAAATAAATAGGAAGGTATGTTATATTTTTATTTCACATAACTTTCATCATTTCAGCAATTAATTGAAGTAAAGTTAAATGGAAAATATAATTTAACAAATATTTAATGTTCAACGAAAGTTCAAACGAAAATTTCAAACTGGAAAGGGATTCTATGAAACTACGATTATGATAACTATGAAATTAAGATTGATGTCTTCCAGCGTGCCACATGCAGTTCCATTGTATTAGATTGATCTTATTTAAATTTGTTACAGGTTTTGAAGTTACAATGGTGAGAAATCTATAGCGAAAATCTGATAGGGTCTGGCACAGTGAAGTTTATATGCCTCAAGCTGAATAATTTTCCGAATCGCCAGGGTAAAATAATTTTTTTCCCTGAAAATACGTATTATTAAGCAATACATATTATTATGAAACAAGTTTTAATAAAAGTAGACTTTTTTGTTCCATTGCACTCCACCATCCCTATATATTTTTACGCCATGTTAACGTCTCAACTCTTGATTATTGAACCCGTTAAGAGGAACAATTTGAAAGGCGATAAATGCAAAATAACATGAAAAAATATTTTAGATTTAGATTTATTGCAGTCAATTATGAGATTTGTAATCGATGACAAGTGTTAAATGTTTTACCTTTGTCTTTGTCCTCTGCGTTTGCTAAGACGACGTCCGGACGAGGGATCTTGTAAAGTGAACCGATTGGTAGTTTCCGGAGCAACACGCAAATTTCTTCCCGTTGACGAACGTGCGACACTCACCTGTGATATACATATATCTGTTACATAACTTTCAACTTACAAAGGAGATTGCCCAAGTGACTATGGCACTTGGTATCGCAATCAAACTTATTGTGTCAAGATGAAATATAGCTCAATTTAAAGCTTGATGTTAGTATTTTTAGATATGATTAAAGTTTTTATGTAAATAAGCCGCAGTTCGCGACATTCAAAATAAAACAATAGTTTTATTCAACACTTCAAAAAATACTTTATCGAGTTTAAACTAACGATTAAAGAGCTTAGTAGTAGTAGTGAAGTCCCGTATCCCCGTAGTGGGGTAAGGGGCAGATGCATTATGCATACATCTGTTTCACTGATCGATTTTCTTTAGGGACAAGTAGGTGATCAGCCTTCTGTGTCCTGCCAGACCGAGACATTTTTTTTTTCTTCGTCTCCACCGGGAATCGAACCCAGGACCCTCGGTTCTACGCTCACGCGTCAACCACTGTACCAAGGAGGCGGTCCACCAAAGAGCTTAGATATATAGAAATTTGTCACATTACATTTACAATTTTTACATGTAGAATAAAATGTGAAGAAAAAAGAATAGTAGATTTCTTATTTCAAAATGATTGGAATATTTTTTTAATATAATATTATAAGCTGGAAACACTAAAATTATACCTTATCCATAAATCTCTTGATTAAATCAGGACAGTTTAAATTCTTCTCTGGTTCCCATGAATCAAACTTGGTAGACCATCCCTTCCAATGGATTAAAAATTCCCTGTCTCCATTCTTCTTATGATGGACTTCCAAAATGCGTTCCACCTTTAATTTGTCAAAAATGATTAAGCATTTCTCATTGATTTAAAACAACAACATATTGTTTGATAACAGAAAATAATAAGTACAGTAAAACCCGACGCGATTATCCAAATCAGCACTGGTTCCAATTAATTCGGATAATAATTTGCATTCTACTGTAAATGTGCAAGTAAAAACAAGTATTTCTATAGCTCATATGTTATTCTAATGAATAAGTGTTACTGTAGTTTTATTCAAATCTGTGCAGTATTTTTTTCCTAAAAAAGTATCGAACATGTATACAACATGTATACTCACAATAGTACCATTTATAATATTCATAGAAAATAGAATTATATGTGTATTCAGGTGTTTATATTATTATTGGTGTTTTTCTGTATTGCATAAATTCTTGTGTAAACTTACTTCATATTCTGCATTTTCATCAGCATTTTCACTGTCCCAGTTAGTTTTTGCTCGTTTGGCTGGAACTTTGGTCTCCTTTTTTTTAGCTTTCCTCTTATTACTCTTTTTGGGAGGATTTTCTTTCTGCAATTTTTAGTTGAAATTTATTGTCTTTTATTTAAGTTATATTTAGTAATAACTAGCGGTCCGCCCCGGCTTCGCCCGTGGTACATATTTACGTTTTCTCTACATAAAAACCATCCTCGTACTTCAAGGAATATAATAAAAAAAGAATTATCGAAATCGGTTCAGCCGTTCTCGAGTTATGCGCTTACCAACACATTTTGCGATTCATTTTTATATATAAGAAGATGAGGGATATAATGCCATTTGACATGAATTCTTATCAAATTTTAATAATAATGCTTATCCAACACATATTTTTAGTAACACTTTTATGGGTACAAATGTATAATAAAAATACATCACATACTTCGCATCTTAAATCTCTAATTTGTTATAATGGATTTTGATATTAGTAATATTTATTAACCATCTTTACACAATATTGTGTATCATTAGAAATTCCATTAGAAAATCCAAAAATATCATTGACCATAAATGTTCTAAAAAGTTCCCTACAAAGTACAAACACATGAATAAACTTTACCTATTTTTAATTTTAGTATCAATATTATACATGCGCTTATATGCAAATAGATGAAAAAAATTACTTACTTCTTCATTAAATTTATTAATAACATCTGGGCAAGATAATGTATCATGGGGTTCCCAAGAATCACTATCTGCACTGTATCCCTTCCAACGAATCAAATAATGGAGTTTTCCTTTAATTCTCTTAGAATCAACAATGCTTTCAACCTGAAATTCAAGTACATTATAATTTATATATTCTTCAGGCAAAACCTTATGCTGTACCCTTTAAATCTACTAAACACTACCTCATATTCTTCTTCTTCTGCTACATTCTTCTTAGTCTCCCGTCCTGATTTCCTCTTTTTGGATTTAGCCTTACTTTTGCTTTTTGGTGTTTTTTTAGGCGTTTCTTTGGATTCCACCGAATCAACATCATCAGCTGTATCATCATTTTGCTTTAGATCCGAATCAGTTAGATCGTCATCATCATTGGTTTTGTTATTCCTCCCAGATTTACGTTTTTTAGATTTATTTTTTGATTTACTAGTTACGAGTTCTTTAGAATCATCAGAATCTCCATCGTTTATACTATCATTCTTATCTTTAGATTCAGATTTATCTTCTTCACGCTCCACACTCTGGTCAGCTTCTTGATCTTCATTACCAAGCGACCCGGATCCATTAGTAGATGATACAACATCATCGTCTGCACGGCTTTTAGATATTTTACGCATTCTGAATTTCGGAAAGTACACAATAATGAATCAAGTATAATTTACCGAATAACAGACGCTTACACCAATAAATATAGCGTCCTATTTACACAATCGCAGAAAAGGAGGGAAAACACAACCCGACCAAGCGCAATTCTATATCACTCGAGTGCGACCGACGCATCACGCATCATACAACAAAGTTGCTATAACTAAATTTTAAACTTTTGAAGAAATAATTTATTTTATTTCAATTAATCGTGAACACATCGTGAAAGTTTATTATAAATATATTATAATATATCAGATTTATGAAGTCATCTGATATAATATATTTAAATTAATCCCGTGTCCCGGTGTTTGTAAACTCCGCCGAAACGTATACGTAGTATATTATTATTAGTCTGTGGTTGAATCGGACAGAAGGCAGAACAATTTAAAAAATATCTTATATATAAAACTAGCGGTCCGCCCCGGCTTCGCCCGTGGTACATGTTTACGTTTTCTCTACATAAGAACCATCCTCGTACTTCAAGGAATATAATAAAAAAAGAATTATCGAAATCGGTCCACCCGTTCTCGAGTTATGCGCTTACCAACACATTTTGCGATTCATTTTTATATTATAGATTCTCGTGTCACAATGTTAGTCTGCATACTCCTCCCAAACGGGTGGACCGATTCTCATGAAATTTTCTGTGCATATCGGGTAAGTCTGAGAATCGGCCAACATCTATTTTTCATATGTACCACGGGCGAAGCCGGGGCGGACCGCTAGTGTAGAAATAATATTATGAAAATAATTGTGAGTATAAAAAGGTATAACGATATACAGGATGTCCCAAAAAATAAGCAAAAAGTAGTGATATACTAAAGACAAAAAAAGTTTAAAAGACAACTTTTTCCTGCTTTGTTTTAATCATCATGTAAATTAAAATTTTGCACTTACCACATTTATATATCAATTTTTCGATTGAAGCCTTATAAATATGTAAAAAATGTATGCGTGTACTAGACTACACACGTAAGAAGTGAAACTTCTTTATGACCTTAAAAATGTCACGAGTATGGCGTAACGCAAAAATGTCACGCGTACGGCATAACGCAAAAATGTTACACTAAATTTTTGTCCATCCCCGATAAAGAAGTTTCACTTCAAAAAAATGTGTGCGTGTACTAGTGTACACACGGAAGTGAAACTTCTTTATGATCTTATTTTTCAAAAAAATAATTTACTATATGCAACTTTACAGAAATACGTCGAATCACGCGTGGTGGGGATAAGAAAAAGATGGCGCGTAACGGAAAAATGTCACGCGTAACGAAAAAATGTAACACTAAATTTTTTTCCAACCCCGATAAAGAAGTTTCACATCAAAAATGTGTGCGTGTACTAATGTACACACGTAAGAAGTGAAACTTCTTTATCACCTTATTTTTCAAAAAAAAATGTATGCGTGTACTAGAGTACACACGTAAGAAGTGAAACTTCTTTATGACCTTAAAAATGTCACGAGTATGGCGTAACGCAAAAATGTCACGCGTACGGCGTAACGCAAAAATGTCACGCGTACGGCGTAACACAAAAATGTTACACTAAATTTTTGTCCAACCCCGATAAAGAAGTTTCACTTCAAAAAAGCATAAAATAAAATATTCTATATTAAAACCGTAAAACGTTTATATGTATAATATGTGCGTCATTAATTTCTGACTGTTTCGAAATTTGGTGCAAAATAAAATAGTGTGAATAAAATTTGTAAAAAATCAATAAAATAAAACAATAATTGAGTAAAATTCTATAGGCATATTATGTATGTATTTATACAAGATATGTATATATATTTATACAGGGAACTTCTCAACGTGTTATCTATGAAATTATACTTTAACTCAATTGTTTAATTTTATTTACACACTGTTTTATTTTGCACCAAATCTCGAAACAGTCAGAAATTAATGACGCACATAGTACATAATATATACATATTAAGACAGAGGTTAAGCTTAAATAACTTGAAAAATAAATGACATGATCACGCCCACGTGTTGGTGTTTTAAAAAATTCAATCAAAAACTGAGAATAACTTTAAATATTTTAGAATTAGAAAAATAAATATGTACCACAATCAACATTCAAGTATTAGAAATAAATACCATAATTACACCTAAGTATTAGAAAAAGAGATGTAATTACTAACTTTTTTTAGAAATTCACTAGAATTAGCATTAAAATAAACACTTAGATTTTGCTGATCACTTAATATAATATTACCACGTCACTATAGAGCGTTGGAAATAAATACGAGTGCAATAGAAAAACGGTCAAGTAAAGTGATTGGACGTACGTTAAAACGATACGCTATCCCTACTCCGCTGGAGAAAGTATACGTCGAATCACGCGTGGTAGGGATACGGCGTAACGCAAAAATTGCACGCGCGCGGCGTAACGTAACGCAAAAATGTTACACAAAATTTTTGCCCACCCCCGATAAAGAAGTTTCACTTCAATAATTTACTTTATGCAACTTTACAGAAATACGTCAATCACGAGTGTAAGGGATAAAAACAAGATGGCGCGTAACGGAAAATTGTCACGCGTAAACGAAAAAAATGTTACACTAAATTTTTTTCCAACCCCGATAAAGAAGTTTCACTTCAATAAAATGAAATTTTCAGGGTAATTTTTTTATGTTATTTTATTTTTTACGAGCCCTTGAAGTTGTGAAAAGGTTGTGAACATACTAGGTAATTTTATCTTTCTTGGAATTTAATTTTTTTTTATTCCAATCAAAAGATCTAACGATAGTAAATGTTACCATACTGGATTGGCCTATCTTTCAGCTTAGCACACAAAAAAAGTCAAGCATCGACCGCAATAATTAACGTCACTATAAAAAGAATCTTATCATACTCGGCGATAGTTGAAAAATTGAAAAAAACGTCATAACTTCGAAAATACGAAAAATCGTATTTCTATCCCATACATGGGGGTGATTTGATATGATTTCCCATACTACTTTTTGGGATACCCTGTATATAACGGGTGTAATCGTTAAGTGTGCACAGGCGATTATTTCGTAACTATTAGAGCGTTTTCACATTATCCGATCCGATATCGGATATCGGAAGCCGATAGCCGATATCCGATATCGGAGGGAAGTAAAATGTATGAAATATGTGCCTGTCTTTCACATTGTCCGGTCCGATATCGGATATCGGAGCCGACACCGATATTCCCAGTGGCTATCGTGATATAGTGGCAGTGTTGCCAACTCAATTTTCGAAAAGGCAGTATACCAACAGCAAAAAAGCACTAGTTTGTGTATTTTCAGTCTTATAGGGCGCTCAATCTTCAAAAAAATATTCTTTGTTTTTAACCTAAAACCCTTTCTATTAAAAGAAACCTTTTTTTATTAAGAAAACACACATTTAAGTATTTATAGGCATTTAAAATACGATTTATACGGCAGGTATTTTTATTTGCCGTATTAAAATACACGGCAATTGGCTGAACTGAAGTAAACAAAAATATAATGCGTTCTTAAATTCAAATATCTATCTTCGAAAACATTAGTGTCTATCATCTTTATTTTATCTCATTCTGCCTCGCTCCTCCTCCTACTCGGATGTTGGTTGTGCTGTTTATTGTATTGTTGTCATTGAGTGCTTTGTTTTTAACCGACTTCAAAAAAGGAGGGGATTTTATTTTTATTTTGAATTTACAACAAAGAATACAAAGTTTGAAAACTCTTAATTCTAAAATAATTGTTTATGACAATAAAATAATTTATGTATCTTTACTTACAGGAAATTACAACAATCATATTACAAATATATTTGAACGAGTGACAATATTATTTTAGGATATTACAGTGTAATAAGAAAAAGAAAAGAAAATGTGAACAAAGATTGTATCACTTAATAAATTTATCATAGGTACTACATGAATTTTTATAAATGTATGTAGTGAAAAAATGACTAAATGACTAGGTACGTCTTGCTAAAAATACATATAATAGATTTTGAAAGGTATTTACTAATATGTATTACCATAGACAAATATAAATTTGTATATTCGTCCATGGTATTACTAAAACTATTAACTAATACTAGGTTGTAGTACATATTTATAATGTGTTAACATAAGTATATTATGTTATACAAATGACCGATATCAAAACTATTTAGTAAATAGCACATCTAAATAATATGCAGTAATTTGTGATATCAAATCTTTTTTTACATTTTACTTTTCTTTTTTGAAGTTGTTTTTCTTTATCGTAGTTATTTTTAATGTACATGTACAACTTTGATTTATAACATTTGATTTTTTTTAATTATACCTTTTTTTATCAACTGGCAATTTAGTTTAGTTTTCTCTAAAAATTTCTGGCAACACTCATGATGATATCGGAACGATTTTATCGGACAATGTGAAAGGGCAAATTGTATCCGATATCGGATATCGGCTATCGGCGTCCGATATCCGATATCGGATCGGATAATGTGAAAACGCTCTTACGGATATTAAAAAACTTTAAACTGATATCGAAAGTACATTATTTACCGTTTTATTTTTAAAAAGTTATTGTCAATTTACTCATTAGGTTAAGGGATTTTGATATCAGTTTTATGTTTTTTTATATCTGCAAGAGTTATGGAATAATCGCCTGCGCACATTTAACGATTACACCCTGTATATATGTATATCGTTTGTGAGTTTATCCACACATTGAAAGGTCGTTCTGCGTTCAGTATGCTTTGCCCTTTTCTTAGTTCGGGCCAATGTGTAGACGTATTCAACTACGACCAATGCGCCAACGGCCATTCTACACATATTATACATAATATCTATAATACACTGAATTGGGTTTATAAGTGAAAAAAACGTTGATCAACAGCTAAGAGGGGCTCTTAAATTTGAGAGACGTTTATAAGTAAGGCTGAATATATACACACCAGTGGCTTGGCCAGCGCACTTGCCAGCGCATTGGCCTATGTGTGGAGGCGGCATAATATATGACGATCACCATAGATAATAAATAATACGATCACATTACAAAATACGTATGTCAATTCATGTACATGTCATTTATACTACGTTTATACAGTATAAAAAAAAATGTATTATCCTCAGAGCAATAAACCTATTAATTCCTCTGAGGTATTATCTATGTACATGTCAATTGTCATTTGTCATTTCATTTGTCAATTGCGGTCAATTGTCAACCTCGTTTTTACTTTAATTCTAAAATTATAATTTATAATATCTACAATTAGTAGATACCTACTAGATACCGTGGATACCTTAGTAGATACTTGCTCTGTGGTAGATACATTTAAGTTGAATTAGTTCACACTTCACATTACTTTTTTTGAAGTTAAATGTAAAAAAATATTAATGACGCCATGAGTGCTCGAAACAACTTTAAAAATTCTCGAATGAATTTCAAGTTTCAAAATGAATCGAATACGGACTACAAAGGAACAAAACCAACACGGGAACAGTCGTCTATATTTGAAGTTCTCGTCCTAATGATTGTGCACGTTTGCAAGAAGGTGCTGTTCTTCGACACCAATTTAAAAATAGCCGTATATCTAGGAGCTCTCTTCTTACTTTCACTCATCGCGGATGTCATGACCTTTCCCAGAACTTATTTTTCTAGAAGTGATAATGTTTTTAACCAATATTTTGTAAAAATCGGCTGGTTTTGGACATTATTTTTAACAGTGCCTTATGTTTTATTAACATCATATACAATATGTTGTGGGAAGCGGAAATATATAGCAACAGCTCATTTATCAAGGTTAATAATAGCTACTATATCATGGTATACATGGACAACTATCTTTAATATAATTGAAACGAAATATGGAAGATGCAATTCAAATAAATTTGATAATAAAGTTGCTTGTTTACAAAATGGCCACTTTTGGAATGGCTTTGATATATCAGGACATTGTTTCATATTAATTTACTCAAGTTTAGTAATGATAGAAGAAGCAAAGGCTATCAAGGGATGGGAGAGAATTAAAGATTATATTAGAGATGAAAATTACTCAAGAAGTCAAAATGACAAATCTCCTAGTACAAATCCTTTAAAAAATATTAAATCAAGTGATATGGATGTATTAAAAATATCTTATGAAAAGTTTACACCTTATGTGAGAGCACTTCTAATTGCAATTACCTGTCTTCAACTGTTGTGGGATGTAATGTTAGTATCTACAATTCTTTACTATCATATAATGGTTGAGAAATTTCTAAGTGGAATTATTGCAATATTAACTTGGTTTGTGACATACAGGGCTTGGTATACCATACCTAAAATATTACCAAATTTACCTGGACAAGGCTTGTTTAAGTATAATAATGAAAAACCTGTCCTTACCAACTTACCAAATAGAAAAAGATCTAGTTTAACAAATACTAAGCATTTCATGGGAATGCCAATTAACAAAAACCAGGAAAACATTGAAACAAATGAGGATGGTAGATAAAATTGTACTAAATCAGTATTAGTTTTGGGGTTTTTTTTTGGGAGATCAAGGTGGATGCAATTTATTTTTCTTTTTTGGAGGACAGGTAAATAGATTTAATTGTGTTATAAATATTTAGTTCATAATTATATGGATTCATATCTAAAAAATTGTGACTATATTTTGATGATCATAATTATGTTCAACCACTTAATGAATTTAGTAATGTACAAATAAGAAAAAATATTGTAAGACAAAACTGTGAGACTACTTATTGAATGTTTAGAAGTTGAAATATTGCACAATATCCAGTACTCATTTAACTTCTTGTGTACAAAGTTATTAATTTATTGTTTAAATATACTAACTTCATTATTTTAGAATAAGGTTTGGGACACTTCTCAATTTTTTGTTAAATAAAAGTTTTCAATAAAAAAAAACATATTTCATTTACATGTAAAATATATAATAAGTAATTTGGGTGAAGTCATTTTTTTATAAATAAGCAAAAAGTATTCAAGTGCATATATTATAATCTCATATTTCATTAATAATACATTAATTGTAAATATCTTTATTATATTTTTATTCAATAATTAACAGCGAAAATAATATTAAGCTTGAACAAATTCAGGCTACTTCTTCAAACTCAATAAGGGGACAAATTTATTTACACATTATTTTTCACCATTATTACTTGAATTTACAATAAAATATTGTTAATACTGATTGAAATATCACATAATAAAGTTCTATGAAGAAATAACTGATTAAGATTCCTACATATTCAAGATTGTGCTACTAAAACATTGCCTCTACCATCTAAAACAAAAAAAAAATAATATTATATAAAAAAATATATGTTGGCAACAAAGTGGATAGTAGTCAAATTATTTTACCTGCATGTATTTTGGGATTTTCTAATGAATGATCTTCTTGAAAATATAGGCCAATGCAATAACTACACCAACAGACACAGCTCCTGCGGCACCAACATATGCTGGGGGTTGTGATGTTACTATCATTTTTATGTGCATTGGTAGACTTGGTATTGTCTTTTTGAATGATTCACGTTCTTTGATTCGATTATAGTAGTTCTCAATATGCGGACGTTTGCCACCCGACCAGAACCTTTCCTCTAGACCCAATTCCCAAAGACGTTGTAACAATACCCCTAAACTGATATCAGCTATACTAAACTGTTCACAGCACAGCCAATTACCTAAAAAAGAAAGTTTTAAAAATTTAAAAAGTAAAGTTTTTGTTTATAGTAGATATTCAAATAATCAATAACAAACTTCAAAACTACATTTACTTAAATCAAAAAACATAAAGCTGATTCAATACTTACCTATAATTTTTCAGTTTACCAATTATTTGTAATTTTTTTTAAATAAAATAATCAATTCTAGTAATTGATTATTTTATACCTTACAATAAAAAGGAGAGCTTTAAAAAGTAAGTATAATTAATAATAACCAAATTTGGCATTCATGTTTGTTTAAGATGGTAGTTGACAAAACAAAATATGTACCTTCACTTTGTTTTGTAAGCTGCAGTTCTACTTGTGATAAAACTTCATCAACAATGTTTAAGACTTTTAAATACTCTTCTTCGTTTGATAATATTTCATGTTTTCTATCTTGAATTTCTGCTTTGTATAGCAATTGCCTCTCAGCTTTAGGATTTTCTTTTGCTAGTTTACGCAAATTTTTGGAACCTGATAAATCTCCACCTACAATTAAATTGCTCATTTTAAACATATGTTCTATATCAATAATAGATTAACGAAAGTTTTCAATTTACTTTTAAGTACTTCTCTGACTGGTAAGATAAATGGTAACTTTGGACTGCCACATAAATTTGGATGAAAGAATGATCCAACAGTTATAAGGCCTGCAGGCAAGGCTTCAATCATTTCACGAAACTTGTTTATGTTGCTTAATACCTTGCTGTCTGATGATACATTTATCAAAGGAGGTGTTTCTGAAAGTAGAATAATAATTATAGATTAAGTATTACATACAAAGCCGTTATTATATTATTATTGTTATAGCCAAAAGATAAAGTATGATGAAAAATAAACCTTGATTAAGATGATATTCCAAGAAGTCTAAAATTCTTGTTGAGTCAGGTATAATTGAATTGTTAACTTTGAGCACTGGAATTTCTCCTCGAGGATTGACTTCTAAAAAACATGATGAATACTGTTCTCCTTTTGTTATGTCGATGAGCAATGGCTCAAATTCTATATTTTTTTCGTAAAGTGCCATTAAAACCTGTAAAAAAAAAGTTAAAAATAATTAAAACTAATACTATTTTTTTAATAACTTAAGAAATATTCCTTACCTTTTGCGAGTAAAAGCTGTAGTAGTTGCAATAAAGAAATATATTTGTTTTATAGCCATTTGCAACCGGGGTGGCGATTTTCGAAATTTGTAGATTCTCAAAATACCTTTGTATAAAATTCATTTCTACAAATTATTTTAAATAGTACTATAACTAACTTACCAACAAAGAGTTGGTAAAAGTTTGAAATTTGCAAAGTTAAAAAGTTATGAGAAATTACCAAGTTTGAAATTACAATTTAAAAACACATTGTACCAACTTAAGAAAACAATAATCAGGTGATATGACAAAAACCTTAGGCCGCGTTTCCACCTGCAAGAAAACTTCCGCGAGAAATGTCCGACAGTCTGTCTGACAGCAACTTTCAAGTCTACTTGCCGGTGGAAACGCGGAATTAGACTTGCAAGTTGCTGTCGGACAGACTGTCGGACATTTCTCGCGGAAGTTTTCTTGCAGATGGATATGCGGCCTTAGACAAAAACAATCAGAGTGCATCTACACCACCTACACATTCGTATATCGAGATCGAGGCGCATAACCTAAGGCACATAACGAATACGCATATGAAAATAGTGTACTCACTGAACGCCTTGAGATTTGCATTTAGAGCGGTTAGTGGAAGTAATAAAATAAAATAAATAAATAAAACGAATTTACTGTACTACTTACGAATTTATGAACAGTGGTTCGAGACGACACTATACGAATGATTCGTCGAGTGCTATGTAGAATAGCATAGGCGTAAATAAATAATTATAGTTTACGTCTGCAGCATATATGTAAACTATTCTAGAAAATAAAAAAGGGCGTGTGTGCAAAATTTTATTCTTAACGTAACGGGCATATAGAAGTTTCGCTTCAGTAAATAAATAAAAACTAAATATTTTCTACCAAAACTTATGCATATTGCATGCGTGCATAAATTTTACTGAATATGTATTCATTTAACATAAATGTTTACATGTATATGTTGCAGACTTATACATATTACAATGATTCATTTACGCATATATACATAATATCTAACATAACGAAACAGTTGTTTATCATGCCGAATTGCCGAGAGTTCGATCACAGAAAATTTTTGATCAGTAATCGAAGCGGGTGAGAGCGTTTTCACATTATCCGATCCGATATCGGATATCGGACGCCGATAGCCGATATCCGATATCGGATACAATTTGCCCTTTCACATTGTCCGATAAAATCGTTCCGATATCATCATGAGTGTTGCCAGAAATTTTTAGAGAAAACTAAACTAAATTGCCAGTTGATAAAAAAGGTAATATTAAAAAAAAATCAAATGATAGATCATATAGGTAAACCAGAATCTGATGGCAATTAGGGAAATCAAAATTTTGAGTGTGCAACCCTAGGGAAAATGGACTGAACGATCTTGATACTGCTTATTTTTTATTTTGTCCTCAATATCATTACTCACATTACATAAGTGGACAATACTGTACTTAATAATGAGATATCCACTTAATATTACGTAGGTACATACTTACGTGTATAATATACAATTATACAAATTACTTTTATACGGGTAATACATATTATTATTTACACATACCTATATTTGTATATTCATTACCAGTATGCCATGTGAAAATATCGATATAATGATAATGTAGATCAAAACTGCTTATAATTTTTTATAAAATAAAATAAAAATAAAATAAAATTATGTTTATTTTCGTAAGTATTAACAGACACACATTATAAAATTGACTTGGACAGCTTGGACTTGACGAATAGCCGTATTGGAAACTCCTGTAATAAGTTTTCATAAAATTATATTGTAATCAACAAACAATATTATAGTTACCTACATCTATATCTATATATATAATAAAACTAAGTCGATAAAATGTGCGTGCCGATAAAACTTAAAAAGGAGTCCCGACACGATAAAGGGACTTATGTGGTGTGATAGCCCTTTGTCCCCCCTCGAACAAGAAAGTACCCGTTTTAATCTAAAGGGCATGTTTTTAAAGATATAAGGGACTTTCCGACCATTCAACTTGGAAATTAAGTGCAGTGGCGCCATCTGTTATCGAATATTTGAACTTCGGAGACTATACACAATAGTCATAGTGTATTATAGTCTCCATAGTTGTGAGCCATTGCAGCATGTGTAGTAGTGGCGCGAAATAGAAAATTCCAATTTCAATAAAATCTTAAATTTAAATTTTGTGTATTTAGACGTCATTATTTAACGTATATTTTGGAGTTAAAGCGACATAATTTTAGTTATCCAAATTAGTTCTCAAAATATTTAAAAATTTAGGTTTTTAAATTTCGTGCCTTTACTTCATACGCTACCGCTACAGAAGCTAGAAAGTTCCCGTTTTAATCTAAAGGGCGTGTTTCTAAAGATATAAGGAACTTTCCAACCCTACATAGTGGCGCCATCTGTTATCGAATATTTAAACTTCATTCAGGACAACGATTGTTTGGGTTGAATTTCCAAAAGCGTTGCGAGCAATTGTAGCATGTGTAGTAGTGACATGAAATTTAAAATTCCAATTTCAATAAAGTCTTAAATTTAATTTGTTGCTATAATAAAGTTATTAAATTTTGTGTATTTATACGTCATTAGCTAACTTATATTTTGGAGTTAAAGCGACATAAAATTAGTTATCCAAATTAGTTCTCAAAACATTAAAAAATTAAGGTTTTTAAATTTTGCGCTTTTACTACAAATGCTACCGCTATAGAACCTTTTATTATGGCGGACGATAATGACCAGAATACTCTAGAAGGAGTGAGAGAGAAAATATTTTCAAATTTTCTCGAATATTCTAGAGCCTAGCTCTCTGAAGTGTCTCTGAATATATAAGAGCCCGGTGTCGCTCACCAGAGTTAGTTTAATTTGAACAGCGAAAAACTTCCCCACTGAATTTCTAAACTCTTTACAAGTACCAGGAATGCCATTACACTGCCTTCGTCTGAAAATTGGAACTCCAATCATACTACTCAGAAATCTCAACTCCCCAAAATTATGTAATGGAACTAGAATGATCGTAAAACAGCTATCGAATAATATCATTGAAGCTGAACTTATTTCTGGGAAGACCAAAGGACAGACAGTATTCATACCTAGAATACCTCTGATCTCTTCGGAATTGCCATTTCAATTTAAAAGACTGCAGTTTCCAATAAAATTAGCCTTTAGTTTTACAATTAACAAAGCGCAAGGACAAACTTTAAAATAATGTTGTGGCATTAACCTCAAAGAATTCTGCTTCTCTCACGGTCAGCTATATGTAGCTTGCTCAAGAGTAGGAAATCCGAAAAAATTATGTATATATTATACTCCGGACAATAAAATGAAAAATGTTGTTTATAAACAAGTATTGTAAATAATGAGAAAATGTTTTCAATAAACTTTTTTTTTTACTTTTTACGTCATAGTTTATTTTTTTTACTTCGACTCTACCACGTCATCTCATATCAACTCCCGGGCGAAGCCGGGTTTTTTAGCTAGTATATAATAAAACTAAGTCGATAAAATGTGCGTGCCGATAAAACTTAAAAAGGAGTCCCGACACGATAAAGGGACTTATGTGGTGTGATAGCCCTTTGTCCCCCCTCGAACAAGAAAGTTCCCGTTTTAATCTAAAGGGCATGTTTTTAAAGATATAAGGGACTTTCCGACCATTCAACTTGGAAATTAAGTGCAGTGGCGCCATCTGTTATCGAATATTTGAACTTCGGAGATTATACACAATAGTCATAGTGTAATATAGTCTCCATAGTTGTGAGCCATTGCAGCATGTGTAATAGTGGCGCGAAATTTAAAATTCCAATTTCAATAAAATCTTAAATTTAAATTTTGTGTATTTAGACGTCATTATTTAACGTATATTTTGGAGTTAAAGCGACATAAAATTAGTTATCCAAATTAGTTCTCAAAACATTAAAAAATTTAGGTTTTTAAATTTCGCGCTTTTACTACAAATGCTACCGCTATAGAACCTTTTATTATGGCGGACGATAATGACCAGAATACTCTAGAAGGTGTGAGAGAGGAAATATTTTCAAATTTTCTCGAATATTCTAGAGCCTAGCTCTCTGAAATGTCTCTGAATATATAAGAGCCCGGTGTCGCTCACCAGAGTTAGTTTAATTTGAACAGCGAAAAACTTCCCCACTGAATTTCTAAACTCTTTACAAGTACCAGGAATGCCATTACACTGCCTTCGTCTGAAAATTGGAACTCCAATCATACTACTCAGAAATCTCAACTCCCCAAAATTATGTAATGGAACTAGAATGATCGTAAAACAGCTATCGAATAATATCATTGAAGCTGAACTTATTTCTAGAAAGACCAAAGGACAGACAGTATTTATACCTAGAATACCTCTGATCTCTTCGGAATTGCCATTTCAATTTAAAAGACTGCAGTTTCCAATAAAATTAGCCTTTAGTTTTACAATTAACAAAGCGCAAGGACAAACTTTAAAATAATGTTGTGGCATTAACCTCAAAGAATCCTGCTTCTCTCACGGTCAGCTATATGTAGCTTGCTCAAGAGTAGGAAATCCGAAAAAATTATGTATGACTCTACCACGTCATCTCATATCAACTCCCGGGCGAAGCCGGGTTTTTTAGCTAGTATATAATATTTTTTAATTTATAGTATCAAAACGGGTAAGTCCAATTTACCAATAAAATCTTCAAAATTGAAAATTGTGATGTGTTTGACCCTTCTTCATCGAATGTTTTTCTATACGCATTATAAACAACACCTCTTGCTTGTGATCGCAGCGGCTTTTTCGACATTTTCGAAGATTTTTTAGACAAAATCTTAAAAATTATTCATCAACTGCAAAAAAGACAAATAATTTGACATCCAATTTGATAGTTGTCAAATAAGTTGCCACATAAAAATCTTTTATTTCTTAAATATAAATATGCCATCAGATTCTGGTAGACCTATAGTTGTACATACATTAAAAATAACTACGTTAAAAAAACAGCTTCAAAAATGAAAAGTAAAATGTAAAAAAGATTTGATATCATTAATTACTGCATATTATTTAGATGTGCTATTTACTAAATAGTTTTGATATCGGTCATTTGTATAGTATATGTTAACACATTATAAATTAAATAAATTTATATAAATACCTACTACAACCTTGTATTAGTTAATAGTTTTAGCACAGACTAATAATAATATACTACGTATACAAGTTTTAGTCATACATATTAGTTACCTTTCAAAATCTATTAAATGTATTTTTAGCAAGACGTACCTAGTCATTTAGTCATTTTTTCACTATATACATTTATAAAAGTTCATGTATTACCTATGATAAATTTATTAAGTGATACAATCTTTGTTCACATTTTCTTTTCTTTTTCTTATTACACTGTAATATCCTAAAATAATATTGTCACCCGTTCAAATATATTTGTAACATGATTGTGGTAATTTCCTGTAAGTAAAGATACATAAATCACTTTATTGTCATAAGCAATTATTTTTTCAAACTTTGTATTCTTTGTTGTAAATTCAAAATAAAAATAAAATCGGTGTGCAATCTCCTCATTTTATTGAAGTCAGTTAAAAACAAAGCACTCAATGACAACAATACAATTAACAGCACAACCAACATCCGAGTAGGAGGAGGAGCGAGGCAGAATGAGTTAAAATAAAGATTATAGACACTTAAATGTTTTCGAAGAAAGATATTTGAATTTAAGAACGCAATATATTTTTGCTTACTTCAGTTCAGCCAATTGCCGTATATTTTAATACGGTAATTAAAATAGCTGCCGTATAAATCGTATTTTTAATACCTATAAATACTTAAATGGTGTTTTCTTAATAAAAAAAGGTTTCTTTTAATAGAAAGGGTTTTAGGTTAAAGCAAAGAATTTTTTTTAAGATTTAGCGCCCTATAAGACTGAAAATACGCAAACTAGTTCTTTTTTGCTGTTGGTATACTGCCTTTTCGAAAATTGAGTTGGTAACACTGAACATTATCGTCCGATAGCTCACGGGCATATCGGTGTCGGCTCCGATATCCGATATCGGACCGGACAATGTGAAAGACAGGTACATATTTCATACATTTTACTTCCCTCCGATATCGGATATCGGCTATCGGCTTCCGATATCCGATATCGGATCGGAGAATGTGAAAACGCTCTAAGGTGGATAGATCATGTTTTATTTAAAAGCTAAAACTACACAATAAGTTCTTCGTTGACTCAAGACGCGGTTTAAATTTGGTTTAAATATATGTAACCTTAAGATCATTTATGTAACATTAATGATCTAAGATGTAACACGAGCTAAGGGCGTATTCAGAAAGAAAGCTTGAAACTTATAAGCGCTTATCGGCGCTTGTCATGTTCATATAAATATGACAAGCAAGACAATGAACATGACAAGCGCCGATAAGCGTTTATAAGCGCTTATAAGTTTCAAGCTTTCTTTCTGAATACGCCCTAAGATTGTAGTCTTAGCTACCACAGACTATAACCTCAGACTATAAATGCTATTTATCATTCAATTGTACATTTTATTTGATCTGTGCTCTATCATATCTGTCTTTGGTTTGTTTTCTATAAATTCTACTTCTGAAGAAATTATTGGAATAGCAAGCTGCATTACACAAATTGTAATTTGTAATTGTTGTTTGTTCTGCTCTTTGATTTTCTAGTAACCATTAAACCTGTATTGTGTAGTTCCGAACAGTTCTAGAACTTGCAAATGCATTCAAAATTATGGTTTTAAAAGCTTGTTGCTAGGACGCATTTTCATATAACAATGGAGGCTTCCAATAATACTGACGCTGTTAATCTTGGAATAGGAGAAGTGGAAGCTGAAATTGGCGAAGAATTAAAACAACTTGAGGATGTTTTGAGAGATACATATGATACACGCAGCGAAGTATCTAGTTCATCTTCGAGTGATTCCAGCACCCCAAGTATTAGTTCAGTAAGCACAAAATCTAAGGAACGGCGGCATCGTAAACGGGCTAAGTCTGACAGTAACTCTCCACAAGAAACAAAGCGACGTCGCATATCCAGCGGTACAAAAGTCAAAACGTATGACTATATGACAAAATTAAACTATTTGTTTAGGGATACACGTTTTTTCCTCATTAAATCAAACAATGCTGAAAACATAACATTGTCAAAAGCAAAAGGTGTTTGGTCAACACTACCCCAAAACGAAGCAAACTTGAACCAAGCCTACAGAGAATCAAGAAATGTGCTTTTAATATTTTCTGTAAAGGAAAGTGGTAAATTTGCTGGTTTCGCTCGTCTAGGTAGTGAATCTCGTAGAGATGTACCTCCAATATCATGGGTCTTGCCTCCTGGCCTATCTGCTAAAGTATTAGATGGTGTATTCAAAGTTGACTGGATTTGTAGGAAAGAATTGCCTTTCAGTAGCACACTCCATTTGTATAATCCATGGAATGAGGGTAAACCAGTTAAAATTGGCAGAGATGGTCAAGAGATAGAGCCGAAAGTTGCAGAGGAGTTGTGTAGATTGTTTCCTGAAGATGATGGAATTGAAATGACTTCTATACTGAGAAAATCAAAGGAGGCATCAAAAAAAGGTTATTTAAAAAGTGGTAGCTACAGAACATACAGAGCACCCTTATCTTTCCGAGGTACATCATATAGAAACCGTATGAGTTCATCACGGAGCCGACGCAAAATCTTTACCTCCCCAAGAAATCGTTTAGGATCTTCATACAAAAGAAGGTCACCATCACCTTTTATGAGGGAGAGATTGCCATCGTGGTTTGTCCGAAGTCGTGAAGGATACGGTAGCAGTGGAACTGCAGCAGCAGAGGCCTATGTTGCAGAATATATGAGGTCAATGCACCATCAGCTGCCTCCCTTGCCATATGTGGCTCCTCCAGGGTTTAGTGGAGCTCTTCCTAGTTACAATGGATTGCCTCCTCCACCACCACCTCCTCCACGTTACTATGACTTGGCTGATTACCCTCGTTCAGTGCTTGTATATGATAAGAGATCTTATGAAAGGTCGGTTGATGAGTTTTTGTGGCGCACTTCGGATCGTTCCAGAGGCAGAAGCCGTGACCGTGACTCACATAGGTATAGGGATCGCAGATAGAGTAATGATAACCACCGATGTATGTTTAATTGAGTTTAATAAATAATTGTGTTTGAACTTTGAACTTTATTGAATCAAATTTTATCAGTGTTGTGATGAACTTTATTTATACTTGGACGATTTATGGTTAAGCATGAACATTTGTTAATTAAATTATTTTAAAGGGACTTGTGCTATTAGGAACAAATGTGTATGGGTTAGGTAAAAGAAAGGAGGAATAAGGTCAATGGTAACTAGACCGCCATGGAAAGTTGTGAAAATACAGGAAATATAGGTTATTAACCAACCAACCAAATAGGTTCTTCTAGACTTATGCAACAAATAAGGCTGTGAATAACTGTGATATCAGTAGTAAAAGATTTAGATCTTAATTTACAAATGAACTATATTTAGATGTCTGTTTTGGAAGGAGTAATATATTATTTTTTTATTTAATTAACATTATTTAACCAAAAAGCTGAAGTCTTAGGTTTTGTCTTATTGCAAATCAA
This sequence comes from Colias eurytheme, assembly GCF_061535395.1. Taxonomy (NCBI): domain Eukaryota; kingdom Metazoa; phylum Arthropoda; class Insecta; order Lepidoptera; family Pieridae; genus Colias; species Colias eurytheme. The sequence continues at coordinate 5,182,291 of NC_142991.1, forward strand.
TACATATAATACCATCGAGATATATGTACTACGTAGTACATACTATCTATATGTATAATGCATAATATATATTTACTAACTATAGATAATAATTAATTACTATTTAAAAAATCACTTAAAACTTTGTACCCTGTGTAAATGTGTCAATTTATATCAATAACTTAATGATGTTCTCTTGTTTTGTAGATTTTTTATTGCAACAGCTGATTGGAGTTAGTAAGTTGAATTCCCTTCTTCAAAGTTAATTTACTTAAAACTCCTATTCTTGAATACTGTAAGACTATGGGTTACTTAATTTATTTTGCTATGCAATCAAAATAATACTTTGGTACAGTGTTTTATATGTGACCATACATATATGAGGGATTGGGTTTTATTTCCAGTGGAGACCCAAAAAAAAATTAAAGGCTTTGCAGGCTGAAATTCAGCCTGAATGTTTACTTGTCAGTAAAGAAAACTAATCAGCTGTGACATTTACACCAGGGTTCGTTGAAATATCTACTTTCTGATGGTGTAAAATATAATATACCTACTTACATTTCCATAGTAAATTTACTCAGAAAATGCATACAAACAGTGTGATAATGAGCTTTTAGTAAATCCTCCCCCCCACTTCCCGAACTCGGATTGTCTGTAATTGATTTTTCCTTTTATTTTTATCATATTCCCCTACTTTTCTAATGGGTTTCATCCTACTGCGATTTTTTTTTGTTTCAAAAATTATCTACCCTGGTCTAATTCTGCTGCCTAATTCCACATAGTTCTTCAAGTAATTTTAGAATAAAATACAGTTAATTGTAGTGAATGTATATTATATTGTAACTTGGTACAGAACTTATGCTTAACATGTACAGTACAATGCATATCTATCGCTTGTGGGTGATTTCTTAAATGTATGTGTCGTGGCCATATCGTAGATTTGCTCATTTCATGATATGATTGATCATTTCACGAAATGGTCGCATTTCATGAAATGGCCAACATAGTTTGATCAGATAGTTAAATCGTCAATATTTCACGATTTGGCCATCCACATTTGGCCAGATCGAATAAAATATAGCGAGTCCATAAAATATTAAAAAATTCAGAATATTTTAAGAACTTGTTCATTGTCATTTAAGTTAATGCCGCGGCAGCGGCCGGCGAATGCCAGAAGCGAATGGTTTTTGCAATAGTAAACATTAGGTTACCTAGGTTAGGTTAGACTTTAATAAACAACGCACGAGCCGAGCGAGCAAAGCGAGCGTGCAGTGGCAGCGGCCGGCGAGTGCCAGAAGCGAATCGCTTTTTAAAAAAGAAACAATTATAAATATAGTAGGTTAATACGTAAATTTAGATATGTGTAGGATTTTAGACGCATTTTTTCTTCAATATAAGATATTCGCATTTTCCATAGTACTCGAAACTCTTCGTCGTAAATTCTATGCTATAACTTTCTTCATATTGTAATTAAACGAATTATGAAGTTTTTAACTGCCATTAATTAAATTTTCGCCAGCGGCCGCCATCTTATCACATAAACACAAGGGCGGATCCAGCCTTAGTGCCAGGGGGGGGTCACATAGACGTGGGCAATTTTCAAAAGCTATATTTTGGTAATTTAATTGATACGTAGATTTAAAAAAAATTGGTCAAGTGCGAGTCGGATTCGCGAACCAAGAGTTCCGTACAAACATTTTTATATGTTTTAATATTAAATTTATGCTCTTTGCAATTTTTCCTTTATCTGTGCTATAAGACGTAAGTTTCTATTAAATAAAGATTAAATATCAAGATTCTGTGTTCACGGGAAGAACCCTCTAGGTTTTGATTCCTGGCAACACTTGCGAATGTTGATAAGCATGAAATGTATATTTTTGCAATTATTCCTGTATCTGTACTATAAGATGTTGCTTTGTACCGAATTTCAAGATTCTGAGTTTACGGAAAGTACCCTGTAGGTTTTGAGTTTTGATTCCCTTGCGAATGTCGAAATTTGCGAAATTTTTCGGCATTTACGGCTGTATCTTCTGATTCGTTGACATAGAAGTTTGATTTTATTATAGCGTAAAGGTTGAGTTTTTGGTATGAATATCAAGTTAATACATGTCAGTTAATACAGCGTTCATGAGTAACAGGGTTGTACCTAAGTTAAAATTTTTTAAAAATATTTTTTTATATTATAATCTAAGGAAAACTTCATGCTTTTCGCAATTAGTAAACAAAGTCGTTGTCTCTGTGCCTATGTCCCTATGTATGACTAAATCTTTAAAACTACGCAACGAATTTCGATGCAGTTTTTTTTAAAGATAGAGTGATTCAAGGGGAATAGTATATAATTTATAAGGATTTAGAGAAAGCGGGCGAAGCTAGTCTGCGTTATAAGACGTTTGATTGTACTAAATTTCATGACTCTGTGTACTCGGGAACTACCCTGTAGGTTTTGATTTCTTAGGGAGTGTCGAATTTTGCGAAAAATTTCAGCATTTACAGCTGCATCTTTTGATTGCGTTGGCTAAAACGTTTGAATTTTTCACAGCATCAAGGGACCGTAGACCGTAGGATTTCGACATTAGCAAGGGAATCAATACCTGCAGGGAGCACCCTGTCCCGTAAACACAGTCTTGAAATTGAGTAAAAAGTATCGTGTTATAGCACAGATGTAGTAATAACTGCGAAAACCCTAATTATTTAATTAAATTAAATAAAAATATACATGCATTTAATTGATATTCACATCAAAACTCAGGTCTTTAATAACTTAAATCTGTTATTTAATTCAAATTTTATGTCAAGGCAATCTGAAGAAAAAGCATTAGAGCCGCATATTCTGTAATTCGCAACTATACTTGCAAGGGAATCATCAATCAAAACCTACAAGGTACTTCCCGTGAACACAGTCTTGAAATTTGGTTAAAAGCAACGACTTAAGCACTTACAAGCACAGATAAAGAAAAAAATCCTTCAAACAAAATTGTAAGATACAACATAATGAAAAAATATGTTTGCTCGGAGTCCTCGGTGCGCGAGTCCGACGCGCATTTGGCCGATTTTTTGTTGTAATTTGACTGTATTTTCTATTGTTCATTTTAAAAAAAATTGCTATTTTATGTCTTATCCACGAACTGGGATATTTCGATATTTGAGGTTTTGTGTGAAAAGTGTAACAGCAAAAGTTGTAGAAAAAAAATTAATTACATACAACTTTACCATTACACTTTATTCCGCAGTTATAGATTTAAAAAAAATCGAAATACCTGTTTTTTGTCCTTTAATTTCGACCACAGGTCGACCCTAATAAACTTTTTCTATAATTTTTGTTATATTCTCTTCCGTTACCGTTTGTAATTGATTTCATTGTTCTATATTACTTTTATGTCTCAAAATTCAATAAAAACATCATGTTGAACAGTATTAATTTGTTAATTTAAAAAAGTTAATATTAAATTAGTGGTCCACTTAGGTCGTGGACCTAGCTCAGGGGGGGGTCATGACCCCGTGACCCCCCCCCTGGATCCGCGCTTGCATAAACAGCGCGTGCAGCGCCTCTACCAATAATTAATGTAACTATTTTACGATATGATCAAATAATTTTGATAATTTCATGAAAAAACCTCGCGTTTAGTTGGCCATATCGAGAAATTATTTCTTATCATTGATCTGCTCAAACCACATCATGATGTGGCCAATAGACATTCGATCATTTCATGAAATGCGACCATTTCACGAAATGATCGATCATATCATGAAATGATCAAATCTACGATTTGGCTACGATATGCAATATATGCTGCGGTTTCACTCGCGTGGCTCTGCTTCTGTTGGTCTTAGCGTTATGATATATAGCTAACTAGCTTTCCACCCGCGGCTTCGCCCGCGCAGTTAAAGAAAAACCCGCATAGTTCCCGTTCCCGTGGGATTTTCGGGATAAAACCTATCCTATGTCCCGGGGTAAAAAGTAGCCTATTTCCTTTCTCGGGTATCAAAATATCTCTATACCAAATGTCATGCAAATTGGTTCAGTAAGTAGTTAAGGCGTGATTGAGTAACAGACAGACAGACAGACTACTTTCGCATTTATAATATTAGTATGGATATACATATATAGCCTTCCTAGATTATTGGACTATCCAAAACCGAAAGAATTTTTCAAATCGGACCAGGAGTTCTTGAGATTAGCGCGTTCAAACAAACAAACTCTTTATCTTTATAATATAAGGTATAGATATAGGTGGGATCTGATCCGAGTACCATAGAAGATGTGTAAAAAAACCGATTCACTGCCAAGATACAGTAAGTAGGTAATTACTGATATTATGTGTTAAGTACTTATATTCCCGAAAAAAGCCGTAACTAGTGTACATCTAGTTTCCTACTTTTTATTCTTAAGCCGTAAATTAGAATCAAGTTAGAGGAATGGAAGATGAATATGTTCATCTTCCATTCCTCTAAAAATTGATTTTAGCGTGAATTTCACCGAAACGGTAAGTTAATCATATAAAATACTCATCTATACATATAATAAATCTGTAGAAGGGTCAATTCTGTACATTGAAAATATTGAAAAAATAAATAGTCTGTTGTCAGTAAAAAATAAGTTGTCTGCTGAAGACTGTACGCCATGAAAATGTCTGCCGTGACGAAAATTAAGTTTTTAATACCCTAATAAATAAAATATAATTATGAATGGCAGATCTGGTCAATTAGTTACTTTTAAAATTTTATTTTTCTCAACACTTTCATAAGTGTCTGTCAGACTGTTACCCGCTTGATAATGGATTTAAAGTTCGGCAAAAAGTTCCACCTGTCTTAGTTACCTGAGCGCCCGACCCGTCCACCACTCTGGTCTCTGGACTTAGTGAATCCCATATCATGTATAGTAGGTATAGGGGAATCAACACACAAAAATCCAGGTCTGGTCAAATACATACAGATATAGATTTGCGCTAGCACTCTTAACTATTATAAAATTTGTGTTTCCAGTTCCACGTTCTCGCAGCGGCCGCGGCATCTTGTTTGAGTTCGTTACAAACATACCTACCATACGTACCTACTATCATATGTATTCTCTTTTTTGTTACAACTTAAAAAAAGTTCCGCTGGAGAACGTTCCCCCAGCTCCCCACCTTTTTCCTGATTTTCTCGAAAACTACTTGCGGCCGCTTTTAAAAATTGTAGGTACATTATTTGAAAAATACGTTTTAGTTCGAAATCCTATATTGCACTTCAAAAACAAAACTCCTAGGTACATCAAATATAAATACTTGACTGACTTTACACATATCTAAAAAATGGCGCGGAATGGATCCTATTACTAGTTGAAACGCGTAGAACCACGAAAGGAGGCACACGTCGTAGGTACGAACTAAGTCGTCACGAGTTGCACTTCTACCACTGAAACTGGAACCCTATAGAAAAATATATCAGACAAGCCCAAACGCTATCCACATTCAAAAGCCTTGTCAGGAATCATTACTTGAATCTTGCTTTTGACTCGGGATAGTATATTTTAGCTCATGATCTCTCTTTCGCCGTAATTTGCCTTTTTATGCATATTATATTATGTAGGGTCAACCGGGGCAAATGCAACTAAAAAATAACAAGTTTCAAGTTTGATCGGTTGCAGTTATCTCCTTTTTTAATTGGTCATTTATTTGACCCATTTAGTGATTTTTGTATTTATTCAAGATTATTTTCAACCAATCAAGCAATACAGTAGTCTTATAAATAACTGGTAGTGAGAATATTTCCTAAAATTGGTAGAAAAAGTTACATTAACCCCTAGTCGGGGGTAAATGCAACTAACTGCCATAGCTCTTCTTCTATTTCATATAAAACAACGAATATAGAATATATTTATGAGATTTCATGTTATTCATAGGATTTTGAACTGGATTACCATGTAGCAAGAACGAGTTTTCAGGAAAAATCTTATTTTTCTGATTGTGGGGCAAATGCAACTATTTGTTAGAGAATTAGTGTGGGGAATGCAAAAAACTTATTCATCGATATATTTTTATTATTCTATATATATATATACAATAACGTTATCTATACAATAACGTTGCGATCGTAGATGGCGCCGCATTATTTAGAGGAAAAACTCATGTACCTACTTTGATTTACCACTTTAAATCGCAACAAAAAAAAATAACAGTGTACTACCTACTAGTTAAGTCAATTTTAGTTTTTGGTCAGAAAAAATAATATTCTTTGTGTTAAATATTGTTAAAAACGTAAACCAAACAAAATACGTTTATTAGTTAATCAACCGTTTACTAAAAATTACTTGAACAATCACAGAACTATCCTACCTATCGTTTTTAGTTACTTATATTCTTTAACCACGCTTTATCTAATTTGAATTTTACTTATGAACCCGTCTCTGGGTATAATATCGAAGAAATAATCGATGGTTCTTCTTTAATTAATCATAAAGAAAATATATTTTGACTACCAAGAAGGATACATAATAAAAATATCGACACTGTCACATCACTAGTGTTTTTAGTTTCATACAAAAATATCCCATCAAAAACATCCTGTAAAAAACCCAAGTCTCGCAGCTCAGTCTTTCTACCGTCAAAAGTTGTGAGATCCATGTAATACCAAGTCGGTTAATCTATTTAGTGTCTACTTGAAGGACCTTCTGTCTTAAGTTATTACATAAGTTATTATCATGCCAATATTAAAAATATTTAACGTTTTAAACAAATAGATCGACTTGGACATCGCTTGATTTGATTATTAGTATGTATCACACTACACAGCACGACGGGCCAGCGACCAACAGGAACGAGAGTTTCAATCGCGTGAGGCGCGAGAGACTAAAGAATCTAATATAATATTGTAATATTCATTTTGTTTTCATGCGATGTCCAAGTCGATCTATTTGTTTAAAACGTTAAATATTTTTAATATTGGCATGATAATAACTTATGTAATAACTTAAGACAGAAGGTCCTTCAAGTAGACACTAAATAGATTAACCGACTTGGTATTACATGGATCTCACAACTTTTGACGGTAGAAAGACTGAGCTGCGAGACTTGGGTTTTTTACAGGATGTTTTTGATGGGATCTCACTTCTTTTTGTAGAGCCTTTCTTTTTGATACCATCTACTCAGTCATAAAGTAAAATAGAGGCCAGTCTGTCTGTAAGGAGGCTAGTCGCGCCAACAATTTATATATGTATAACAGATTTAAATTATAATATATTGTTTTATTAGATTTTCGTACTTCAAGACATGTCCAATCATGTGTTTTTCATTACGTCGACCATTTTACAAGTAATAATGTTGTTCAGTTTCATGGGCTAAACACACCCTTACCCACCCTATACCCCCTCCCTTGCCTCATATGGTAGGTACCTATCTACACCTATTAAATTTATAACCACCACCAACCACCAACTGCATAAATAACTTTGTAATCCCATATATTTATATGGGATTACAAAGTTATTGATGCAGTTGGTGTATTTGGAAAACTGGACCGAAATTACAAAATATTTAAGTTTTCCCATGATTAAGACACTAAACTCTATATGTATTCCAAATATGAAGCTTCTAAGTCTGCTAGAAGTGCCTTGGACTTTTGATGATCGGTGAGTCAGTGAGTGACAAAATTTAGAAACTTTAACAAGTTGTCATTCTTAAACTACTGGTTCAAATTGACTGAAATTTTAAATATTCCGTGTTTATACAATGCCGGATTAGTTACTGAAGATTCAGGTTTCTTGCTTTATCCACAACCGAATTATAGGGGGTCGAAAAAGGCCCGAATTGCTTCGAGAAAAGGATGGTACGGCCGTGCCGCTTTTTTAGGGTTCCGTAGCCAAAATGGCAAAAACGGAACCCTTATAGTTTCGTCATGTCCGTCTGTCCGTCTGTCCGTCTGTCCGTCTGTCACAGCCGATTTACTCGGAAACTATAAGTACTACAGTGATGAAATTTGATGGGAATATGTGTTGTATGAACCGCTACAAAAATATGACACTAAATAGTAAAAAAAAGAATTGGGGGTGGGGCCCCCCATACATGTAACTGAGGGATGAAATTTTTTTTTTCGATGTACATACCCGTGTGGGGTATCAATGGAAAGGTCTTTTAAAATGATATAAAGTTTTCTAAAAAACATTTTTCTTAAAGTGAACGGTTTTTGAGATATCAGCTCTCAAAGTCGTAAAAAGTATGTCCCCCCCCCTCTATTTTTATAACTACGGGGTATAAAATTCTAAAAAAAATAGAGGTGATGCATGCTAATTAACTCTTTCAACGATTTTTGGTTTGATCAAAGTATCTCTTATAGTTTTTGAGATAGGTTGATTTAACTGTAATTTATTATATTTGCTGCTACGGAACCCTTTGTGCGCGAGCCCGACTCGCACTTGGCCGGTTTTTTTTGCTCGACTTGGCGGGGGCACTGCCGTGCCCCCAGATAAGGGGCTATTGTAACTAACCTCACAGTTGCAATAACCCCACAGTGAAATTTTCATGAGGCAATTGTAACTGCATCAATAACACAAAATAGAGTCAACTAACGCACTAAAAATATAAATGAAATATGCTTAACGGCTTGTGATAATCGTGTCCAATCAAAAACACCTGCAAAAAATCACTCCTAAACAATTTTTTTGTCTGCAAAACTCGACACCTGTTTTTACGCACACCAACTTCAAAATAGCGGTTTGACACAATGGCCTATCAATCAAATAGTTTTCATCGTAGGGGCACCATCTATATACTCTGTCCATTATATTATTTGCTTTTTGACAGCTACACGCCTATGTATAATTGTATTGTCTATGTTAAAATGTCATACAAATTATTATCGTACTTCATGGACAGGTCCCGCCCACTTAGTGATGTCTACACAGAATTATTCAATGATGGGTCGATAGATTAAAATAATCGATAGAAATACTCTGTAAAATATATCCGATACAGAAAAACTCTTCTATTATGTTATATAATTTAAACGTAAAGACAACCAAATTGTAAGATAGAAACCAATAAATAATAAAATATTAGTTTAGTTTAGTTTTAACATACAATGCATAGATATGTGGTCTTATTATTACATATCTCATTAGTACGTTTACGTTGTAATTATTATTTATGTACCTGATTCGATTTATGATAATATTTTGAATTTATAATTGAAATGGTATCACAATCGATAATCTTTTGAACATCACTTCTGGTATCACCCGTCGAGCTGTCAAAAAGCAATTCTTATAGTGGACAGACTATAACTTGTAAGATTTATTAGTCGTTGAGCTATTGAATCATAGGTGGCGATTTATTACAACAACTCTAATAAATTAGTTATGATAACTAGTTGCCATAGCCCCATAGTTGCATTTGCCTCGGTTGACCCTACATGTATTACGATATGTATTGTATGTATTTATTTTACTTATGGTATGTATATATAATTATAGGTATATACGTATGTATATATTATAAGATATCTATTATTATATCTATGTATTATTTATAGTATATTTATGAGTATTTTTTTTTTCTATTAGTTTTATATTACATAATTATTGCGTATACTTTTTACCCACCTCCTTTTTTCTATTATGTTATCCCATCTTCAGTTGGTTGCCTGGAAGAAATCACTTATAAGTGATAAGGCCGCCACCTGTGCTGTGTCTTCTTTTAGTATAAGTTTTCTTTTTGTAATTTCTTTTGTTGGCAGTACAATAAAGTATTTAAATAAATAAATAAATAAATATATGAACCTTGATGATGAAACGAATGATAGCATTGACATAATATGTAATCAAGTACCTATAGATAGGTATATAAGCATCGTTATGTTACATACACTAAATGTCACACGCATCTCCAGCTGGACTATATAACCTAACCTAGCAAGGTTAGTGATAGAAATTAGAAAACTTGGTTCGCAAGGCTGCTTGTTCTGTGTCAAAAATCAAAATCCATCGCCCGCCTTATTTACATCAACGCCTTCCAATATCCAATATTTTCTAGATCTCTTACCGCTTCCCTCGCTTCAGCGCTCCTTCCTTCAGCCCTCTGTAGCTCTTCCATGAGTTTACGCATACGATACTCGCTAGCGTAATAATAAGCGGTTTGTATAAAATTTCGTACAGCACCCCTAGTGTGCCGTAGCAGAACTGAAAAGCCTACCATGAGGTGCAATAGAGGCTTCAGGCTTGGCTAGCAAATTATTAGAAATATAATTATTTTTAAATCATAATAGCTTCATAATAGTTAGTATCAAAATATTTTGTGTAACCATTGAGATATATGGAGACGACACCGCCTACTTACATTCACTTATGTTCCGCTCAACATACGCCATATGGCGTAACTGCACGCTCATTTTTTATTTGTTTTAAAGTGAAACGCATCAAATATGCCTTAGTGTGTGTTACGATATTGCACAAACAATACGGAAAAGTGCAAAGGAATAACTTTTATCGATAAGTACCTAAGTAACTAGATAATAATTTTAAAACTTAGAGCAAAAAAATGGCGCACAGATTTTGTTCGTGGTGTCTCCTCCATACGTAGTAATATTATCTCAATGTGTGTAACAGAACATTGGCTTAAACAATGTCTTAGTCGAACTCGTCGGAAAAATAGCGAAAGTCAAACGATTTGTAACACAAAAATTTTAGAATTTACCGATAGCCCATAAAAAAGAAGTAGGCGATAGTGTCATGCCATACTTTTCCGGTGTGACTTAATTACAGCCCGCCATACCGACGCGAATGTGTTGATTTAAATAAAACAATTATTCAACCATTTGTATCAGGCTAACTTTTGCACAGGTAACCATCGTCGTGCAGCCATTTACGAAAATCACCATGCCATACTTTTCGGACGATTCCAAATGGTCGCCATACCGCCGAAAATCTGCAAAAATTTTTTATTTCGCCAAACTTTTTGTACCAGTATTGCATTTGGATTTTTGGAGAGTATTTGATAAAATGTGATCATTATTATATTTGCCATACTTCTAGTAGGGGGAAAAAGTGCTGTCATACTTGAAAAATTAATTTAGTATTAATTTATATAAGTGAAGATTTCCAACACCTAGATCTTTGAAATTTTGTATTTATATTCGTTGATCCTCAAACTTACAGGAAAAATAAGTGCCATACTGTTACAAATCGTTTGACTTTCGCTATTTTCCGACGAGTTCGACTAACGCCCACGCGACTAAGCCGCCGGTACCAGCGTTCACACCATCATTTTTCTTTTTGTCATTGCGTACTAAGAACCCTGTAGAACCGCCATCCTGTTACAAATGACTCGAAATTTTGTGTCAGTATCTCCCGGTCTATAACTATTTATCGTAACTATTTAGTTAAATGTAAAAATTATTACGAGTTATCGTATTGTAAGTTTTTTAGACAAGCCAAAATAGCGATTGTGCTTTTTTGTCAGCGTAGTGTAAGAAGATAAACTTAAGCGTTTCATCTTACGCCTATAATAAAGGGTGTGTGGATCTTTGGCTCTATTATGTAACTGGAGGCGATGATATCGTTTGACGCAGGCGCGATGCTGTTATGGCCGAGGGGTGAGGGTGCGTCAGTCGGCCCTCGGCGACCGGAGGTGCTTCGCGCTGTGCGCCGCGCCCCTCACAGCCAGAGCGTGGCTCGGGGCGTGGCGCTTACGTAAACAAGCGTGGTACTCGCGTTTCTGCGACCACGCCACTGTCCGTCCTAGAACGACCCCATGTCGGCCCGCCGCCTTTTCGATTTATGTGGATAGCCCAAAGCACGCTGCCGCGCCACCACCGCTGCCATTGCCATCACCGTTTTCGGCGCTTATAGGTAAAGTTTCCATACAATATTATAGATACATCGACCCTGAGGAGTTCGTGGCAAATTGTTTCATGTTTATGCAGTTAACAATTAACAAAACGTTTAAAATTGTTGAGTATGTTATAATAACCTGACCAAATCTTCTAGTACTTAGGTACTTGATTTATGATGGCAATAATCTAGTTAAGGCTAGATTCAAAGAAATCTTTTTCTGATTATAAATACGTATTAATTATTATAACTACAAGAGTTTATTGAGAGTTATATAGGTAAATAGTAGTTATATCTACTCAATAACAATATGTAATTTCTTTTTTTAACTTAGTCATAATAAAATAAGTTTACTATTATAAATATATAGTTATTCCATAAACAGGTTGGCAATATTTGTATAATTACTTATAGGTACATCTTAATTTTCTATTCCACCTACGCAGAACCACAGTAGCAGAACGTACTATTTCTCTTATATTATTTTGAATGTTATTTAACTATATTTACTAAGTATAATAGTGTTGTTTTTTTTTACTTAAATTAATTTAAAAATAAATGTCGAGCTAATAGGTACTAATAATATTCAATTTCAAGAAGGTAAACAAGAAATACCTATGCGAAATTAATAGCTTAAACGCGTCTACATGTGTAATGTGTATTTTATATCTTAATGGAAAAATATTTTGAAGCTGATAGCTTTTATTTTCACAAATAGCATCAAAAGTGAAGATGCAGGCGCGCACCTCTCTGATGGCGTTGGCCGCGCTGGTAGCGTTGGTGGCAGTGAGTGCTGAGCGCGCTGGTGGTATTAAAATCGGTAGCGGTACGATTGGTGCTGGAGGCAGAGAGGGTGCGCGTGGCGGTGGGGTCCGGATCGGCGACGGTCTGCGGCGGCCGCGGACATCGCCCGCGCCGCAGACTCCCCGCGCACCCTCAGTCATTACCGCCGCTCTTGTTGTGCCTCACAAGGCCTTCGGCGCACGTGATTACACCAGAGCTGAGAAAGCTGCGCTGTCTAAACTGCCACGAAAATTGAAACTCTTCTCACAAGTGCGTCTAAACATTACGCTTTCGATGCAAGGCCTGACGCCTAGTCCTATGTGTAAGTACTAGGATTAGTTACTACGAACTTGATAAGTTGATAGTTGTTAATAATCTAACTACTTACAGTCTACAGACTAGTTTATTCTACATGTAATTTTTTAAGCTGTTGCCTGAATGCATGGTTGTGTTATTCTTTGCATGTTGTCGTTACACTGCAGCGCAGACTAAAATATAAACAATTTATTTAAAAAACAAAAATAAACAAATGATTATGAATTATGATAACTTTTAACTAATATCCTAACTACTTCTATCTTAGTCTACATTAATTTATACCTATGTATCGATAAGTACAAGTAGATATAATTCAATCCTTAGAGGAGCTTATTAGCTTGGGTAGGTATGTGCTACCTAAATAGGTGCAATTTAGTGATTTGGTAGACAATATAATTTTTTTTATTAAGCGACTTTAAAAAAAAGGAGGAGGTTCTCAATTCGGCCGGTATAATTTTTTTTAATCTATACTAATATTATAAAGCTGAAGAGTTTGTTTGTTTGTTTAAACGCGCCAATCTCGGGAACTACTCTGGTCCGATTTGAAAAATTCTTTCGGTGATAGATAGCTCATTTATCGAGCTTTTGGCTTGTGCACGTGTGCAACCACAGTTAGACTACAAGCCCGCATATGAAAAAAATATGGGTCAAATGAACCACCACGGGACATATCTAGTACGAAAGAAGAGCAAAAAATAATAAGATTCATCACTATGCCGTCACTTGTAAGCTGTCCAACTGAGTGCAGATGAGAATTGAAAAGTACAGGTAGACTCGGTAAATTTTGGTCATATATTTTTGTACGGCATTCTTAACAATCGATAGATCCATTAAAAATAATAAGAAACCGCTCAGTGCCGTACAAAAATGTTGGTCCACCAAGTCGGAATTTTTATTTAATTTCCGAGAGTTACCGGGGATAAATTTGGTCATTTGACCATGTACGGCATCTGTGTCATACTATTGCTATACTGCTTTTAATCCATTATTCCGCAACGCCGTACAAAAATCATGGGGACAAGGGGAAAAAATCGAGAGTTGTAATCCCCTCTCTTTCCCCACTCCAGGGGGTCATTTGACACAACACGAAATAAATTTATTTTTAAAGTATTTTATGCATAGATAATATTTTTTCATGTGCCGTACATTTTCGTTGGTTCAAAGGGGAAAAATCTGAAAAAGAAAAAATCCATATTATAACCATTTATAACGAAATGTTTGCTTTATATTTTGATAATAAAATATAAATATACATTAATATTAAGAAGCTCGAGGTGGTTAATTATCACCTTGGAAAGTCGGAGTCAAGTGGAAAGGACTCCGTTAAATTGATGAACTAATAAAAAAGCTATGAACGAAAAGATGTGAATTATATGCAATCAGCCCATGAATACAGGTAAAGTCACAAGCAAATGCTAGTATTATATACATATTCAAAATGTACAAGTAAAGCGCTTTCAAATGATACCAAACACGGCATATTTATCTTAACTTTATTTTTTTACTCTGTATGTTTTGTCCGCTAGAGGGCGCCACATTAGATTTTGTGAAACCCCATATAGGCTTTAGCTAGCTGGTCGCTGGTTATCCAGTGAACAATTCAGATGTATGTTATTTGTCGAATTCTGATAAGTAGTTTAGAAGTTACGAGGGAATAGATGAACATACATACATGACCTGTCAAAACCATAACCCTCCTTTTGCTTTGCCGTAGTTGGGTAAAAATATGTTAATGCCGTACTGTATCAAATGGCCATAAAGCACCCTTAAAATTGTAGCTTTCGTCGCTTTCATCAGCCTAAAAGATGTGGTCTGCACAAAAATGTACGGCATCGTTTTTTCCTAATTTATCTATGTGAATACTATTTTAAAACAACGAATAAAGTGTAGAAAACTATTATATTTCATTAATCTACGATGTTTAAACTTTAACAAAATTTCTGGTTTTGCATTTCTCTATAACTTTTTTTAGAACGGTTTCTTTTGAACGGCAATACTATACAACAATTGAATTTTACAATATCATGTTAAAAAAAAAGTTCCCGTACAGGGTCAAATGACCTTACAGCTCTTTATATCAAGAATTCGATGAAATTAAGATGATTATTGGTATACATTTAAAAGAACAATTATTTTTTGACGGCATTGCTTTTAATAGTACTTTTGGGTGCTAGATAATGTTTTGGAACCGAAGCCGTACTTAGTCAAATGACCCCCTAGAGTGGGGAAAGAGAGGGGATTGCAACTCTCGATTTTTTCCCCTTGTCCCCATGATTTTTGTACGGCGTTGCGGAATAATGGATTAAAAGCAGTCTAGCAATAGTATGACACAGATGCCGTACATGGTCAAATGACCAAATTTACCCCCGGTAACTCTCGGAAATTAAATTAAAATTCCGACTTGGTGGACCAACATTTTTGTACGGCACTGAGCGGTTTCTTATTATTTTTAATGGATCTATCGATGGTTAAGAATGCCGTACAAAAATATATGACCAAAATTTACCGAGTCTACCTGTACTTTTCAATTCTCATCTGCACTCAGTTGGACAGCTTACAAGTGACGGCATAGTGATGAATCTTATTATTTTTTGCTCTTCTTTCGTTCTAGATATGACCCCTGGTAGTTCATTTGACCCATATTTTTTTCAAATGCGGGCTTGTAGTAGTGTGCAAGTGTGCAACACTTTGTTCATAATACAGTAAACTATGAATTATGATTCTATACACGACGACGTAGGTACCTACAGACAAACATACATTTTTATATAGTATAGTACTTACTTATATCTATATAATATATTTGATTTGGGTATATGAATATTGAATCATTATGTAAGTAGTTTGTATGATATGGTTCTAAGAATAACTAACTATGTACCTACTAATAACTTTCAGCTTCGCATACAAAATACAAGTTAGGGTAACAACTTGGGCTTATAGTATAATATCTAGATGTAGTGAATTTAAATTATTAGTAGAATAAATAAATCCATATCTTTCTAATTGTAAATTACTTAATTAAAAATTAACTAAATATTTAATACCTAACTAGTTAGTTACTTACTTAACTACTATAACTTATACATAACTATTTCGACCTTCTATTAAATTAAACTAAGCTTTAAAATTTAAAAAGGTTCATTAAACATGTATTAAATGCTTTCAGCAATCTTGGACTCGCTATGTAAAGAATTTCTAGCAGTCAACGTGTCTGCTATACTTTATCTTATGAATCATGAACAATACGGGCGATCTACTGCCTCCGCTCAATATTTTCTACAGCTGGCCGGATATCTTGGCATACCGGTAAAGCTTTTTATAAATATGCCGAACTTCCTATACTTCTTCTTCGCTTATAAAACATGCTAGGTAATCCCATTCCAACGCTTCAATTTCGGTGTTGGTTTCGTTTTCAGGTTATTGCATGGAACGCTGATAATAGCGGTTTGGAAAAACATGCATCTCATGCATCGTTGAGATTACAGTTGGCTCCAACAATTGAACATCAAACGGCAGCCATGCTCTCTATACTCGAGAGGTATAAGTGGCATCAATTCAGTGTGGTTACATCAGCCATTGCGGGGCACGATGATTTTATTCAAGCAGTCCGCGAAAGAGTTAGCTCTCTGCAAGTAAGGAATCTATATGTATTTAAATGTTTAATAAGGCAATAAAAAAAATTATGTAGGTTGAAAAATTGTCTGTAATATGTTTACAGGATCGTTTTAAATATAAATTCATATAGAATAGAAAAAATTCGATCACGAGGTGGAATTTGAACCCGCATCCTTTCACGCCAATCCGGGGCGGATGGGTAACCAACCGTGACCCGCCTCGTAATCGATTTTTTTCTATTCTTTATGAATTAAATTAATTTATAAAGCATTTGAATGCCATAAAACCAAAAATATCAAATTCAACAGGATCGTTTTAAGTTTACGATTTTAAATGCCGTGGTTGTGAAGAAACCTGCTGACCTCAATGAATTGGTGACAAGTGAAGCGCGAGTGATGCTCTTATATGCAACACGGGAAGAGGCAGCTGATATTCTATCTACAGCAGCTGATCTTCATCTCACCGGAGAGAGCTATGTTTGGATAGTTACACAAAGTGTATTGGGCTCCATGCAATCTCCAAATAAGTTCCCAGTTGGAATGCTCGGTAAGTTATTTTGTTGGTAAAAGCAATAAGAATATGTCAAGGGAAAATATAAAAAAGTTAAATAGTTAAAGTTTAATACTTCGTAACTAGTAAATTTTTAAAATAATGATAAAAATTTTAGGTGTTCATTTTGATACCTCGAGTTCCAGTATAATATCGGAAATAGCAACAGCTGTTAAAGTATTTGCATATGGAGTTGAATCCTATGTGTCTGAGGCTGAGAATGTTAGATATCCATTGGGAACGAGGCTCTCCTGTGATGGAGCGGGCAGCGGTGAAGCAAGGTGGTCTACAGGTGAACGATTCTATCGACATCTGCGCAACGTGAGCGTTGAGAGTGAGACTGGAAGGCCTAGTATAGAATTTACACCTGATGGGGAATTACGAGCTACTGAACTAAAAATTATGAATTTGAGACCAACACTTGGTGATCAGGTAATTAAAATTACAACTTCACAATTAAGCTATTATTTATTAATCTATATCAACGTTTCGTATTCTCATTTTGATTTTGTTACTAAAGCTTGTGTGGGAAGAAATAGGAACATGGAATTCTTATCCTAAAGAGCGTTTAGCTATAAAGGACATAATTTGGCCTGGAGGTCTGCATACACCTCCCCAAGGTGTGCCAGAAAAGTTTCATATGAGAATTACATTCTTAGAAGAGCCACCTTATATTAATTTGGCTCCGCCAGACCCAGTGAGTGGAAGATGTTCTCTAGACAGAGGTGTAATATGTCGAGTAGCTCCTGAAATAGAAGTTGTCGGGTGAGTTCTACGATTTATTTTATATTGCTTTATTGAATAAGTTTTTTTTTTTTAATAAATGGATGTCTACAGGATAGAAGCTGGTGCTGCTCATAGGAACAGTTCGTTATATCAATGTTGCAGCGGTTTTTGCATAGATTTGTTGCAACAACTGGCTGAACAATTAGGTTTTACCTATGAGCTTGTACGTGTGGAAGATGGACGATGGGGAACTTTTCAAGATGGAAAATGGAATGGATTAATAGCAGAGCTTGTAAACAAGAAGACCGACATGGTAAGTAAAAGACGCACTTTATTCTGTAAATGATGCTTTATTATCTACCTACCTACTAGTTACTGATGTTGTTTAAATTTTGTTTTATTTTTCTTTTGAAGGTGCTTACATCGTTGGTTATAAATTCTGATAGAGAAGCAGTAGTCGACTTTAGTGTACCGTTCATGGAAACGGGTATTGCAATTGTGGTCGCAAAACGAACTGGTATCATATCTCCCACTGCTTTTCTCGAACCATTTGATACAGCATCGTGGATGCTTGTTGGGGCTGTTGCGATACAAACTGCAACTTTTTGTATTTTCATATTTGAATGGCTGTCACCCAGTGGTCTAAATCGTTCACCAGGACAGATTAATGTACAAAACCGATTTTCATTATGTCGCACATATTGGATTGTATGGGCTGTACTTTTTCAAGTAAGTATTCTTTGTTATTTATAAGTGAGGTTATGTAATAACAATGCTCTAAATGTGTCTATCACGATTTTTTGAATTGAAACTTCGTCATGGCAATACGGTCACGTCATGGAGTAAGGCGATGAGTTTGATACTGTTGAATCTTGCCAAAGAAGTTTCACTTCTGAGTGACATGTGTACACACACGCTCTTTTTTTACATAATACATGCATTTATAATTTAACTAGGTTAATAAGGTATTTCTGTCGAAATTTTAAAAATGTATATTTTCTCATATAATCATCAATATCATAACACCTATTTTATCTTAATACCTTTTATAAGGGTACCAATAAATTTATCGTACAATTTCAACAGGCTTCGGTTCATGTGGATTCACCTCGAGGTTTCACCGCACGTTTCATGACTAATATGTGGGCGATGTTTGCAGTAGTATTTCTTGCTATATACACTGCTAACCTAGCGGCATTCATGATAACTAGGGAAGAGTTCCATGAATTGAGCGGTATTGATGACCCACGAATAGTAAAACCTAAAACCTATCAACCACCACTGAAGTTCGGTACTGTACCGTGGTCTCATTCAGATGCGACATTGAAGAAATACTTTAGAGAACCACACTCTTACATGACTCCGTAAGTATTAAGTTACCTACGTGAGCACATTAAATAGGATTTAATAAGAAAATATAGGTACTTTGATCATAACTAATTATACATTTTTAAAGGTACAACCGTAGCACAGTGAGCGCAGGTGTTACAAGCATTTTGACGGGTGAATTAGATGCGTTTATATATGATGGAACTGTTTTGGATTACTTAGTATCTCAGGTAAATTTCCACTACACGAGATATATTAACGTAGTTAATACAAAAAGAGAAAATCTATTTACTTGTACTATTTATGCCAATTTACATATGGGGCAAAATTGTATTATTTAAGGACGAAGACTGCAGACTTCTAACTGTCGGTGCATGGTACGCGATGTCAGGTTACGGATTAGCTTTTACTCGTAATTCAAAGTACCTTGGTATGTTCAATAAGCGGTTACTAGACCTACGCTCAAATGGAGACCTAGAACGGTTACGCAGGTAAATATCTACTCTGTCGATATTATTATGCCATAGAATCTATATATACAGTGTGTCCGGACATGACATACCGATATTTGAAGGGGCTATTCTCCAGGTATTTTTATGGACAATTCAACCCCTCTACAGTCCCCTACCTCACCCCCCTCAAAATGGCAAACCTATCAATTCGGATAGTGAATTTATGGAAATTGTAATCACTTCGAAAGTGAGTGTCACAAAATACTAAATTTAGTTTTATTTGAACAATAACAAGTTATTCTAGGGACCACTAAACAAATTTAATTGATAAGAGTGATGAAACATACTTTAAAAAATTCAAAAACCATTTTGAGGGGGTGAGGAAGGGGACTGTAGAGGGGTTGAATTGTCGATAAAAATACCTGGAGAATAGCCCCTTCAAATATCGGTATGTCATGTCCGGACACACTGTATAAAACGCAAAGGTGACTGATATAGTGATCTATCAACGCACAGCCCAAACCACTGGACGTATCGGGCTGAAATTTGGCATGCAGGTAGATGTCATAACGTAGGCGTCCCCTAAAAAAGGATTTTAGAAAATTCATCCCCCAAGGGGAACAAATAGGGGATGAAAGTTTGTACCATGAAAATTTATCTTTTCCACGCAGGGAAGCTGCGGGCAACAGCTAGTAGGTACTTAATAAGCCTCTTATTCATGGTAACTACCTAAATGTTTGTTGAGCAAGATTTCAGAAACATTGTTGATGAAGGGTGAGAAGTGGCGAAACTTTGTTAAATTTTGTTGTTTTATTTTCTAACATTATTACAATCAATATAGGCTGTTGAAACTGTTACATCTACATACATGCCGTCAACAACTCTGTAAACACGCAATGTTGCCAGCAACTCCTCAAGATGTTGATATAACTTCGTTGCTAAACAAATAATAAATATGTATTTACCATGAATATAATAAAAAAATGGCTTGCCGCTTCAGTTATTAATTGAAGGGCATGTCGTTTCAAGAGCACTTCATTATAGGTACTGGATGACGGGTACATGTAAACCTAACAAACAAGAGCACAAGTCATCAGATCCCTTGGCACTGGAACAGTTTTTATCAGCATTCCTATTACTGATGGCTGGTATACTGTTAGCTGCTGCTATATTATTCTGTGAACATTTATACTTCCGTTACGCACGGGAGCATATTGTAAAATCGGAATTACACCCATGCTGTACGCTCGTCTCCATCTCAATGGGTAAGCTGTATATCCTTGTTCAATAGCTGTATTCATTGACTTAATTAAATTTGGAAAAATTAATTAAATTTTTCTTTTTATTTCTTTAGGACAATCATTGTCAATGCAAAATGCAGTGATGGATGCAACAGCAGATCAAGGCTTTAGACTGGGCAAACGCCCACACTGTCGGTCAGCTGTGTGTGCTGCGCAGGTAAACAGGCATTCAAATTAGAAAAGATAAATGAAAAGTTAGTAAGTAACTAACTACACTGTAGTCCTATAGAAACGGAAGCAACTATTCTCAATAAAGTTATCATCATTTTCTCAATATATCAAATAACCAAAACTTTTTCTAACATTATAAAACCATACAGGGATTCTACAATCTATTTAATATGTATGGACATAATTTATTAATTTTCTTAAAAGACAGACATCAGACACATATTTTGGTAAAACTAGATATGGCGCGCACAACACGAGCGGGACGCGGCAGTGTCCCGCGCTCGGCAGTTATTGGCGGTGCTGGCGGCACACGGCCTACAACCGCCGCCGCGCCGGCTCGCGTCCGCCGCCACGCTGCACGCCGCGGGCCGGCCGCACGACGCCACGCGGCCGCGCACGCTGCACGTGCCGGCGGACCTGCTGCCGGACCTCGGCAGACCGCTCTCTTGTGACGATCTACGCGCTAGGTAATTTGCATAAATGTCTGCACTATTTACAACTCTACTCTTCATATGTACCTATACTGTAACGAAAAAGTAAACGAGACATTTTACCTGCAAATTTATAATCAAGTAATGCAAGCAAGAAAAGAAAATATGTTTGTTACTTTGTGATAAAAATCCTTTTTTTATGTTATAGGGAGCGGACGCGAGTAGAAATGGAAACAGTGCTGTGAGGCGCATATAGCGCCACTTTTTTTCAATTCCTGAAGGCTGTTCTTACACCAAGTTATACAAGACAAAATTAGTTATACTTTATGTTAAAATAAGATCAGATAAAAAAACGTTGTAATTATTAAATAAAATATTCCAATTATTAAAACCGAGAGGCGGATGTAGATAGCGAAGCGTTGTTGTGGGACGAGCGCGCGGGGCGGGCTGGGCGCCGGGCGCGCGTCCTCGTGTTGTCTACTACAATAAAATATATTTTTTGGACAATATCTTGTGGTTATTTATTTTTCTTTGTTATAATATACACATTTACATCTAATGCTAATAATCTTTTGACATCTGTACATTCCCTTCATAAATCTGAAACCTACTTTAATAAAATAATAATATCTAGGTATAAACAGGGTAAGTCGACCAATTCAATTGAGTGGGCTTATAACAACTTCCTAAATCCTATATTTAATTAGTCCTTAGTAGTCGTCACTAAATTTAGGAAAGTGCAATCGCATTTAGCAAGTTGGCCTCCTAAATTTTGGTAGGTTTCTGAGTTCTTACTGACTGAATCATTTCTAAGCCTAATTAGAAACGCAATTAGGAAGGTGTAATCGCATTTAGTAACCATAAACTTGACTTATTTAAATGTTTACTATTAAAATCCAATGTTTTATGAGATAATAATTGTTAGCAGGGATTAGAGACTGACTTTATAACTGAATTATAAATCATAATACGAATTATCTTATTAACACTGATTACGACCTATCTTTCTTTTTAAATAAATAGAAAGTATGACTTCCTCGTGGGATAAATCGTAAGTATCTTGCTTCTGAGATTTATTAATATGTTAAACGATCTTGAATTAAATCGTAGATAATTTCAGGACCCACTGGTTCTAAATCACTGATTCATGATCTTTATTATATTTTGACGTAGTTTATAGATTTAGGACAACGTGTGATGAGAATCTTCTCATTTTAATGACCTTCTAAATTTAGGAAAGTGTGACTTGTGACTGAATAGGCAATTCGCAATAAGGTACTGCATGGATTGACTTCAAATTTGGTATGAGATAGCTTGAGATCTTAGGAAAGACATAGGATAGGTTTTATCCCGGAAATCCCACGGGGACGGGAACTATGCGGGTTTTTCTTTGACTACGCTGACTACATTATGACTACACCTAAGCCTTAGTAGCTAAGCCTTAGTACCTAAGCTATAAGAGTTATAACAATTGTGCCGTCATACAAATTGTTCCACGTGATGAGCATTTTCTACTGAGAGTATAAATTTGAAAATCTGGAGACTGGAACACCTGGCAGAACCGCAACAGACCACCGAAACAATAAGAGTTATGGAATACTAGATTTCCGCCCGCGGCTTCGCCCGCGTTTGCAAAGGAAAACCTGCATAGTTCCCGTTCCCGTGGGATTTCCGGGATAAAAACTATCCTATGTGTTAATCCAAGTTACCCTCTATATGTGTGCTAAATTTCATTGTAATCGGTTCAGTAGTTTTTACGTGAAAGAGTAACAAACATCCATACATCCATACATCCATACATCCTTACAAACTTTCGCCTTTATAATATATATTAGATGCATGTAACTCGAATTAGCTTAGAGTATATATTACAATATTATAGAGCGCGTGTATTGCACAAATTGCTTAGTGCGCATCAAATAGTATAATGTAATAGGTGCGCATCGTAGGCAGATGAGCTATAATAGGTGACTAATGTCATACTTCACAATAATGTCATAAAACATATAAACTGTGCTATCTGTGGTGCTATCACTACCGATCAAGAAGCTTATAAAGTTATAATATCTAATATACTGGAGATTTCAGTATGAACATTAACTTGTAATAAGAAAATATGACCTTGAATTACGCCTGTATGTTTTTTTATCCCTTTCACACCTACTTTTTCATAAAAAAAAATAAAAAAGAACTTTCAGCTCGTATTGAACATTTTCAACACAGTCTAATAAAGTTAATTTTTGCAATTCTTCCATTGTTTTATTTATTAATCCAAACTAATTACAGAACTTTAAAATTTTCTGATTATACTGTAGCTTTGTTTATAAGACGATATGCACTCGAGTGGTTTTGACTGATCATATTACTTGCTCTGTGGCAAAGAGTATAATGTATAATAGGTCTGTGGACTGACCACGTGATCAAAGTACTGCGAGTACCTTACCTCGAAAACGCCAGTGCTCACACTCACAGTAGAATATGGCGGCGATTAATGACGTCATAAATTTCCCTAGGGTACTGCGGCAGTATACTGGCAGTCCATAACGGAACGAATTTTTCTACAGTGATAGCACTGTGCAGTGGTTGCAGTGCATATCGGAAGACACCCATAAGCTTCTTGCTACCGATTGAAATTTGAAATCTCATCAGTCATCTGTGACTGTGACAAGTCTGTAACAAAATGACAATTATTGTGAATTTTTAACTTGACACTGGCAAATGGTTATCTTCTTGCCATAACGAAAAAAAAAAAAAAAAAAAAAAATTATTGTGAATTGACAATTGACATCTCATATTCTCAATACATTTTCAAACAGGAGTGATATGCATTTTACTTTTATTACGTTTATTATTTGACTTATATTCAATAGTACTGTGTTATTTGATATTTAATGGTTGCTGGATGAGTAAATTAAAATATTTTTTGAAAGATATAAAATAGATAAAAATGTCTAAAGATATCATTATACTTATTCCTAATGGCAGGCGTATAAAAGTACATTGTACGCCGGACACGAGCTTTTTACAGGTATTCTATAGTATTTTAAATTTATCTACTTAAATAGTTTTTTCACCAAACCTGAGTAAGGTTTAATATTAATTATATATGTAATGCCAATAGGTCTTGGAAGATGTATGTGAAAAACAGGGATATGAGGCCAGTGAATACAACTTAAAACACCATAATCACATTGTTGACTTAACAACTACTATAAGATTCTGTAATATACCAAATAAAGCTACATTAGAGATGGTAGAAGCCGACAAAAAGAGAGTTGAAGCTAATGTTACAGTGGGTCTTTTATTAGATGATGGTAAGTAGAAATATAAGTAAAAAAATTAAATGAAATGTAATGAAAATGAAAACGCTTCATATCTATATTTGGTTTGAGTCAATTTGGTAGCTACAGTAATCTAAAAAATTTTGCATTGCATTAAGAAATAGTATGTGTATATTTATTCTATTTATATGGCTCAGTCACTTTTTTTTATGAATATAAAACATTATTTCCTTCTTTAAAATAACTATCAGGTTTAATCCAACTTTACAGGTGAAAGGAGAACAGCAGAATTTGCTCCTCATACCTATTTATTTGATTTGGTGACATCTCTTGCTGACAATGAAATATCAACTATGAAAAATCCCACCATCATGTATATGAGGCAGGAAGTAATTGGGATTTCAGCTCTCAAAGAAAAAACACTAAGACAATTAGGATTAATAGCTGGCAGAGCAGTGCTTCGTTTACTGGATAAAACGGAAACCACGTAAGTGATTCATAAGTACTAGTGGTTTACAATTAGATTTAAAAACACAATAGGTAACTTAAAATTAGTCCTACTGAGACTTCAAGGTTGTCTATATATATTCTGATTCTATGCTTTGAAAATTATTGATGCATTCTATTGTTTATTAATTAATAAAGATGCCTTATTGATATTGTCATCTTTTCCATATCATTATTCTTCAAGAGCAGCTTGTAAATCTTTGATAAAATACTAAAGTTATAAATGTATAAAACTAGAATTTATTTAGTTAAAATATCATTTAATTGCAGACAAGCCAATGTATCATCAGTGTATCGTGCTAAACCAGAAAAACCTAAAACGGAAGATGTGAATAACAAGGAACCTATTAATATGAACACCCAAGATCTTTCAGGTACAAGTGGTGAGGAACAATTAATTGCAGCACACAAAGACAAGGATATGAAATCAATTGATCCAGTGAAACTATACAAATCCTTAAAAATACAACAACAGCATTCAACCACTCTAAAAACTGATAACATAGCTGTTATAAATAATAGTGAACAAAACACTGAAATTGTTAACAGAGAGTCAGTCACAGCAACAAGTTCTAAACGCAATCTTGAGAGCAAAGCACAAAAAAAATTAGAGACACAAGATGAACTTGAACGACGCCTTAAAATAGAGGAGGAGGTCACTTTTGTAAGTAAAATTACGAAGATAGAAATGCCTAAAATATGCTTTTCGTAAAATGTGCTCTAAATAAAAAAATGTTGTGTGGTTTTAGGAAACCACGGTAAAAGTGAAACTGTTCGAACGGTTCCGAACACTGCTTTGTGTAGCGCATGTCGCGTGACGGTCGGCTGCCGAGTAGGTATACCTACTCGGCAGCCGCGATACACGCGACATGCGCTACACAGACCAAAAAGTTTGAGATGATGTAATAAAAGTTTCACTTTAATAAGAAGAAAGGCTGAATTGCAGACCTATAAACTGTTTGTTAAATATCATGCGTTGTTTATCATTAACACATATTAATCATTTAAACATAAAAAAACTTAATATATATAAATTTATAAAGAATAGAAAAAATTCGATTCAGTTCGCTTCCAGTCTGAGATTGTACATTAAGCTTTTTTAAGACAACAACTTATTTAAATGATCATGCTGAATAAGTCTAAGTTGCAGGAAAGAAAATAGATGATTTATAGCAATACATACCTATATATTTTAATAGAATATGTAAGTCAAAGATGTACAACTTTTATGACAATTTTATTTTAGGTTGGCTCTCAAAAAGCAATTGCATTTATGCAACCTGAAGAAAGTCACGATGAATTATCAGACCTTCCTGATGATTTTTATGAATTGAGTATAGAAGAAGTACGAAAAATTTACCATGAATTGCAACAAAAGCGAATTGAGTACGAAAATACACCTCTTTTAACATCAACAAAAAGAGAGGAACTTGAAAAGCAGGTAATAATAAAAAGCAAGCTGTTATTAGTTGTGCACACACGCAGTGTATAAAAGTCTTTGCTATTATTATAATTTCAATAATGTTATTTTTTCCAGGTATCTCAACAAAAAATTAATGCATACAGACATGTTGTAGTACGAATACAATTTCCGGATAACATGATATTACAAGGAGTTTTTACACCTTCTAATACAATAAAAGATGTTAACAATTTTGTGAAGGAACATCTACAAAATCAAGATAAAGAATTTCAAATATGTAAGTAAGGGCCGATTTTTCAATGCCCAGATAAACAGCTAGATAGACTTTATTCTTCAGTTAACAAAATATTCAATTTTTCAATAGACGAATAGGACTTATCTATCGAATAACTACGTTATTTGAGGAATAAATCTATTTGCCGCTCCAACGGCCAGATAGCGCGCTATTCGACGGTTAGGCGTTTGAGTTGACAACTGACGCGTCAAATTTGGGATATTTTCGTATGTCATAACATAGAGCGTAGAATTATTAACAATTAAACCTCTTTCTATATAATTATTATCAATTAAATTCATATTGAAATTGATGTTTTTGATAGTACTGATGACCATGCCATTGAAAATTTGCCGAACGCTGCCTTTAAGTATGTCGTTTCTATCGTAAAATATATAAATTGAAACACAAATTTAACCAAACTCTTTACTCGAATCAAAACAACAATCAACAATCATAGAAGACAAGAGCAATACAAGACAAACTAAAATGCACTAGTGACGTGAGTCATAATGACGGTTGTTGACAAATTGCAAGAGTTGACTCTATCCCGCTCTAACCTGACTAATTTAATATTTTTGTTTCGCCACTCCGAGAGCAGAGCTGCCAATATGGAAATATTTGGTCAGATAGTTATTCATCAAATAAATCACGATTGAAAAATAGGCGAGCCGTTATGAGTTAGATAAATAATTAAATAAATCTATTCGAGGGGTAGTTGTTAGACTGTTTATCTCGCGATTGAAAAATCGGCCCTAAATATTACACAATTATTATGCTAGCTGCCCGCCCGTGGCTTCACTCGCGTTGAATTTTATTTTTCGTGAATTTTCGAAAAATGTGGCATTTTTTGTTAGTTTTAATTGTTTGTTATGGATGATCATTTATGAATGAAAGATTTAATCATCGGCTTCGACTCACAAACGACTTCCTCTGGACGTTTGTGAAACGAAAATTCTGTCGTCATCCAATGAGTGCGCTAGTCATTAGAGAATATGCCGAGTATTATATCCGCTCAGTTCAAAGGGCTATGTTCCGTTGTTGTTGTTGTGACGCTTGTTATATCAATGTTCGGCCTAGTAATTCAATTGAATGTCGTCATGCATTAAATGCGCTAGTCATTCAATCAAATATCAGATTCAACAAAGTGACAGCAACATATTATATTTTCAGACATTTTTTGCCAACCTTTTATTGATTGTAAATCTGGTTTCCTTTTTTACTGTTAGGTCGGCGTAGATTATGACAAATGCTAAAGTAGGCGCTTCTATATGTTATTTTCATTTTAGTCACAACACCACTGAAGGAAAGCTTAGATCCAGATACAACTCTACTAGACGCAAAATATGTCCCCTGTGTGCATATGCATTTTAGATGGTTGGAAGAAAACTCAGGGCAGTCCTATCTTAAAGATGATATATACTTAAAACAAACTTCAAGTGATGCTGCTAGTATTTTAGCATCCAAATACAGGTAATAACATATTTAGAGATATTTCGGCTTATTGTCGTCATCTTGTAAAGTTACAATAATTTTACTTATCCCATACCAATAACACAAACTACCAATATAAATTTATATTTTATAACTAGCTTCCGCCCGCGACTCCGTCCGCGCGGAAAAATTAAGATTTATTTTTTTTCTACGTATTTTTCCGGGATAAAAAGTAACCTATTTTACGCCCAGGATAATAAGGTATAATTATACCAAGTTTCATCGAAATCGAACCGTTAATTTCACGTGATGCCTTCACATACAGACAGACAGACAAACATTTTTTAAATCACATATTTGGGCTTGGTATCGATCCAGTAACACCCCCTGGTATTTATATTTTCAATGTACAGAAACAGAATTGACCCTTCTACAGATTTATTATATGTATAGAATAGACTATAATTTACAATCATAACATCATCATGAGCGATGATGTTGATGTTTGAAGAAAATTAAATAGTTTCCTAAAAATAAGAAGATAGCCTGAACTGCTGAATAAGAAGATAGCCTGAATTTTTGTCATTTCTCGTATTGCTATATTTTGAGTTTTGGAAGGAATTCTTCTTGTACAAAATTTAACTTTTTGCAGAGCCCCTACAAGGCGAAAATTGGAAGAAACGCAAGGAAGTTCAAACAATAAAACTTCAACATCAAAAGAGAGTAAATTACCAAAATGGTTTAAGAAATAGACTGTTTATAAATATGTATAACCATGTACCTATATCGAAAAGTTAAATGTGAACGTCTACTATATTGGAATACTTACTGGAAAATTAGGAATTATTTATTCGATAATATTATCTAGAACTAGTTCATGTTTACTTCAAATAAAAAAAACTGTACATATTATTTATTCTTTAATTTAATCCCTGATTATAAATACCACATAAATTTACTTTTGTTGTCAAACTTGTACGTGCTTGTACAATAAAATGAATAAAGAGCTATTGCGATATATTACAGCGATAGCTAAACAGTCGTCGTCGTCGTTGGCCTATACGTCTATTACAGACGGTTTATGGTGCTATGCCTGAGCAATGCTTTTGGTGTCCAAACAATCCAATGCGAGATCGACATACTTTTCCGCAGGTCGGACAGGGGAAGTTTGCTGGAACAGGTTCGTTTAACAGCTAAACAGTACACACACAAGTAAACTACTTATGCCTTTTACGACAGCTTCGTTTTAGTAAAAACTAAATCAATTCAGCATTATAATATGTACCATGACGCACGATTTTACAGTTTAATTATTTAGAAAATACAAATACGAAAAAAAATCGGCTTTTCTACAACAGAGGGCGTTAATTTTCAAAAGATGTAACTTTGAACCTTAATGCATTGAAATAAGGTTGAAATTTGTGTTAAACGTAATAATAAGAACAGTCGACTGTGACATTCATTGTTAAGTATTTAGATTTCAATGGTGACAATTGACATTCGTAATACTTGTAAATATTCTTTAATTAACAAGGAAAAACGGCATTATTTCTAAAAAATACATACCAATGAAATGTTATTTTTTTTAGTATAATTACATCTTGTGGAAGAATTTCCGCAATGGAAAATGCTGAAAAACACCATGTTTACATTCGCACGTCTCGAGAGCAACTGAACAGCGACGAACGCACTGGTGGCTTGGAAGTCAACTGAGTGACGACAAGGTCACGCGCGCTTACGAATTTAGTGTCTTGTTATTTAGATTTCTATGATACCAACGTATACCTTCATTAGGTACCACGGAAACGAAAAAGCGGAATATACAGAGTAAAATTAGAACATTAAATTAAAATTACTTAGATAGGTAGGTACATAAAACAATAAATAACAAATACTTTTACTTTATAATTTTATCATCAAATCACATTCTTGCAGTAAAAAATTAATAGGTATATATATATACTTAAACTGAAATATTTTTAAAATGACCACAAATAAAGGTTAAAATGGGAAACTACTTATTAATATTTAATAAAATAATATGAATGCAGAAATTGCTCTCAAAGCTCAGACAGTCAATCAAACTAATTTTATGAAAGAAGGTAAATCACCCAATTTACATCTGGTTGGTTTTATCACATTACAGTTATCTATTTCTTCAGTAACAGTTTCTTTAAAATATCTACTATCAAGAATTACCTCGGCAATATTTTTGGAATCCTCTTCTGAAGTATTTAGAGGAATTCTTTTGTAAACCTTTTCTTGGGTTCCTTTTTTTAACAGTAATTTTTTTTTAACACTATTTGGCGATACTTTTGTCTGTAAACTTTTCCTGTTTACCATTGGTTTTATATGCCTAAATAAGCAATTCTCACCTTTTTCACAATATCCACGCAAAAAATCTTGGCAAATTTTTGCTTTTTCACTCAATTTTACATGCAAGTATGGACAATTTTCTTTGAAGCAAATGCCTTTTAAATAAAAATAACATGTAGGCATTTTTTTCATTGACAATTCATGGGAAAAGCAACACTTAACATCATGGCATATACCTTTTAAAAATTTTCTACACAATGTTACATGTTTTTTATCATGGAGGTATTCACAATTGCCTTTAATATTTCTGAGACATTTTCCATACTTCGAAAATAATGGACATGGAATATTATTTATTTTAGTTTTGCCTTTTATATTTTCAATTGCAGCCCTATACCTTTGTTTGGTATAAATTCGTCTTACTTTTTGATTTTGTCTTAAAATATCTATTGAAGTACGACTTCTTAATAAACTACGATTCAAAAGTGGCTGCATTGAAATACTGTTTCGTATGAGTTTTTGTTCAGTTGGAAATATATTTTTGAAGGGTACAAATTTAGTTATTTTCTCTTTAATGTTATTTTCATCACTCTTTTGCACATTATTGATGGTTATCATTTTATATTTATTTATTTTCAATCTTGATTTTGTTTGAGATTGTGATGTTAGGGTGCTAGCTACATTTTTTCTTATTAAATGATACCTGGACTTAACAATAGGTAATTGTAAAGAATTGTTCTTTTTACTAAGTGTATCTTGTAAATCAACCTTGTAGTTGGTGCATGGATTTATTTTAGTGCAACTGTTCCTAACTAGGCTATAGCGAGATTTATTCACCCCAGTTTCATTACTCCTGTTTTCTGTCACATTATTAGGAAAACTTAAACTTCTAGACGGCTCAGGCATTTGATTGGGCAATAAGTTGTATAAACAATTATTATAACATTCTAAAGAAGCTTCTAAAGGAACCGCCGGCTTGAAACATACAGTTTGGTTATCAATTAGATTGTTTTCATGTAATGTTCTCATTTCACTAACAAAATTTTTAGATTTTATGAAATGTGGGTTCACAAAAATTTTGTTTACATTACTTGTCTGTTCATTATTTTTCACAAAATTTTGGTTAATGTATATTGTATTGTGTTGACTTAATGGCATGCTATTTCTCCCTTTTGAAGTTGCATAATTTGGATTAATATAAACTCTATTGTTGTGTTTATCCTCCATTGCAATCTAAGCAAAATTGATAAAATCTGTTTCCAACTTTGCAGTCCACTTTCTTTATAGTCACAGTATTGAGAGCAACTTCACTGTCTTTCATCAAAATTCCATTTAACTCCTCAATTTTTTCTGAGATTATGTTTTTCCAGTCACCGTTCCACCATAAAATACTCATATGAAATGATGGATCCTGAAAGAATTTACAATATTCAATAAAAAATATTTAACATGTTTTTTTTTTAATAATTAAATCTTGAATTTTCATGGATTAATGTTTAACAATCATTATTTGTTATTATTGACTAAATGACATAAATGAATTCACTGTATATTTACCTCATAAAACTTGGGTAAGCTAAATTCACTCAGCACAGCATCAATACTTTCAGTTATTTTTAAAAGATACTTCTTACTGAAATGATCTGTTTTTAACGCAAGAAATGTCCGAGTCTTTTCCTCATTAGTGTACACCGCCACAGATTGAAATCCCAGTTCAAAACTAAAAAGGAAATTAATTTATTTTTATTCACATTTATTTTTTCAAACCAATAAAAAATGAGTTTGTGATGTTTTGTAGATAAATAAATTTTATGTATAAACCTTTAGCAAATTTTACAAATAAATGTGTATTTTGCGAATCTTGAATGTTATAAAAATATTTGTTTATCATTAAAAAAAATTTCACTCATTTAGCAAGATTTTACATGCATGTGGTTATCAGAGTATGCATGCATATGGTACATAAAATGTGATATAATTGAGAGTATAATTCATAATATTTAAGCATTCAGACGTAAAAAAGTCAGTATTAGATAAATAGAATAGGTGCAAAAATAATACATACCTTTCTAAACTTTTAATTGAATCTTGAAGAGATGTAGTAAATACTGAGATTAGATGATACTTCAATACTATGGTCTTAGTCACACTTATATGTAAATTATCACATAAATAGCTGGGTTCATTAATTGTTCTTAATACTTCCTTGAATTGCACTAATAACTCATTTAAATTGTCATATTGTGGATCTACAATACAAAGAAATAATTAGCTTAACATTTTTAGGTACTGTGAACTGTGCATCTGTTGTGTGTCATATAAATCAGTTTATTTATACATAGATATAATATAACAATTCAGTACTATAGCGCCTTCAGTGGCAAACTTCTTGGCCAATTAAAGTAAAACTACTAAAACTTGATGCACAAACTTCCCCCACCACGCTACTTTTTGGCCAAGAAGTTTGCCGGGCGCTATACTTTATGCATTACTTATTACTAGTATGTCATGATTTGATAAAAAATATATTCTAGTATAAATGCCGGAATCTATTTTATCTGACTAATATAAGAAGCTGTTAAAGTTAAGAAGCAAAAACCAGTTAACATAATAATTTGTATACGGTTGAAGAAAAATATTAAAAAATCATGAATATATGTATAACTTACATTGTATGTATGCATATGTTGCCCAATTTCCTCTTATATGAGGAAATGATCGAAGGCGACCATTATGTTGATCTGGATCATCAAGATGACTATCAATGGGAATAGTAGATATTTTACTTAAATCTGGGGGCGGTAATTTTGGTCTGTAATTAAAAATGAACAAAGGTAATTCAAATAAAAAACAAACACTAAATCGTTAATTCGTTTTTCAGTTTTAGTTTTGAACCCAATCAACGTCTTGAATGTAATTACTGGGTTATTGAAAGATACAAACCTAATTTTATACCATCAAATATTAAAATCCATTCATATTTCAGAAAATATGCAGTGAAATTTTTTTCAAGTCAACTTACTTCTTTGTTACTTCTTCAGACTCGCTTTCATCAGATCCACCGTATTCACACAAGTAAGACAACCCAGACATGAGAGAATATCTTCAACGCAATGAGAAAGTTGTATGAACATTCAATATATTATTTATCTCGACACTTGGCGTGCTTTTATTTTAGAAATCTAAATTCTAAACAAATTTTTCTTAGGTTTATTCAGTAAAAAGACAAGTCGCCACGAAAGATGTCCCACGGCGAATGTATGAACTAAATTTGACGTTTCGGCCATATTGTTTGAAAATGGACGTAGACAATGACGTAGACACGACGCGACACGTCTTCCTAGCCTATCCCCCTGAGCTATCCCCCCTTTTATTAGATACTTTACTCTTTGCCTTATCCCGTCCTACGGGGTCGGCTGCCTAGAAAGGAGAATAATTTCTCTGTCATTTTTTTTTTTTTTTTGCTTTTTTGCTTTTTATGGCAAGAAGATGTGACTATTTGCCAGTGTCAAGTAAGTATGATAAAAGGTAAGGAAACAATTCGCGGTAAGGAATAAAGCGTCTTATTCACGGTCAATCCCCGACGTACGTCGGCTCAAGGCCGCGGTGCTGGATGTATCCTACTGACGATCGTGCGCGCATCAAGCATGGCTAGGGTTGCCAACTTTTATTTGAAGAAATAGAGTATATCTGATTTTAAAGGAGGTAAATAAAGAGTAAATAAATATTTTTAAAAATGTATTTTTTTGTACTTTTTGCAGTAACTAAGAATTTTTCATTATTTTTAAATGAATTATATGAATCCAAACATTCCAAATCTAAATTTATATATTTCAAGAGCTCATTTTTAATTAATTTTTAATGAAGCTCGGTTTCTCTCTTCCCGCCACTTCACATTCATGACCGAAAAGACTCTTTCAGTAAATGCTAAAGTGGCGGGAACAGAGAGTATATAGCTAATCATTTTTTTTTAAACAAACAAATTCGTCAAGATATTTTTTTTTAAATAAATTGCCATTTTTCTGCAGTGGACTTTTGCATAAAATCTGTGTTAATCAACAATTCGCCTTGGAGTTCTTTTAAAATAATAACTTCTGAATATAAACTGTCCATGTGTACAAGGTTGATCCAAAAGTAATGATAATTGGGATTTCCTGTGTACATAAAAATAAAAAATAACCGTTTCTTGCTTGCTCATGTACTCACTAAGTTATCACAAAAAAATCATATCAATAGGCCCCGTTTCCAAGTATTTACATTAATTTCTGTTGGCAACACTAATCTGCTGTACGTCCGCGCTATTCACTGTCCATCTGCACGACGTGCGCGGTGGTGGGGGTGCTTGCTGGATGAAAAGTTGGTCGTGCACATCCAGCAAGATAATAATAATAATTATTGACGTACGTCAACGCTATTCACTGTCGTTTTGCGTCGTGCATCGTGTATGACCTTGGCGGGACGTACGTCAAGATGGACCGTAAATAAGACGCTTATGGTGAGGAGATTTGGATTTAAGTCAGAGGAGTTGGGAAATATTTATATATACATAGATTACTATTTATATTATTATTTACATATTATATTTACGTTTTATGTTAGGTACTAGCACAGACTAATAATAATATACTACGGTACTAGATACAAATATACATATATGTTTATATTATTATAACTTTAAATTATTACTTATTATAAATGATGATAAGGCGTTGTATAACTTTATAGGATTTTGTAGTAAACATAACATACGAGTAGGAAATGGAATACGAAGGGATAGTAGGTTGGATATAAACGAAGAGTGGTCAAGTAAGGGGCATGCAAAAAATATATGATCTATATCTCCTACGTCAGTTCCACATTCACAGATGGCATTGTTTAAAATACCCAGTCTCGCAAGATGAGCTGGGCAACATGTATGACCAAGACGCATTCTTATAATGATAGAGGTTACAAGCTTACAGCCTGTAACTTTATTGAACCAAGGTTTAGTGGGAACGACTTCTTGTAACTTATAATATTGCTTTCCTTTATATAATGTAGGTACTTTGTTTCCAGAGATTTTCCCAAGACTCGTGCAAGTAAATTTTAGGCAAACTGACCAAGTCATGGCAATAACTCTGATAGGGAACCATGTCTCCACATCGCACAGCAGACCTTGCCAACTCATCAGCTTTTTCATTTCCTTGGATACCACTGTGACTTGGTATCCAAGCAAATGTAACAGAATAACCTTTGAATGAACATTCTAATAATTTACTTTTAATATCAAAAATAATGGGGTAAAAGGGTTTATTAATAAATGAAAATTTGTGAAGACTTTGCAAGGAACTCTTGGAATCTGTAAATATAATTGTTTTTGGCAGTTTCATTAAGATTACATACTCTACGGCCTTAAGTATCCCTAAGCATTCGCCAGTAAAAACTGACGATTCTGGCGGAAGTTTATTTTTAATGTAAATGTTGAACTGCTGGTGAAACACTCCAACTCCTACACAACTCTGAGGTGATGATTTTGATGCGTCAGTATAAATGTGATTATATTTTTCCCATTCTTTACAATTCAATGCATTTTTAAAGTCTATACAAGCATATGTATCATGTTTCGTTATGCCTATATTATAAACTATATCTGGGGATACAAGAAGAGATTTGAAATTATTACTAAATAGCGGCAACGCCGAAGACCGATGAATCGGGGAAGGTATAGATTTAATTCTGTGATAACTTTGAATCAGACATGGTAACATTTTATGGTCCCAATACCTGCATGTTAGAATTTTGCAATAGAGTTTTTCTAATCTATTGAACAAGGGATGACTAGAGAATTGATATAAACGAAATACATATCTATCTGATAAATATTGCCTCCGAAGGGATAGCGGAGGCTCACAACATTCTATTTGAAGCGCATTGATAGGGCTAGATTTCATGGCACCTGTTATTATTCGTAACGCTTTCGATTGTATAAGATCTAACTTTTTAAAGGCTGTAACATTTCCACCGTCTAAGAGAAACATCCCGTAGTCCATAGTACTTCTTATAATGGCATTATAAACAAGCTTCAAACAAAATGGGTGAGCTCCCCACCACACCCCCGAGAGGCACCTTAACATATTTAAATATTTTTCGCACTTTATCAGCACGTAATTTATGTGAGGAGTGCCTGTGAGCCTATAATCCAATATAACGCCTAAAAATTTAGTCTGATCGTGTTGAGGTAAGGTATTATTTTTATACACGATATTTACGGTCGGTGACGACCGTTGTCTAGAAAAAACTACTACAGAACTTTTGGAAACCGATATATCGAGTGAATTAATATCAAGCCATTCGCCTAATACATGCAAGTTATTGTTTATCGAGTTACAAGCTGAAATTAAATTATCATTTGCAATATACATTACAACGTCATCAGCGTATTGTAATAATATGTTAACAGAATCAAAAAATATGTCTTCTAAATCGCTTGTATAAATGTTATACAATAATGGGCTGAGGACGGATCCTTGAGGAAGCCCTTTATGTACAGTTCGCGATAATGTAGAGTCAGAATAATTTAACTTTAGATTTAATTTTCTTTCAGTGGCTATTACAATTATAAAGTTAATAAGTATTTCGGGGATCTGTAATTTGATTAATTTATTCTTTAGAATTTGTATATTAACATTATCATACGCAGAATTAATATCAAGGAAAACTGCAATGACATGTTGGTTATCAGAAAAAGCAATACGAATATCCGTTGTTAAAATACTTAAGTTGTCCATAGTACTTTTACCTTTCCGAAAACCAAACTGTGTTTTTGATAATGAGTTATGATTTATTTATTTATTTATTTGATTTACCAACGTTTCTTTACATCACAGATAAAACATCAAAGTAAAAATACAATTTTATATGATGAATGTAAAAAAACACTTATAGGTAAACACAACATGCGTAAAGTAAGTTTAAAAGTAAGTATACAATTAATGAATTAACTACTAAGTATCTTAAACAATGAAAAAATTATATGTAATATATATTATGCACTTATCTATTTTAATCGTTAAAAAGGGAATTAAAAATTTTGCGGAGTTTGTTGGGAGAATCTGTGAAAATATCAAACAACTCACTGTAGTCATTTACAGTTTTACAAATTCTCGCAATGGGTGAGTTTCGACCCGATACGGTTCTGCGTTGAGGAGGACACAGCGGCAACAAAACCTTACGAGGGTATCTAGAAGGCACCTTTAAATTAAATTTTTGAAGCAATTGGGGGCAATCAATTTTACTATTAAATAATTTCAAGGCAAAGAGTAAATCAAGAAGTACCCGACGATTATCAAGAGATGTAATTTTGAAGTGACATAGTTGCTTTTTATATGATGGTAACTGTTTCTTTGATTTTCCACTTGCATAAACAAGGTGCAAAAGAAATCTTCTCTGTATCCTTTCCAATCGTAAGGAATGGCACGCATAGTGAGGTCTCCAAACCACAGAACCGTATTCCAATATACTGCGCACCAGGCAGTTGTATAATGATATCTTCGCCTTGACATTATGTACATGTTTAACATTACGTATTAAAAATCCTAACATTTTAGCCGCCCGTGTAACAACTTGATTTATGTGTGGCACGAAAGTCAATTTATTGTCAAAAACAATTCCCAAATCTTTAATATGATAGAGCTCTTTGATACTCTCAGAGTTTACATTGTAATTGTATTGTATCAAGTTTCCTTTGCGTGCGAACCTTACCAAAAAACACTTCTTAGGATTTAAATCCATTTTGTTAGAGTCGCACCAAGCAACAAGTTTATTTAGGTCACTTTGCAGCTTATGAGTATCGTCAATGTTGTTTATTGTACGACAGAACTTGAGATCATCAGCGTACATGTAACTCTGGGAGCAAGACAATAAATCAGGTATCTCATTAACGAATATATTAAATAATATAGGGCCTAAGTGAGAGCCCTGCGGGACGCCGGAAGTTATATTTTGCGTTTGAGAACGGAAACCATTTACAACAACATAAAAACTTCGTTTCGTTAAGTAAGAATCTATCCATTGCAAAAATTGATTTGAAATACCGTGCAAAAACAGCTTTTTAAGTAATATTTTATGTGAAACCTTGTCGAACGCTTTACTAAAATCCGTGTAAATAACATCAATCTGTTCATTGCGATCTAGGGAACTAGAAAGATTTTCGCAAAAATCTACCAAGTTAGTAGAAGTAGACCGAGATGGCATGAAACCATGTTGACTGATACTAAAAAACTGTTTAAAATGATAGTGTAATACTGGGCAAATTAAGGACTCCAACACTTTACCAAAGGATGACAGAATAGATATAGGTCTGTAATTATTAATGAATTCCTCATTTCCGGTTTTATAAACGGGTACAACTTTAGCAATTTTCCAAACTGTTGGAAAAATACCAGATGAGAGTGATTTATTATAAATTTTTGAAATGGGCCAAGCTAAGTGTTGTGCACATTCAACTATGAAAATAGGGGGTATTCCGTCAGGGCCAGCTCCTTTCAATTTATCTAAACTCTTTAACTTTTTAAGAATTGTGCGACAATCTAGGATAGGAATAGGTAAATGTAGATTATGACTTGCAAGTCGATGAGAGATGCTAGAAGTGACTGTGCAAAAATTGTTAACGTCACTATCTTCATTACCATCATCTATATTATTAGTATAAACCGAAGCAAAGAACCTAGAAAACATATCACAAATCTGATCTCCATCAGATGTAGTTATAGGTCCGTTCGTCATAGATGCAGGGTAGGAACTACTGCCACCCCTTTTTGACTTAATGTAAGACCAGAATAGCTTTGGGTTACTCTGAAATTTATTTTCTAGGTCCTTCATGTAACGGGTATAGTTATCCTTAGCCATTTTAGTGCATCTAGAACTGAGAAGTTTAAGCTCTAACTCATCGCGAGGATTTTTATAAATTTTGAAACGACGTCTAACGCGGTACTTTTCATTTAGAGTACGTTTTAAATTAGTATCAAACCATGGAGGAAACTTTTTAGATTTAAGTTTTTTATGCGGTACGTTATCTACAATAATTTTATTTATTACATCGTAAAAAACTCCGACCATATCATCAACATTTCGAGAATTTGCAAATATAGTTTCCCAATTGCATTCTTCCAGTATTTTAGATATTTTTACATAATTAGCTTTACGGAAATTGAAGTAATGTGTATCTGAATTATACATAAGATTTTTATCTATTTTAAATGAAATATTAATGTCTAAAGGGGGGTGTAAAACATCTATCGTACTTAAAGGGTCAGTGGACTGAGATACAACGCAAGAGTTCATGTTTGACATTACTAAATCAAGTATTCTTTTAGATGTGTTGTATACATTGTTATGCTGTCTCAAATTGTTCATGTAAATAAAGTCAACCAATGGCTGGCATATACTAGGAATATGAAATTCAGCTGTTTCATCCCCCAACATACTCCAATCTAAGCTACTTAAATTTAAGTCTCCCATTATACAAAAGTGGTTAGGGCGAAAAACCTCCAAAAAGTTATTACAATTGTCTAGAAATTGCTCCAACAATACACGACTAACTGGTGGAGGCAGATACGTGACGCAAAGTGCCAACTGTTGTGGAGGATTAGAATCCGTTTTATGTGTTTCAATAAGTACCCAAAGATTTTCTAAAGATGACTGTCCACAGAAAATTTGTTTTGAATTTAGTTTTCTAGATACTGCTATTAAAACTCCGCCTCCGTCACGTTTGCAGCACTTTGAGTCACCTCTGTCTCTTCTATATATACAATATATCGGGGATCAAATAATTCACTATTATTCACTGAACTGTTCAGCCAAGTCTCAGTTAGAACTATTATGTCAAATTGATTACACAGAACTTGTCTAGAAAATGTGTGAGTTTTCGTTCTTAAGCCGCGAGTATTCTGGTAATATATATTTAACATTATGATTAAAATAATCTATTACAATCGAAAATCTTAATCTACACGTTAATTAATTTTATTTAAAATGTCCAAACTTTTAACAAAGATGAGCTCAGATCCTTCATTTTTCCTCAAATAAATTCTTCCATTCCTAATCCAAACAAATTTATAACCTTTGTCCTTTGCTTTGATCCTGGTGGCCGCATGTATCGCCTTATTAGCAGGGGAAAGGTGCTCGCTGACATAGACTGGACTAGAGGCCCCCGAAATGCCCAGATGTGTGCTATTTAATTTATTTTGCGGATTAGATTTATTGTATTTAGATGTTGAAGCGAGTAATTCATCACGAACCTTAGCCGATGATAATTGAATTATTATAGAGCGAGGTCTATTACTAGCTCTGTTGGCTTTAGCAGTACGGGTACAGTGAAGAATGTCTTTTTCATTGATATTAGATTGAGTAGTGGTACATAAATTATTCACGATTTTGACAAGATCTTCGTTATTACGCTCCGGGACACACTGTAATTCTACATTATTTTGACGGAGCTGCTGTTCAGACTGATTTATTCTAGACTGTAAATCATCAACAGCATTTATCAATCTAATATTCTGATTTTCTAACGCCAAAACTTTGCTTTTATATGATTCAATATCTCTTTTGAATTCTTCGTATGAACTATTGATGTTCAATATACCATTCTATACGGTTTTTAACTAAATGTTCTGCTATTTTGGCTAATACTGATGATAAAACGATAGGTCTGTAGGAGGATGCTTCCTCTGGGTTTTTGTTAGGTTTTAACACAGGTATTACTTCCTGCTCCTTCCATTGAGGTGGTATATTTCCTGTCAGCAAAACAACGTTAATAATGTTAAGATAATATTCCAAGGCAGAATCGCCGAGGTGCGTGAGGAAGGAGTAAGGTATTCCGTCTAAACCCGGTGCAGAATCGTCCACTCCAGACAAAATACCCTTTAATTCATATAATGTGAATGGTGTTGATAGAGTTGCATAGTTATGATCCATTTGAACAGATTTTAAAATGGGAAAGTAAGCTAACTGTGATGGGAC
This sequence comes from Colias eurytheme, assembly GCF_061535395.1. Classification (NCBI taxonomy): domain Eukaryota; kingdom Metazoa; phylum Arthropoda; class Insecta; order Lepidoptera; family Pieridae; genus Colias; species Colias eurytheme. The sequence continues at coordinate 5,223,984 of NC_142991.1, forward strand.
TGAAGGTGGAGCTATTGTATCTATAAATTCTTCAGCTAACGATTCTGGAACTATAAATTGTTGATCTCTATAAACTGACCTGAAACGTCTTATAGAGTTCCATACTTCGCTAGGATTAGAATTGGGAGAAAGAGAGGCACAAAATGACTTCCATCCCTCCCTTTTTTTGTCTTTGAGAAGAATTTGGGTATCTTTTATAATCGCGTTTAAAATTTCCAAATTTTCTTCTGACATGTCTTTATTATATGCTTTTTCTATGGATTTTCTTTTCTTGATAGCCTCTGAACATTCCTTATCCCACCAAGGGGGAAAAGGTAGTATTGAAGTTTTCGTTGGTTTTGTAGGAAAAATTTCATCAGCTACTTTTAAAATAATTTTTGCAAAAATGTTTGAACATTCTGCTTCTTTCCCCTCTTTGACTTCAGACAGCTCCTTAACCTCGTTTTCTATGCGATTTCGATAAATATCCCAGTCTACATTTTTTAAATTATATTTACAGCGTGGTGATCTTTTATTACAATGCTTATTATTTTTATTAGGAAGATTTAACAAAATTGGGAAGTGGTCGCTTCCAAAAGTAGACACTAAAGGCTTCCACGATATTTTTGAAGCTAAATTTGCCGAGCACATTGATAAATCTACTGCACTAATATTTTCATTAATATGTGTCCGTCGAGTCGGTTCGCCTGTATTCAATAAACATAAATTGAATTTATCAATTAACTCCAATAATAATTCTCCATTGGTATTAGTAATACTACTGCCCCATACTTGATGGTGTGAATTAAAGTCCCCTAACACAAGCACTTGTCCATGTAGTTAGTTAAATACCTGTCTTAAATCATTTAAAGCTTCAGAAGTTGGATGGGGTATGTAAATTGACACAACGGAAATTTTGTCAACAACGGCTCCCACAACGTTTAAATTACAAGACTGATTATTGTTGAAAAAAATTATTTTTTTATATAGCAATGAATTTTTTAATAAGATAGCAACCCCACCATATCCATCACTCCTGTCATCACGTAAACAGTGATAGCCAGGAACAATGATATTATTTAAAGAAACAAGAGGAATGCGAAAAAATGAATTTGGTTTTAACCATGTTTCATTAAAGGTTTATATTTATTTATAAGATGTATTAGTTCCGTTTTTTTAGGGATAACACTTCTACAGTTCCACTGAATTATATATATGAATCCATTATTATTACCGAAATTTTTGAGCACATTGTTTAACTGAGCAACGTTGGACGGTTTTAAGATATTGTTTTGATGTAAAGCTTCTATTAAGGTTGATAATAAATCTAAAATGACATTATTAGGAGACTGGTCATTACTAGGCTGAATTGCGCAACCATTATCAGGAGCTGGGATCTGATATTCCTTTATGAGGACTTCATGCGAAGCTCTATCATATCCCACACTTGTTTTAGGTGGAGATCGTGGTTTTAAAGCTACTGTCTTTTTATAAGATGACCTCTGAGTGCCAGCATGTAATAAATTTGTTTTATTTGATGTGAGGTGAACAGTTGGGGTTGACTGTAATATGTCTGTAAAAGATTTAGATATTTGTGGATGTAATTTACTGGCTTCAGCATATGATATATTCTGCTGAGCCATTGAAATTTTAATGTTCCTTTGTCTATTAAATTCTGGACAGACTTTATTCGTAGCGTAGTGAAAGCCAGAACATGTAATACACTGTGCGCAATCTTCCTCAACTGTACATGTCTCACCTGAATGATCTAGACCACATTTATAACAACGAGGTTTCGACCTACAAATGTTTTTTGTATGGCCATATCGGCAACAGTTAAAACATTGAATTGTTGGGAAAATATATAAATCAACCGGTAATGCATTATAGCACATGTATATTTTTTGGGGAAGGACTTGACCATCGAGGGTTAAAATGACAGATTGGGATGGCTTCCAAACATTGGATCCATCAATGTTAACTTTAAAATTGATTCGCCTAATTTTAATAATTTTACCACAACCAGAAGGCACAGAAATATTATCTATAACTTCCTTAGGAGACCAGTCACTCGGAACGCCCCTAACTAAACCCATTCTTGTAATGTGAAATGTTGGTATTTTAGCTTTTAGTTTAAATGTATTTAGATTGTTATTATTTAAAAATGCATTAGCATCGTAAAAGGTTGAAAACGCAACAGAACATCTATTTCTCCCTATTCTCTTAACGCTGCCAGGAACAATATTTTGAATTTTATTTTTCTTAAAAAAATTTCCAAATGTGATAGGGTGCACCGTGCAATGTGGAGCCATCTCCCGCAGAATCTTCAATTCTCTGCACATGAACTATGTATGGATATGCATCTGTTTGGATATAATTGGCACGGATAATATTATCTGTAGGATTAGGTGGAACTGAGTTTGATGTTTCTGCTACATTATTCATTGATATAGAGGAAGAAGGATCATTACTAGAATAATTAATATTTGTATCACTATCATTCATAATTTTTTTACGCCGCCTTTTTCTATTTAGTTCCGGGTCTAATAGTATACTTTCATTGTTTGATTCTAAAGTGACATAACTTGCCACAAGAGGACCAGACCGTAAATCTGACTCCTCTACAAAAGGATCGGGAGGGTCATTCATATTCCCGCCCGAAACTCCCGCGAGGGTTCTTACATACTAAAAATATACAAGAAAACTTACCAATATATACACAAAACTATATGAATTTACAAATATATATAATAAATACAAGTAATATTTACAAAATAAACACCTCTGACTACGAAAAAAAATAATTAAAATTAAATCAGCTTTAGAAACACTCCCTCCAACTTCGAAGTTTCCCGCGCTTTTTTTTCCACTCTTCTCTGTCATTTTTGATAAAAAAAAATATTTTCGTTTTTGACAGTCAGGTAAGCCAACATAACGGCAGGGGAACTCTTTCGTGAAACGCACTCTACTTAGTATTCGAATTCGAATTCTACTACCATTAGCTATTATACTACTTGTTCTGTGCTAGTGATACGGGAGCCAGGTGCAAATTTGGTTAATTATTTCCTCTCAAGAGATAATTCGTCAGACGCCTCAGAGTATAGTATTATAAAGCCTCGTGAACGTCAGCTGGCGCTCGGTTGGGGGGGTGAGCGGTTGTAGCCTCCCACGCACGTAGGAAAAAAAATACATACATTCATTCATTCATTTCCTCTCAACTAAAAATTTGTCAAATTGTAGCTAACCGTGAGCTAACCCTATTGGGTTAGCTACAATTCAACGAAAAAAAATAATCAGCTGGTTACAACATGGTGTATTATACGTCAGCTGGTGTCTCGAACATGAAAGTTAAATTTAAAGAAAAATTTATTTTCCGTGATTTCCTCTCAAACAAAAATTTTCCTGATGATAGCTTATATGTAACTGTGGATAAATATACAGGGTGTCCCACTATTGGTATACTAAGCGCGAAGGGACTTGTAGTTTTGCATATACTGATCACGTAAAAAATACTTAAAAAAGAAAATTACATCTGTAACACAATGTATGCAAGTTGACCGAACTCACAACTAGATGGCACCAGCTGTCGTATCACGATATTTAGATCTCGCTATCGTTTATCTCACTAAGAATAGTGACCTTCGGCCGCATACAAATATTTGTCGTTCGGTTTGGGTTCGGTTCCGTTCAGGTTAGGGCCTGGATACACGCACGCTATACGCTTTCACCTTTGTTGAGACGTCTTAGTGTCAAGTACCCAGATATTCCCGTTGTTATCATAGTGGACTTCCACCCCTGTTGGGATTCACTCTGATAGCACGGCGCGCATCACAGTTATTATTGTCAATAGTCTGTAATACGTTCACTCAATAAATACTGTAGTATCAATCTGCATTTCTGTCACCCTTCACCCCTCACCCCGTTACAACTGGCGCCCTGACGTGAGGCCTGTCGACGTGACGTCACCGTGCTACGACGTGCTACGAGATCTGTAGAGCATCTACGAGACAACGTTCGCCTGCGCTACGACGCCTACGAAAGACGACCTACATTATTAATGAATGAGTGGAAGAGGGTTTGAGATAACAAAATCATCCAAACTTAACCAACCTACTTACGTCACACGCTCCGGACGGCTTACAACGGTTAAAGTACAGAAAAAATCTGTGAAGATGTTATCTCCAGAACAATTTCAGCAGCTTTTGGAAAGGATTCCCGGCGCGCAGCCTGTTAGAAAAGGGTCTTTTACAAATTGCAATTACCATTATGATGGCGTAAAGGATGCCGAAGTAGTTGAAGCCTTCCTGTCTGCTATAAATATTTTTAAGCGTTCCGCTGATATGGGTGACAAGACTGCTCTGGACGAACTCCCCTTGCTGCTTAAGGGTGAAGCAGGAGTCTGGTGGTTAGGAGTAAAGGAGGATGTGACTTCGTGGTCAGACTTTGAAACCCGCCTACGCGAAAACTTCGCGCCAACTCGTGAGCCATATCTGCTGTACTCCGACATAATGCAAGAGAAACAGCTCTCAGGAGTACTGACTGAGGATTTTGTACGACGCAAGCGACTGCTCTTTTCTCAATTACCTAGTCCAGGCCATCCAGAAACTCAGCAGTTGGATATGATTTATCATTTGCTACGCCTTGATATCCGCGAAAAGATTCCTCGAGCTGAGGTCAGAAACTTCAACCAGCTTTTAAAGGCGGCTCAAGCGGTTGAACATGTCCTTGAGGAGAAAGTCAGTGTTTCTCGTTCAAATGAAGTTAAGCCTACTGAACACAAGTTAGATGCCCGACTAGTCCCCACACGTAAAATGAAATGCAGATTCTGCAAGAATTTCGGCCATACTACAGAGAACTGTAAGAAGTTGAGTGCCCGAAGGGACAGGGATAACGTACCGCAAAACGGTACGAAAACTGAAGCTAAAGAAGCAGTTACCCAGTTCCCTTCACCATCGACACCCAAATTCAGTTGTTACGGCTGTGGTACACCTGGAGTAGTGCGAAGCAACTGTCCGACATGCCACGCCAGTAAAACTCAGCGCCCCGACCAGAATGTTGGTTTCTGCGCCATATCTACTTCCGCTGACACCAGGGATCGGCCAGTAGTGTATGTCGACATTGATGGAATTACCGGTGCTGTCTTTCTTGATAGCTGTGCCAAATCCAGTATAGCGTCCTACTCGTTGTATTGCGAGCTCAGAAGGAAAGGATATGTGTTCAAGGAGTTAGGAGTCGGAATAACGTTGGCTGATGGTGTCCATAAACGACAAAACGTTTTAGTAACACAGGCTCCAATAAAAATTAACGATCGCACAATCCTCACAACCCTGTTGGTTTTACCTGAGTCGCGTAGGAATAAAACCCTACTTGGAGTTGGATTTATACAAGATGCTCACATTGTGATGAACTTGCCGCAGTGCACATGGCACTTTCTTGAAGATCCATCACAGGAATTTGAACTCTACCCAGAGAGTTTTGTCAAGTTTGGGAACGTCGAGCTTGCAACAGTCACATCTGACGACATATCCTTGTCGCCCTCGTTACCCGAAGAAAGTAACACCGAAGACTGCATGCCACGCCCTTATGGTCCTTTGATAAAGGTAGCCATTCCGACGCCTCCTCCCCGGAAGAGACGCTTTGATGAGTCCCCTGGCGGATCTTCCGCATTTTTAGATGCACTCTACGAAGATGCAATGACTAGTCTCAAGAGTTATGATGAGGACTGCGAGTTAAGTGAATTTGAGAGTAATCTCTTCCCTAACACCTCATCTATAATCGATCGAAGTCAGAGATATTAATCAGTCATCTATAATCAATCGATGTCAAAGACATTAAAATTTACCTTAACAAGCTTCTTGACATATTTACGCCTAATAGTAGGCCCGTCAAAAACTTGAAGCACTTATTAAGTTTTGTACGAATGTGTTCATGGTACAGAAGGTTCATTCCTGCTTTCGCTAAGATTGCCGAACCATTTACTCGTCTGACCAAGAAAATGCCTGTTGGCAATGGAAACCGAATCGTACCGTATACAATTAAAACTGACGCTAGTAGCTACGCTTTGGGTACAGTTTTGGTGCAGGGGGAGAGTGAATCTGAACACTCCTTTGGATTAGCAAGCACCGATTCCAATACACCTGTTGGTGTGTATCATGCCTCGGCTTTAACGAAGATGCCGTAGTGCCAGAACCCACTAAGAAGCAAACCACAGACGCTAACGTTATAAAGACCAAGGCTTCTAGACCTCATCAATAAAGCTACATTCCTGTTCCTGTCCTACTCGTCGGGTCGACTTCATGGACAGAGGGGGAGAATCTGTAACACAATGTATGCAAGTTGACCGAACTCACAACTAGATGGCACCAGCTGTCGTATCACGATATTTAGATCTCGCTATCGTTTATCTCACTAAGAATAGTGACCTTCGGCCGCATACAAATATTTGTCGTTCGGTTTGGGTTCGGTTCCGTTCAGGTTAGGGCCTGGATACACGCACGCTATACGCTTTCACCTTTGTTGAGACGTCTTAGTGTCAAGTACCCAGATATTCCCGTTGTTATCATAGTGGACTTCCACCCCTGTTGGGATTCACTCTGATAGCACGGCGCGCATCACAGTTATTATTGTCAATAGTCTGTAATACGTTCACTCAATAAATACTGTAGTATCAATCTGCATTTCTGTCACCCTTCACCCCTCACCCCTTAAACATCAAAAAATTTTCGCTAAATTTTTCCTGAAAATCTATGTTTTCTTCTCTAGCTTCGCGCAGCCGGCATATACCGCTCCTCTAATGTGAGCATTTTGTCTATGAAAACATAATCTTAGAGCGTTTTCACATTATCCGATCCGATATCGGATATCGGACGCCGATAGCCGATATCCGATATCGGATACAATTTTCCCTTTCACATTGTCCGATAAAATCCTTCCGATATCATCATGAGTGTTGCCAGAAATTTTTAGAGAAAACTAAACTAAATTGCCAGTTGATAAAAAAAGGTATAATTAAAAAAAATTCAAATGATAGATCATAGTTGTACATACATTAAAAATAACTACGTAAAAAAAAACAACTTCAAAAACATTGTTCAAAAAAAGAAAAGTAAAATGTAAAAAAGATTTGATATCATTAATTAGATGCATATTATTTAGATGTGCTTTTTACTAAATAGTTTTGATATCGGTCATTTGTATAGTATATGTTAACACATTATAAATTAAATACCTACTACAATAATATACTATTATATCAATATTAATATATTAAAATATTAATACTAATAATTAGTACTACTATAATTATTATATCAATACCTACTACAACCTAGTATTAGTTAATAGTTTTAGTAATACATTTCTATCAGTAAATACCTTTCAAAATCTATTAAATGTATTTTTAACAAGACGTACCTAGTCATTTAGTAATTTTTTCACTATATACATTTATAAAAGTTCATGTAGTACCTATGATAAATTTATAAAAAGATACACAAAGATTGTATCACTTAATATATTATATTAAGTGATACAATCTTTGTTCACATTTTCTATTCTTTTTCTTATTACACTGTAAATAATATTGTCACCCGTTCAAAAGTAATTTCCTGTAAGTAAAATTACATAAATTATTTTATTGTCATAAGCAATTATTTTAGAATTAAGAGTTTTCAAATATTCTTTGTGGTTAATTCAAAATAAAAATAAAATCGGTGTGAAATCTCCTCCTTTTTTTGAAGTCGGTTAAAAACAAAGCACTCAATGACAACAATACAATAAACAGCACAACCAACATCCGAGAAGGAGGAGGAGCGAGGCAGAATGAGAAAATAAAGTTGATAGACACTAATATTTTCGAAGATAGATATTTGAATTTAAGAACGCAATATATTTTTGTTTACTTCAATATATTTTTGTTTGTTCAGCCAATTGCCGTATATTTTAATACGGTAATTAAAATAGCTGCCGTATAAATCGTATTTTTAATGCCTATAAATACTTAAATGTGTGATTTCTTAATAAAAAAAGGTTTCTTTTAATAGAAAGGATTTTTGGTTAAAGCAAAGAATTTTTTTAAAAGATTTAGCGCCATATAAGACTGAAAATACACAAACTAGTGCTTTTTTGCTGTTGGTATACTGCCTTTTCAAAAATTGAGTTGGCAACACTGAACATTATCGTCCGATAGCTCACGGGCATATCGGTGTCGGCTCCGATATCCGATATCGGATCGGACAATGTGAAAGACAGGTACATATTTCATACATTTTACTTCCCTCCGATATCGGATATCGGCTATCGGCTTCCGATATCCGATATCGGATCGGATAATGTGAAAACGCTCTTAAACGATAGCTCACGTGCTAGTGGCAAAGTTGGGTGGGTTGCTTGTTATGGGTGTACACATAGAGTTTTAAGAATTCATCTTTTTGAAAAAAAAAATGCGTCAGGAATTTTTTAATTATTTTTTACGTACTCAGCATATTCAAAACTATAACCTCCTTTGAGCTTAGTATACCAACAGTGGGACACCCTGTATAGGTCAGCTGGCTATATCTTGGTGGAAAAACCGTCAGCTGATACGGGAGGCTACAACCGCTCTTCCCCCCAACCGAGCTCCAGCTGATCTTTTGAAGTGAAACTTCTTTCGGGGTTGGAAAAAAAAATTAGTGTAACATTTTTTCGTTACGCGTGACATTTTTCCGTTACGCGCCATCTTTTTCTTATCTCTACCAAAGAGGATATAATCACTATAATTGTACGTGATCTCTACCACGCGTGATTCGACGTATTACCAGGGGCGTAGCTACCGCCGTATCTGCCGTATCAATTATACGGGGCCCCCGCGCCAAGGGGGCCCCCAACGTGCGCTTTTGTGAGAAATCTTTACCCCTTCCTAAGGGCCCCCAAACAAATTTTTATACGGGGCCCCGCCAAGGCACGCTACGCTTCTGCGTATTACTGTAAAGTTGCATATAGTATTTTTTTTTAAATAAGGTCATAAAAAAGTTTCACTTCTCGCACACATTTTATTTTTTTTAGACCTACAATTTACAATAATACTAATAGTTAATACCTTATTAGGTACGTACTAGGTATCAACTAAGGTATCAACCGTTAACCTTAACAGCGTAAAAAAAGATATGGGCCACGCGATAGAAAGAGACAAAACTTGTAGGTGAATAAAATTATAGATATGTACATAATTTTGTGCAAGTTAAAAACCACTGTATTGAGTGTATCGCGTAGTAGTAAGCATAAAGTAACTTATATATCGGTAGAAAGGCTCGCATTTAAGATATATAATTTTCTTGCCGAGTAATTCGTCTGTCACCTGTACTATTAGCTATTAGCTATTATTGGCATATTATATTTACCTTGCTATTAACTATTATATATTTTTAAATGACAATGAGCAGAGTTGGGTGAGTAGGGGCAATCACGATAGTGTAGAGGGCCTAAATGTACACAGTATGATCGGCCGTCATTGTAGATGTTTTTTCATAATCGCCGTAATGGCGGCAAACATCGACGATCATTTGTTGGTCCAACGCCGCCTATTGTGTAAAGGTCCCGGCATACGGCATCACGTTTTACGTACTGACGTGGTACCAATGACTAAGGAATCCTATATTGTGTGAATGCTTAGATCATTAAGTAATGTGATTCCTTATTCATTGCGTGGTACTGACATTTCGCTTGTGACATTCAAAATAGGGCGTATTCAGAAAGAAAGCTTGAAACTTATAAGCGCTTATAAGCGCTTATCGGCGCTTATAAGCGCTGGTAACCCGCGCAGGAAAATATATGAACATGCGCTTATAAGCGCTTATCGGCGCCGACAAGTTTGTTGAAACTTGTTGGAACTTGTCGGCGCCGATCAGCGCTTATAAGCGCATGTTCATATATTTTCCTGCGCAGGTTACCAGCGCTTATAAGCGCCGATAAGCGCTTATAAGCGCTTATAAGTTTCAAGCTTTCTTTCTGAATACGCCCTTAGGTAATATAATTATTACCTAATTATTATACCTCTGGTAATAATCTGTGGTGACATTCGACACTTGGTGACTTGACACTGTCACTAAGTGTCAAGTTGACAGTTGACGTCAGACGTACCTTACCACTTGTCACTTGATGACTTGACAGAAAGGTTGAAGCTCCCCTGAGGGCTGAGTATTTACCACGTATTTACATACTCTGGTATTTACAATGTATTTACGTTCTGTGGGCTGAAGGCAGCAGGCAGCAAAGGATTCATGATATTTGATAGATTTATATTCATCAGAGCGAGAGACAATTTGCAAAGAACATAAAAAGAATATCACAATTATTATTCACAATACAAATGGCCACACAATTATTAGTGGCAATCAGCTAAAACAATAGCTGTTAATCTATGGCTAAAACATTGAACTTTGATACCAAGATAAGTGTAGTAGTAAATTGATTTATATTATCAGTATATTTTTAATTTTCATTTTCAAAACGAAACGATAAGTATAAGAAGAAAATGTTAAATTCAAATAAAGTATTGAACAAAATGCCACAAATATTTTCTAATGCAACAAGTGCAAAATCTTTCCATAGTTCTAGATTAAAGGGAAAAGTGGCTATTGTTACAGCATCAACTGAGGGGTAAGCATATGAACAATTTATATAGCTTTGAACTTCATAGGTACTAGAAGTTCAGACAGGTGATAGTTTGAAATGAGAAATTTTTCAAACTCAAATATTTATTTATTCAATTAGATTTCTTCTAATTGAATGAAGTAAGTACTTTTGAATCGTCATTACATATTTTTAACAATATTTATCACTGATTCAAAATCAGTATCTATGGAGAAGAACTGGCAAGAAACTCCATAGTTGATCCCATGGCCCATTTAACTCCCAAGCAATCTCATTTCTTCTACTCTTTTGGATTTGCATGCAAATGCCACACGTCATTACTGAAATTGGTATAATTAATGAGATAATATTGTAGAATTGGGTATGCCATTGCACAACGTCTCGGAAATGAAGGTGCTTCAGTTGTTATTAGCAGTAGAAAAGAGGCAAATGTGAAGAAAGCAGCAGAAAATCTACGAAAGGATGGTATTCAAGTAGAAGGAGTTGTTTGTCATGTGGGAAATGAAGAACAGAGAAAAAAATTATTTGACGTGGTATGTGTTATTAAGACTTTAGTACTTATATTGATAAATAATTATTGAATACATAATATATTGTATATTATTTGTTACATACTATATCATTTTATTTTACTATAGTTAATTTTGTATACATACTCTACTAATCATAAGTATATCGAAATTTATTCATATAGACAAACTATTTACCCTGTTGTAGGCTAAGAGCAAATTTGGTGGTATTGATATATTGGTATCAAATGCAGCTGTAAATCCAGCTGTTTCTCCAACCTTAGAGGTAAGACTTAAGATTTTCCAAGCAAGACCAAGTTTTTTTCATATAACTTGTGTACATTAATTGAACCATTTTTTTATCTTTTTCAGACTGATGAGAAAGTTTGGGACAAAATATTTGAAATAAATGTCAAATGCTCTTGGTTATTGGCCAAGGAGGTTTATCCAGAATTGATTAAAAGAGGTGGAGGCAGTATAGTGTTCATATCTTCTATAGCTGGTTTTCAACCCATGGAGGTTATTATTATGAGTACTTACATAATTATTTAAGATTAGATATTAGGCCGCGTTTCCATCTGCAAGAAATGTCCGACAGTCTGTCTGACAGCAACTTGCAAGTCTACTTGTAGGTGGAAATGCGGAATTCGACTTGCAAGCTGCTGTCAGACAGACTGTTGGACATCTTGCGGAAGTTTTCTGGCAGGCGGCCTTATACAATAAAACCACCATGACATGATGTCATACATGTGGATCTTTGTACATTATTTATTGCAAACAAAATACTTATAATTTTTTTTTATATTTTCAGCCTTTAGGTCCTTATAGTGTTAGTAAAACTGCACTTTTGGGTCTAACAAAAGCAATCGCCAATGAGGTGGCCAGAGAAAATATTCGAGTAAATTGTGTTGCACCTGGAATTGTAGCTACCAAATTTGCATCTGCAGTAAGTTAAAGTTATACAAATAAACAATATATTACATCTATACTAATATTATAAAGAGGAAAGGTTGGAAAGAAAGAAAAAAGAAAGAAAGATCATTTATTTGACTCCACAATAATAACAAACACAATTGACACAGAATACAATACTTTATTAAAATTAAAACAACACAACATGAAACAAAACAATACAATTATAATAAATGAAAGAGTAAAATAAAATAAAATGAAGCCGAAAAGTGGAGCCAAGTCAGGTAGCCACTCAGCATAATTTGCAATATAGTTGCAACGCTGATTTTCAGTGGCCCCTCTCTGAAGCGATTGGAGCGGCAGTACGTTCATAGAAAGATATTATATATATTATATACATATATAAATATATTTACATATAATAAGCTTATTGAATAAAATACATAATTATAATAATTTAACTTAATATTAATGGATAAATGTTAAGGTTTAAATAAAAATAATAATACGTAATAATATAGATAGATAGATAGGATACCTACATAATGTGTAAAACCTAATGACAGTGAATAACCATCACACAACTAAGGTTGGAACTCAAACTCCTGCAATAAGTGTTTTTTATATTTATGTTTGAAGGCGTTTAATGTATTTGAGTTTATTATTGGTGGTGGGAGATTGTTCCAACACTTAGTTGCGGCATATTTAAAACTTCCTCTAAATGCAGCTGTGAAACTCCTTTGTATGTATGTATGGTTTTCACGCATAAACTACTGGACCGATTTTGATGAAATTTGGCACAGATAATCTTTAGACCCTGAGAAAGATCATAGGCTACCTTTTATTGCAAAATATGTACCACGGGCGAAGCCGGGGCAGACTGCTAGTATTATATTATATCATTCATCAGCTACATTGAAGTGAGACAATGTTTTCATTGTTCATTAACTTAAATAATGAAACCTAAGTCCCAGAGGAAAGTTATTTGCTCCATATATCATACAACATGATTAACACAATGCAGGGGAATTACTTTGACATTTATTTATTTTTAGATAACATCAACAGATGTGGGGAAGGAAAAATCACTTTCTATTGTTCCAATGAACAGATTTGGAAAGACACATGAAATTGCTGGTGCCGTTGCATACTTAGTGTCAGATGATGCTGCATATATGACTGGTGAAACTCTTGTGGTAGCGGGTGGAACACATGCAAGACTTTAATATGTATAAAAATATGTCATACTTGTACATAGATTCTTTATCACTTGGTGTGAAAAGTTTCATGATGTTAATATTATATTCAATGTTATGGTGTTGAAATATTTATAATATATAAAAAATAATCAATTACTGTAAAAAAAAAATGAAATCTATCTATAAATGACAGAAATACTAAGATTGAAGTTGTATTTTAAATTTTTGTACTGCATATCTGTTACCTGTAATGCTAGGCGTCCACTAGGCGGATCGGGCCGGGCCGCATCGCAACGCAAAAATACGCCGGCCTATGTTTTGTATGAAACATCGTCCATTAGCGACGGATCGGGTCGGGGCGGACCGCAACGCATTGGCGGATATCGCTTCGCAGGCGGATTTCTGCCGGCGGTGCGCTGCGGCCCGGCCCGCCCCGACCCGTCTAGTGGACGCAGGCAGGCGGATGTGAGCGGCGAGCGTCTGTTAGATAAAATCCCGCCGCGCCCCGTACAGGTGGACGCAGGAGCAAACAGCGCGTCCATTAGAGACGGCCCGTTGCGATGCGACCCGCCCCGATCCGTCTCTAATGGACGCCTAGCATCATGTCACACCATTTGATCTATATGAATTTGACTTTCTTTAATATTTTGAGATATTTCATTGATGTCTCTCTTTTTACTTAAATATAATTTATTCATAACACATAAATGAATATAAGTATAAATGTTGGACTTATATATGTAAAAAAAAAACAGTATAGGGATACTGATATCATGAATTAATAAAAGTAGGAACTATGATCCAATTTAATTTTGTTTATAAAAAATTATAAACTAGTATTTTGTGGCAAAGCATTCCAAATGTGTAGATAAAGTTTAGCCTGTAGTTATAATGAAAGTATGTAATATGTATATTGTTAAAGTTATGTATTGAAATAAATAATTTTGAAATTACAATTTTATTGTATTGGATCCCATAAAATAGGTAATTAATTAATTAGTCCATTGAATGAGTCCCTCCAAGGGGGGTCTAGAGTGCGTGAGTTAGTAACGTAAGATGTTTCTTCGGAAACATGTCAAGAGTCCCTAGGTAATAAACATACTAAAACCCCGGGCCACTAGGAGCCCCGGAGTGGGGGGAGGGGGGAAATGGGTCCATTTTTTCATTTTTCGCTTAAATCTCAAAAACGGTACATGTTAGAGAAAAACTTTCAAGGAAAAGTTGAAAGGCCATAAAATTATCTACAAGTTGTACCTGAATCATTTTTTCCTATATCCTACCGTTTCTGAGTTATACGCAGTAAAACATGATTTTGGCTCAAACAATTTCCACATCAATCGATCAAAAAATATTTCATTCTTCCAAAAAACTCAAATGTGCAACTTTTGACCAGTACTGATAGATTGCTCTTAATTAGGTCTATAATTGGTAAAATAAACACATTCCTCCATGGAAGCCTTTAGGAGGAATCGATTGTCAAAATATTATATTAGGGCAGTTTGAGTTACTCAACTTGATCTTTTTATTTTTTTCTTCCAAAAAACTCAAAAGTGCAACTTGTGGCCGGTACAGATAGATTGTTCATAATTAAGTCTATCATTGCTAAAAATACCAGATTCCACCACGGAGGCGTTTACGGGGAATTGAATTTTATCAGGGTAGTTACGATACATGAACTTTTTATTTTTTTTCTTCCAAAAAGCTCAAAAGTGCAACTTGTGACCGGTACAGATAGATTGCTCATAATAAGGTCTATCATTGATAAAAATACCAGATTCCACCATGGAGGCGTTTACGGGGAATTGAATTTTATTAGGGTAGTTAGTTAAAAAGTTCATGTATCGTAACTACCCTAATATATTTCAATTCCCCGTAAACGCCTCCATGGTGGAATCTGATATTTTTATCAATGATAGACCTAATTATGAGCAATCTATCGGTACCGGTCACAAGTTGCACTTTTGAGTTTTTTTGGAAGAAAAAAAATAAAAAGTTCAAGTATCGTATCTACCCTAATAAAATTCAATTCCCCGTAAACGCCTCCGTGGTGGAATCTAGTATTTTTATCAATGATAGACCCAATTATGAGCAATCTATCTGTACCGGTCACAAGTTGCACTTTTGAGTTTTTTGGAAGAAAAAAATAAAAAGATCAAGTTCAGTAACTCAAACTACCCTAATATAGTATTTTGACAATCCATTCCTCCTAAAGGCTTCCATGGAGGAATGTGTTTATTTTACCAATTATAGACCTAATTAAGAGCAATCTAACAGTACTAGTCACAAGTTGCACTTTTGAGTTTTTTGGAAGAAAAAAATAAAAAGATCAAGTTCAGTAACACAAACTACCCTAATATAGTATTTTGACAATCGATTCCTCCTAAAGGCTTCCATGGAGGAATGTGTTTATTTTATCAATTATAGACCTAATTAAGAGCAATCTATCAGTATCGGTCACAAGTTGCACTTTTGAGTTTTTTTGGAGAAAAAAAATAAAAAGTTCAAGTATCGTAACTACCCTAATAAAATTCAATTCCCCGTAAACGCCTCCCAGGTGGAATCTGGTATTATTATCAATGATAGACCCAATTATGAGCAATCTATCTGTACCGGTCACAAGTTGCACTTGAGTTTTTTGGAAGAAAGAAATATTTTTTGATCGATTGATGTGGAAATTGTTTGAGCCAAAATCATGTTTTACTGCGTATAACTCAGAAACGGTACGATGTAGGAAAAAATGATTCAGGTACAACTTGTAGATAATTTTATGGCCTTTCAACTTTTCCTTGAAATTTTTTCTCTAACATGTACCGTTTTTGAGATTTAAGCGAAAAATAAAAAAATGGACCCATTTCCCCCCTCCCCCCACTCCGGGGCTCCTCCTAGTGGCCCGGGGTTTTAGTATGTTTATTACCTAGGGACTCTTGACATGTTTTCGAAGAAACATCTTACGTTACTAACTCACGCACTCTAGAACTTTTTATTCAATGGACTAAATGGTTTTAGTTCAATTTATTTTTGAGGTCCATTTACGAATTATTTTTCTAACAATTTGATCATATGAATTAAGGTGTTGCCCCCGCGAAAAAATTTTCATGGTACATACAAACTTCCATCCCTTACTTTATTCAGTTGGTGTTACCCTTGTTGCCCTTATCAAAATCCTTTTATTACAAAGTTTTCCAAATTTCAGCCCAATTGTCCACTGGACAATGTCCAGTGAATTGTATTTATAGAAAATCAATAAGTCAAACAGTCAATCACCATTGTGTTTTATATATTAATTATTAAGGTTTTAAGGTAAAATTTCATGGTTTAGGTTTTTATAAATAAAAGTGGTTTTTGATATTGGTGGATTTTTTATTTAGTCATCATCATCATCAGAGTCTAATAAATCTGTTTTGCGAATGTCGATTGTTTTTAATACATTACTTGAAGGTCCTGATAGTCCTTCTTCTTTCATACTCTGAACCAAGTTATTTATAACTATTTTATTATCTACTCTATTTGGTACACTACATAACTTTGAACTTAGTTCTTTTTCAATTTCTTGACATATTTCATCATTATCATCATCATCTTCACTAGCTTCACTTAATTCTATCTCAACATTTGACGTTGCTATATTTAATAATTTTTCAACACACATAGTAAACTGTTCGGCATCAAAATCTATCTTATTATCTTCAACATCTTCTCCTATTCTTTCGATCCCTTCAAAATCTGAAGATTTTTTTAAGAAATTGGTCAAAGCAGAAGTAATATTCTGAGCAGAATCCAAATCTCCATTATTAATTGTTTTACATTTACCATATTTACTGATCAATATATTGTTTAATTCATCTGGACTTATGTTTAACCAGTCATCATCATCTTCATACAATTTTGAGTCATCACATTGTATAAGAGCTTCTTTGGTTTCTTCAAATAATTTATCAGATTTTAAGTGAGATATTTCGTTAAAAATATGTGTGTTCAAAGGACATTCCATACTACAAAAATATGATTTAGCTTTTTCTAAGAGCATTTTATAATCCTTAGATCCCTCTATGTTATCTTTAAAGTATCCTGTCTTAGATAAATTGGATATATATTTCTTGTATTCTGATGAAGAAAATATATCTTTAACATATTGATTCATGATGACATAATACCCACAAGTTAATTTAAAACCAAGCTGAGCCTTTTTGTCTGTTTCTGGAATATTATGTGTTACATTCTTTATAAGTTTAGTATGCATAAGCATCGCATATAAGTATTTAGTTAATTGAATTTGTGTTGATACACAATTTGTATATTCAATATTTCTGCAATTTTTAGCTTCTAATGCATCAAGATTGCAGTAACTATTGACAATAGCTGATATTATTGATGGTCTTAATTTTAAAATTGCAGCAATCTCCACAGGTAAGCTAACAATTGCCATGTGCATGTTGTCTTTTATCTTTTGTGGATACTCTGTAAGTTTTCTTTTAATTGCATTCTGTATTTCAATACAAGCGCATGTTTTTTCAGAATTATGAAAAACCAGTTTAACTGCATCACAGATTTCAAGTGAATTTTCCAAATCTACCAATTCTGGAGTAATGATATGAATATCATTTTGATAAATTAAAACCTAAAAAGGAAGAGAATATTGTAAGGGCAATCTAATTTCTTATGTAATTATTTGAGATGGACAAATACATACCCTATTTTCTGCATTATCAGGATTTAACCAAGGAGGTAAGTATTCTGCAGCCTCAATAAGTAGAAAAGAGCCATCACTGTCTTCTGCGTGAACTATTAAATCGCTGAACATTCTTGTTAACTCAAAAATTAAATAAACAATAAACCATTCATCTTCAATATTATCACCAAAACATGTAACACTAATCAAGTTTGGTATAATTCCTGTAAAAAAAGAGGACACAATAAATATTACATTTGTTTGATTTAAGAATCAAAAATAGAAACATATTTCTAGAATTCGCATGATTTAACAGTCATACCATCATTTTCACATTTATGCAGAGGAATGTTGACTCTAAATTCATCTCTATTCCATATATATCCCTGAGATATTGAATGAATTGCCCTATTAATAGATTCACATAATTGTTCTAGATCCGTAGATTTAGAAAGGCAATAAAAGCGACAATGTATTGTATCGTCAAATTTTAATCCCCTATTGTTCTCGGACATTATTTTGAACGCATAGATATCGTGTTTATTTACAAATATGTAAACTTTTTTGACACATGTACTTGTAACTATGTTTTTACAGATAAAACGTTAAAAATGAGCCTTAGACCACCTTTTAAAACTAATTACAAAATCTTATTTTATACTTTACGTGCTCTCGGTATTTATTATAAGTTATAACCTATAGCTCGACTTTACGTAGTAACTAATACTTAATCTGTGGCTCGACTCTCGACTCTCGAGGATATTTTGGCATCTGGATTTTGTCTCCCTCTACGGGATTTTAATTATTTGAATGACATTGTCAGAAAAGCAGTGCTGCCATCACTTGCCACCTTGATTTTCTAAAAGGGGCAACTCTGATCTTAATAAAGATAGAAAATTCACATACTTATCCTGTGTACTTATAAGTGGATATATTTTTGTCATAAAATTACTCCGACTCGGTTGACTAAATTTTATTGGCCAATGATAATGCATAATGCATGGTTTCATTAAAGATAATTTATATTATGGTGCATTTAGATATTCGTGTGATTAGCATGTGTGGATAACGAACATGCATAGTCCACCTGTGTATTGTCGAGCCAATTTAATAGGCAACATTTGACGTCTATCAATTTTATCTTCGAAGAGAGGTAACCTGCTTAAAATCATCGATTAAAGTGAATTAATCGATACGGATTTGAAACATTTGTCAATCGAATTTATTGATTTATGATAATTTTTATTCACAAGTAATCAATGCATTCGATTCTAGATGTCAGATTTCGATTTTTAGAGTAACGTCTCTGGTATTTAAAAAGAAAAAAGGTTTATTGACACAAAATTGTAGTGACGTCAGTTCTTCAATTCAGAAATTGTTTATTATGTTTAAAATGGTTTATCAGTAAAATGAAATCTTAAAATTACTTGTATCGGTCATTGTTATTATAAACATGTAGTCGTAATTGAAAAAAGTCAAGCAAATGTGCAGTTCTAACAAAACGAAATATCATGTTATTCTATGTCGTCGTTACTAGGTTACGTTCTTGAATTTTGTTGAACTGTCAAATGTTGCCTATTAAAATGGCTCTACTATAGTCCACTCACTTTTGGTCAAGTTATATTCACGTAGGTAATCGAATTGAGCACGATTTTTTTGGACTCACCACTCCTCAGAGGAATATAGGTTTATTGCTCTGAGCACCACTCACCTCGTGCGCGGTGCGGCATACGGCTGTCATGATGACATTATTGATTATTGACAGCGTCATCGTCATATCACAAGTTATTATAGTTTGGTTATGTACTGAAAATAAGTAAATTTAGGTATTTTTTTAAAAAATGCTAAAAAAAGAGTAGAAATCATATCACACGATTAATATTCTAAATATTTCATCGCATTTGAACAAGAAAAACATTTGTATACAAAGCAGTTAGTATATATTGTGATAAAATGTAAGATGAAATTCCTAAAATTATTAATTATAAACTATCGATAAAAAAATTGACTCAAATAACAAATTGCATGAGTATAGCGAATATAGTGTTGTTAAATAAGATTTACACACATTTATTATTTTGTGGAAATTGTGTTACGACAAATTATACCTAGAAGATATGACTTGAAACAATTTTCTACAGTACGTAGGCATTTATTCTTATTGTAACGAGACATAAATATTACGAAAAAATGGCCCTGAGCATAAGAAGACTCTTTTATAAATATGCGAAATGTCTTATAATAACTGTTCTTATAATATTCTTTGCCCAGATTCTTATATCACTAAATTACTTCCCATCAGTACATGACAATTTGCTGAAACGAAATGGATTTATATCATCTCACAGAAGCGATTTAGGTGATGTTTCTGCTAGAAAACTTGTGCCAGGTATAAATGATGATGAAGATTTCTCTATTAAAAATAGCAACCAAAATAAAGCTATATTGCATTTAAGAAAAGAAGAATTGGATTTTACTCCTATGTGTGAAATAAAAAGCCGTGAGGCGATTTCTGCCATTCATAGAGCTAAAACTCAATACTGTAAACAGCTCATTGTAAATAAAACTTGTCTCATACAAAGTGGAAGTTTTTACCCGAAGGAATTGTCAAATTATTGTCTTTCAAATACAAAGAAATATGGTAGATATCTAGGGTGTTACTTAGATGAGAAGAAATTAAGATTGTTATCAAGCTTTTATGGTAATTATGCTACTCAAAATTCACCAAAATTTTGTTTGGATATTTGTGTACAAGCAGGATTTCCCTATGCTGGAGTTCAATATGGGTAAGTCTCTTTAAATTGCAATTATTTATGTATACTTAGATTAGCTGCACTGAAGTCTTCTCGCAATCTGTCAAATATTAAAAACAAAATATTTGTAAAGTTTCATTTTCTAAGATCAAAGATAAATAGGTAAAAACATATAGATGCTTTTAGTGGTGTTTGTCTAATACTCATTTCCAATATTGTACAATATTATTAAATTGCCAATGTACCTTTTGTTTTTGTATCATGTCATTGATTATAATTATCTATATTTAATCTTCTTTTACAGAACTGAATGCTTTTGTGGTGAAAATATTCCACCTCAAAATGCAAAAATATCTGAAAAATCATGTGATATGAAATGTCCCGGAGATTCTTCTGTTGTGTGTGGTGGATATTTTACAATGAATATTTATGAAACAGGTTTAGAAAGTAAGTATATTATTAATCAATTACATATTTTAAACTTTTTTCTTCACTTAAGTTAATCACTGGGAGACCTTTTAAGAATGATAGAGAGTCATAATACATTAAGTACTTTACTACCACTTGTAAGTTGTCCAACCTAGTTTAGTTGAGAATTCATAGTTCAGGTAGAGGGAGCATATTCCAATCCTATGATTTTATGTATGGGATTCCATATTATCTTCTTATATATAAAAATGAATCGCAAAATGTGTTGGTAAGCGCATAACTCGAGAACGGCTGAACCGATTTCGATAATTCTTTTTTTATTATATTCCTTGAAGTACGAGGATGGTTCTTATGTAGAGAAAACGTAAACATGTACCACGGGCGAAGCCGGGGCGGACCGCTAGTATGTTATAATTATTAATCCAAAATATGTTTCCTCTACCTGAACATTTAAATTCACCTGCACTCAGTTGGACAGCTACCAAGTGGCATTCTAGAGCTGAATGCGTTTATTTAACGATCCTATTTCTTTCTTAAAAGATTTCCTGTGCTTTATTTGAACCATCAAGATTTTTTTATATGGGCTTGTATAAAGTATCTATATTATTAGTATAGTTAAGTTATTACTTACTAGCGGTCCGCCCCGGCTTCGCCCGTGGTACAAAAAACACATCTTTTCTCTACATTAAAACCATCCTCGTACTTCAAGGAATATAATAAAAAAAGAATTATCGAAATCGGTTCAGCCGTTCTCGAGTTATGCGCTTACCAACACATTTTGCGATTCATTTTTATATATAAGAAAGAAGATAAGAAGATTAGTAGTATTTTTGAAGTTGTTTTTATAATATGAATACACTTTTTTTTCAGAGTTTTTACCAAATACACCAACTGTCAAAAATGAAGAATCACAACCAATAAGGATAATTTTTTTATTGACCTTGAATGGAAGAGCATTGCGCCAAGTATATAGATTAATCAATGCTTTATATAAAACAAGTCATTACTTTTATATACACATAGATAAAGTAAGTATAATTACAATCTAATAAAGATAATGTGTTGAACATGATATATTTTTATAATTCTTAATCAATATCAAACACATTGCGGCACTTTTATCTTGAAAACTTTGTTCTTTTAGTTTGAAGCAATCTTACTTCTTTGTCTTTTTCTCTTTTAATATTAAGTGCATCATAAGCAAGCTATAGAATGCGTGTCACTAAATATTATTACCTGAAACAATATGCGTCAAATAAGTGTGAAAATTGATTTTATCACTATGTTTCGTCCACAGTCGATATAAGATAAAAAAATATTCACAAATAAAAATACTTATACAGGGTGTCCCACTGTTGGTATACTAAGCTCAAAGGAGGTTATAGTTTTGCATACGCTGAGTACGTAAAAATTACTTATAAAATTCCAGACGCATTTTTTTTTTCAAAAAGATGTATTCTTAAAACTCTATGTGTACACCCATAACAAGCAACCCGCCCAACTTTGCCACCAGCACGTGAGCTATCGTTTAAGATTATGTTTTTATAGACAAAATGCTCACATTAGAGAAGCGGTATATGCCGGCTGCGCGAAGCTAGAGAAGAAAACATGGATTTTCAGGAAAATTTTACAAAAAAATTTTTTGACGTAATTTTGTTGTTTAAGTATTTTTTACGTGATCAGTGTATTCTAAACTACAAGTCCCTTCGCGCTTAGTATACCAATAGTGGGACACCCTGTATAATTTCATATTTCTAGAACTATTTCAAGAACTATTTTAATTATGCTTATATTTATGCTTTAATGCTGATTACCGCCAATTTGAATATCACTAAATCCAGTAACCTACCATAAACCCTTAATCAAAACAATTTTTTTTCAGAGACAAGACTACTTACATAGAAAGTTATTATCTTTAGAAAAGAAGTTTCCAAATATTAAATTGGCTCCTATACGATATTCAACTATATGGGGTGGAGCTTCATTGCTTCAAATGCTGTTAACCTGTATGATGGACTTTTTTAAATTAGGATGGGAATGGGACTATGTTATTAATTTAAGTGAAAGTGACTTTCCGATAAAATCGTTAGAAGAGCTGGAAAAATTTCTTTCAGAAAACAAGGGTCTTAATTTTGTAAAGTCTCATGGTCGTGAAGTGCAGCGTTTTATTAAAAAGCAAGGCCTAGATAAGACATTTGTTGAATGTGAAACACATATGTGGCGAATTGGTGAACGAAAATTACCACACGGTATAACTATTGATGGTGGTAGCGACTGGGTAGCCCTGTCGCCAGAATTTGTTTCTTACGTCGTTAAGGAAAAAGATGCACTTTTAAATGGGTTAGATATCATTTTTCAACACACGTTACTTCCTGCTGAATCATTTTTTCACACAGCCCTAAGGAACTCAAAGTATTGTAATACTTATGTTGACAATAATTTGCATGTTACTAATTGGAAGAGAAAATTGGGTTGTAAATGCCAGTACAAGCATGTCGTCGATTGGTGTGGATGTTCACCTAATGATTTCCGAATAGATGACTGGCCAAAAATTCAAAATACCCAAAATAGACAACTATTTTTTGCCAGGAAATTTGAACCCATTATAAATCAAGAAATAATAACAAGAGTAGAACAATTTATAGGATTTAATGACCATTACTTAATACATAATATAGAAGCTTATTGGCAAAGCATTTATGATACTGAAGATTTGACAGCAAGCACAGATGACACCATTCTATCTCATGCCGGTAGTATAATACGCCATAATTTAAAAATATTAGCAACCGAAGACTGTAAAATTGAACTTGGAATTATAACATCAGTACATTTATATAAATATGCAGATATGTATAAAGGAAACCTTATTTTACACAAGGCAATCTTAAACAATGGATTAGAAGTTTCAATAGAAACATGGTACAAACCTAAACATCACCTAGAATTTAATTTTGAAAGTCCATTGATTGATTATATTAAAATATTTAAAGTAAGTTCTGATTATGATCAAAAAGAAATGAGTTTTAGGAATTTAGGAAATATTCTAGGTCCTTTTTCGGATCCAGTGTTATTATATCAATTTTCTACAAACAAGCCAAGTGGAAATTTAACAGTGCTTTGGTTAGATCCTGCGGGAATACTGGCCGACATAAATATTATTTATAGAGACGAAACAAACTTAACAAATTTTATTAAACCTACCATACGACACCCACTTTTACCTGGAATTTGGAAAGTAGGTTTGTTTGATCAATCTAATTTAATAGCTGTAACAAAATTTTTGATTACTCCACTGGAATTTTTCTCGGGTAAAGAAGTCACCCATCAAGAAACAAGCTTAATTCATAGTGGTTCACAAAATTCATATAGAAATTTAACCAATGTTAAACCACCCAAATTTTTACCCAGTAAAGAAGACACATTGCTGTTGGAAGAATTATCTAATTCTAATATTAAACGAATAAGTGATGACTTACGAGAGTGGATTGATAATTTAAGTTACGAATTTTATAGTATCCTAGGGTCATGTGTATCATTTCTTGATGAGAATATCAAGGAGACATATATTTGTGGGAAATACAAATTTGAACTATGTGAATTAACTGAATGGAGCTCCTTGTCACCCGACCCCAAAGGCTCTATTGGAAAGTTAGATGTCAAGTCTGGACGATTAAAGAGAACGTGACACAAGATATATTTTAACAGTAAATGATAAACAAGTCAGAAATTTGAGAAATATACCAATTTACCTTGTATCTTTTAAGCAATCGTTGTTCTAGTAAGTAGATGTATTGAATACGGAAGACTGATTTTAATGTAAATACCTAGTTAAACTATCCTTATTTTGTCAAAAATCTTGGGATTAACATGTAATATACCTCTATTGTTGTTTTGACTATTATCTATCTCTCATAGCCTGTATCATGAATAAATTGTGTTCAAATTTTTTTAAGCACTAAGTATTTTATGTAGCATATTGTAATATTATATTTGTCACAAAAAATGTAAAGTACCCTTAGTTCTATGCTTACAAGAAACGATTTGTCTCTTCAGACACACTAGTCATTAGCGCATAAATAAGAATCAATCACATTGACTTGTTATCTTGCTCACAGTAAAAATGGAATTATTTTATGAAAATCCATATTATAAATACAGATTTCGTTTGGAATTAAGTATTCTAGTTGCTATTGAAGTACCTTCATATTGATAGAATATATTTATTTTTATATCACATTTTATTTTAATACCCAATTTACTTCCATATAATACATACTTATATTTACTAAAAGTTCATTCACTGCTAAATCTTTAAATACAGTTTTGCCAGAGTGGAAATTAATCTGTACCAATAATAAAATAGGAGTGTACCATTTCACTTAATTCGTGAGTAATATTTGTCTTCATTCATACCATCATAACAATCAATAGCCCATAAGTTTACTTCCGTTTCCATGACCCCGAATACATACAAAAAACTCCATGCAAATACTTTACTGTCGTTGAATATAACCCACGTTATTCGACTAAAAAAGGACACAATAGATCCTTTTAAAAATTTACTTAATTTGAGAAAAACATGTTGTGGTATTTATACGATGTAAACACTAAATACCTAGTCATTTTTACAATTATTATTCTGCCTGTTTGTTCCGGCTAATCTCAGGAACGGCTGGACGGTTTTCACTGACAGCTACTGTTTTAAGGAGTAACCTAGGCTATTTTTTATACCGATATTCTCACAGGTATATTAAGATTAAAAGGAAAAACTTATTCACTCGCGCATGTGAAACCGCGGGGCGGATTGCTGCAATAAGGAATATGCATGAAACTCGAATTAGCTCTTATTGAGCTACAACTTGACGTACATAAACTTATTTTATAATTACTTAATGATCTAAGTTTTATAATTATGTTAAACGAATTTCTTCCTTATTTTTTTGCTCCTAGCTCCTATACTATAAGAGCTAGCGCGCACGAGCAACTTTGTCTCCGCAACTATTTTGTCTCTCCCATCAATTTGTATGGGGAGTTGCGTCGATCGCGGGGTCTTCCACGCAGGCCTTCACAGGCCTCGGGGTAACTGTTCGGGGCGACGGCCCCTTTCAGTGGTGGCAACGCCGCCTGCAACTACAGGCGGGGCACTGGGTGGGACCTAATGGTCCGAGGTGTCGTGTCCGGGAGGTGTCCTGCTGCAGTGCGATCGAGCCCGCGTGTTATCGCGGGCGATCTGCTAGCTGCTGCAGGGAGGAATGTCCGTGGGTGAAGCCACCCGCCACTTAGCGAGGTCGAGCCCGCCGGCAAGGTGCCGGGGGGCGCCCATCAGCCAGCGGCGAGGAAGCGGTCGTGTCCTAGGAGACTAGGTCACGTGGTAGGCCTCTTATGTCCGGCGGTCTCCGATGGTATGGCGCGATGCCCTGCAAATGCTGGGATCGCGCTCCGTCGGCGCGCGCGAACATAGAGGAACTCAGGCGACGAACGAAGTCGTCCAGGCTCTCCATGCGCAGGTCCCTGGAGATGACCTGATTCCATACGAAGCGTGGTGCTCCGGAGATGGTGCGGAGCGCTAGCGACTGCTGCGCTCGCAGCGACTTGCGGTCCGTCTCATTGGTCAGCGCGAACCACGCAGGGGCCGCATAGGTGAGTCGCGTGCGAACGTAGGCTTTGTAAATGCACAGCTTCGTACGGAGAGGCAGGTGAGACGCCAGCATGGGGCGGAGTATGTTCCGCACGGCGCGCGTCTGGGCAACCACGTTCTTCACATGGGGCCGCATCGAGAGTGTCTTGTCAATGGTCACACCAAGGTACTTGGCCGTCGGTGACCATTCGACATTCTCGCCCATGAGAGACACCGGGGGCGGCAGGAGGCGCGCCCGTCCGATGGAAATCGCCTGAGTTTTCCCCACGTTGACCTTGAGTCTCCAGTCCTCCAGCCATGAGGGAAGTGCATCCAGTGCTCGCTGCATCTTTACCGATGCATGCTTGGCGTTCAGCGAGGTGGTAATAAACGCAGCGTCGTCGGCATACAACGCTAGGATGGCTCCGCCAGCGACTGGGATGTCGTCCGTGTATCTGCTGTAGCAGACGGGCGACAGGCAGCTTCCCTGGGGCACACCGGCTCGGATGGGGCGCTCTGTAGGCTATATAAAAGTGCGTAGCGGAGTTGCGTCGCTACGTGCGCGCACTTTTATACTAGCCTATAGGTGGGAGAGACAAAATAGTTACGGAGACAAAGTTGCTCGTGCGCGCACTGTCCGGTTTTCGAGTTGCCGCTTTAGCTACATTATATTATATTTCATTGTCAATGTAATCGTACACATTTCATTCCTGTCGATTCTGGGTCATTTTTTGGACATCTCCTTACTAAAACTTGTTCATGAAAAACATCGTGCATATTCCATATATTCTGCTTGAATTATAATGATTGGGAAATAAAGAAAATCAAAGCGCAGCGCTCTACCTTTCACATATTATTGTAACGCTTTGATGCTCCTCTGGAATAAATTGTTAGTTAGATTTTGAGTATAATGAGGACCTTAGATCATTAAGTAATGAGGACAATGTCGAGAATAGTTTGTAAATGGAAATTATCTGCGATGCGATCCGCATGAGCTATCTAACACCAAAAGAATTTTTCAAATCGGACCAATAGCATAGATTAGCGTGTTGAAACAAACAAATTCTTCAGCTTTATAATTTATATATTCTGCTGCAAGCTGTGCATAAATCAAAATCCAACGAAGTGTCACAATTGACAGCATGACAGGCGTCTGTATGACACTGAGGTATGACAAAAGTTTTGACATTAAAATTTATATTATTTGAATACTGAATATTGGAGGGAAGATTACGAAGGTGTCCGTTCTGTGAATCTTTTGACCTTTTTGTTACTTTATATTTAAATACTTAGCTAAACAAGACAGTAATACAATTTCGAGAGAATTACTCACTCTAATAAATGTAGTGGTTTGATACCTTGATGTTAATTTACTTGTGGATATGTAGTTACTAAGTGTTGTTGTGCTAGCTATTACCTACTTTCTTTTTAACTTATAGATTGATCATTTATTTGAAGAAATACCAATTCGACGAAATGGATTTAATTCAAACTATTAAAAAAGATAAAGCATATTTAAAATGTAAAGCTGTTGTAAAAAATTGGGAAAAGGAATTTAAATTAAAAAACTCTAGATTACCGTCGAAATTCGATATAAAGGAAGCACCTGCAAATATTAAATATGCATATAAAAAATACTTTCAACTTAAAAGTGCAGCTCTTGAAGATTCCTTGTCAATTTGTGATTTTGATGATGTTCCTGTGGAATCTCCAGAATCTCCAAAAATTATAGAATGGCAAGCAATAAACAATGAAGCCTATGAAAATGAGCAAGAAAAATCTATACCAAAATTACCAAGTGCTCAAGAGTTAGATAATATCTTATCAGCAACATCAACAAAAGAAAATAATTTAAAACTAAGTCCTTATACTGAAAATTTGTCAAATAAGTTATTTCACAACAGTAAATTTTCACTGCGAAATCCGAGAAAATTGTCATTACCAAAACGTTTATCTCAACAAACAAGCATTGGTTTTGAAGATTCTAGAGCTCCATTAAACAATTCAAGTACATTGATATTGGATGCCGGAAATATGTCTGATTTAAAAGAAACATTGAACAAAAATGATACCCAAATTGATTTTAAGGAATCATTTTGTACGGCAAATAATGTAGATACAAAATCTGATAGTAGCAAATTTCATCAAAATGACTTTCAAAAAAATACTTTTAAAGGTATGTTTTCCTCAATTAATGTATCAAAAGATACATCTGTAAGACAAATTAATTCTGGTTGGTTACAAAGAGCCATTGGACAGAATGTGTCAGAAAGTATTCAGACTACAGATAGAAGGGAAACATTTGGTTTAAGTAATGTTGTGAAGCCAAGCATCTCTGAAAAAACTACTGATTATGTTGAAAATAGTGAATCAGAAGATGAAAATATAACACTTAGTAAATTAAAACCAGCTCTTAAGAAAAGAAAATTAACAAACAATATTCATGAAAATATTGAAAGGTATGATAACAGTGGTTTGGAGTCAAAAAATGCAGACAAAACTCAAGTTCAACAAAATGAAATCAAATCTAGGTCAAAAAATTCAAAATTAAAAAGTTCTCAAAAGGCAATTCACAGTGAAAGTAGCAAACCACCTGATATATCAGAATTTTTACCATTTGGTTTAAAAGAAAAAGTATATCCAAGACATTCCAATGTTGCAGATATCCTTAAAAAAATTGATGAAAAGTCTAATGAATCTCAACTCACTGAAGATAATTTAGAAGATAAATTACATAGAAAGATGCAAAATGGTACTATTAATGAAAACTATGTGAAAATTAATATAGAAAAAAAAGTTTATGCAAGGGGGAAAAAATCTATCAAATTTTCAAAGTATAAAAAGCAGTTGTGGAAAGATAAAAAAGCTCTTCATGCTGGTATGGAATTTCCAGAATCAGGTAAAGTTACATGTTTTAAGTGTGGTTCTGGTGGTCATATGGCTCGTTACTGTACTGCACATAAAGAAAATGTATTGTTGCCATTAGACAATTGTGAAGAAGGAGACATTCCCACTCTTGAAGATATGGAAAAAATTGTAAATAAAAAGTCGAATGAAGTCAACCTTGATGAAGAATTACATACCTGTGTATTCGAGGCTAGTAAAATCCCTGACAGTTTTTTAAAATTACTTGCAAATACCTCTGAGAATACAGATGATATTAAACCTATTTTATCGAAACCTGATGAAATATCTGAAGATTTGCATAAAGCTCTGCAACTGTTTGGTCACAGTCAGTTTCGCCCTGGACAAGAAAAAGCAATTTGCAGAATTTTATCAGGGTTATCTACACTGCTAATATTATCAACTGGCAGTGGAAAATCATTATGTTACCAATTGCCTGCATATATTTATAGCACTTACTATAAGTGCATAACATTAGTAATATCCCCACTTGTTTCATTAATGGAAGATCAGGTACTTAGCATGCCTGAATTTTTAAAAGCAGGATGCTTACATACAAACCAACCTCCTACACAAAGGAAGAAAATTGTGGAATTACTTAAATCTGGGCAAATAAATATACTTCTTATATCACCTGAAGCACTCATCTCCAGTGATAGTTCAAATGGTTTTGCAGGTTTATTTAAATCATTACCACCAATCGCATTTGCTTGTATTGATGAAGCTCACTGTGTATCTCAATGGAGTCACAATTTTAGACCAAGTTATTTAATGATTTGTAGAGTATTGCAAGAAAAATTAAATGTTAAGTGTATACTTGGCTTAACAGCTACAGCTAGCAAACCAACTATCAAAAGTGTTATTGAGCATATTAAAGTACCTGATGGGGTGGATGGTGTTGTTACTAATCCTTCACTACCACAAAATCTTTTTTTATCAATGTCCTATGAAAACGATAAAGATAGAGCATTAGTTGCATTATTAGGCTCTGAGAAGTTTAATTCTTTTCATTCAATAATAGTTTATTGTATAAGAAGAAATGAATGCGAAAGGATAGCAGCGGTATTAAGATCATGCTTGTCTGAACCTGGTAAAATTAATATGGAGCAGCAAAATAAAAAACGTAAAAGGATGTCTTATATTGCTGAGGCATATCATGCTGGAATGTCAGCTGCTCAACGGAAGAAAATACAAAAACATTTTATGGATGGCACTTTAAAAATTATTGTTGCCACAGTGGCTTTTGGTATGGGTATAAACAAATCAGATATACGATGTATCATTCATTATAATATGCCACCAAGTTTTGAATCTTACGTTCAAGAGGTTGGAAGAGCTGGACGTGATGGACTTCCTGCATATTGTCATGTGTTATTGAGTAGGTCTGATAATGATAAAGATGAGCTACTAAAACATGTTTATTCTAATTCCATTGATAGGCCAATTATTAGAAAATTACTTGAAAAAGTTTTTATTCCTTGCAAATGTGTACCAGAAACAATATCAAATAACAGTAACTCATCAAATTCATTAAAATGTAATGGACATGAAGTTGGTATACCAATAGATAGCACAGTAGAAGAACTAGATTTACCTTCTGAAAATATTGCAACATTATTGTGTTATGTTGAATTGCATAAAAATAAATATATCAAAGTTCTAAATAATGCGTATACTATGTGTAAAATATCATCATATGGTGGTCCAACAAAAATACTAGAAGCTGCCAAAGGTTGCCCACCTCTTGCTATGGCATATTTAGTTGAAGGAAAAAGAAATGCTAATGTAACAAAGCAAAGTGTTCTAGAATTTAATGTAATAGAAGTTGCTGCTGCTATAGGATGGGAAAGTGGAATGTCAAAGTATCACTTAAAAAACTTAGAGTGGACTGTGAAAGATGGAGTGTCAAGACGCTCATTTTTAAAAGTAGAATTTCACACTCTTGGTTTTCGAATAAAAGCACCTGGAGATTTAAATTCATCTGAACTTGATGAAGTTTTAGATGATTTACATAAAATTGTTCATGGTCAAGAGAAAAAAATGTTACATCAACTTGAAGAAATCCATAACTCTTTTCATCAACTTTGTACTAATTCCTTCAGTGTAATAAGTTCCTCAGATGAGATACTAGAAGATAAATCAAATAAATTAAAAAATATAATTGATAATTATTTTGATAGAGAAGAAAATGTTCCTGCTCATATAACTTTACAACCACGACCATTGCATTACGAACAAGTGGCAGCTGATGTGAGGGCACTAATTGCTACATACAAAGATTGTAAATTCACAGGTAGAAGCATAGCAAGAATATTTCAAGGCATATCTTCTCCGAACTATCCAGCCTTGGTATGGGGTCGTTGTAAATACTGGCGTTCACATTTATCTGAGGACTTTAATGGTTTAATTAAAATTGCGACTCAACAAATCATTCAAATGAAATTGTAAATTAAAAAAAATAAATTTATTAAATTATGCAATGTCTTTAATTCTTCCCTTTTAAAAGGCCCTGAATAATCATCTGAATTACCTTCACACTCAAGCTCAAGTGGATTATTAAAAAGTTGATTAGGTGGCGTGGTAAAAATTTTTGTCCGGATATTAGCCGGCGGATTTTAGTGTCTGCAAAAAGTCTAGATTGGAATTTCCATTTACTGAGCGGGCGGAGAGCTACCTAGTTGTTATAATTTCTAGGTTCTGGAAATAATCATTATTTTAATGTCTAAGTATTCTAAATCATTACTCTGACTTACATACATAAAACTTACGTTGTAATTTGTGCCAACTTAGTATCCATTTAAATCACGAAACAAGGTCGGTAATTTAATTAAAATGGTCTAATCTACTGGTTCCCAAACTGCGCCACGGCCGGCGCCCTGTGCGCCGTCGGAAGTTAGAGGGGCGCCTAGCATCTATACTAATAGCTATTATCATATTATTATGAGGCTAAAGAGTTTGTTTGTTTGTTTGAACGCGCTAATCTCAGGAACTTTTGGTCCGATTTGTAAAATGATTTCGGTGTTAGATAACAAAGACTACTATGTATATACGGTTAGATAGCCCATTCATCGAGGAAGGCTATATATCATTACGCTCAGACCAACAGGAGTTGAGCCACGTGGATGAAACCGCGAAGCGTAGCTCGTAAGTAATAAGAGTGAGGCAGAACTACGCTTGCCGGGACAGCTAGAAGAAATATAAAATCAAGGTTTCTATACGTAGTGAAAAAAAAGGTATTTAGTTCTTAAAATGAAGAAAGAAAAACAAAATGTTTAATTCAACGAAATTAATATTTTTATTTCATAAAGTAAAACAAAGTGTACCGATGGACAAACTTAGGGTAACGTATGGTCGAAATAGACATCAATTACCTTTAATTATTATTCATGGACTCTGCATAGATAACGATCAAATGAAATAATAATGAAAATTCTTAACTAAAACGGTGTCGCATTTTAAAGGTCTCAACTCTCAACCTAACGAGATGTAATAATAATTATGTTCATAATTAAGATAAGTTTATAGTAGAGCCATTTTAAGGGCTACCGCACACGGGCCACCGGCCACAAAACGCCGCCACCGACATATTATTTCCTGCACTTTTTATACATTTTATATGGACTCGCCGCACACGGTTGACGCCTGTGGCGGCCACACGCTACATGCTTCTAGCTTCTCGTGGCGGCGTTTGTGGCTGTGGCCCGTGGCTCATGTGCGGCGACGGTAATAGGCAACATTTGACAGTTCAACATAATTCAACAACGTAACCTAGTAACGACGACATAGAATAACATGATATATCGTTTTGATAGAACTACACATTTGCTTAACCTTTTTCAATTACGATTACTTACATTATGATAATAATTATTATAATAACCGATACAAATAATTTTAAGATTTGATTTTCCTGATAAACTATTCTAAACATAATAAACAATTTCTGATTTAAACAACTGACGTCGTTACAATTTTGTGTCAATAAACCTTCTATTATGTAAATATATTTTTCATTTTCATTTGTGAATAAAAATCATCACAAATTAATAAATGCGTTGTGTTTTTTAATAATGCATTAATTTGTCTCACTTATTTTGCTCCATAAATTTACGAAAGAAAGTATATTACTGGGACAGGGATTCGCCTGATGAATTTTAAAATTGACATGTGTTTCAAGTTCGATTGACAAATGTTACAAGTCCGTATCGATTAATTCACTTTAATCGATGTTTGCAGCTTATCTCTCTTCGAAGATAAAATTGATAGACGTCAAATGTTGCCTATTAAATTGGCTCGACTATAATATATTATAACTCTAATAAAACAATTCAAAATTTATGAAACGAATGTGCTCTGCTTTTAGTTCTATCGACCGTTATTATTTTTTTTTATCCTCAACAATTACGTATTTGCGTTTCTCTAAGAATGTCCAAGAGTGTTGTTATTGCTATTATATTAGAACAGAAAAGGATTTAATATTATTATTGCGTACAAATGTTACTTACATTAGTAGGTTTAAACCAAGTAACAAAAGATATATCGGAAGAATATATTACAATCGTTTGGACTTCTTTATGACTATAGTCTATAATACATCTAGTAAAAATATCCAATTCGCATCACAACACGCACACATTACAAAGAATAATAATTATTAGTATTTTTCCTCAATAACACCTTTACATATAACAGAAGCTCTCTGTAAACAATTTAAAACTAAACATAAATATTAAGAATAGAAATAAATTCAAACTAAAACAACATTTTCTTAAGTGATAAAAATATTATGACTTTCAATAAGTACATATTCTTGTAGATATTAAAAATAACAGGGTAGTTATTGAGTCTGGAACGAGAACAAAAAAAGACGCAACTTCGAATTCTTAAAATAATGCGGATTATTCGATTACTTTGTAAACAATATAACATACCTATTCTAGTGCTATTAAAATGGACATGACAGATAACTGCTTGATTAAAATGCATTTAACATGTACATCTAATATTATTTTCAATGTGAATAAAAATCCTGCTACAATTATTATACGTAATTAATAACAGCTATTATAATATATGAGAATAATAAAACTTAGATTAAGTATTGGTATTGCATGTATGAATTTTGGCAGTACTTATAGATATATTATTATAATTTATAACATTAAATAATTTTTGAACTTAATTTTAAAATTCTGGAAGAAACGGTGTAAGTATAATTAGATAAATAATCATCAGTTTTTAATAATATAAATATTAAACGATAAAAATAAGCAAATTGTATTCAAAATTTGAGTCTGAGTTTAAAGATTAATAAAAGACAATAATTGTCAAGTTGGTCACAATCCTGTTTACTCGTTTTGATATGAATGTAGAGATAAACTACGATAACATGGCGCGCCCCTCCAAATTACTGTTTCAATGTGTGTAGTGACATCCTTACGAAGGAGTTTGTATGTAGTTGTACGTATTCGTCTTTAGTACTTTACATCCAGATTTGTTGGTCAACTAATCATAAGTTGCCGAGCGCCCAAGACAACACACGTGTCGTTTTCATAGAATACGTCATTGCAGCGCCATTACTAATAATAATGAGCGATTAGAGCGTGACTAGTCGAGCAACAAATCCGTGGATTTGTTTTTGTTTGACGGCCGTCTCATTACGCACACATGCGTTGTGAATCTTGGTGGTGCATTGTAAATACTTTCACAAATACTTTCAAACGTTTTGAATTTTGGAGGGGCGCGCCATGTTATCGTAGTTTATCTCTACTATAACGTGTTGCTTAACTAACGTAAGTAAGTATATAAATAATTATGTAAAAAAAGTATTATATTTTGGAAAACATATTAGGTACCGCCTTAAATTAAATATTTTTTTTTCATAATAATTACTATATTGTATTACTTAATAAAGGGTTTAAACAGAAAGGGAAACAAAACTGTTGTATTGGGCAATGTTGCGTTTTAAGATGTCTGCGCATAGTCCAAGAACCCGTTCAAACCTGTAAATGACATTATTTATTAATTTTGTGCACTTTCGATATAACTATCGACAATTTATACTATAATAGTAAAATACTATGTAAATTATTCCAATAGTTGTATTTCGTTAGATCGTATAGTTTCTAGTCCCATTTACTGCAAAATATAATGTGGGATATTTCTATAGCTCTAATTTTATTCCAATCACAAACGGTCGTTTCACCCCCTAATTTCGTAACATATTCCGTTCCATGAATTGATTACTTGACACTCGTGAATGCCAAATGGACCATACAGAAAATAAGAACAAAGCATTTGGAACGCGCACACACTTCGGAGCGAGCAAGATGGCCGCGCTCATCTTCATAACCTGATACGCAGGCTGGAAATTGTTAACGAGCCCTGGAGGAAAAGTACTTTAAATATTAATTTTTTTATTTTTAACTAGTTCGAATCCTGGGCATGGTAAGTGAATTTTCAAAAATCGTTTAATGCAGTTTTATTTCCTTTTAATAATAAAGGAATGTATCATTTCAACAAAATTATCTACCTCCAGTATTTCAAATACTTCCTCTCCAGGGCCCATAGAAAATTTCCACCTTGTGTAATAGGCGGCACGTACGTAGGGGATTACTGCGCATGAAAACAAACGCGTAAAACAATTATTACTCAGATACCTCATTTTTTACTTCTGCAGGTTTAGGCACAAAATAAATTTGCCGCCTGGAATACTTCAAAATTCATTATTCTTTATTTACTTTCAACATGCTACAAAGACGTTACATTTGTACTTACCGTGCTCCTTGGGAAACTTGCCGTCCGCGTCATAGACACCTAACCTAACCTAACCTTGTCAGAAACCTAACCTAAAATCTGTCTTTAAAAAAAAAAAGAAAAAATGTTGTGTGGTTTTATGAAACCACGGTAAAAGTGAAACTTAGGCACAAAATTATCGTACATATTTGTACGATAATTATTATCGTTACGGTTCCGAACACTGCTTTATACCTACTCGGCAGCCGACCGTCACGCGACATGCGCTACACAGACCAAAAAGTTTGAGACGATGTAATAAAAGTTTCACTTTAACAAGATGGCTGCCGCGAGCTGTCATACCTGGCGCGGTCGAGCTTGACGCACTTGAGCGGTCCGGCGGCGCGCACGGTGGCGGCGCGCGGCCGGTCCAGCAGCAGCGCGATCTCGCCGAAGTAGTCCGACGGCCCGAGCCGGCCCACCTCCACCGCGGCGCCCTCCGCCTCGCCGCCGCGCTGCTGCAGCACCACCGCTGTACCTGTCGATTATTGTGCTGTGCTTTAAAGTACATATATATGTTACCGGCCAAACCCGATTTCATTTCATTTATACACGATCGGATGAACTGGTATAACCTAGGCCAAACTAGTTCATCCTAAGACCAATAGGATAAATCAGTTCAGGCTAGGCCATACTAGTTTATCCTAAAATAAATACGTTAGGTTTAGGTTAGGTTAGGTTAGGTTTCTTAAAAAAAACTACACAGAAATAGGAGTCAACGCGCAAAAAAAAAATGGCCTAGCATGAACTGATTTATCCTATTGGTCTTAGGATGAACTTTCATTTTTATATAAGTACTAGCGACCCGCCCAGGCTTCGCACGGGTGCAATGCTGATACTTAATACACTACAGAAAAACTGTGAACGTTGTATATAAAAACAAAGCGGCCCGCTCCGGCTTCGCACGGGTATAAAATATATAGCCGGGCGGCCGGCCGGTACCGCGCCGCAAACGCTACTATAATATCTTCGAAAATATTCACTTAAATCATACGCCATATAGATCTATATTAAATGAACAATGTATTCAAGGTATTTAATTGGTTAAGGATTAATGCTGTATTGACTAAAATCGCTTCGAAAATTAGCCATTATTTGTCGTAAAAAGTAAATGACAAAAAAAAGTTATTGTGGGTTATCCGTTAGAGATAGACATATATTTTTTAATGTGTATAATACTTAGTACATTATTTTGATAAAACTCGTAGGGTTCAGCCTGCGTTTGCAATGTAAGCGGAAAAAATTTAATTTTTTACGACATCACATTAGAAACCTCAAAAATAACAGTACTTCTCCACTATTTAATGGATGTTATTATACATATAAACATTCCTCTTGAATCACTCTATCTATTAAAAAAAACCCATCAAAATCGGTTGCGTAGTTTCAAAGATTTAAGCGTACAAAGGGACATAGGGACATAGAGACAGAGAAAGCGACTTTGTTTTATACTATGTAGTGATATAGATAATACTGAATATAAGGGCCACATAATTCTGAATTTTAATGTACTGTATCATCTTTTTGGGAAAAAATGTATTTCTATTCTATTCTATAAGACGCGTAATATGTGATCTTTACATAAAGTGAAGTCCCGTGTCCCCGATCGATTTTTTCTTTAGGGACAAGTAGGTGATCAGCCTTCTGTGTCCTGCCAGACCGAGACATTTTTTTTTTTTTCGTCTCCACCGGGAATCGAACCCAGGACCCCTCGGTTCTACGCTCACGCGTCAACCACTGTACCGAGGAGGCGGTCAAGATCTTTACATAGTACGTGGATAAACTCACAAGTTGAAGTTAAATAGGAATTCAGCTTCTACATACCTTCCACAATAATGTAGAAATCGTTTCCAGGCTCGCCTTGTCGCACAATAGTTTCGCCGTCGTTGAACGACACCGGCTCCAGTGCATCTGCTACAGTCAATCGTTCCCATTTCTCTAAACTCTCTGGAATATTTTATGCCAGTAATTAGTTGCTAGATATTACGAGTGGCCGAAATTCGATCAAAATTATACAGAGGAGTAGATATAAAATATGTATTAGTTATGTGTGGATGCAAGTGTGTTTAATTTTTTTTTTTAAATAGGGGCACTATGCACTTAATCCAAAAGCGTGTCACATTTCATAGTCCTCCATGTATAATATAATTAGTAATTATAGTACGAGTTCCAGCTGCAGGATCAGTGCGTTCATCGGTTTTTTTTTATGTATATTTACAATTAGGAGAATATATATCGACTAGGTTGCCAGTCGAAATTTGGCCGCAAGCATGTTTAATTAAAATTTTTCTAATCGATTTTTGGGAAAAAAATTCGTTCACTTGTTTTTTGAATAAAATGTAGTCTACATCACGTCAAATGATATAAAAATTCAATAAAATCACGGTTGCCGCTTTTCACCTGGCCGCAACATCTTGGCAGCCTGGTGCAAACAGGTATGATTTCGATTTATTTTTACGTTCATAACGCACATTTATGAATCATATTATATCAAATTAAACATTAAAGCTAATTTTTTTCTATTTATTATCATATATGGTTGCCTAATTAAATCCGGCCGCTAATAAGGGTTGCCGGCTGTTAAAGATGTTGAATATTTAAGGTTGAGTGTAAACATGCTTGCGGCCAAATTTTGACTGGCAACCTAGTCGACATATATTCTCCTAATTATAAATATACATAAAAATTCGGTTTTCAGCAAAAAACGATGAACGCACTAATCCTATATTTATAATTTTTAAAAGCCAGCAACCCTTATTTGCGGCGGGATTTAATTAGGCAACCATATATGATAATAATTTGGAAAATCCAAAAGTGCACACCTCATAATTTTTTTTTAATAAATATTTATTAATTATTATTTTTGTTTATTTAATAACAATTAAACCACATCGAATCAGACCCTGAAAAATGAAAGGGTTCTATTCCCATCGAGATAGTATAGTACATACTATCTCGATGTCTATTCCTGAGCATACTCAAGCGTAAGAGAAAAAAAAAGACTCGATTAGTAAAGTATTTCGGTCGCTATCGTGTTAACAAGAAAAAGGATCCGCACATACAGACACACGGACGTCCAAGACAGAACTTTTTTAAACTGTTTTTTAACTAGTTTAAATAACAAAAATGACATCAAAAATATCATGAATGTTAAAAATAGTGTTTTTTCTTAATATGTGTGTGTATGTATTATCTTACAAGTGCAATGTATGATACATAAAGACATTTTAAGTTTGAAAAATCAGATGTTTTGCGCGAAGTGACAGTAGTACCCACTTCAACGCTTCGCTTATGAGGCGTGAAATAAATAGAAAAAAATTAGCTTTAATTTGATATATCTTCTTCTCTTTATATATAAAAATGAATCGCAAAATGTGTTGGTAAGCGCATAACTCGAGAACGACTGAACCGATTTCGATAATTCTTTTTTTATTATATTCCTTGAAGTACGAGGATGGTTTTTATGTAGGGAAAACGTAAATATGTACCACGGGCGAAGCCGGGGCGGACCGCTAGTGATTCATAAATGTGCGTTATGAACGTAAAAATGAATCGAAATCATACCTGTTTGCACCAGGGTGCCAAGATGTTGCGGCCAGGTGAAAAGTGGCAACCGTGATTTTTTAGAATTTTTAAATCATTTGACGTGATGTAGACTACATTTTATTAAAAAAAAAAGTGAACGAATTTTTTTCCCAAAAATCGAATAGAAAAATTTTAATTAAACATGCTTGCGGCCAAATTTTGTCAGGCAACCTAGTCGATATATATTCTCCTAATTATAAATATACATAAAAATTCGGTTTTCAGCAAAAAACCGATGAACGCACTGATCCTGCGGTGGGATCTTAGACTATTACTGTATATGAAAGAAGTCAGTTAAAAATATACTTATACAATAAATTTGTGGCGGCCTTAAGCATCCCACAAATTCATATGTATCATGTATGAAGGATAATACGAAAGCAAATACGAAAGTGAATAAAGTTTCAGATATAGCTTATAGTTAGATTAATATAAACATATACATACCAAGTATAGAAACCCTAGACAAGAATTCATCATACATGCGCCGTTTTCTTATAGTCGAACCCATTAATATTCTTCTGTAGGAGTCTCGATCGAGACCCCATAGTTTGAGCGGAGTTCTCGCACGCACAGTCGCGGCTCTCGGTGTTCCGTATATAAGAGCTAGTTCTCCAAAACTTCCACCCTCCCCTATTGTTGTTACCACTTCACCATTAACTAATACCTAGTAACAAACAATTGAATATCTACAAAATCCTAGAAAAATACATTATATATATAATACATTTCACGAAAATTATTTATTTCAAATATCTTTGATCTCTAGCATGGGATAACTGCTGACCTAATTATGATTAAAATAAAAAAAAGGAATATATGATACAAATATCATTTAGATTTAACATAAATATATAATCACCATTAACTAATACCTAGTAACAATATAATACATAATAATAAACCGTTCAACACACCTCAACTTCGCCTGAATCAATAATGTAAAAATTATCTCCCTCATCTCCTTGTTGTATGACTGTTTCACCCACAAGACATTGCACGGGAAACATGGCATCAAACATATCGGCCCTCTCAGATTCATCCAAATGTGTAAACAGTACATTGGAAGCAATAGCTCTTGACAGTGCCCCCATAGTCTTGTAATCCTTTGGCACAACCTACAATTTTCAAATTCAAAAGTAAGTCTTTATCTTATAAGGTTTTTTTTAGAAGAGCAAGCTAAGGAGCTAGCTGATGTTAATTGGTCAACATTGTCCATATGCAATAGAAAATATACTGCTGCTGTTACAGGTGCTTTACTTGCCTTTTAGTGACAAATACACTCTTTTTTGAAGAGAAATTGACAACAAATTTTGTCAGGATGGTAGAAAATATACACAATTGATTGCACCTTTTTCACATAGCTTGTAGCATCTTCTTCAGTGACTGGTTCGGCACTTATACCACCGCGTCTCCGAGGTAGCTGGCCGCCCAATACTGGAAGTGGTGACAGTTCTCCATCTGCTTCACCCTCAGATGTTGCAGCAGCAGCTGCTGCAGCCTTTACCTGTTCCTGACGAAAAATAACGCCCTTTAAACTGTGACGAAAATGTGGTTGTGCTTAATTATTGTGAAAATTTTAATTGTAAAAAATATATTTTTGATATATTATCTTTATGGTATGTAAGTTTAAAACCAAGTAAAAATATTTTTTTATTCCTAATAAACTTGAGTCTGTTATACTTTTAACAGCAAGATATAAATAACAATATAATCATTACAAGTGCGTCAAGGCAATATTCAAATCATTAAATTGATAGTGTAATGTTGCATAGGCAAGATATCCCAAGCAATCATTGCATGACACATACTTAATTTGGTAAAATATTTCATCCATTTGATTTATATCATATAGGTATTTAATGCAAAAAAAACCTAAGTCTTTGTTATATAATTTTCTAATCTCCAAGAAATAAGCTTTGTTTTAACTTGTAAATATTTTTGTTATTTCAATATGCTTAGTTTCATTATTAAAAACTTCAATGCATATGATAACTGTATTTAATGTATATTAGAATAAGGTATTTGGTGTAATTTGGAAAAGAGAACTTTAGAAGAGCTTTGATTATATTAGTAAAATAATAGATGAGCCATCAACACTTGAAAAATTGAAAACCATCTCACCATTCTGTTGATTGAAGAGGTAGAATTTGAAATGACAAAAATCGCGAGACTAGATCGCGGCGAGATTCGCCTTCCACGCAAGTGTTAAAAATTACGTAGTTATTAAATTTAGTTTTAACTCAATATTTATAGTCTAAATACAGACCACTTGAGGAATCTTACAAATCTATTTTGAGTCTCAGCTGTCAACTGGAACATCCATAGCATACACTAACACCACTACATCTCCTCTACTCACTCATATTTTGTATATTTATTGTATTATATTAATGATAGCTTTATACATTTAAATACAAAAATTGGTGTATAAAAATCATGATTTTTTAAGACGATAGTAATAATATCATTACTGTAAACTAACTCACTCTTTCTAATTTTTGAAAATATTGTCGCAAAAATGTCACTGGATCATCGGGTCTATTTAGACAAAGTTGTACTATACAGTTTTTGAGTAATATTTGTATATTATGGCTTTGTATATAGTTTTCACATTGATGTAAACATTGTTCTTCTTCCATAGTATCCATATTTTTCATTTTAGAAACTTAAATGCAGCATACATACTAAATTTTTATAGATATACAATGAAAATTGACATTATTCCCAGCGTTGCCAACGTCCGAAGTCAGGATTCCCCAAAACTCTAACCGAAAATCCCCAATTTTGGGGAATAAAAAATCGATAATCCCCACATATTCCCCACACGTTTTCAGACAGTGAAATAAAAGCCATATTCACACGATTTCATAGAAATAAGAATTTAAATCCAAATAGGTACTTTTGTGTATTCGAAATTACATTTCCGCACCCGGCTTCGCTCGCGTTTTCAAAGAAAAACCAGCATAGTTCCCGTTCCTGTGGGATTTCTAGGATAAAAAGTAGCCTGTCTTATTCTGGATTTTCAGCTACCGTCATACCGAATTTTATTGTAATCGGTTCAGTAGTAGGTACTATTTCGCATTCGTAAACTTTCGCATTTATTATATTAGAAGGATAAACGTAAATTTATGTAATTACTGCTCTGCATCTGCATCTACTTTGCGGCATATTTTTTTTGCAAGTCATTTGTTGGTTCGAATTTTAAACATCACCTTTCTTCTTTATCTCTTCTCTAGTCGACATACGTGAGACCCTTAAACTAACCCTTAAATCATTATGTAGTCTCGTTGGACAGTCTCGTCTATGGTATCAGGTATGTCACGTCAATATCTTACGTTGAGAAATAACCTTGCGCCTACTTGCATCGTCTACGTGCATTGTCTACATTCTGAGATGTTACATCATTTTCCAGAATCAGAAATTGCTGCAGCACTGATTTAAGTGATTTGATTTTTAGTTGCTGAGCTTCTGAAGGATTCACTATCGATATTCATAATGAAATAATGTGCCAGTAAAGTCGAAAAACTTTGTTGTGTTAGTAGTCAGTTCAATATAAAAGGCTAGGCAATACTTATAAAAATATGCGATAACATAACGGGGAACATTTACTTTTATTTCTTCTATTTTCAGTTCAAGAAATGTCAAATTGTCAAAATGTCTAAATTCCCCGCATTTTCCCCACACCAACGCTCTCCCCACAAATTCCCCAATCGGGCTGAATATCCCCACAGTTTGGGGAATTCCCCACACATTGGCAACCCTGATTATTCCGTTCACCCTGGCTTTTGTAATTTTGACAAGTGACGTCAAAAGAATGTTAAGATGGATCCACACCAACCAGCATATAAGAGGTTGAAGACGTCACTAGGACTACTAATTATATA
This sequence comes from Colias eurytheme, assembly GCF_061535395.1. Lineage (NCBI taxonomy): Eukaryota > Metazoa > Arthropoda > Insecta > Lepidoptera > Pieridae > Colias > Colias eurytheme. Next base: position 5,267,854 of record NC_142991.1, read on the forward strand.
GGAAATTTGACGATATTCTATACTGATCACGAAAGTGAAAAAATAAATCAATAAAATTATCCCTTCAAATATCGATATTATAGAATGCAGAATATTTGAGAGCACTGGCAGCTTAAGCCTGCATACGTAACGATTTATCGTAGCGATAAATCTGTGCAGACCAGTTTGCGCAGTTTTATCGATCGTGTGTATTACCATAAGATCATCGATTTTTCATCCACACGATCGATAAAACTGCGCAAACTGGTCTTCACAGATTTATCGCTACGATACATCGTTACGTATGTATTAGGCTTTAGAGTATATAATATATACTATCTTGTGCTATCTATAGAGAGCGCACAACGAAGTGGGAACAGTAGGCACAGGTGGGAACTACACGACGTTCCCGCCGCGAGCGCTTGTAGTCGTGGTTGAGTGCTATCGATGTGCGTTTCTCTAGAGATTTTTTTCATATTTACGAATAAACATGGTGAAATGTGCAGTTCAAGCTTGCAATAACGATACTAGAAAAAACACAAAATTGAAATTCAGTATCACATTTCATCGATAAATCGATTGTTGTATTTATTTTTATGAAAATAAATCTAGCATCGCGGGGGTGAAATCCCCCAAGTCTAATTCCGCGTTTAAACAATCAAGCTGCTGTCAGACACACTGTCGGACATTTCTTGCGCAAGTTTTCTTGCAGAATGCAGATGGACAGGCGGCCTTACATACAATATCTATGGCAATCTTATACATATCTGTTACCAACGATATTTACATTTATCTGTGGTTGCGGCTTGCAGTTTGCAGTGAATGTCAAATGTGCTGCTGTTGAAGGAAAGATGGAAGCCGCTACAGAAGAAGCCGGTGGAAGAAATCACCTCAACAACGTTTTATCAGAAACAGAAATTTCTAATTTGCCCAATAGTGTTGTAGAAAAAGTCAACTCTTACATTGATCAAAAATTTGGCGAATATTTGACATCAAAAGCTTTATTTGAGACCACCAAATCACAAATTGGTAAGTTACCGGCCTTTTGTAATTCGCTAACGTGTTGGTCTCGTTCCCCTACTTTTATATACCCTGATGCTTGTGATATTATATCAATGTTATGTATTTTCTTCGGTATGAGCGAATATTACTGTTTGATTTACAAGTAATTTTTCTTTATAGTAAATAATGTCTTTGTCAGCTAAATTTTTATTTATTTCCAAATCCCTTTCTCGTAATATATTTAGTTATAGCGGAAAGATAACACTTATAATGGTGTCATGTCTCGTCTTCTATGATTCCATATTAATATTTCCCTCCTAAAAAGTTTTTGTTTTTAAAACTATGATTGAGAGTAATGCATATCCCAATTATGTAAATACTTATATTTCTGAAATTGACTAACGAGTGTTAAGAGTATGTTTAAAAAAATTGGCTTAATTAGTACCGGTATCTCCTTAAATATACATATATAAGCCACAACATACCCAAGTAACTCATGCCTGGTTTCTACTTTCTATGTTCTTTTATGTTTATGATTTTGCGTGCATTCAATGTATGTAGGCTTTTTATTAGTTAGATAAAATTGATACTTGATTTTCTGAATTCAGAACTCAACTTCTATTGTAACTTTATTCACCAATGCTTGGTGTTTATTTTTCATAATGTAGTTTCTAGACATAATCCATAGATGCAAGCATGACATGCGTTTACGTGATTTGTCATACATACATTTCCTGTCTTGCATGAGTTAAGATTTTGTTTAACTTGCACCAATCTAAATGATTGTGCTGCATGTCAGTCATACTTGCAGGATAGAAAATAGGAAGGTTCATCTATCATCTACCAGCACATACTTTGAATGCATTTCAATCATTAAAATAAACAATCATTCATGCATGATACCACATAACAAGCGTCATGCTGCATTACCATCTATGTAACAATATCTAATGCTTTATTTCATTTCAGACATTTCAAAAGATATTAACATTCATGTTTCACTTAGAAATTTTCAACATTTAATTAGATGTTAGTAAGTTCAAAGTAAAATAAATTATTATATAATTAATGAAATCTTTATTTTATATTATTATGAATTAATTATCATTATGGAATTCTCCATTAAATTATTAAAGAATAAATATCTCTTTTAAGAGTGGATCTAAAAATAAAGCATATTGCAACCTGATTATTTTTTGTTCCTATTCTTTTTATTCAATTAATATATTTGGCTAAAACCCTGCCTTATAACTTGAGTTTTGGAGAGATATAACTTGACCACATAACACCCCATAAACATTCACATCACCACCTAACATCCTTGTATGAATGAAACTTGTAAAGATTATAATAATGTCTTTCTGTAAAAACCTATCCTGTTTCTAAAAAAAATTGGTACAAATACATATATTGTAGTAAAAAGGAATATTATATAATAATAAAATATACTTATACCACCTGGTTGGATGGTGGAGCAAAACAATACACTCTATGCGCAGGTTTCTTCCACAGATTTCTAAACTTTGACTTTACTGAAATAAAGCATATTGTTTATGCTTATGCACCTGATTATGCTTTGTTCCTATTATTTTTATTCAATTTGCTGTTTCTGACAGTTTGTAGTTAATTAAAGAAAAAAAGTATATAACTATCTAAAAAGCCTTTTGATTGTTTTATTTTTCATTTTATTGTTCCCTTGTCATATGATTTTTACCAGGTAATGTGTTTTGTTGATTGCCTTACTCTGCTAAATGATGTTTGTTATTATTTCGAAATAAATTCAACAAATTTCTGACTGAGGACTTATAAGCCAAAATGTTACAGATGAAAAAGTTGCTGCCTTAGAAGCAACAGCAACTGAAACAGCCTTAAAGTATGAAGATGCAGCAAAAAAGCTACTTGTTGCTGAGGAGACAATCTCGGAATATGAAAAGCAAGTTAAAACCCTTAACACTGAACTTGAAAAGTCGCGTGAAAAAGTTTTTCGATTGGAAAATGAAATCATTTCTCTTAAGAGTGCTAGAGATGCTGCAGTTGATGAAAGGAATGATCTAACACGGATATTAGAAAGACGAGACACAGAAATTGAAAGGCTAACAGCAAATGAAGCATCCATTTCCCAGCAACTACGTGCTGCTATTGATTCCAAATGTGAAGCATTAGCTTTAAATGATGACATTCAAAGTAAAGAATTATCGTTGCAGTACCGTGAAAAACGATTAGATCAAGAAAGAGTTCTTCTAAATTCCCAGATAAATATTCTTAATGAAGAGGTTGATAGACTCACTTCGGAATTGCAAACTGTCAGATTAAATAATACTAGTAGGGTTGTGAATTTAGAAACTCAACTTGCTGAAAAAGTTGAAGAATTGAATGTTGCAAATGACCAAATAGCCCAACTTAATGAAGTTAAAAAGAATTTAAATAATCGTGTTGAAAGTCTAACCCAGAGATTAATGGAACAGAGGGAATTAGAAAATAAAATTTCTGATGGATACAAAAAAGAACTAGAGGCTAAAACTAAATTAGCTGACTTATTTAAGACAATGAATGATGATGCAGAAGCAAAAACATTGGAGTTAACAGAGGGTATTGCCGAATTACAGAAATTACTTAATGATGCAACTGAAAAGTATGGTGAATTAGAGACAAAATATAAACAAGCTGAAATCGATCATGAAGAATTAATGGAAAAGAAAAATGAAATTATTGCATCATTAAAAACTGAACTTGAACATGCAAATGATTTATTAAAAGCAGCAAATGCTCAAAATTTGGAAATGGCTTTGAGCGATCTTGCCCCTTCAGCAGCTATAGCAAGTAAACTTTTAAAATCAGGAATGTCATTAACTCAAATTTATTCTCAGTTAGTAAAAGTATCAGAAGAATTGGCTCAAGAAAAAGAGGAAAATAAACGCCTCAATATAACTATTAATAGAATTGTGCAAGAATTAGAAGAGAAAGCACCTGTACTACAGAAGCAAAAATCTGAATATGTGGAAGCTATGGAAAGCAACACAGCATTGTCTCAACAAATTGAGTCTTTGACAATTGAATGCAATAGGCTTAGGGATGATTACAATGAGACTTCCAAAATCGCTAATCATTACAATAGAGAGAATACAAAATTGAAAGGAGAATTAGCTGATTTAGGACGGCAAGTGTGCTTTTTGCTAAAAGAAATAGAGCATAGTAGAGGTGGACTTGTTAATGGTGACCATGATTCTTCTCAAAGTAATAGTAATACAACAAGTTCTTCTGATCTTAATTCATCAAGACTTATTTCCAAGACTCTAGTTACATTTATGGATATTCAAGAATTGCAAGCCAATAACCAAAAATTATTACGCATGATTCGTGATCTGACTGATAAGCAAGAAGAATTAGAACGTCAAAAAGAGCAATTTGAAAGTGGGGAAATGGAAAACAAATTAGAAGCCTTAAAACAAAGGGTTTCTGAATTAACTGAAGCTCAAGATAGACAAACGAAAATGGTTAATGGTCTGATTAGGCAAAGGGATATGTTTAAAAAATTATATCATGATCTAATGAGGGGAAAGCGCCACGAAGTGTCTTCCGTTCTTGACCAGTCTGATATGGATAAAGGTGAATCATTTTCAATGGATACATCCCAGGAAGCTGTTACACCTAAGCCTCAAAATGTTGAAATATCTAACTTTGAAGTAATGTACAAGGAGGTTGAAAAGCAATTAGAAATGATAAAAGAAGAATATAAGACTTATAAAGAAGAAAAAATTACAAATGAGAGGATGTTATTTGAACAGATAGATAATATGAGACAAGAAATTTCGAAACTAACTGCAGCCAATAGTAAATGTGCTTCCACTTTAGAATATAATAATGAACGTCTTAGAATATTACAAACAAATATAACTACTTATAAGAAACAAATTCAATCATTAGAAGAAAAAAATAAGGCATATAATTCAACAATAGCTAAGCATGAAGTTTCATTGCAACATCTTAGAGATGAAACTTTAAATGCTCAAGGTAAACTTGCTGCTGCCGAAATTCAAATAGAAAATTTAAATACGAAGAATAAACTATTGAAAGATACAGAGTTACGTCTACAGACTGAAAAGGAAGTTTTAAATAGGGAACGTCAGGGACAATCCTTATTATTAAAAAATCTTGAATTGATAAAAGCAAGTCTGGAACGTGTAGAGGCAGAAAACCGTACTAAAATCGAATCAAGACTAGATGAAGCAACAAGAGAATGTGCAGCTTTAAGAAGAAGACTACAGGAAGAACAAGATCGGTTTAGAGAACTAGCAGCTCATCTTGAACGCCAAACAGAAATTGCTAAGTCAAGAATGCAAGAAGAAAAAGATGCCGCTGATGTATTGAGAAAAGAAATGCAACAACTGAGAGAAGACTTAGTGGAAAAAAATAAAAACAATGAAGAACTTGCTAAAAAATTACGAGCAGCTTTAGCGCCAAGCAATGACAGTACTCTTGACTCCATTAAGAAAATAAAAGAACTAGAAAATAAGTTGTCTGATAAAGATAATGAAATTTCTTCACTTCTTGAACAATTAAATAGAGCCAAAGAACATGTTAAACAGTATTGTGATATATCGGAGGAGGCTGAAAAGGAACTTAAAAATCTCAGTAAAGAGTATGAAGATTATAAAGTTACTACAACAGCAAAACTGGAAGAGAATGCAAAGAAGTTACAAGCCCTGGAAGACAAATGTTCTGAACTTGAAGCAGAGCTATCACTACAAGCTAATGGTGAATATTCTACAATGAATTCCTCTCTTAAGAACGAATTGGTGGCGGTCAAGGAAGAATTAAATAATGCTCTTTCAAATTACGAAAGTTCTCGTAATGAGCTTGATATTGCACGGGCAGATATTAACAAATTATCAGAAGCTGTTCAAAAGGCGGAAGAAAAATATAGTCATGAAATGATATTGCATTCTACAGATATACAAACGTTAACCCAAGTAAAGGAAGATCTATCTAGAGTGCAAAATGAACTCAATGAAATGGTAGCTTTAAAGAATACGACTATTGAAAAAATGGAGTCGCAAAAAGCCTCGTGGATGGAGAGAGAAAAAATGCTTGCATCTGAAAATGAACAACTAATTCAACGTTTGAAAGATCTGAATGATCAAAACTCCTTATTACATGATCAAATCCAAGCTTTGGGTACACAACTTTCTGTTACCCATGCATCTCGATCATTTTCAGAAAGCATGAATGAATCTGGAAATGATTCAAATGTTAATGTATCTATGAGTGAAGATGATGGAAAATCTTCTGAACAATTATTCCAAATTGTCAAGTTCTTACGAAAAGAAAAAGATATCGCTATTGCTAAATATGATATAATACAAGCCGAAGCAATGCGACTACGATCACAGCTTGAAATAACTGAAAAACAACTAGATGAATGCAAATTGGCTCTGGCAGCAGAAAGAGAAAGATCAGAAATAGGTATGGTTACTGTCAATAAACAATCTGATATTCTCAGAAAAGTGGAAACACTCAATGCTATTACTGATAGTAACAGAATCCTCAGGGAAGAAAGAGACACATTGTCGAAACGCGTCGAAGAACTTTCAACACAAGTAAAATTATTAGAGGAACAACTTGTTCCTTTACAAGAAAAAATATCAGACTTAACTTCAAAGAACGAAACATTGCAATCAGAAAATACATCTATAAAGGGAGACTGTGCCCGATGGAGAACAAGAGTTAATGCATTAGTGGAACGTGCGAACAAAACCAGCCCCGAGGATTGGAAGCGTTTACAAAACGAAAGGGAAACATTGGCAAAAATGCTTACCAATGAAAAAGAAAGTCTCCGTAAAGTAACGGAAGAATTAACGGCTATAAAAATAGAGAAAACTAAATTAGAAGAACAGACTATGGCTTTATCTCGTCAACAAAATGTCCTTATGGAAGAAAACAAGAAACTTAATGAAGAATTACAAGTGCTCAAGGAGGATATGGCCAGAGTTACTGAAGAGTTAGCTAAATTAAAAGCTGAAAATAATTCCGTTTCTGACACTAACACAAAACTAACTGAAGAGCTATCCAACAAAGAAGCTTCATTTAATGATATTAAAAACAAGGAAATGCAAATACGAAAGATTGCTAGAAAATATAAGTTACAATACGACGAATTAGTAAAAACCGTTGAAGAAGAAAAGAAAAAGAACGAGGGCGATGCAGCAGCCGCAGGTGCAGCAGCCGCTGAAAGTTCCAAAAAGATTGAAGAACAGTTAAGTGAGATACAAAGTCAGTTGGAAGCTGAGAAGGCTAATAATGAGAAATTAAAACAGGAATTGGAAACCTTAAGAACTGCCAATATGGATAAAGAGGAGAAGGCTAAGCAAGTCTTGAAACAAGCTAAAAACAAAATTGTCCAACTTACCGAGTTGAAAAACGTATTAACTCGTGAATTAGATGAATCACGTTCAAAAATAGATACAATCGAACAGAGCACTAGGGACGAACAAGATGTAAGATTAGCGCTTATAAAATCCCAATATGAAGGACGCCTATCTCGGCTGGAAAAAGAGCGAGGAGAGGTACAGGCTGAACGAAATAGAGAAGTTGAAGCTTTGATGCAGAAAGTAAATATGTTGCAAAGGCAATTGGCTAACCAAGCATCAGCTTCCAAACAACAGGCTACTTCAGATAAGGCAACTACCGAACCTCCAACAGCAAATATTAAACCCATGGCAGGTGAGATGATTTTTATATGTAATTATTGAAATTATTTGATATGAGTTTATTAATGTCATTTAGAAAGTACAATACAATAATTGCTCTTACATTAAATATTTGATTTCTTATTTTATTATTAAAAATATTTCATTACAATTCTGTTGTTGAGAAGCCAGATTTGGTTTAACCAGCATATTTTATATTTATCACTTGCTTCTTTTGTAAGTTAAATGATAATAATCAGCTATTTATTTATTACTCTTGGATTATATCAGATAAACGTTTTAAAATATAGGTGTAGCGCAACAGAGTGTGTCTGGGAGCAGGCGTGGTGGTGAAACGCCACTTGCGTCCATCAGGCCGATGGCGCAAGTCGGACCTACGGCGCCGCACGATGCGCACACAACTGAATACATGCCCGCGTCTTCCTCACGACCTCTCACACGTGCTGCTCTTGCTGCTTCCACCGCACCGCCGGAATCGACGCAGGTACTGGTTCATAAACAATTCATATTATGTTATTCCTTGATTATAAATGTAATTTTAATTGAACGTGAGATTTGAGTAATGAAGTCATGAAGTCGTTGGTTTTTGTAAATTTTGTTTTTGTTGTTTGTAAAAATTACTCATTCGTTTCTAGTGTCATCTAATTGATAAGCAAGCAAATAGTATTATTAAAACTCAAGGCTTCATCAGTAGCAATTGTTAAACTAAGATGGAAAGGTGGTGGGAGGAAAACATATTATTGGTTTCATACAAAATTTCGATTTTGTTATCCTGGTATAATGAATCACGCACCACACATCATAACCAAGCATCAAAACATAAAATTGCAGCTAGCTAGAATATATAAAGGTGGGTTTATGATTTTACAGGATATGGACACCAGTGAAGCTGGAATGGGCAGCTCAGGCTCCAGTGATAGTACAACACAGTCTACAACACATTCCCAAGCCCCTCAACAGGTGTGTACAGTGTAAAAATACTTATGTAATGACGATTCGAAAGTGCTACTAAATAGTAGTCTAATTGAATAAATGAATGTTTGAGTTTGAGTTTGAATGTTTTGCAGGATAAAAATTAAAGGCGAAATTAAATTAAAGGCGAAATGTATATCTTATATCTATGCTTGTTATAATTTATTTTTAGGCGGTCGCTCTCGTACTTCCACGTATCGAACAGCCGAGTGGCGCCAGTTCTGGCTCGTTGAGCGCCGCTGCGAGTTCACCTGCCGCAGCCGCTGCACCTGCACAGCCAACTCTTCCTACTCCAGCTCCAGGTAAATTATTAAGAATTAAATGGCATAGGCTGTGTCATAAATATAACAATTTAATATTAGATGGATTGATGTCAATAATTTAAAACTGAAAACATTCAGCCATGATTTTAGAAATTTTCTATTTTCCTTACAGCAAGCGCAGGGAGCGCTGCAACAGTGGGCACTGGTCAAGCGTCGAGTGTGAGCACTTCGCACGCGACCGCCGTAGTGAGCACGTCGCACGCGGCCCCCGTGGGCACTTCGCACTCGGCGCCCATGGTCACCACGTCGCACACTGCGCTCGGCGTCAGCACGTCACACTCGGGCGCCGGCGTCAGCACGTCACACGTCGCCCCCGGTGTTAGCACGTCACACGTGGCTCCCGGTGTCAGCACGTCACACGTCGCGCCCGGCGTCAGCACGTCGCACGTGGCCCCCGGCGTCAGCACGTCCCACGCTCCGCCCGGCGTCAGCACATCTCACCCGCCGCCTGATGCTCGCCCGCAAAAACGACGCTTACAAGCCAGACCAGTCACGGCTAAGCGGACGAGAGTACAAGTAACTATCTATGAGTTGATTTTTCTTTTAAAGGTCTCTAAGAACTTCCCTATCAATAACAGTACTATCTACACAGTTATATAGACCATTGATTTGTTATAAATTTGTCAATGAGCCAAAATTGCTTCATTTATTTTATTATATTGATTTTTCAAACAAACCATATTTTTATTTATGGATGAAATGTTAGGGTTTCGAAAGATCAGTGGAGGTTGAATATCAAGTGCCGACATCGTCTCGCTGCGACCAAGACGATGAAGGGGTGATCGTCGTCGATTCTGAAGAGGATGATGAAAGATGTTCCGGGACTATGTACAGGGTAATCATTGCTTGATATTAAAAATACAAGATTCAATTTATTACTTTATTTTGCTTGAAGTTAGTTCTTTGATTAATAAATTTATTATAGAACTTAATATATTTACATTCTATTCACCTGCTAATTATTGACTGCACATTAATTATGGAAAGTTATAGAAGTTAAAACATTATTTTTCTTTTTAATTAGGAAGGTGAGGAGGATGAAGAAGATATGGATGAAGAACAAGAAGTCGAGGGCGGGGAAGAGGAAGAAGAAGTAGAAGGGGATGATGGAAACAATGACAATCGACAGGTATGTGCTCGCTATATAAATATATAAAAATTTGAATATTTAGTATATTATTTTAATTAAAAACACATCACGCGCGCGGGTGTAACCGCGCAGCACAGCTAATACAATCCCCGTCCGATTAGGGCCCTTCTGGCCTCCTCCACTCAAGCGACAGGCGACAGCTCAAGCCGAGGTTCCTGGTCCCCGTGGCGGGGGGACGCCCTTGTGCATGTCGCTACCAGGGTGAACCTTCAGTTCACCCCCGCGTCCGCGTTAAAATGTAGAAGCCCTTCTGGCTAACATTGAGAGACACCACACAAAAAAAAAAAAAGCTAATACAAAACTTTAAACTGATATTGAAAATACTATAGTCTATACCTAATGAGTAAAATAACAATAATAATATACTAATTAAAAATAAAACGAGAAATATTCATAAAATTTACATCAAACACTCCCGTATATTTAGTATGAAATATGACTATTCCAAACATTTTAAATGATGGGTTTTACTTTTTTATTTGATTTTGTTCTTTAATTAGTTCACAAATTTTAATGAAAGTTCATTTAGAAACTGTAAATAGAGCTTGATGTGGAATACAATGGTATTCCAAAACAAGGATGTCATTTCGAACATTTGCTTTGAATACAAAATGTATGGGAAATAAATTGTATGAATGTGCGTTTCATGTAACATTTTTGGATATTTCTCGTTTTATTTTTAAAAAGTTATTGTTGTCATTTTACTTATTTGGTGAAGTACTTTCAATAGTTTTTTACATACCAACCTGGTTTTATTAATAATTTATAATTACTTAGCATTAACTAAAAAATATTTTCATATTTACACCAGAGGCGGCTCGTGACAAAATTTTATGGGTGTTCACTTGAAATAAAACACTGAAAATACATGGTTTAAAGCAGTACATTTATCAAAAAAATTACTTATAAAGGAAATACATACGTCTTTCTTTTTGGTGTGCAAAAATATCTATAACTTAAAGCGACAAGACATTCGTAAATATCTGTTGTTGCTTCATCACAACCACACAACCACGGTGTTTTCACATGTTGTTCAGATTTAAACACACGCGTATATGTTTTCGTTTTTGTCGTACATTTTTGCGTAAAATCAAGTTCAGGCCGTGGCGGTCCCTTAGCTTTACATTCAAGCCGAATTTGTAACGTTTTATCACACTTTTTAATGAACGCCACATTATAATTATTGTTCATTTTAACACTCACAAGTAATACTGATAACTACAGGCTATTTCAACACGTATTTTATAATTTTAATTAGAAAATTGCATGAATCGCGCGGGTGCTTTGAAGTTGACTCGAGAGTCGAGTGTTTGTTTATATTATAGACGTGGCAACTGGCAACGTCGCAATCGCTGTCCTGCCGGGCGGTGAAAATGAACCGGCAACGTTTGCGGGTGCGGCGCACCGAATTTTGCTACTTTTCCATAGAAAATCTTTTGTTTCACGCGCAGGGCTCTGGCAAAACCCTCTCTTTCACTCCTATTGGATTTCGTATTAGGAAATGTACTAAATCTTTTTTCATTGGAGCGCAATCGTGAGCGCTCCGCTTCGCGCGTTACATAATACAGTAGGTATTATACAGGTGTATGGGATGATGGAATGATGGATATATTCATGGGTATTAACAGTAGTTTTAAAGATTACGATTGATTTTAAATAGTAATAATTAATGTTAATAATTAAATTAAGGAGTATGATTTTATTATAATTATTTATGGGAGTTCACTGCACCAGCGCTCCTTAGGGCGAGCCGCCTCTGATTTACACATCAACAATATAATTGTTACGTACTTAAGGGTGTAATCATTGTTTTTCTATAAGCAGCACACAAAACTAGTTTTTTATGTTGCCAAAATTTCTTAGAAATATACGTCTATCGTCATAAACAGCCGTCTCGCTATTACAAATAAACCCATTACCCATGGAAATACATATATATTATGTCTATATTTCCGTGCCCATTACCCTAGCATATTTACTTTTTATTAAATTTTTTTTGCTATCTGCACTTTTTTGCGATGGATGACGTCACGCGGCTGTTATTGTGACAAGGTTCCATCGCAATATCACCGCGTGGGGCTTATATCTATATGTTGTGTGTGTAGCAGGAGTCTCCCTTGCAGTCGCCCGAGGCGGGGTCGGGCGGCGAGGCGGGGTCGGGCGGCGGGTCGGAGGGCGCGGACGAGGCGCAGCGCGAGGCGGACAGCGAGCCCGCGCCCGCGCACCAGCAGATCGAGGCCATCAGCAGCGGCACCGAGCGTGAGTCACACAATACAGGCTTAGAGATGGAGTAACGTGGCTTTTGATGTGGTAGAATATTCATTTTAATGAGTTTCTTGCCGGTTCTTCTCCATAGATACTGCTTTCCGAATCGGTGGTAAATGTTAAAAATATGTAATGACTATTGGAAAGTGCTTCTAAAAGAAGTCTAATTGAATAAATAAAATATATTTGAGTTTGAGTTTAATGTTGGATTGTAATATGCATATAAATTCTTTTATACCGCAAATTTGCGTTATTTATTTAAAAAAATATGGTATAAACTAAACTGTGTATGCGACGACACGACGACATTTAAGTTAATACATAGATATTAAATATAACATTAAAATGTGTGTAGCGTTGTAAGTAAAAAGAGTTTAAAATATTCCCTCATAATCCACTTAAGTAAATATGAAACTAAGCAACTATGAAAATAGATATGGAAATTTGCTGCATGCAATTTTTTTATTAATAAATAGTGTGCATTAAACAATTTATTTATACTGATAATCTTTTCAGCGAGCGGTGCATTGTCAATTGGAGGCAACGGCGGTGATGACGGAGACGACAGCATCGTACCTTCCACACCAACACTTTATGTGCCAAGACGAAATGATGGGTAAAAGTTGTTTGCACATATTCCAGATATCATTGAAAAACTATACACAGATTTTTTTTTACATAAATAAAGGCTTTGCATTATTGATCAAATATGACCCCTTAAAACATACAAACACATGGACACTAACTTAATAATGTTTATATTTACAAATAACATTAAATGCTTATATGTATGTACTTGTAAGTTGATGATCACATCTAACTGGTTGTGCAAACGCCAACTTATAATACTTGCAAATGTAAGCACCTTTTATCTGACCCGAGAGGTTACCCCGACGGAAATACGATGGGTTGAAGGTATAGTGTACAGCTGTCTGTCTGTGGGCATCGTAGCACCTTTGATTTCTTTCTCAATATATAAAACGCAAAAGTGACTGATCTATCAACACACAGTCCTAACCTATTATTATGTAGGCTAGACTAGGAAATAATTAATAATAAATTCTTAATGGGAATAAAAGTTTGTACCATGAATGACCACGCGGGCGAAGCTGCGGGCAACAGCTAGTATAATGGCCGGTTTACAGGGCCTTAGCACTTAGATACCAAGTGCGTGTAAACCGGCCATATTAATACCCTATGAAAATGATGACGGGAGTTTTAAGTTACATATTTTTGTTTTTATTTAATTTATTTGTTCTTCCTTTTGAACTAAACTGTTTGGAGACCAATATGGAACGCGACAGCATACATAATGATATGATGTATGAGCGGGTTGGCGCGGAGGCGATATTCATTTTATACGAACTGTTTACTTTAATTTTTTAATTTTTTACTATATATGTGTATAGGTTTGGTGAAGCGGTAGTATCGCCACTAGGCGGTGCGGAGACGACATCTTTTTCACACGAATTGTTTACTTTTGTTTTGTACTACGATATATTATTATGTGTATTGCTAGGTTCGGTGAAGAAGTATTATTGCCGCTGGGCGGAGTGAAGGCGACATTTCTCTTGCATACGAACTGTTTACTTGTTGTCTTTGACATGATTTGTTTAATTTTATTTTGTACGTACGTTAATACCAGGTTCTGTGAAGCTGTAGTATCGCTGGGAGGAGTGGAGGCGACATCTCTTTCATACGAACTGTTTACTTTCGTTTTACTGCTATTTATGTGTACTATCAGAGTGAAGCAATAATACTTTCGATGGGCGGCGCGGAGATGTCTTTCCTTTTATATGAACTGTTAACTTTGCTTTTCTGCTTTTAATGTGTGTTGTCAGGTTTGGTGAGGTTGTTGAATTGCTGATGGGAGGCGCAAAAGTGACATACCTTTCAACTGTTTACTTTTATTGTATTGTTATTTGTGTGTATAACCAGGTCCTGTCAGGCGGTAGAATCAATTTTAGGTTGGAGAATGAAACCCCTTTCACACGAACTGTTGACCTATGTTTTGATAAGTGTGTATTACCAGGTTCGATGAAGCGATAGTATTGCTGCTGAGCGGTGCCGAGGCGATATCTCTTTCATACGAACTGTTTTTTTTTAATGTTGGAGCTAATAAATGGGCAGGTGGGTCACCACCGCCTATAAACACTAGTAACACTGGAAGTGTTTTGAAGTGAAATTTCATTAGGCGCGTTGAGAGTAAAATTTCTAGATCGTGTCATGACAATACCGTCACGTCATGAAGTAATGCGACGATTTTGGTATATTTGAATCTTGTCAAAAAGTTTCACTTCTGACACGTGTGCTCGGCACACACGTTCTTTTTTTTAGCCTTTTATTTAAGTTGGTGTTCGTGTGCAGGTTCGGCGAGGCGGTAGTGTCGCCGCTGGGCGCGGAGGGCGCGGGCGAGGCGGGCGGCGCGGCGCGGTTCACGTTCGCGGAGGCGGGCGGCGCCGCCTCGCACCACGACACGCACGCCGACCTCGCCGCCGCGCTGCCGCCGCCCGCCGCGCACTCCGCGCACCCACGTGAGTACCTTACATACAGTGCTGGACGTACAATTAGAAACACCTAACGCGATGAATTAGTTATCAAATTTATTGAACATATGTGTAGTAACGTGGACGTATAATAAGAAACACCTAACACGATGAATTAGTTAACAAATGTATTGAACATATGTGTAGCAACGTATTCAAAATTAAGCATTATTTCATACTAGCTTTCCGCCCGCGGCTTCGCCCGCTCAGTCAAAGATAAACCCGCATAGTTCCCGTTCTCGTCGGATTTCCGGGATTGTGTCATTTTCCCGTGATAAAAAGTAGCCTATGTCCTTTCTCGGGTAAAATATCTCCATATTAAATTTCATGAAGATTGGTTCAGTAGTTTAGGCGTAATTGAATAACAGACAGACAGAGATAGTTACTTTCGCATTTATAATATGTATTAGTATGGATGTAATAGAACATCCGTTTTTTGTTTTTTGTTAATTTGTTGTCCAGACTGCCAACACTCGCAAATCAGACTTCAATTAAAATTGTTTTTTTTTTTTTTTTAAACTAGCGTTTGATTAAAATTATGCAATTTCTTATAATTAACTTATACTTAAACTAGATAAACGGGTGTTCTATTACACATGAAATAATGCTATCTCTAATGTTTAATTAAATACATTTGATGACGTCCTAATTCATAGTGTTAGGTGTTTCTTATTATATGTCCACCACTGGTTGTACCTGGTTTGAAAGAAAAAAAGAATTTATTGTCCTCGACAGAACTAGACACAACACATAAACCAGTTACAAAACATAAAACTAAAATAAATAATCACAATACTGTGCTCATAATTCGATGACAAAAGGGATTGTCTCAGCTAATACTTGTGACAACGTTCGAAAATCAGACTTCAATTAATTTTTTTTTATTGAATATGGTCTGTGTGGACGTGGCTTTGCCGTGTTCAGCGACAATGAACCTATTTCATTTTAATTCAAATATTATTCACACACAAAGTTATGTATATTATACGCCACTTACGTTTGTATTCTGTAAAACACGAAATTTGCTAGATATTTTTATGAAATTTAAAAGTGTTCGGAGTATAACGTCCAATTTACAAGGGCAAAAGACATGTTACTAGTAACCTTCCAGAAGAACTAGATAATGTTTACTTTCACCACAATTCAACAAAATTTGATACTTTCACAAGAAGTCGACTAAAGTTGATTCTTTCACCACAATTCGACAAAATTTGTTTTCAATTGCAAACCCATTTTCGTATCAATAAATGAAAGTATGATAATTAATGCGACATGTTTTGAAAAGTCACCAAACTGTATTCAAGTTAAGAAAGTGACCCTTTAAAATATATTCACTTTCACAATTATTTATTTTAAATTTTCAAATAAGATGTAAAATCGTGCATAATGCTTAGCACTTGGCCTTGTTTAGGAATTACTAATCAAGGTCTATATAATCGTATAGCATTATCCAATTATTTTATATGACATGCGATATGTTACCAACATAGCTTGGGTTATAATGTAAGAACTTAACGCTAGTAATATCCACTAAATATTAATTATTGAATATATTTCGTCAAACTACTGTCAGGTGTTTAAATACAGAGTTTAATTTTCAATTAAAACACCCACATAGAAATAATGAAAACAAGAAAATTTTAATAAAGATATAATAAATGTAGAGAACAATTGTTTCTTAAATGCCTTGTAAATTATTCATGAATATCTAATTATGTATGAAATAGGTTCAATTTTGAAATAAATTAAATATTTAAAATGGTACATGAATAAATGATAACCATTGTTTGAATTAATAATAGGAGGCGATAGTAACGAATCCCGTGAATGGGAAGAGTCAAGAAATGAAGAAGAGGCTGCCGCAGTGAGCTCACAAGGAAGCGAACCTTCATCACCACAACAGGTCAGGATTTTCATGGTCAAATACTAATATTCTATATTTGATATTTTTTTTTTAGTATTTTTTTAGTCTTATCATTCAGAAGCTTTTTATTGTAATTGTCAATTGTCATACTCGCTTGCTATTGTTTAGGAACTATCACTATCCCAAATACATCACATATTTTTTTGCAAAATAACTAAGTAGATTTTAAGCAGCTGTGTAAATAAACCTGAAATGAATACACTTTTTTGTAAAATTTGGTATTTTTATTGAATTAAATATAAATTACTCTTTAAACGGTTCAAATATTAAAACTCATAAAGTCATTGACCATTATCTGTATAATTTATGTCACTTGAGAAATAGAATGGTATTAGAAGTAAATTGAAACACGTGTATCATTGAATGAATGAATGAATGAAAAATACTTTATTGCACACTTAATACAGGATTATAAACTAAGAACCATACAAGTAACAACATGTACAGAGGGCGGTCTTATCGCTGTAAGCGATTTCTGCCAGACAACCCGAAAATTTAGAAGGATTACAATAATTATGGTGGTGGTGCATTACAAACTTAAAATTTTGATATGAACTAAAAGAAAATGAATAATAAATAATAAATAAATATAAAATATAATTATAACCTAAAGAATAAATATACATAAATAATAAATCTATAAATAAATACATCATAATATATATATTATATATAAATATATACATACAAATATATACATACATACATACATGTGAAACTATAAAAAAATATGGGCAAGGAATAAATTGAGTTAAGTAATTAAAATAGGTAGTTATAATATAATTAAGATTACAATTGAGATAGATATTGCTTTAATGCATTTTTGAACACAGTTATTGACTGAGCACGTCTTATCGATTCTGGAATAGAGTTCCAAAGGTTGATTGCAGTCACAGTGAAGGAAGAATGGAAGAAATTGGATCTGTGGGTAGGGATCATTATTTGATACGTTAATATTTGTGTCAACTCTTTAATCGTCAGTACTGTACTGTGACGTCACAAATGAGCACGAATTGAATCTAGAATTGCAATTATAATGTTGTTTAATTTTGTAATAAGTCACTAATTCCTGTACCAGAGATTAACTATGCTCAGTTCATTTATCCTGAAGCCTTGAAGAGATCCATATCGTCTTTTTGTGCGTATCTAACTAAATTATGTGTACTCGATTGTTTTTTGTTATACAGTATAGAACCTAAGGTTTAAAATTTGTATTAAATATAAAGTGTTCTATTATATTCTAAGACAATTCCCGATTCCAGAAAGGATGAATTCATGTATTACAGTTAATTTATTAAGCTATTGCATAGCTTCTATCGCGGGCCTTGAGCGCGGGGACCGAATTCAAAAATTCCGTAACGAAAAAACCTCACGCTCCCCACTCCGACGGGCACGGTAGTGTGGCTTGAAGGCATAGCATGCAATAGCTTTACCGCGGCAGTCCCCGAGTGCCACACGTCTTTTTATTACACGCTTTTTATTAGCTTCACCTGTATGTTTGTATGTTTGTTTGGAACCGACTTCTTTGGGCGCGATTTTGACCCACTTTAAACGGCCAGATTTCGTTCAAACTTTGTAGATTTATTGAGAACCGATGACAATACACTAATTTGGTAAAATTATTCCATTTTTAAATTTGCAAAAAGCGTGTTTTTTAGTTTTTTTAAACTATTATGTATTTATTTAAATTATACATGTTTGTCAGCAGGTAGCGGAGGAGGGTCGCGAGGCGGAAGCGAGCGCAGCGCCGCGCCGCGCGCCGCACACGCCGCACTCGCCGCACACGCGGTGGATGCGGGCCGCCGGTATGTACTACACGCACTACATATGTAACTAACAATATATGGGCAATGCTGCCTGACATAAAGAAATAAATAAATAAAAATAAAATATGTACACATTGAGAAATAAACTAATTATTTATTCCAACACACAATACACCCTATGGTCCGGGAGCCAGCAGCAGATTTTATGACCAAGTTCCTCTCAAGCGGTAATTAGTAAAATGCATCAAAGTATAGTATTATGAAGCCTCGTGAACGTCAGCTGGAGCTCGGTTGGGGGGAAGAGCGGTTGTAGCCTCCCGTATCAGCTGACGGTTTTTCCACCAAGATACAGCCAGCTGACATATATATTTATCCACAGTTACATATAAGGTATCATCAGGTAAATTTTTGTTTGAGAGGAAATAACGGAAAATAAATTTTTCTTTAAATTTAACTTTCATGTTGGAGACACCAGCTGACGTATAATACACCATGTTGTAACCAGCTGACTATTTTTTTTCGTTGAGATATTGGGTTAGCTACAATTTGACAAATTTTTAGCTGAGAGGAAATGAATGAATGAATGTATTTTTTTTCCTATGTGCGTGGGAGGCACCCCCCCAACCGAGCGCCAGCTGACGTTCACGAGGCTTTATAATACTATACTCTCATGCGTCTGACGAATTATCTCTTGAGAGGAAATAGTTAACCAAATTTGCACCTGGCTCCCTAACATCTTACATCTTACATCAATCCCATACATTGCGGTTTCTATGTTACTTTCTAGCGTTTTAGCCTTTTGTCTAGTCCTGCTATTATACATAATATTATATGCGCATGACAATAATATGTCAATTTAATGTGTCTACAGTTTCGCGGCTACTAACTTTGCGCTCATTGGTCCATTCAAGGTCTCAACTCTTATGACCTTGCTCCAAAAGACGTATACATATTGATTTAACGAAAAAATAGAATGAATCTACTTACCTTACCGAATTATATTAACATAATTAATGTTTAAAAAATGCGTTCTTCATCTATTTTGAATAAAGTCAATCGAGAGCAAAACGTCTCACATACCCAAAATTATGATAGGTTGTATTTTACAGACCTTGTCACATGGATAGCAATATCAAATACCTATGTACATATATATATATATATATTTTTTTTTAATTTAAAATTTTTGTTATCCCAAGGGCAATTAAAAAAACAAAATAATGTTTTCCTGATTGCTTCTCAACTAAAGATATCTAAATAATTCATTCAAATAAGAAAACCAGGAATTTAATTTTAGACTTGTCATGGTTGTATACTGATTTTACAATGTTTTTAATTGAATGTCTTCATATAATATATACTTCCTACGTAAATTCAAAATTATACCAGGTCTACCACATTGATTTTAACCAACAAAATTATTCTGTAGCTCGTCTTGGCTCTACTTGTCTAAATCCTAGATAAAAACTAAATAAAATGTAGGTAGCCTATGAGTTATGACACTCCTTTCTATTGGTGAAAGAATTTTTAGAATCAATTCAGTCAATCCAGAAAATACCCCCAACAATGTCACAAATTTAGAAAATTTACCTGTTTATAGTATTTAGGATAGAAAAATACTCTTAAAAGTTCAAAAATGAAAGAATATAATGTTCAAAAATGAAAGAATATAATGAAAGAATATTCTGTGTATAACACTCAAAATAACAATTATAGATAAGCCAGCATATCTAAAATTCTGAAACATCATACATATTAACTAATAACTTTACATATTTTTATTTTCAGATAGTGAAAGTGGGCCCCGCGGCCGGGGAACGCGGCCGAGAGGTCGCCCCTCCCGTAGATCACATGGCTATACAAGGTTCTGAGGGCAAGATGCTCTAAGAACCCTTAAAGACTTTATTTTTTTGTTTGGTATTAGGTACTTTCATCTTGCTAAACATTCCCAACGCCATTCGTGCGTGGGAATCAGTAGATATTTATGATAAAAAACTATAATATGATTCGTGTTTGCAAGGACTGAATTATTACGGTGAAACTTTATTAAAATTGAGTAATTAACAACAATTATATGTTAACTCCACTACATTATCCAACCTGCCGTGAAAAAAGCAATAGTATACGAATTAAGATTATTTTGTTGTAATATATTTATATCCTTTAGCAAGTCGGACTAATAATAGTGGTGATAAAGAGCCCAAGTTAATATATTCTCCATTGTAAAATTAGAAACAAGTTCTTTACAAATTCATTACTTACATAGATGTTTTCATTTCAGTCTTCAAAGATATAAAGATTGGTAGATTGGTTGAATTTAAAAATTTCCACAATAGTTATTTTATCTAAAATAATATATTTACGCACTCTTCGCCTCTGTATGTCTCTGGTGACTGACGATTTGTTAAAAAAAAATATTAATTGGACTAGTTACTCACCACTGTTGTTTATTTTTATTTTCTTTTAATTCGAGTCATGTTAGTAGGTAGTGTAATAAAAAGTTAAGGGCTAGAAAAGTGTTTGTGACTAATTGATAAGAAAAACTCCGTGAGTTTGAAAAACATAATTCTTGCAAAGATTATTGCCTATTAATAAGAAACAGTATAGCAGATCATTTGATATACTTTATCTGACTTTACATATAAAATTCATTCAATAAAGTATATCTATTGTGTTTGCAGTATTATACTACATCAAAATTGATTATTCAAGTGTCTTATTGTTAAATAAATAGCTCGAGATCCGTTACTGTTTATAATTTTTTACTTCAATCCATTTAACTAGTAGTATAGCATATGCTAGATTTAAGTAAAATAATAAATATCCAATGAACATTTCCATACTTTATAATTGTATTATTGTTACTTATCTAGAATAATAAAGTATATAATATAACAACCGCTTTCAATACACCCATTATTCCCATTTTTATGTCATATAAGATGAAAAGAACAGAATTAATGATAATTTGTAAGTGTATATTTTATAAATTAATAATAACCAGTTGTTGTCGCAAAGAAAGATTGTCATTCAACTATGTTCTGTGTCTATGTGGTCGCACTTAACTAATTGTATACGTATACGCAATATACTCAATATCTTTTATTATATTACAAGAAATAGGTAGTCTTTCATAGGTCAAGTGAAATCATAGTTCAACAGTTACTCATTTTATTATATACCTATTTGTTCTTCTGCACTTTTATATATTAAACGGATGATCACACTCAAAAAAATGGAATCAATTAACAGACAACAAAATGACCTAGGATGCTCAATTTTAGATAGTAACTAAAACCAGTGCTTACCCACACAACAAATCGCTTCTAAAACCTGTTAACGTCGCAATTTACGTAATGGCACAGAATACATAATATTATTTAGTACCTAAGTAATGGGGTACCTATTAAACCACAGAGCAAGTAATATAGTAGGTACCACTACCAAACTAAAGCCTGATGGTAACTAAAAATGTAGCTATAGACACCATAAATGGAGAAATCATGGGATAATACATTCCTGATCATTATAGTTACCTACTTAATCTATCGTAGGTAATTACAATTAGGTACGCAAATATGAGCAATTTTAAGTTAACCTTCAATCTTCTCATTTCAAGGCCACTACGTGACCACAACTATTTTACTGCCTATTTAGCCTTTTTGTCTTTCTTTAAACACAATTACGTATATTTTAAGATAGGTATACTTACTGTAGGGGTGCAAGACAACGTCAATGAAAAAATTTAGAATTTAGGCACCACAATTACAAATTTTAATTATTAAAGACAGAACATTTTAATTATATACGTGTGTCCTACTTTGGTACCGATCTACATATTGATCAAAATACGATAATCAGACCAGTTTTTCGCTCGCGTTGGACAATGGAATGATTAATTACAATATACCTATTGAATTAACTTATCCAATCCACATGGAAATCGTATACCTAGATAGTCTACGACTATGCTTTCTTTGTCTAGTACCTGTGCCCGGCCATATATCGGCCAGGTAGTTATTATGTGTGATCAATAAAATCTCATAAAATTGTATTTGAAATCTACCTACTATATTTTGCCTACCCACATTAGGTACCTATAATTTAAAATAAAAGGTTATTATATACCTACTCATTTTAGTGTTCTTTATATTACTAATAACATTCAATTTGAATAAAATTCGATGTACTTATGTTTATAAATTGGTTCATTATAGGTACAAAGATATGAAAACACGTTTTTGTTTTGATATCTTATTGAGTTTTACCTACCTGAACCTGATCTGTTATGAAAATATTTAGAATTTACAAGCCTATACAATATACATATAATATAAAATAGAATTATATATATTAATTAATAGAAGTCCTACATAATTATATTATGGTTTTTTAATTATTTATTTATTTTTTTTAGAAATGCATAGGTATAAGTGTGTAAGTAGGTATAAAACATTTTGATTTTGTATAAATCAAACTCAGGATGGTTTTAGAGTAATTTTTATTTTAATTCAGAAAGTGGTACAATCGCCATAGTACAAATAAATTGAAACAGTTGAATATTATCACATGGGTGAATAATATGCTACAACTATAATAACAATGCATATACAAGTCAGTGAGTGAAAATTGCAAAATAAAAATATTTATCACCATAATATAAACATAATACACCAATAATCTTAAGCCTTAATCCTAATTTCACCATATGGAAAGAATACTACAGATTAAAGTGAATTTATTATTTAAAAGAAAGAATTTAGTATCCATAAACATTTTCATCAGAGAAAGCGATGTACAGGAAAAAATCTTCGTCGTGATGTTCTTGATAGAGCGATCCCATTGTGGCAGATGTGGGTGGAATTACGTTGTTGACAAAGAAAAATAATGCGTCCTCGGGTCGTAAATGAATGCGTTTTCTGATCAAAAAGTAAAATTGGCCAACAGTTAAATCAGATGGTACTAAATATTTCTTCTTGTCGAGATCTCCAAGCCTAGCCTTCGGTGCTTTCTCCACAATTACTGGTACTCTGTCGGGATACTTTCTGCGAATTTTCTCACCTTCCGCCTTCCGTTTTTCAAAGGAATGTTCTTCTTTATATTGAAACTTCATTTTTACTACTTTTCACAATAATTTTCTAAATATGTAGTCAAACGAGTAAATGCGACTTGTTTTTTGTTTTTGCGTTATTGTTTTATAAATTCAATGACGCAATCAGCTGATATGACAAATAACAACAGTGAACAGACAATGATCGACAAATGGCGTCGCTGCGCGTCGATATTCAATAACAAGCACAGATAACAGAAAGAAAGATTTATATCAATTGAAAATAGGATTTATTATATACCTGTATGAACAGGTAGAAACTTTTTATCCACTTGTAAAAAAGGTTAATAAAAGACTCCTGCCCTGCCGCATGCTCTTAATACATCGTAATACATACTGATTAGGTTAATTTATGTTTATTCATGCTTTTGTCATTCATAATATTTTTTATGTGTCCGTATTTTATAAATTATACATATTTAATATTAAAATGATGCTTTACTTTTATTCGATAAATAAATGACAATGAAATTAAACCAAAATAGTATGAACACTTATTTATTATTCAATAGACGACAAATTTATATATTTTTTTTAATGGTAACTATACAATGGCATGCCAAACTTCCTTGAATTCAAAGCATAGCCAATTGCCAAACTCCAAAGCCAAGCTTGTCGGTGGGAAGCCGAATAATTTTAGAGCGTTATTTCGCTTTAATTAAGGCGTATTGTAAGGCAAATAATACCATTAGTCAACATCTTTTAATTAGTGTTATTTTTATTATAAAAAAACATCATGCGTAAAAGGAAGTCACTCAAGAAAGGAGATGATGATTCCGAGGGATCTGAACCTGGCGGTGAACCTGAAGAATTCCAAGATTCAGGTGAAGACTGGACGCCGGATGCCGATTCGGTAAAAACATCAAAATTTTGTTAAAATATATGATATGAGTTACCAAAAACATAAGCAAAATAGCTTTAGTGCTCTACAGTCGAAAGATAAATTCATTTGTATTTTTAAAGGTTAGGTTGTTTGCTGATAAGGTAATCGTTTGTATGCATTTGTAACACACAAATTCGTATTGGAAATTGACGTTTTTGAATAAATTTTGAAGTCTTCATTCTATCACATTAGGACTCAGGTGTTTTCTGATTATTCCATAGAATGAACAACCTGCTAGAGCGGGACGTAAACGTGGAAGACCTCCAATGAATAGCACTAAAAAAAAGCGCAAAAATTCATCATCAGAAGAAAGTGAAGGAGAAGGTGAAGAGGATGAAGAGGGGGAAGATGAAGAAGGGGAACTTGATGAGGAAGAGGGGTCTGATGACGAAAAGAATGGCTCTGACGGGAACAAATCAGATTCAAGTCAATCAAAGGACATACCAAAGCATTTCCATGTATGTAATCACTTGAACCATTCACTTTAGTATCGCCTCTGTCTCAATAATTATTTTGTATTTTTTTTGTATCAATGTTTTTGTTTATGACTATAGCATTTTTTACTTTTTTTTAGTCTGGAAACTTCGTTTTATTAAAATCTGATGTAAAATGGGAAGGAGATAAAGTAATTTCAAAACTGGATGAGCTTAATTTGTGGAAAATTGATGGAAAAGCTTTACTACAAAAATTTATTCCGATGGAATCAAATGGAAAAATCCTCCATAAATGCACATGTGTGGTAAGTTGACATTTTTATACACAAGTAACAATTACAAAAACGGCAAAAGTTAATAATTTGTTTTTCTAATGTTAATAACACTTACACATTGACTTGTTATATCTTATGAGCAGCAGTTACTAATGCTTTAATATTATTTTATGCTTAAGAATAACAAAAATATGAAACCCTTGAGAACAATCACTTGTAGGTTAAGTAATTGCTAAAAATATAATAATAAATTAAAGATGTGCTGAATTGGATAAAATATGTGCAGTTCCTCGTGCTAATAGATAGTGAATGAAAATGTGAAAGGAAATATCTTTTTTTTATATATATTTATGTTTTACACTTGTTCCTTTTCAGTATTCAGGGTGGAATGTTGACAACCGAGACAATTACTATCCTATAACTGAAATTTTGGACCGTAACCCACGCACAGACTCAAAGGAAATATGTGTAGCGTTAGATCTAAATGATCTTGTAAAAGTAAGGGACAAGTAAAGAGTATTACTCCAATTAGTTAAGTCTAAATGTATGAAATTAATTTTTTTCTTTTGGCACTTCATTCCAGATTACTTTGTGTAATTCATTTTTTTAAAATGGGAAATAAATGTTCAATAAAATTGTGTCTTGTAACTGTTCCTTGCCTAACAAATATGATTACTGGATGATTCTATTACTATGTAAATTGTTATGTTTAAATTATATTGCTTAGCTGACATATTTTTAATAATTCAAATGCAGGATTTTTTTTTGATTTAATTGCATTAGATATTTATTAAAAATGAAAACAATAATTATCAAGCAAAATCTATTACTAGTTTATTCTGTTTTATTTTCCTTACATAAATCTGTAGTATTTTTTAAAACTGCATACAGCTCAATTCAACAAGAGGATCAGAATCCATTATTCTTGATTTTTTCTCAATCTATACTAATATTATAAAGCTGAAGAGTTTGTTTGAACTACTGGTCTGCTTTGAAAATTCTTTTGGTGTTAGATAGCCTATTCATCGAGGAAGGCTGTAGGCTATATTATATATCATTACACTAAGACCGACAGGAGCAGAGCCGCTAAAAGCGCAGCTAATTACTATATATTTATGTTACAAATGGACAAAAATTTATAAGCTTTTTAAATACTCTGGTAAGTTGCAACATTTTGATTAAAAGTATCTTTAGTGTAAAGCTAACAGCTTTTATCAGAACCAAATGAGTCCTTGTAAATAATCTAGAACAAGTTAAGCTAATTTTTTACAAGTTAAGACTCAAATATTACAACAAAATCAAATATGAAGGTAACCGGAAAAAAGTTTTTTCAAATACCAAGAAGAAAATAACCTCATGAGGTCTCCAGCGAATCTTGCTAATAGAGAGAAATCGAGAATTTATAATAATATTACGATTATATTTTCCTACGAGTGTATAGGGCGTTATAACCACAAATAGAACAATATTTATGGTTGCCTACATCCGTACCGGTTTGTGGACTACATACCGGTTTGTGAGGTTACTTCGAGCGTTTTTGCGTGTTTGGACCCTTGAGCGGTCCCCTCAGAGTTAGCTCTGTGTTCGTTTGATGTAAATCCACCTTTACAGGAGTCAATAAAATTGACATCTGGCTATACTGATCGAAAATGTCACTTGTCAAAATACGCCAGTCAGTTGACAGTTCATTAATTCATTGGTATTTTGGAGATTTGTCAAACCCTTAAAAAATATTGCAATTTGCAAATCGTGATAAACTACAGACTGCCAATGCTATTTAAAATATAAGTGTATCATAAAATAAATAAATTCTTCAAAAAATAAACGTGATGAAAATAAAATTATAAGTATTTTATTTCTTGGTAAATATAAATGGGAACAAACTTAGCGAGCTTTCAATGTTTCGAAATTAGGTGAATAGTTTGTTTGTTTTAAATTCAACTCAAATATTGTTTTGTTTAGCAGCCTGTAAAACACAAAATGGAAAATACACAGGGTACGTAGCCAGTAAAATAAACTTGCAATAATTATATAAATAATTCATTACGACGATTCTTATTCATTTTACAGATCAAGATTGTGCAGTTTGTATGCAAAAATATAATCATCCAGCAAAATTACCTTGTGATCATATTTTTTGTTTTCTTTGTGTAAAGGTAAGTTGTTAACATGTTGTGTGTTATTTTTAATAAAATCTATATCGCGCATTGAGTTTATATTTAATTTAATTAAGTATACTTATATTTCTTTAGGGTGTTATGAGGAGAAATCACAACTGTCCAATGTGCCGTACACCAATTCCTTTAGACTACTTAGATAACCCTGTATTTATTAATGAAATAGAAAATGAAGTTGTTGAATTTGAAAATGACAAATACTGGTGGTATTATGAAGGAAGGGATGGTAAGTAATACATTTAATAATAGTTCAGATTTAAATAACCAATAGACCAAGAATATTTTATTAAGTATCATATTGATATTTCTACAGTAGAATAGTTCAGCGAGATTCATAATTGAATAAATTTCATTTGATAAAATATAGCATATAATTAAGGTACTTTTTATATTTTATTTTATTGAATGTCTTCAACAATTTTCTTTTTTACCATTATTTCACTATACTGCAATAGTAGTTATGTTTGTTAGTTTGTGCTTTTGAATAATTACATAAAATATTATTTTAAGGATGGTGGAGCTACGATGAAAGAAGTAATGATGATTTAGAATCAGATTTCAACGCAGGGAAGGCTGAATGTAAACTATTGGTAGCAGGTGCAATATATTGTGTTGACTTTAATTCAATGATTCAATTTCAACTTAATGATCCTGGAAGAAGAAGAAAAGTCAAAAGAGACACAATTAAACATCCATCTAAAGGTAATCCTTCTAGAAGTAATAAAGAGTTGGTAGATTATTACTGAAAATTTTAATTATTAATTGATTATATTTTAAAGGTATTGCTGGAATAAGAAAAAACATTCCTGCATTAAATTCAAATAATAATAATGATAATATCAGTGAAAATATAAATCAAATTTCACCTGCTGGCTCTCCGGAAAATGAAACAGATGTTGAACACGGTTCTGACACTGTTGTAGCAACACAAGCCAATGATATTGAAGCCATATCTCAAAGTTTGAGGTAAGAAATGACAAACTAAAATAATAAAATAATTTTGGACATAATATGTGTTTTAATCTATAACGCTGATGATTTATTATAAAACTGAAGAGTTTGTTTGTTTGAATGCACTAATCTCAGGAACTACTGATGCAATTTGAAAAATTCTGTGTGATAACCCATTTTTTGTGGAAGGCTATATTATATCATCACGTTAAGACTAACAGGAGCAGAGTACTGCGGGTAAAACCGCACGGCACAGTTATACTATACATAAACTATACATAAATTATAGTTTTCTGAAGATTTATTTTATTAATTATTTGTATTTTCCTGAAACCTAATTTCTTATCTACATGAGAAGAAAACACATTATTTAGCATGGTTTTTATACTATATTTATATCTTTTCAGTTTTATGTCAATACAAGAAGCAGAAACTCCTTCGAGTCCTTCGCCAGAAAACACATGATATCTTGTTTTAATGGATATCTTTTTATTTGCCTTTATATTGGAGATCTTCATAAAATTCATCTTATGAGGTTAAGGATGATACATGTTTATATATATTATTTACAAAACACATGCTGCAAAAAAGTATGTTTGTCCTCACGTATAAAAATTTAGTATCTAGTGAAATCTTGCAAAATTTCAATAATATATTTTTGCAACCAGTGTTCAAATCAAAGAGGTAGTAATAGGCATCATAATATTCTTTAGAGATCAACTATTAATTAGAAATTATTTAAATTTTTATATTTGAATAAATGTTATTGGAAAATAAGTTTTTTCATTTCAACCTTTGCCTTTAGTTTTTATTTACTTATGACAATTATTGCAATGTTGTTGGGACATTGATTCGGGACCCTGATTTCAGCCATTTATTTTCAAAATTTCAACTAGTATTAGGTATGCACATATAGCATGTTATTTTAATTTAAGATATAGCTAGTCCATTTTTTGTCAAAATTTTTCATTCTCTAGATTACTGTTTTAACCAACAGTTTATACCTTTATTCAATTCTGCTTTAATTCCTTTAACTCTTAAATAACCTGAAATCTGTCTAAGATTAGGTCCTATAGACTTATGTTAATATGATAAAAAAAACGAAAGGTATAAGAAAGGAAAAAAGTGAAAAATAAAAATGCATAGGAAAATATTGCAACATTGGACTAAAAATTAAATGCGCATTTAGGGGAGATGGAGAAATAAGTACAGAATGGATAAATTTTAAAATTAAGAATATAATTATTGTAAAGCATAAATTATAAACATACTTGCTAAATGCTAATCTATATGACATACCTAAATTTTACTCGCTTTTTAAAGGAGATAAAGGAAACAGTATCTATAATGGAAACTAAATTTAATTAAACTAATTTATCAATGTTGTATATATTGCAATGTCTACCATGGTCGCACTTTACTCTGACTTGCATGTGTTAATATCCAAGTGTTGTGTGGCTTAGGTGCCCGCAGGACTTGTTTATGTCTTGGGTGTTCTTTGCACATATTGTACAAGCGTTCTTGTCTATACACTAAGTAACAGGACCGGCATCTCCTTTGTACTCTTCCCTTGACTTTCAAAGTACAAACGGGATTTATAATAGGTAATTGTACTTGCAACAATTTTGCACTATTCAAGGTATCGTGGGCAATACTATAATTTGTAGCCATTGCATTTCCCAGGGCCTTGCTGATACCCGATACAGATTTAGCCAAAGTAAATAGTCTCTGCAACATCTATAAAAATAAAAATAAAAGATATGAATTTGCTTTGTACATGTGCATCAGTTTATAAATGAATATATGTATTGAAACGAAGGAATTTAACAAAATTTTAAAAGTTGATAAAATACGCACACTTGATAATAGAAGTCTAATGTATATTTCAAAAAATATAATTTACAAATTTGTAAATAACCTCATGAGATATTGCATTGGCCATTGACACTTGACAAATAAGTTGACATTTACAATTTACAAATGTTTGACACTGACAAACAGCCTTCTTTTTTATTCATTACTAGATTATTCAGCTTCTAGGTTTTTGAACATTTTGATTTGACCTACATACAAGATACAAAGTACCTTCAATAATTTGTGAACTAAATATGGAGGATAATAATAATAGAGTACATATACAAAAATAACTAAAAACATTTCACCACTTCTCTTATAAACTGTGAAACTGAAATCCTGTAATCTACAAATAATAATTGCAATAACGAAAAAATACGTTGGTGCAACCCATTTCACAGTCACTAACGCAGTAACGGTAACTTTTACAGTCACCGTTATTGTTAAATTGGACAATAATCTTATCTAGGTACACTTAACTAAAATATGGTGCACCAAGCCCTAAAGTCAGTCGGGAACAGCGACCCTGATAAAATATGAATTTTTTTTAATCTCTAGGAGTTGGTTAATCTCCCCATACTTCATGCAGACATTCTAATTTATTAATTACTAGCTTTCCACCCGCATGCAGCTTCGCCCGCGCAGTCAAAGAAAAACCCGCATAGTTCCCGTTCCCGTGGGAATTCCGGGAAAACCTATCCTATTTCCCGGGATAGATATACCAAATTTCATGCAAATTGGTTCAGTAGTTAAGGCGTGATTGAGTAACAGACAGACAGACAGAGTTACTTTCGCATTTATAGTATTAGTATGGATTTAATTCAGTGCATATATGTATATCGTCGAAATATGCTACTGGTACAACTGATCTTATCAGTCGTAATATGATCATTCGTAACTTGGTAAAATAATTATATCCGTGTTTAATAAGTGTTTAACGCTTTGTTAATTACTTATAGAAAAGGTCATATTCACATAAATCCTCTTACGAAAATATTGACACATGATATGTAAATATAAATATCAATCATCGTTATCATACGCAGAATGAAAGATCATTTTGTAAAATTTCAAAATCAAAATTGTTAATTGATGTTGAATTTGAGATAACGATAAAACTTATGTGGATCCGTCAAGTAAATTATTATCTGAAACGAGGTTTGATCTTTTGACCCGACAGCATTTAAGTAACAGTGATTGAAGAATACAGAATTATTTGGTGTCAGGAGGAAAATAGACGTGCGGACCACAATGAATTCATCCAACAATGAGGCAGTGCCGGGTTGTAATACACATAGAGTAACTAAGACTATTGTTACCTCACCTGAAATTTATAAGCCCGTTGGACCTTACAGGTAGGTTATTGTAAAATGTATTCCGAATTCCGATCTATATACATATATATTATGTATTTATATAGGTATCCAATGCCCATTGTTTTATATTGGAATTTTGGTTAAATTATCATAACTACTTAGTTACATTTTATTTCTATAAGTTATTTAACAATAAAGTAATTTCTCCTAGAAAAACTCAATATATACGATACCTACTGAGTAAGCATATTTTACTTCTGATATTTAACAGTATTTGCTAATTACTATTTTAACATAATATACGTACTTACAACGAAATAACAATTGATGTTTAAATAGCTAACCATTTACCTATATTAATTTTTATGTTTATTGTTAGATAAATAAAATATCTAAAATAAGTCTAACTTAGATGTCAAATCGAAGTAAAGATCGCGCATTTATCTGGACTTATAACATACGAATCATTATCTACTCTCTACACTGTTTACATAATTTATGATTTCAACAAAAAATAAAATAAAAGTATGTACCTAACTAGGTACTAAGATATGAAATATTGTTTTCATCGACATAATTTTATTGGTATACTTATTATGCGAAAACGTGGATATTTCTGAAGTACGTGGTACATAATAACACTTTTAAAATAATACCATGTGACCTTTATAAATCCACTTATGTTATAATTCTCGACAAGCATTTGTAAATAAAACACATTTACATCTAATTTATTATGCGTTACTGACGTTTCTTTAACGTTAGTCTGCATGCATTAATTAAATTAAAAGGCACTTCATTACCTTCATTTAGAAAATTCTTGATAAGGTAGTTAGGTACTTACTTATGTACTTGAAATAGATTTCAAATTGATTGTAATTTTTCTCTTTTTCGAATAGGTATAGGTATGTCACGATAATTCTTTCGAAATAGTGCAATTAATAATTACTACATATAGGTACATAGAAACGGTTGTTTGAGGTAGCAAAGCCAAAACAAAATAATATATGTATAGGTATGTATATACAGGGTGTAATCGTTAAGTGTGCACAGGCGATTATTCCGTAACTATTACAGATATCAAAAAACTTTAAACTGATATCGAAAGTACTTAACCTAATGAGTAAAATGGCCATAATAAATTTTTAAAAATAATACGAGAAATATCTAAAAAATTAACTTTAAACCCTCCCATACATTTAGTATGAGATATGAATATCCCATGTACATGGGTTGATCCAAAAGTAATGATAATCAATATTAAACAAGGTCATTACAGTTAAAATAATTATGTATTTCTCTAGATAGTCTTCTAACTAGATAATATACTTCGATATTTTTTTTCCTTAACTTAGAAAAAAAAACTTTGACTTCATCTACAAAAACCCGTCAAAATCGGCCATCACTTCGCTGTCGTCTTAAAATTTCTTGTATCGACGGTGTTTCTTGTGCCGAGGTAAGAGATAGAATGAACTAGATCTTACAAACAGGGTGGGTGTTCAAGCATTTTCAATGCCGATTTTTGATTGGCAGCCATCGCAACTGACGCTTTGTGATCTGGTGCGTTGTCTTGGTGAACCAACATTCAAGACCGAAGTTTGCCATGTCTCTTTTTCTTACTAACCTACCCGCAATCTTTTAATTTGGTCTGTGTAGTAAGAGCCCTGTGTAGTAGTGGCTACCTTCTTAAAATATTCCACATTTCTTCAGCGTCCCAAAAAACTACGGCTTTAATCTATCCCACTAATTTTCACTTTGAAAATCTTCACCGTCACTTTGGAAGCTCGCATCCAGGCCATTGATTGTTTCTTGGTTTCAGCATAAACATGGTGAACCCAGGTAACGCTCATGGTCACAAATCGTGACAAAAAATTATCCTGATCTCATTAAAAATTTAGAAATTCACCCTCTAAATGTCGAATCGTTGTTTCTTCTTTTCGTCGGGAAACATTCCGGCTCGCACTGTTCACATTAAAATTAATGTTAATACTTGGAAACGTGGCCTGTAGATATAATTTTTTTGTGATAACTTAGTGATTACATGAGCAAGCATAAAACATTTATTTTATATTTTTATGTGCACAGGAAATACCCAATTATCATTACTTTTGGATCAACCTATACATTTAATATGAAAGATTTTAGGTTTTTTTTTTGTTTTTTTGGTTTTCTGCTTTAATTACTTCGCAAATTTGGAGGGAAGTTCATTTAGAAACTGTAAATAGACCTCCTCATCGTATTGCACAATAAGGACGTCACTTCGAAAATCTACTATGAATACAAAATGTATGGGAAATAAATTGTATGGGAGCGTTTAATGTAACATTTTTGGTTATTTCTCGTTTTATTTTTAAAAAATTATTATGGCCATTTTACTCATTAGGTTAAGTACTTTCGATATCAGTTTAAAGTTTTTTGATATCTGCAATAGTTACGGAATAATCGCTTGTGCACACTTAACGATTACACCCTGTATAATATAAAAAAGCACGAGAACCTCATACAAATTTGCTTCGTTGCTCCAGTTATTACTTCTTAGCATGTTCGATTGCAGATCAAAATGTCTTGATGTAAGAGGGTGTTGGAATAGGTAGTGGAAATCTCAAATCGACTAACTTTGCATCCTTCGCAGCTTGTCTTAATGGCTGGTAGCGAAATAATGTTAGGTAGATTATTAATGATACTACTATACCTACTAGAGGAATTGTTTGGAACATAGAGATCTAGAGAGATGCCAATCGCTTGCGCTGAGTACGAAACCGTGTCTCATAAAAAAATTACGCACACAACTGCAGTAAACAAAATGAAAACAATTAGAGCAGGCTCCAAGGAGATGTTCGTTTGCAAAAATAGCGGACCTAAATCTGACTTCTGATATACATATATTGTATAGATCCCAGACATCCTATAGACAGATGTTGCCAACCAGTTTTGTGGTCCCCCTCCCCCCACCCCGGTAATTAATTATGGCATAAATGACCCCACAAAATGTTTTAAATTGCAATCACACAGAGGCTGATTCAAGAATGTTCTGCCATATTTTTCATTCTGTCAAACACAACGACAGTGCAGAGATAATTATTCTAATCCCTGACACCGATATTTTTGTATTAGGCCTTTATTTCTGGCATAAACTTGAAAATATACTCGCCATCTTTGAATGCTCCCCCCACTTCCCCATGTAACTATTTCACTGTACGAACTATTGAATCGTAAACAACGGACTATTGTTAATTATTTTTATTAATTGTTAATTATTTAAAATAATAATTTAAAAAATATAATCGTGAGTTTTCAATCTATAGTGGTTTAAAGTTAACTCAAAAATGGAGCATTTTCGTAAATTTTCTAAAAAATCTTAGAGAAAGTGTAAGAAATGTTATAGTATGCTATATATTCGTGATCTACTCAATCTATTTTTATTTTTTTCTTTGTATGCCATATTTAATTACCGGGGTGGGGAGAGGGGGACCACAAAACTGGTTGGCAACATCTGTCTATAGGATGTCTGGGATCTATACAATATATATCAGAAGTCAGATTTAGGTCCGCTATTTTTGCAAACGAAACTCCACTGAGAGTCCTCAGTCCAGTCTAAATACTTCGCGTTGTGTGCGTGTCATCACACAAAAATATGAGAGCGACTATTCGTTCGCACACTAGATTGTAAGTGAAGTACGTATACAGCACCGCTACAGTTTGTTCTCTTTTTGTACATATTGCTGCGACACCGGCCCCGCCCCCTAACCATATCTCCCTTTAGTTTCTGTGATCTGTGGTTTGGAACATTACCCGCCGCTGAGTTCCATTACCGTACAGCACGCCATAAACAGAAGTATCACCCTCACCACCTTGCACGGAGCTTCTTTCCGCGCACAATAATCACATGGAATCTGCTTCCTTGTGCGGTGTTCCCGAATGGTTACGGTCTAGAGACCTTCAAGAAGATAGCGTATTCCTATATAAAAGGCCGGCAACACACTCACAATGTACAGTCACGAGCAATAATATATGCCTAGGGGGCGATGTGCAAAAATATCTGTCACTAGAACAAATTCAATAATATCTGTCTACCCGTATACAGCAAAAATATCTGACATTATTAGGCAGCATAATAAAGTGGCATCAAAATTATATGACGAAAATGTAGAGCAAATAATTGTGACAACCTCTCGAAGCATAAATATGTGACGTCACCTAGGGGGCAATAATATCTGACACAATTTTATATTTCTGTATTGTAAAATATAATTGATTCCTCACAAAAAGCATAAATATGTGACACTAGCTTTCCGCCCGCGGCTTCGCCTGCGTTTTCACAGAAATACCGCATAGTTCCCGTTCACGGCATAAATATGTGACATCAACTAGGTGGCAATAATATCTGACGCAATTTCATATTTCTGTATTTTGCATCGATTCCTCACAAAAAGCATAAATATGTGACATCAACTAGGAAGCAATAATATCTGACACAATTTCATATTTCTGTATTTTGCATCGATTCCTCACACAAAGCATAAATATGTGACACCAACTAGGTGGCAATAATATCTGACACAATTTCATATTTCTGTATTTTGCATCGATTCCTCACAAAAAGCATAAATATGTGACATCAACTAGGAAGCAATAATATCTGACACAATTTCATATTTCTGTATTTTGCTTCGATTCCTCACACAAAGCATAAATATGTGACACCAACTAGGTGGCAATAATATCTGACACAATTTTATATTTCTGTATTTTGCGTTGATTCCACACAAAAAGCATAAATATGTGACATCAACTAGGAAGCAATAATATCTGACACAATTTTATTTTCAATTTAATATTGAATTAATATAAAATAAATAAATTTTATTTTAACTACGTTGTTTTAAAACATGATTACCATATTAATTAATATGTGCCGTCGTTGTATACTACATATTGTATGTCTAGATATTATATCGTACTAGCATAACACCCGCGGCTGCGCCCGCGTTTTCAAAGAAAAACACGCATAGTTTCCGTTCCTGTGGGATTTCCAGGATAAAAGCGCTCATAAGCGTTAATCCAAGTTACCTTCTATGTGTGTGCCAAATTCCATTTTTTTTCTTTTATTTGTATGAAAGAGTAACAAACATCCTTACATGATACGAACTTTCGCATTTATAATATTAGAAGGATATCATATCATGACAAAATTAAAGTATTCATATACTTATATGATTACCCACTTGGGTAGATCTATTTTATTTGAAGGTTCAGTGTAACCTTCGTGTATTATTTAGAAATTGTTTTGTTATATTTGACGTTAGCGGTGTTTGACACGATTCCTCCGTTATTCATTTTCATTTACCTATAATATTGCTATTATTTTATTGAGTATCGAAAATTATGGCACGTTATCATATTATCGTAATTTCATTTAAATAAAAAATATTTACAAAATATAATGTGTCTTTTGTTCATATTCTTACCCCAGCAAAATACAAAACACTAATTCAATAAAAAAACGTTTGGCCTTTTTAAAATCCTATTCTATCTTATCCTACTAGTCCTACTATAATCCTACTTCCTATCCTACTAATCTAGTATGTATTATAAATGCGAAAGTTTGTGAAGATGTGTATGTGTGTGTTTGTTACTCTTTCACGCAAATACTACTGAACCGATTACAATGAAATTTAGCAGACATATAAAGGGTAACTTGGGTTACATAGGATAGGTTTTATCCCAAAATTCCCACGGGAACGGGAACTATGTGATATTTCTGTGAAAGCGCAGGCGAAGCCGTGGGCGGAAAGCTAGTGTCACATATTTATGCTTTTTGTGAGGAATCAATTATATTTTACAATACAGAAATATAAAATTGTGTCAGATATTATTGCCTCCTAGGTTACGTCACATATTTATGCTTCGAGAGGTTGTCACAATTATTTGCTCTACATTTTCGTCATATAATTTTGATGCCACTTTATTATGCTGCCTACTAATGTCAGATATTTTTGCTGTATACGGGCAGACAGATATTATTGAACCCGTTCTTATGACAGATATTTTTGCTAATCTGCAAATGGTAATATATTTATGCTTCTGACTGTACGGCCGGCCGCGGCGTTGTGGGTGCATATGGGCGACGCTGATCGCTTACCATCAGGCGTCGCGTCTGCTCTGTTGCATCCTCTCACATAAAAAATAAATAAAAAAATACGTACTTATTTATACCCTTAAATACAACTACTATATGTATACCCTTAAGTACAGTCACGAGCAATAGAAAAATATCTGTCACTAGAACAAATTCAATAATATCTGTCTGCCCGTATACAGCAAAAATATCTGACATTATTAGGCAGCATAATAAAGTGGCATCAAAATTATATGACGAAAATGTAGAGCAAATAATTGTGACAACCTCTCGAAGCATAAATATGTGACGTCACCTAGGAGGCAATAATATCTGACACAATTTTATATTTCTGTATTGTAAAATATAATTGATTCCTCACAAAAAGCATAAATATGTGACACTAGCTTTCCGCCCGCGGCTTCGCCTGCGTTTTCACAGAAATACCGCATAGTTCCCGTTCACGGCATACATATTATGTGACATCAACTAGGTGGC
This sequence comes from Colias eurytheme, assembly GCF_061535395.1. Lineage (NCBI taxonomy): Eukaryota > Metazoa > Arthropoda > Insecta > Lepidoptera > Pieridae > Colias > Colias eurytheme. The sequence goes on from NC_142991.1 coordinate 5,306,104, forward strand.
AATAATATCTGACACAATTTCATAATTCTGTATTTTGCATCGATTCCTCACAAAAAGCATAAATATGTGACATCAACTACGAAGCAATAATATCTGACACAATTTCATATTTTGCATCGATTCCTCATACAAAGCATAAATATGTGACACCAACTAGGTGGCAATAATATCTGACACAATTTCATATTTCTGTATTTTGCATCGATTCCTCACACAAAGCATAAATATGTGACACCAACTAGGTGACAATAATATCTGACACAATTTCATATTTCTGTATTTTGCATCGGCTCCTCACAAAAAGCATAAATATGTGACATCAACTAGGAAGCAATAATATCTGACACAATTTCATATTTCTGTATTTTGCTTCGATTCCTCACACAAAGCATAAATATGTGACACCAACTAGGTGGCAATAATATCTGACACAATTTTATATTTCTGTATTTTGCGTTGATTCCACACAAAAAGCATAAATATGTGACATCAACTAGGAAGCAATAATATCTGACACAAATTCATATTTCTGTATTTTGCATCGATTCCTCACACAAAGCATAAATATGTGACACCAACTAGGTGGCAATAATATCTGACACAATTTTATATTTCTGTATTTTGCGTTGATTCCACACAAAAAGCATAATTATGTGACATCAACTAGGAAGCAATAATATCTGACACAATTTTATTTTCAATTTAATATTGAATTAATATAAAATAAATAAATTTTATTTTAACTACGTTGTTGCAAAACATGATTACCATATTAAATAATATGTGCCGTCGTTGTGTACTACATATTGTATGTCTAGATATTATATCCTACTAGCTTAACACCCGCGGCTTCGCCCGCGTTTTCAAAGAAAAACACCCATAGTTTTCGTTCCTGTGGGATTTCCAGGATAAAAGCTCTCATAAGCGTTAATCCAAGTTACCTTCTATGTGTTTGCCAATTTCCATTGTTTTGTCTTTTATTTGTGTGAAAGAGTAACAAACATCCTTACATGATACGAACTTTCGCATTTATAATATTAGAAGGATATCATATCATGACAAAATTAAAGTATTCATATACTTATATGAATACCCACTTGGGTAGATCTATTTTATTTGAAGGTTCAGTGTAACCTTCGTGTATTATTTAGAAATTGTTTTGTTATATTTGACGTTAGCGGCGTTTGACACGATTGCTCCGTTATTCATTTTCATTTACCTATAATATTGCTATTATTTTATTGAGTATCGAAAATTATGGCACGTTATCATATTATCGTAATTTCATTTAAATAAAAAATATTTACAAAATATAATGTGTCTTTTGTTCATATTCTTACCCCAGCAAAATACAAAACACTGATTCAATAAAAAAACGTTTGGCCTTTTTAAAATCCTATCCTAATATATTATCCCTATAGGATAAGATATATCCTACTAGTCCTACTATAATCCTACTTCCTATCCTACTAATCTAGTATTATAAATGCGAAAGTTTGTGAAGATGTGTATGTGTGTGTTTGTTACTCTTTCACGCAAATACTACTGAACCGATTACAATGAAATTTTGCAGACATAATATAAAGGGTAACTTGGGTTAACACATAGGATAGGTTTTATCCCAAAATTCCCACGGGAACGGGAACTATGCGGTATTTCTGTGAAAACGCAGGCGAAGCCGTGGGCGAAAAGCTAGTGTCACATATTTATGCTTTTTGTGAGGAATCAATTATATTTTACAATACAGAAATATAAAATTGTGTCAGATATTATTGCCTCCTAGGTGACGTCACATATTTATGCTTCGAGAGGTTGTCACAATTATTTGCTCTACATTTTCGTCATATAATTTTGATGCCACTTTATTATGCTGCCTACTAATGTCAGATATTTTTGCTGTATACGGGCAGACAGATATTATTGAACCCGTTCTTATGACAGATATTTTTGCTAATCTGCAAATAGTAATATATTTATGCTTCTGACTGTACAACTAGTTGTGTAATAAAAATTTATATTTTCAGTCAAGCAATATTGGCCGATAAAACGCTATATGTATCTGGCGTGTTAGGTATGGACCCTCAAGCCCAGTTGGTGTGTGGAGGCGCTGAAGCACAAGCTAAGCAGGCGTTGGATAATCTCAAGCACATCCTCGAAGCTGGAGGCTCGTCACTTGCTGGCGTCGTAAAGACTACGATTTTACTCCTCAATATGGACGACTTTCAAGCGGTTAATCAAGTTTATGCACAATGTAAGTATTACATATGTAGTTATTACTTACTAATTATTAGTATTATACCTACATATACGTTTATATTATATAGCCTGATGGTGATCTGAATACCAAAAATCCATTCAACTGATTTTGAACTATTCTTTGTTATTTTATGTTAGAAAATGGATAATCTTGAAATTTATGCAAGTTTATTACAAAAATACGTTTATAACTATGGTTAGGGAGCCAGGTGCAAATTGGGTTCATTATTTCCTCTCAAGAGATAATTCGTCAGACGCATGAGAGTATAGTATTATAAAGCCTCGTGAACGTCAGCTGGCGCTCTGTTGGGGGGGTAAGCGGTTGTAGCCTCACACGCACATAGGAAAAAAAATACATTCATTCATTCATTTCCTCTCAGCTAAAAATTTGTCAAATTGTAGCTAACCCAATATCTCAACGAAAAAAAATAGTCAGCTGGTTACAACATGGTGTATTATACGTCAGCTGGTGTCTCGAACATGAAAGTTAAATTTAAAGAAAAATTTATTTTCCGTTATTTCCTCTCAAACAAAAATTTACCTGATGATAGCTTATATGTAACTGTGGATAAATATATATGTCAGCTGGCTGTATCTTGGTGGAAAAACCGTCAGCTGATACGGGAGGCTACAACCGCTCTTCCCCCCAACCGAGCTCCAGCTGACGTTCACGAGGCTTCATAATACTATACTTTGATCCATTTTACTAATTACCGCTTGAGAGGAACTTGGTCATAAAATCTGCTGCTGGCTCCCGGACCACTATACCCATTTTTTAAGCAATGTATTCTTTACTAAAATTACAATTATTTGCATGTTATAGATTTTCCAAAAGACTGTCCAGCGCGAGCTACATACCAAGTCGCCAAATTGCCGCTCGGAGCTGCTGTCGAAATCGAAGCGATTGCCCTCAGCGGAGATCTCGTTATTGCTGAAGCAGGGCCCTGCCCGTGTGCCCGCATTTAAAATTCCACAATGGACACCGATGTTGTTACTTGTTAGATTGTCAACCAAATAAAAATTTTGTAGTTACTACATATTTTTTTTGTTTGTTTTCAGTTTTTTAAGCAATTCTTATAAGATTTTCTGTCATTAAAGGTACGATATCTGTATGATATATTATTGTATTGAATGTAAGATCATTTAAAAATATCTATTTTATTATGTACCTATTACCTACCTAACTATCTATGAAATTTTTGTTGGCATGAAAAGGAAGTGATTAAATGGCAAATAAGTAATAATGTGTGACTTATTTCCTTATGAATTAGGTATCTATTAAACTCTGTAATTTATCTATAGGTACTAACTAATTTTATAAAGCTGAAGAGTTTGTTTGTTTGTTTGGAAATTAATAGCCAATTTAGAATAAGATTTTATGTACGAATATGAGCTACTGTTGGTAGGTACCTACGTCTTTAAATAAAAGAAGCAATAAATTTTACTGCTGAAACAATATTAAAAATTATTCCGTAAGAATTTAGACTAGATTCAAGATGATCGGTCAAGTGCGAGGCGCAAAAGGGTTCCTTACAAATAAGCTAAAGAGCTGAGAGCAACTGCAAAAAAACAAAAAATAAATAACCCATCCAAATTATAAGCGTGCCAACCGTTGCTTAAGCTCGATTTTTTATTATTTGTTTTTATATCGACATCCATCTCTGAAATTTTAAATATATTTAGGTTAACGGATGGACAGATAGATAGACAGCGAATTCTCAGTAGGTAGTAAAGTCCTGTTTTACCCTTTTGGTACGGAAATGTAAAAACTAGCAATTTTGTTTGACATCTAGCGTGGGTGTGGACATGGGGTCAACTATGTAGGTAGCTATGCAGTTTAAAAATAAATTTGTAGCTATCCGTACAAATAAGGTGTTGCTGTGGTAGTGTGTGTGGTATCATAAAAATAGAGATACCTATTTGACGAAATATAAAATAAAAAAATAGTAGTAAAAACTTTCATCCTCTATTTTAGCGCCTTTATCAAAATTCTTTATTATGTAACGGATTCCTACATCATAATCATAGCCATGCCATATTTCTATAGTAGTAGTTTGGGCTTTATTTATTTTTAGATAGATAAAGTACCTACACACTAAGCCTACACATATTATGTAGCGTGTTATTGAGGAAGCTCACTCGATTAAAGCCGATAAAAAAGCGTTGCAAGAAATAAGTAGTGACAACAAATGCGTTTTGTCATTTAATATCTCTTGAATGTATCGTTATACCTACAATACAGGCTTTTATTTAATATTTTTATACTTAAATCACAAGAAAATTGAAATACCAAACATGACTCTACAAAATGTATTTATAGACTAAGTACATATTTTTTCCTTCTCTACGAACAAAGTGCTAAGGCATTCTAATGAGTATTTCGTTTCAACAAAAGAATTTATGCATGAAGGTTGTATTAAAAACAAAATCCTAACTAACAGTAATTGCGTCAAAGTGGAAGAATGCTTTACACTCGTTTAATTTGAAAAACGCGAAGGGGGTTGCGAGGTCAGCTGAGTGGGCTTACTCCTCCCGTACCTAATAGGTATATACGATACGATCTTATGAAGTGCGCAGTCGAGTTTAGTTGTAGTAGTTGACTGGGTGCCTTGTGAGGTGGTACTTGTCAAAACTTTCCCTCAAAGCCTCGTATATTTGATCAATGGCATTCTAAATACACATACCACGCATCATGGGCTGCACTAGCAGCGCTCCAAATATGGCTGATATACAAACTAATGCAACAGGTATTAAACAATATATCTCGAGCACTTTTCTTACCGTTATACCACATAGACAATAAATATTCCCAGTGATTTTCAGTCTTAATAATAGCTGAGAGTCTGAGACCGAAATATCCTTTTGTTCAAATCAACGAGTAGGTACCTAAATTAATACTTACTTTATACATAATGAAATTCAATTCGTCATGTACTTATTGTACCTGCCAAGGAAACTAATGTCACTTTCATATGTAGAATATAATATACGTTATAGAAATGTTTTATATACCTATGCAATGACCATTAATAGTGTATATTAAATAACATAGTAGGTACCTTACTTATTATAATGGACTAAGTGAATATATGAGTAAAACCTTGATGCTAAATTTACCATTTACAGCCATTCGTGGCGGCGAGATCCAATCTGAATTAGATATGCAAAGTTATCCAACCCATTAGATACGACTTTTTTTTATATTTTTAACTTCTAAATGTCATTCGTATGTAAGTACATTGTACATGGAGAATTCGTTTTATTTGAAATTTTTTTTTAATTATATGAATATGAATATCTTTAGTTATTTTAAAGTTTCTCTCTCCCGCAAAAATCAATCCCAATAAAACAATTTCACATCGTGATAGGTCTTTAATAGATAGAAAGGCAACGTGTACACGTGTTCTGTACGTTATAAATTATAATATTCGTAAATATTAAATTAAATGGCACTATTGCGGTCGTTTTTCTACTAGGAAATGTTAACTGCCATGAACGTGGTTGTCGGAAACAGTATCGCCTGTAATAACTTACCACCCCATACTACTATCTGCGGACATACCTACCACTTTTTCTTATCGTAAGGAGATGCTAAGTTTTTGCACATTTCCTTTTATAGCATGTCTTTCGCGTTTATAACTTTATATAAGTTAACTACAAAAATAAAAAAAATTATCTTCGAATCAAAGGGGGTTTTGGTTTTTTCTTCAAATAATAAAAGTAGAGAATAAATTAAATCGTCTAAATGTATTTATCCCTTGGATAAAATTCTTCAAAGATACTTCTACTCCATACAAAGCAAATAAGTAGGTACGTATTTCAACTACGAAAAATCATAATATTTAAAAGTGTGATACTGAGTGTCACTCTATAATATTGAGTGTCATTTGCTAACATAACGTAATAATTATTCTTGAAATATTAAACGTGAGAGAAGTATTCACTCAAGTAAGTAACTAAGTATATATTTATAAAAAGGTTAGTTATAAAACGATATCCAAGTCATACGATATAAATAAGGTAGAATTATTACATCATTGGTAATTAAAATAAATGAAACTAAAAACAACTTTAAAATATAAATCATTAAACTTACATGGTTAGGTAGTAAATAAGGCAGAGTACCTACCTTCTAGGGAAGCGCGCTCATTGTTGATCACATCTTCCCTTGCTCTAAGTATCTTCCCTTATAGCCGGCAAGATTGCCGTCCAGCGATTCCCTATTTTGTCATAAAAAAGCTAGAAATATCGATTTACCTCTGCTTATCCGTGGTTTTCTTCATCTGGTGTAAAGGGAACAAAGTTTTATTATATGACAAGTTAATAATATTTTCGTATGTAATTAGTTAGTAACTGTTGATAGCAAAGTAACAGCTGTAGAAGAAATAGGCATTTACTTTGCTTGCTAATACAATAAAAACGATAGGAACTTGCGGCCAAAAATAGCGCTGTGTGTTTGTATCGTAAACCTATTACTTCTTGATATACGTGGTGCTTGATAGACACTAGACACCTAATCTTGTCTGACACGGTAATTACTAAGTATTGATTTCGCACATGATACATAAACAATTAATGATAACTATATCTATCAGTTCTATCACTGAGTTTAGACAATTACATAGTTAAATTTCAGTTTTATAGAGTACTAGATTTCCGCCCGCGGGTTCGCCCGCTTTTTCAAAGGAAAACCCACATAGTTCCCGTTCCCGTGGGATTTCCGGGATAAAACCTAACCTATGTGTTAGTCCAAGTTACCTTCTATATGCGTGCTAAATTTCATTGTAATCGCGGTTCAGTAGTATTTGCGTGAAAAAGTAACAAACACACACACACACACATCCTCACAAACTTTCGCATTTATAATATTAGTAGGATTAAAACTGCTTTTTACATTATCTCTCTGATTAGTTTTTTTAATTTATCTATAAAATTAAATACTTAATTAAATAAAAAATGTTGTGTGGTTTTATGAAACCACGGTAAAAGTGAAACTGTTCGAATGGTTCCGAACACTGCTTTGTGTAGCGCATGCACTACACAGACCAAAAAGTTTGAGACGATGTAATAAAAGTTTCACTTTAATAATAATACTTTATATTACCTTCACAATCTCCTAACGGTTTAGAATAATCTTCCGTATCCTCTCCCATCTCACGGAACCGTTGTATTAAGTTCTCTTCTGAATATATAATTTATACAATAATTTAGTTTGAATAGAAATTTTCCTGGCTTATAAACTTTTTTCTGACTTATACAAATTATCCTTATCTATATAATTTTGCGGGAAAGAGAAATTTTCTTCACGTATAGAAATTTTCCTGGCGTATAAAAATTTTCCTGGCTTGTATAAACATTTTTATGACTTATAAAAATTTTCCTTATCTTTATAATTTTGCGGCAAAGAGAAATTTTCTTCACGTTTAGAGATTTTCCAGTCTTATGGAAATTTTCCTGACTTATCGTAATTTTCCCGAATTATGGATTTTTCCTGACTAATATAAATTTTTGCGGTAAAGGGAAATTTTCCTCACGTATAGAAATTTTCCTGGCTTATAGAATTTGTCCTGACGTATAGAAATTTTCCTGTCTAATCGAAATTTTCCTGGCGTATAGAAATTTTCCTGACATATAGAAATTTTCCTGACGTATCTTAATTTTCCTGACTTATATAAATTTTTCGTGACTTATCGTAATTTTTCTGTCAATCGAAATTTCCCTAACTATTGTTAAAATCATTTTTCTAATCTTCCTAAAATTGGAAATTTTTACGACTGATTAAGTAAACCACCCACCTATTCCCACCCACATCCCGTACGCTATGCTCTCTATCCACAGGCCGCGTGTGCGCAGAATGGCTCAGTATCTGCATAGCTAGCGAACGTATACACTCGCCCGGTCGTTGGGCGCTTTCACCAGGGCCCTGGAATTATTGAATTATTATTAATTTCATGAACAATATCTTCATCATCATCATTTTTATTGAAATCAATAATTATATATTTTTCTTTGCCCGCGGATTCCCCTGATGTTAAATTCGCATTAGTATGAGTCGTTTTTTCGCTGTCAAAAGTTACCCATGGCCATGTCACATTAAAACGAATAAACACACTTTCGCATTTATAATATTACTAGAGGTCCGCCCCGGCTTCGCCCGTGGTACATATGTATTTCGCAATAAAAGGTAGCCTGTGTGGCTGTGTCCTTTCTCGGGTATCAAAATATCTCCATACCAAATTTCATGCAAATTGGTTCAGTAGTTTAGGCGTGATTGAGTAACAGACAGACAGAGTTAGGTACTTTCACATTTATTATATTATAGTATGGATGGATAATTGGATAGCTTTAGGATTAGTTGTCCCTATAATTATGTATCGTCTTTTTATTAAAATCAATTAACTTTAATCAATTTACTTCAATATAGCAAGATCTTTACTTTGTGATTTTTTTTTAAATAATTTATTGCCTGGTTTTTACTTAGAGCAAACAACTTTTTGTTTTAATGCTTTAGGGGTTTTTAAACACATACTTTACCTCTTTCAGAAGAAACAAAAGTACAAAAGGACAATGAAATAGACAAAATGAGCTCGGAGAACAATGTTGATAAAAAGTTTGAAAGTAAAAATAATATTGAAGCGCTTCCTTCGTGTGATACTTTTACGGAAAATATACAATTAGCTAGTAATAGTGATTCTACAGATACTAATCATGATACGGAAGGAAAAGTAAACGGTAAGTATGAATCTTTTATTTAAATATCTTTAAAAATAGCAACCAAAAGAGAAATGGAAGTTTTATAGTCTTCAAAAGTCAAAATAATGGTTAGAATTTCATTGTCTGTTTGTTCTTAATAAAATTTATATTTTATATGTTGATAAACCAATGTTGGGTTCGACTACATTTTACAGGCTTTGTTTGAAAATTGTTTTTTTTTATGGAGTGACTTCAAAAGTTAATTAACCTATGTTGTTAAAATATGAGCTGTAGGATACGACTTCTAAATATATTTTTTTTGCTATACAGTATACTTACACTCATCTAAAGTCCTAAAAATGTTATATGTACGTACTTACTGCCTCTACGGAAATCCCCAAAGTAAATGTATATATTATGGTCTATATATTATACTTATGAATATCTGTATTTTATATTTATCTGAATCTTTATTCTTATATATAAAAATGAATCGCAAAATGTGTTGGTAAGCGCATAACTCGAGAACGGCTGAACCGATTTCGATAATTCTTTTTTTATTATATTCCTTGAAGTACGAGGATGGTTTTTATGTAGAGAAAACGTAAATATGTACCACGGGCGAAGCCGGGGCGGACCGCTAGTCTTATATATAAAAATGAATCGCAAAATGTGTTTGTAAGCGCATAACTCGAGAACGGCTGAACCGATTTCGATAATTCTTTTTTTATTATATTCCTTGAAGTACGAGGATGGTTTTTATGTAGAGAAAACGTAAATATGTACCACGGGCGAAGCCGGGGCGGACCACTAGTTTTACTAATAAAATAAAGAAGTTCAGAGTAATATTAATTGCCTACACTAAAATAATTTAACAAAGGTTACCTACATTTTAAACTTACCAAAAGAATTAAGTAAAATTATGTAAAACAAAACAAAAGCGAGGTGCTATTTGCTATTTAAAGCAAGTATTTAGATATGCAAGACCTAACAATAAACATGCCTTATAATGAATGTACCTAGTCGTTAGGTTTATTAAAATATAGTCGGCGAAACTTTAATTTTATGGGACTCCTTTGTTCACTTTTAAACGAGTTAAATTATAATTTTGTTTCGAAGGTGAAGTTTGAATTTGCTATTAAATTGCGTGACTGCTCTATTATCTGCTAAGTCTGCTATGTAGATAAATGCTTTCTTTTCGTATGAGCTTTTGATCAAGTAGCTGAAGTAAATTAAGTATACTTCCTTACTTAGACATACTTACTAATCAACAAATTTAATGATTTTAAAAGATATAACACGATTGTATCGTCTTTCATACCATACTGGTAAAGTTCCCAAGACCTGGAAAATAGCCAATGTCCAGCCAATACCCAAAAAAGGAAGCCGAAGCGACCCAGGTAACTACCGGCCTATCTCAATCACCTCCATTATCTGTAAGATTATGGAGCGTATCTTAAACAACCGGCTTCTGAGGTATCTAGAAGGTAACGATCTCCTCAGCGATCATCAATACGGATTTCGACGTAACAGGTCTACTGGGGACCTTCTGGTTCACTTCACTCATACTTTTGGCTCTGCTATCGAGAAGCTCGGGGAGGCAGTAGCCGTATCCCTCGACATTTCGAAAGCATTTGACAAGGTCTGGCACAGTGGCCTTATCAACAAACTTCCAGCATATGGGATCTGTCCTAGCCTGCGCAACTGGATCTCTGATTTCTTGGGAGAGCGTTCGCTTCGTGTTGTGATCGATGGTTGTGCGTCTGATCTACTACCCATTAACGCTGGAGTTCCTCAAGGATCAGTACTGTCTGCTACTTTATTTCTGCTTCATATAAATGATCTGTTAGATCCGAGCATATATGGTTATGCTGATGACAGCACAGTTGTAGACAGATACATATCCGAAGCGCAGACGGGCAATAATGTTTTGGCGGCACAAAGAGAGGCTATGGTTGAACGGTTGAACCTTTCTCTAAAATCAGTGGCCGAATGGGGCGATGCCAACATGGTTAAGTTTAACTCTTTGAAAACACAGGCCTGCCTGTTTACAGCTAAACACACCGACTTAAATTTAACACCTAGTTTTCAGGATGTGTCCTTGGAATTGTCCAATGAACTGGAGCTTCTAGGCCTAAAGCTCTCCTCTAACCTCAACTTCAAAACCTTCATTGAGTCCAGGGTGCAAGTTGCCGCCAAGAAGCTGGGAATTCTCTCCAAAGTGGCGCAATTCTTCACACCGGAACAGCTCCTAAACCTTTATAAAGCTCAAGTTCGGTCGGGTGTGGAGTATTGTTCTCACCTTTGGGCTGGTGCAGCAAAATACCAACTTAGCGCCTTGGACTCGATTGAAAAACGAGCGATAAGGCTTATCGGGAATGAGGCCCTCACCACCTCGAAATTACACAGCTTGGAACATCGTCGAAAGGTGGCTAGTTTGGCAGTCTTCTACAGGATCTATCATGGTGAATGTGCTGAAGAACTGCACAACCTGATACCTGCTTCTCCTTTTTTACCACCGGTCGAGTCGATGCGGTGCTGGTCTCCACCCCTATGTCATCGACATTCCACCTTTACGCACTAAGCGTTACGCTTCTTCCTTTCTCGTGCGTACCAGTAGGGAATGGAACAATCTTCCGGCCTGCGTGTTTCCTGATAATTACAATCTGGACTTATTCAAAAGAAAAGTGAATAGGCATCTATTAGGTCAGCATGCTCCATCCTAGACCATGCTTATCGCTTTCCATCAGGCGAAGCGATGGTCAAATGCTTGCCTAATCTCTAATAAAAAAAAAAAATAAAAAAAAAGATATATTACTACTGCCTTAGGTACAAATAAAATAATAGCAACATTTAATTAGTGAAGATTTTTTGATGGAACTTAAAATTGACTAGGTTTTCACTTTTCAACCATAGCGCGCCCGCGTTGTAGGTACCTACATAAAAAACTTAAAAAAATATATACTTACACACAAACTACAACAAAATACAACATTGTTATAAAACCTTCCCATTGAACACTTTAATTTATAAAAATAATGCATTCAAATCCGTTGCGCAGATTTAAGTATCCAAGCGTACAAAGAGACAGCCGGAGAAACTTGTAGTGATGATAAAATATATGGGTTATTTCTAACAATAAAACTATGTCAGTGGAAATATCACAAAATGCGTAAGTCGTCGTATGAAGGTCCGCCTTATGGTGACCGACACGTTTAGTCAAAAAAAAGTATAATGATTTATAAATGTAGCGACTATTAACTCCCCATGATATCGGACCATTACACGACCGGTCGGTAACCTCAAGTTGAACTTGTCCTTTGATTAAAGAAATATTTTCAAGGTATATTTTTGTCGGCTACCTACTAAACGCTCTATAAACGCAATACTGTTATTAGTTTAAATCCTTATCTCAGGCTATAATTAAGAGAAAGTAGGTTTCCCCATTATTGTTTTATTAGATTTTCTTCTATGTTACAGCTGCAGCGTAAGTAGGCCCACATAAGAGAGCAATACTAAATAAAACAGATAAACCTTGCAACAGACAAATGCCATCCAGAATTTTCCTGATGATCTAAAATTTAACAATATATAATCGCTAATGAAGACATGTTAAAAATATATGTATCTACGTTTTGAGTGCCTTTAAACACCTAGGTAAATGTAAAAATAAAAACAAACCTTTTGCGTGACATCAACGAATTGTTGTAACTTGTAACTCTTATGGTAATTATCACGACAAATAGGCCAGTGGCTGGATTCTGGAACGTTTCCAAATCAACGTTGTGGTTTAATTTGCGGGCTATATAGAAATTAATGTAGTTGTATTGTTATAGACTTTTAATAAAAAAAAAACATTAACTTCAAGTATGTACTCAAAAATCTAATAATATATTAGTTATAAGTATATTATAAGTAGGTAGGTGTGATTGGTATACCTATAAATATTCTATTTTTAATAGGCACAGACAGACAGTGACAGCGACTTTGTAAACCATGCAGTGATTACAATCCATACTATTTAATATTATAAAGTAAATCTTTCTGTCTGGCTCTCTTCTTCACGCCTGAGCCACTGAACCAAGTTAGTACAAAGAAGTGAGACCTAAAAAAGGACATTATAGAAACGAGAACTATTGGTTTGATATTTTGGTTTTTAAATAGCATTCAAATGCTTTATACATACAACTATTTTTTTAAAGAATAGAAAAAATTCAATCACGAGGCAGGATCGATTCGAGCCTGCGTCTTCCGCGCCATTCCGGGGCGACGCCTGACCAAGTCGGCCACCCATGATCCACTAATCGAATTTATTCTACTCTTTATGTTTTAGTTTTATGAGTCTAACATCACCCCAACACCCCGCACCATGAAAGCTTTGTTCAGGCATTGCGACGGAATGGCGGAAGACGCGGGTTCGATTCCCGCCTCGAGTGATCGATTTTTCTATTCTTTAGAAATTATATATATAAACGGGATTTCCGTTATACATATACATATAAAATTTCTAAAGAATAGAAAAATCGATCTAATATGCGAGTGAAGCCGCACGGTAGGGTCTAACATCATAATCTACTTATTTATTATCAGATTTGGATGGAAACGCGCCGTTAGAATTAAAGATTCATGATAAGCAAAATGGCCAGGAAAATAAAATTACAACATTCAAAGAGGTAGCAGACATTGTCATAGTCAATAAAATACTTGAAGATACTCGTATTGAGGATATAAATGAGCTTCCCAGTAACGAGGAATGTGTCGATGAAACTATACCAACCGAATCGGTGGAGGTCGATGAGCCGTGCAATCCAGAAATTGTAACAAGTCCTTTAGAAGAAATAGAAATTACGTGAGTTTCACTTTCTCTTAATTAACTAATGCTTGTAACAAGAAAATCCGTATTTACAGTTTCTCGAAAGAAAAATACTAATATATTTAAAAAACAAAATAAAACAAGGCATTCCCGCAAGAAAGCATAGGAAATATCCAAAATATTTATTCGTAGATATAGATATAGACATACTTACTTATAATATTCCATTGAGATAATAATTTTCAATGTGGACTCAGAATGAATAGGTATTAGGTACCTCGTTAATACTTTGATTATCTACATAATATGTATATCCATTTTTTTTCTATTTTTTAAGGGAAGAAGATAGCAAACCTATAGAACACGTAAGTCCAAGTCAGTCGGAATGCAGTCGATCAACTCGATGGGAGGCTTTAGCTGACATTGCTGCGGAACTGCCTCCTTCTCTTGCAGTTGATCCAGTCACGGGTCAGATTTATACTCTTTCTAAATAATAATGATGGTTATAACTTATAACCACAAGAAAATATATCAAAAAGCACACAAATGGTAATCTGTGACACCAAATAAATTAGTAAGTACGATTAATAGCTAGTACCGTTTATATTATCTGCTCCTAAGACCTATACTTAATCGGTAATCCTATATTGGGTTCTTTCTCACATATATGTATTAATAATACTATTAAGTTAAAATGTATTGAAATTTTAAATAACTAAAATTGTTATGTTGACTTTACTTATTCAACGAGAAACATCCATTTTGGGAATAATACATCTAAATTGAAAAAAATAAAATTGTCGCCACAGTCTTATTAAATCATGAATCTTGATCACCGTAAGATTGTAATACAGGATTACAATTTATTATTTATCTTGCGTGATAGCAAACTGTAAAAAATTGTGATATTTTTATTTTAAAAATAATAACGCGGCTTTATAGGGTTACTTGTAAAACACCAGCAACCTCGCAGGACAAGATAGCAGCGGCGGCCTTAGGGGGTGGCGAACAGGGCAATCGCCCGGGGCCTCGCTCTTGCAGGGGCCTCGCGGAACAACCCACCCAAGCAAATTTAAAAAAATGAAAATATTGTGTGCGTGTACTAGAGTACACACGTAAGAAGTAAAACTTCTTTATGACCTTATTTTTCAAAAAATAATTTACTATATACAATATTACAGAAATATGTTAGTCTAACACGCTCTTCGCTTCGCTCATCGCTATATTTACACCGGCCGCTGCTGCAACTCGCTCGCTTCGCTCGCTCGGATAAGATTTTTTAATATAAATACAGCTGAAATTGAAGAACATTTTATTGGTTTCTTAGCCGTCGAAAAAACCACAGCTGAGAGTTTGACTAATTATATAATCACAGAAATAGAACAGTTAGGTATATCATTGCAAAACTGCAGAGGCCAAGGATATGATAACGGTGCGAATATGCGTGGTGAAAAAAGTGGTGTCCAAAAACGTATTCTTGAAATTAATCCACTTGCTTATTTTTTAACATGTGGGAGTCATAGCTGGAATCTCATCCTAGGAGATGCAGCATCGTCTTGTGTCCAAGCAAAATCTTTTTTTGGTTTGCTACAAAGGTTGTACACTCTGTTTGCAGGCTCAAGTCAGAGGTGGGCTATTTCAAATGCTCATGTAAAATCGTTATCGCTGAAACCACTTTCTTAAACTAGATGGGAGTTCAGGGTAGCATCGGTGAAGGCCGTTAAATACCAACTAAGCGATATATGTAATGCTTTAAAGGATTTAGCAGAAAATACAAAAGATTGTCAATTGTTCAGTGAATGCCATTCTATAGAAAAGGAAATAACTACCTACGAATTTGTAGTTTCACTTGTCTTAAGGTATGACATTCTTACAAAGATAAATGTTATAAGCAAAATGTGGCAAGGTGAAAACATGCACTTATATGTGGTTATACAACACCTAGACCAAAGAATATACTACTTGACCTAGACGCATTCACAAATTGGCTCGATAATTATCGAGAAAATGGATTCCAGGCATCCCTTGTAATAGCGAGAGAAATAGCCGAGGAAAATGACATTGACAGGCAGTTCAAAGAAGTCAGAAGACGACGTAAAAAAAGGCATTTTGATTATGAAGGAGAAGATGAATTGTCATGAATTGAATGCGGAAGAGATTTTCAAAATAAACTATTTTTATGTCATTGTCGACAATGTGCGCGCAAGCTGCCATCCTAGGTTTAAGGCACTTAAACATCATGAGAGCATATTTGGTTTCATGTATAATATAAAAAGATTAAAGGAAATTAGTGATAATGAACTTTTGAAGCAATGCAGCGACTTGCAAATATCTATGACAGTAGGAGAATCATGTGATATTGATGGACATGAATTGTACGAAGAACTGAGTATGTTCATGCGTGTGTATGAAGGAAACGACGATATCTATAAGATCGGCTTTCAGCCCTTGCTATTCTTTCAATCGAAAATGACGTATAGACTGGGGTAGAAGCCTTTAAAAATAATGAAAAGATAAAAAAAATCGCAGTCGGATGAAACCCATTAGAAAAGGAGGGGAACATGATGAAAATAAAAGGAAAAATAAATTACGGTCAATCCGAGTTCGGGAAGTGGGAGGAGGGAGCTTTTAAGAGAAAAAAATGGTCTCTCTCGATTTCCGACAAAACTACAAGTCCTACAGAAAAAAGTTCAATGGCAAAGTTGTAGGTAATTAAAAGTTCTACAACTTTTGTATTCACTATTTTTTCACATAAACTCAAAATTTAGGTGAAAAATTCAAAATACCAAGTTTTTGGTCTTTTATTTTTATCTAAGTACTTCAAAATTTATTGTTTTTCAACGAAATTTGGTGGAAACTTACTATATTATGTCCCAAATACACTGTAATTTATTTGATTGAAAATATTTATTTTTTCGCCTTATTTTGAAAAAAGCTGATATTTTGTCGGGTGACTTTTCGATTGAAAATAAGGTTGTTTTTTTGGTATTAATTCAAAATAAGGCGAAAAAATAAATATTTTCAATCAAATAAATTACAGTGTATTTGGGACATAATAAAGTAAGTTTTCACTAAATTTCGTAGAAAAACAATAAATTTTGAAGTAGATAAAAATAAAAAACCAAAAGCTTGGTTTTTTGAATTTTTCACCTAAATTTTGAGGTTATGTGAAAAAATTGTTAATAAAAAAGTTGTAGATCCTTTTATTACCTACAACTTTGCCATTGAACTTTTTTCCGTAGGACTTGTAGTTTTGTCGGAAATCGAGAGAGACCATTTTTTTCTCTTAAAAGCTCCCCCCTCCCACTTCCCGAACTCGGATTGACCGTAATTTATTTTTCCTTACATTTTTATCATATTCCCCTCCTTTTCTAATGGGTTTCATCCGACTGCGATTTTTTTTTGTTTCAAAAATTATCTACTCTAGTAGCTCATTCGTTGGATTATTGTGCTTTAATTAAAGATTTTAGCCTTAGGAAAAGCCGCAAACATCAATTTTAAAATTTATCATCTCTGTATTTGTTAATTTGGTAAATCTTTCTATGTATAAATATATAAATATTTTAAAACTCAAATTTTATTCATTTGTTTAACTTTATCATTTCTCCTCAAACATGACAAATACCTAAACCAAACAACCAGACCTACTTTCGCATCACATACATTTCACGAAGAGCAAAGGGCCTCGCAAAGGGCCTGCCGCCCGGAGCCTCGCAATGGGTAAGGCCGCCGCTGCAAGATAGCTAACATCATAAGTAAAAGTAACCTGTAACAACATATTTTTGATAATTTGTTAGATTTTATTTTCATACAAAAATAAATATTTATTTAATTTTCCGTTTGAATATTATAAACTCTACGCGCATCCCAAAAATTACGTAACAAGAAGCGAACGAGAGGGGGAAGGGGGCGTCACGTCGTCCTTTCGATAATGAATAGAACACAAGACTTACAAATGTTAAGAGAGTACAATAAAAGTTGTATACGTAACTAGTATATTATTATTAGTCTGTGATAAAAGCTTAAAAAATCATTTAAAAGTTAAGCCAATAGTCGTAGAACAAAATATTATGTTGTTACTTCTGATGTTAGCTATCTCGTCCTGCGAGGTTGCTGGTGTCTACAAGTAACCCTGTATAAATGCGCAGTAAATGTATTATGCTGAAAACATTCATTTAAATATATGTTTATAAAAAAACCTAGATGCACAGCTCTCATATTATGACCAACGCGCGAAAGTGGCGCGGCGGTAGTAACACTCTCCAATTTTATTTTCGATGTTGTAGTTATCTTTTAAGCATAACTATATGTACCTACCTACTTAGTTTCTCAAATATTCAACACTAAGCGGTTGTTTTTATAACGAATTTTACAAAAAGCAATAAAATTTTACGACTGCTGCAGCTGATTGTTAATTGGTACATAAGGCATGAAATATGATGACTGAAATTTTAGAAAAATTCAAACAAAATCACACATTTCTTCCTTCCTATACAGGGTGTCCCACCGTCGCGTCCGCCTCGGTATTCTAAACTCAATTGGAATTTGGACGATATAGTTTTGCATACTTACGCTGAGTACGTAAAAAATATGTACCTACTTATAAAATTCCAGATGCATTTTTTTTCAAACGGCTGCGCGAAACTAGACTCTAGAGAAGAAAACATGAATTTTAAGGAAAAATTAAGCAAACAACTTTTTAGTTTTTGTATTTTTTACATGATCAGTGTATGCAGGACTAACTACAAGTTCCTTCGCGCTTATTATACCGATAGTGGGACACCCTAATAAGCCATTATTATATTTTCCGTCCAATTTAGAATGCTGTGCTCATTCTATCCGGACGTTTTTGAAACGTTGATCTTGGGTTTTTTCTATGTTATGCTAGGTTGTAACTTGTAATTCCATTCACTACGCACTAACTCGAGCTGAACACCGAGCCGTACATCTGTCATCGCGTCCACACCCAATCCACACCATCACACCATCACACGCTAGCGGCTAGGCTATGAACCGCGCACACGCAGATTTGTCCGCAGAGGCCGACTTGTCGCCAGTGACAAATTCGGCGGATGGGCGTGCCAATAAATTGTATTTGGTAGCCATAATCCAATGTTTACAATAAAACGGTGACATCTATTTAATGTATTTGTGTGTAAAATGTATTATGTTAGTTAGTTAGTTCTAATTTAAATTTTAAAGTAGGTACCTAGTTAAGTATCTAATTAAACATTTATAATAAAAAAGTCGTAGCATTATTGTTATTAATGTAATGTATCAATTCAACAGTCGATCATTGTTATTTTCATTAAAGTTGTTGTAAAATATGCATTTTATTTTTTTATCGTATTAAATGTTGTTGCTCAAACTGTTGTTTTATTAAATCAATCAATACTAATCTATACCTATGTCTATACTAATATTATAAAGCTGAAGATATTATAACTAAATATAGGTAACAATTTTTCTTTGTAATTGATAATTAATGTTAAGAAGTCACCACCGCCCATTAACACTTGTAATACTGGTACTTACTGTGTTACAGACCATACTTTGCTGACTTTACTACTTGGCTACATCCCTATTTAACTCCCTGCTAAAGGAGGGTTCTGTTTTTCGAGCATGTGTCTGTATGCCTGCTACAAGGCGCAGCTAGATAGATTTTGACTTATGAGGTGATGCTGTCATCCTTAGAATGGTGCTTGTTAGTCATACAATAATCGTAGGAATTTAACAAATAAAAAAAAAAACAAAAACATAGAAACTTAAATTTTATTTACAATAATTACTTATTTTTAACTTTTATCATTGCTACCCCGTTGTCTGTAGCAGTACCACCAAATACAATAACAAACAGTGCAGACTGTTTAAGACTATTCCAAATAGTTTCAACCCACTTATCAATGTTAGACATATCATTTAATTGAACATCTATTTGATCTTGTTTTAAATGAGCCATAACAAAATTATAATCATTTACAGCGTTACTAACAGTTGATATGACATCCTCAACTGTGTCAACTGTATTCAGTTTAACCTTTTTTGGTTTGCCCTTTTTTAACTGAGCACTCAAACTATCCTTTGCTTGTGTTAAGTAGGTATGATAGTCTCCAGTAATATTATCACAACCTACCACTAATGATGTTTTTCTTTGCTCAATAATATGGTTGAATATTGATAAGGCATATTCAGGTTTAGTTGTCATTTTAATAATATTTTCTTTGTAAGTTTGTCTATTAGTATGCACCGCATCACCAAATTCTATATTTTTACTAAGCTTCAACTGAACTAGTTTAAGTGACGCTAAAGAATCTTCAATAGAACAATGGCCATTTTTATTTGATTGAATGTCTTCATTCAAAAATTCTTTAGCTAATGTTTTTAATTTTGGTTTTCGTGTTCTCTCTCCAGTGAAATTATATATAAGACTTGTATCAATGACATAGGGATGCATCATCTTCAAAGCATGTAAATCAAGATTAAGTGATTGACCAACTAAAATAGCATCAGGAGGTAGTAACTGTTGCAGATCCTTTTGAACATCTTCTAATCTTTTAGTGACATTTTCTAATTTTGATTTTGTAATACCTGAAAACCTTGTTAAATAATCTGTTATGTTATTGTAAGGTTTTACTAATGATTCATATATAACTTCATGTTTTTCATTGACAACAGATACTCGAGTCAGTTCAGATCCCACATTAGTTATACACATTTCACAATCTAGGCCAAACATGGGTGAGTCTGGTGTAACAGATTTGTATTCATCTTTAGACAGAACATAGTCAGAATAAATATTCTTTAGTTTTCCTTTGAGAGGAACTGGATAATTTTCTTCTATAAGCTGCCAAGTTGACAAAATTAGTTGTGTTCTAGGGAATTGATCTTTAGACTCTTTATAATTAATTTCACTAAATGAATCATTAATTGGAAACACAGCTTTCATCATAACCATAAGGTCTTTCCTTATATCAAGTGCTAAATTCATACTTCCATATTTTTGAATTATTGCCTCTTTTTCAGTTTCAGACAGTGGTACCAATGCTAGTTCTTTTACCAAAGAACCATTGTACACTGATGGTGTGAGTATTTCCACAAAATCTTCACATATTCTATTGATATTTATCATCTTTTCTTTGTATTGTTCCCAGTGCTTGATAGAAATACCCTCAATTATTAAGCAAGTAGTTTGACTTACATGATTACATTTATCTATAACATACCATCTGGGTGGTTGTGATAGATTGAGATTGCCCAATAAAGAGTGAAGAAGTAAATGTTGTATATCTGTTAAAACAAGGGGCACTCTTTCGTTTTCTATTGTTGATAAAGCAGCAGCATTTCCATTTATTTTTAATCTAAATTTAGGGATATGTGTCCTTTGACTTTTCAAATTCTTCTCTATGCCAAGAGATTTTTTTTTGTTTGTATGATGTTTATCTGAGAAAAAAATACAAGAGTTTGAAATAGAAATAAAATGCTTAAATAATTAAATAAGTACATATATTTGGGCATAATGTTGATTTTTAAAAGCAATATTCGCATCAAAAATGTCTAAATTATTCAAGACCATAATCATTATAATATTTGTTATGGTATAACTTACCGTCTTTATTTTCTTTACGTCTTTTTTTCTTCAGAGGTTCTTCAGAAATAGAATGAGTGTTCATTGTATAGGATCTATTTATTTTAGGTTATCAACTTTTAATATTATTTCCTATTAAATATTATATATTTTTTTTTTGAATTATGATTCAGAAAGCAAACTATACTGCTAGTATTACTAGTAGATTTCAAATGTCTTTACATAACAAAATAAACGTGCCAATGTTGATTTTTATTTCTTCGGTCTTCCCATTTCTTTCATTTGTTGATTGTCAAAAATCTTTTGTGTCATGTGGTCTCGGCCATGTGTGTCAAATGTCAATATCGTAATAAAATGTCATTGAATGACACCCACAGACTATAAAAGACAAAAGTCACCATAGATATGACCCATTAAGCATTATCTGTGATTATGAATCTCATCGATAGATATTTCCGGGTTCCGTTATTATATTTAACTCTTTAAATATACGGAACCCTAGAAAATATATCAAAGTTTATGTATTCTAATTTGAATTATTTTCTTTGTTAATGACTACACCCACAGGCTCCATCCGAGAAACTCTTACTCCGCCAATTTTTAGTGTAATGCGGATATCATTATGGAAACTTCTGAAAGTCGGAACGATAGTATTAATATAAAGATAAAAAAAGACGTGTGGCACTCGGGGACTGCCGCAGTTATTGCATTGCAAGCTATTGCATGCTATGCCTTCAAGCCACACCTTTACGCCCGTCGGAGTGGGGAGCGTGAGGTTTTTCGTTACTAAATTTCTGGATTCGGTCGCTCAAGGCCCGCGATAGAAGCTATGCAATAGCTTAAAAATTAATAACCCACACTTAACTATTCTGTTATTATACTAGAAACTGTGCTAGAAACCAATAATGCAAAATGCAATAATGTAAATAATGCAAAAGGATATGTACACCAAGTGATACCAACACTGAGCAACAATAATATTATAATATAATTAACCGCTCGCTTTCACTCTCACGCTTATAATATAGATCAAAGAGTAAAGTAATACATACGGGATATAGATTATACTAGATTACATCTTGCTCCCTCTTAAGTGCTCCCTCACCCACTCGAGTCAGGCAATTACCTGATTTATTGCCATTTGCAGCGTGTCTATCTATCTCATTGAGATATACATATGGAGACGACACCGCCTATATCACTTATGTTCCGCTCAACATACGCCATATGGCGTAACTGCACGATCATTTTTTATTTGTTTTAAAGTGAAACGCATCAAATATGCCATCGTGTGTGTTACGATATTGCACAAATAATACAAATAATACGGAAAAGTGCAAAGGAATAACTTTTATCGGTAAGTACCTAACTAGATAATAATTTTTAAAACTTAGTTAGAGCAAAAAAAATGGCGCACCTGGATTTTCTTCGTGGTGTCTCCTCCATACGTAGTAATATTATCTCAATGATCTATCTATAACTTTTATAAAGTGAATTAAAAACGGTAGTAGTTAACTTCATAATATATAAAATATAATACTTAATTTTGTGAATCTCACGATTCATAATATATTTTTAGATTATAGTTTAAAATAAATAGAGGGTGAAAGACCGTAGTTCATAATCAAAACATAAATTTATTTGACCGTAGAACCATAATATACAGGGTGTAATCGTTAAGTGTGCACAAGCGATTATTCCGTAACTATTGCAGACATCAAAAAATTTTAAACTGATATCGAAAGTACTTAACCTAATGAGTAAAATGGCCATAATAAATTTTTTAAAATAAAACGAGAAATAACCAAAAATGTTACATTAAACGCTCCCATACAATTTATTTCCCATAGATTTTGTATTCATAGTAGATTTTCGAAGTGACGTCATTATTGTGCAATACAATGAGGAGGTCTATTTACAGTTTCTAAATGAACTTCCCTCCAAATTTGCGAAGTAATTAAAGCAGAAAACCAAAAAAAACAAAAAAAAAGCTAAAATCTTTCATATTAAATGTATAGGTTGATCCAAAAGTAATGATAATTGGGTATTTCCTGTGCACATAAAAATATAAAATAAATGTTTTATGCTTGCTCATGTAATCACTAAGTTATCACAAAAAAATTATATCTACAGGCCACGTTTCCAAGTATTAACATTAATTTTAATGTGAACAGTGCGAGCCAGAATGTTTCCCGACGAAAAGAAGAAACAACGATTCGACATTTAGAGGGTGAATTTCTAAATTTTTAATGAGATCAGGATAATTTTTTGTCACGATTTGTGACCATGGGCGTTACCTGGGTTCACCATGTTTATGCTGAAACCAAGAAACAATCAATGGCCTGGATGCGAGCTTCCAAAAAAAACGGTGAAGATTTTCAAAGTGAAAATTAGTGGGATAGATTAAAGCCGTAGTTTTTTGGGACGCTGAAGAAATGTGGAATATTTTAAGAAGGTAGCCACTACTACACAGGGCTCTTACTACACAGACCAAATTAAAAGATTGCGGGTAGGTTAGTAAGAAAAAGAGACATGGCAAACTTCGGTCTTGAATGTTGGTTCACCAAGACAACGCACCAGATCACAAAGCGTCAGTTGCGATGGCTGCCAATCAAAAATCGGCATTGAAAATGCTTGAACACCCACCCTGTTTGTAAGATCTAGCTCCTAGTTAATTCTATCTCTTACCTCGGCACAAGAAACACCGTCGATACAAGAAATTTTAAGACGACAGCGAAGTGATGGCCGATTTTGAGGGGTTTTTGTAGATGAAGTCAAAGTTTTTTTTTTCTAAGTTAAGAAAAAAAATATCGAAATATATTATCTAGTTAGAAGACTATCTAGAGAAATACATAATTATTTTAACTGTAATGACCTTGTTTAATATTGATTATCATTACTTTTGGATCAACCCATGTACATGGGATATTCATATCTCATACTAAAGTTAATTTTTTAGATATTTCTCGTATTATTTTTAAAAATTTATTATGGCCATTTTACTCATTAGGTTAAGTACTTTCGATATCAGTTTAAAGTTTTTTGATATCTGTAATAGTTACGGAATAATCGCCTGTGCACACTTAACGATTACACCCTGTATATAAAGTATATTATATACTTATAAACAACAGTTCTCTACAGTCTACAGTACAACCTATTGACAAGGCCATGTCTACTAGAAATACAGAATACTGACGGAAAATATTATGTAAACCTCGTAAACTGTAAACTCGAGTGTAAACTGAACTTGTCTCTTTCACTCGTACACGATTCCCTATCTCACTAGCGCCACTATAGTCTATACACAGAACGTTTACGTTCTTGTGAGAATAAACATTTAGCACTCGTATTTCTTACAGATTCTGTGATTATAAATTGCTAATACTGTATTAAAGTTAAACAATGGATTCATTGCGTGAGCAAGTTATGATAAATCAATTTGTGTTAGCAGCTGGTTGTGCTAGAGAACAAGCGAAACAGCTTTTGCAGGCTGCTCACTGGCAGTTTGAGGTAAATTGGGATTATTCATAATACATGTAAACAAACAATAAAATCATGAAATGGCTGCTACTATTTTGTGTTTATATTTATTAATGAATCATAACTAGTACCACAAAACATTATTTGGGATAAAAATAAGTTGTCGAAAACGATTATTATAAAGTTGACCACATAGATTGATCAATTACCTTGACCATATCTAAAAGTGTACACACATTGATAATGACAAAATAAGCACGTAGTATCTACGTACGAATGTTGACAATAATATTGCTAAAAATAGAGTGCAAATTTTCTGCTCCATATTATATATTCCTAAAATAAAAACATGTATTGATTTTAAAGATAGCTTTAAATCACAAGTTGCCATTTAACCTGTCATAAAAAATTAAGATATAAATAGAATTGTTTCTTAACCTATATTTACAAGGTTTATATTTTTTGGTAGTTGTAGAAAGTTGTATGAAATAGGTATAAGTAAAATTAACTTTTTTTATTCCATGATATGAATTTAAAAAAAAATTAATTTGTTAAAAATGTTTTCAAGAGGTTATGCTGAATTACAATTGTTTATTTTGTTTTTGGCATAATATTCTATTATACATATTTATATTACTAGAACATAGTTAGGTCTCACAAATCTTTCACATAAATTTTCATATTTCAGTTCTAAAATATATCTGATTGTCACGCTATCTTCTTTAGATTACATACATACACTATTTAGAGTTTGTTTATTATAATCTTAGATTATAATGTAGTTGTCTAAAGACCCGAACATATTATCATTTATTTGTTTTTGTCCAAAATTTCTTTACACTTAATCTTAATCCTTATTACTCTTGAAGGGTTAAATACAGTGTATTAATTTATACTTAATATTTTAACAAAGTAAAAACTGTTCAATTTACATACAGTACTTATTGTATAGTTTTTGTTATATATATATATCATACTAGCTTTCTGCCCGTGGCTTCGCCTGCTTTATCAATAACCTAATTAATTATACACATGAACCTTCCTTTTCAATTACTCTATCTATTAAAAAAAAGCTGCATCAAAATCAGTTGATAGTTTTAATAAGATTTAAGCATACATAAAAATAAAGGGACAGAGAAAGTGACTTTGTTTTACTATGTAGTGATTGAATTCATGTACATATGTCACAGGTATATTGTTGAAGCTGTGATTTTACAATGTCACTGGTGATATAATAAATAATTTAAATGATTCATTTGCAATGAACTTCTTTTTTTACAATAGTGATATATATATATCTAGTATAGATCTATCTATTTTTTATCATATTATTTGGTTATCCTATCATTAATATGTATCGTATTATTTTTTATTGCTTCAGTGCTTCAGTATGTACCACCTACCAATATTCGTTTTTTGTTATTGCTTTCCTCCGTTGGGTTACCTGGAAGAGATGGCTCTGTAGCCATAAGGTCGCCTATTGTGCAATTTATGTGTATTTCATTTTATGTTATGTCTTTAATTTAGTGTGTACACAGTACAATAAAGCTTTAATTATTCATTCATTCGTAATTTTTTTCAATTTACTTTTTATTTCAGACAGCTCTATCAATATTCTTTCAAGAAGTGGCCATCCCTTCAGCAAATGGCATTGCTGCACAGCACTATCCCCAGGTATAAAATTTATGAAGGAAGTTTGTTTATAAAAGTTTTAACTTTTAAGATCCAAATATCTGTTTGCCACATCTCTGCTCCAATTGAAATTGTTATTTTTTAAAGAGAACATATAGGAAGATTTAGCTATCTAATGGTGAAAGAATTTTTCAAATTATTCCGCTACAAAGCAATTTAGACCAAACTACCATATGGAAACATTCTATCCTGTCTCCTGAGTAGCGTCTGTTTTTAAAATTCTGTGAGCAAATAAAAAAAAAAAAAAGTCTTTTTTATTTCCTCAGCTAAATTTGAAAAAAATTTAGCTGAGACAAAATCTATGTAAATATATTATATTTACAACCAACCCAAAATATTATATTTCAGTCATAAACATTTTTAACTTCTATTTTCAGCAATTGATGACACCATGTAACACACCAGCGACACCCCCAAACTTCCCTGATGCGCTCGCAGCATTCTCTCGGCTCTCAACGACGGGCAGTCCCAGTAACGCGGGGGGCGGCGGCGTCAGTGGTATGGCGCCGCCGGTGTCACCCCTCGCCACGCATCCCCCCGCGCAAATGCAAATCAACACATTCACCTCTTCTTCAAATCAGCAGACTAATTACGCACCGCTCTCTTGCTCAACCGCAGTGAGTATGTTTTGATTATTATATGATATATTTGAGATTTGATAACGGGTAACGGGGTAAAGCATGGGGTGGGTATTGCTTAATTTAATTATCAAAGAATATGTGTAAGTAGATATCGTTTCTAGGAAATTTTAGTCCCGAAAGGGATTTTTATACAGTGATTTAGTTATGAGAAAAGATTATGGATTAATCTCATCCAAATGCTTGTTGATTATATTGAACTACATATATTTGTAAAATATATCATAGGGACTTTTAACCTGGATTAAAATCATTTCTATGAATATTTATTAAAAATTATTACTATAGCTATGTCTAGTAGCTGTATTTAATCATGACTAATTTCTTTTCAGGTGTGCAGAGAACACATGCCAAGATAAATTGAAAATTTAGGTTAGGACCATCTGTAATTTATTTTTCTAATGGTGCGCGATTTGAGCTGTGGATTTTTGATCATTATTTCCGACACCCCAAAGCAGCTATAGTTCGCTGGGTAATAAAGGGGTGTTATAGTCAATCATGTTAAACAAAATATTGTCACTGTTCTTATAGTGGTTTTTTAAACAAATTGCACTATGATATTTGTGTTACAGTTTTTTGATACCTATTAGGAACCTATTACTATGATTATTATTGTAAACTAACGGTATCAAACTATTTAGTGGTATTTACTATTTAATAATAATTATGGATGTATTATAATAATAAAAAGAAAATTGTTATTTTTTCGTTATACTGTCGTTCTTTTCTATACATAATATGTATAATGTTAGTTAAATCAAATTGAAGTTCTGATTGTATTATATTCAGTATACATGTATTATACACAGCTTCATAAAAGACAATATTATGAATGTAATTAAAGTGATACATTAAGACAAAATGTAGTTTTTTAACAGCCAATTTTAAATTGGTCGCCCTTGGATTTTTTGGAAAAGCCCAAACAATTTTTTTCTTAAAAGTCAATAAGAATGCACGATAGCCAAGTGGTTAGTGACCCTTACAATTACGTCAGAAGATGTGGGTTTGATGGGGAAGATTGTGGATTGTAATAAACATAGTATAAGCAGCCTGGGATTTTTATTTAGGTCTTTAAATTCTACATAATATTTTCTAGTGTTAGATGGATGGATGCTAATAATATTATACGTGTCAGCTTTCGATGACGTTTGGTAAAATAGCCAAGTTGTTCTGTTGTCGAAATATAACCATAAACAAAGAGTAGATATGCGCACACTACGCGTACAATACACATATAAGATACAGATATCCATCCAATAGGTAATCTTCATACAAAAGCTCACGCACACAAGCAAGCGTGTTTACGAGAATCGTAAGCGGTATCGAGTGTCGCATCCACACTCGGCATCCACAGATTTCGATTGACAACTATACGTACAGTGCACTATAGACTAGATAGCAATAGATCATATTTTATAAAAAAAAATTAGATAAAATATGATGTATTGCTATATTATGCTTAAGGTTGCTTTTTCTTTCAAAACAGTCCAAGCGAGAGATTTCCCATAGGCAAATGGTCCTAGTCTAACGTATTGACAACTTAACCAATAGTTGATGTTTGTAAAAATTGTAGGGTGACCATGAATTTTGTTTGACTTGTACTATCCCACGAATTTATATATCTGTATTAGAAAGAGACAAGTTGGAAATAAGAACGCCCTGACTCGGACTGTTTTTTTTATACCATGGTGCGGTCTTGTTAGTAGTATAACGTCTTTGACCGTTTGACGTAGACGGATATCCTCTAGATGTTAGGACGACCGTGGCGTGGCCACACATGAAACAAAACATATTCTGTTGTCATGATCAAATGTCTTTAGGCTCACACTTTGCCATCCTTCAACTCTACAATGTATTTTTTTTTACAAATGAAAAGTGCGGGGGAGACCCCGAAAATAATAGATCACGTCAAAATATCTATAATATGTTAATCTATCTGTAGAGGATGGACCCAGTATTTTTTTTTAATGTCTTCACCTTTTCTTAAAGCATGAACTTTACTTTAAATTGCAACATAAAGTAAACTTGAACAACCGTGAATAAAGGCTTCCACAGCGTGCTCCTCGACGTAAGAGTATTTTTTCGATAATTTGCGATCACGCCACATAAATTAAAATTATTTACAATCTAACACGGTTTTATTATAACACATGACGTGTCTTGTACTCTTGTGGCAACATAATATGTATCTGCAACGGGAGAAACCGGGTTTTCTGATACATATTTTTATTGAGATGGTTTAATACGAGCTTTATAAAATAAAATAACTATACCTATACTTCTATATTAATATATTATTAGGTATAAAAAAAGATTTGTATTCGTAACGAATTGTTAATAAAATTGACTGGACGGATTTGGATAAAATTTTATACACTTAAAAACAATACATAAACACATGAGCTATAGAAAATAGAAATACTTATTTTGCATTCGTCCGCGAGTGAAACCGCGTGGCAAATCTAGTATAATATATAAAACATCACATTTTTTATGAATGCTTTATCCAATATTTATAAATGTATTGCATTGTGATAAGTGCAGCGGAACGCAGGCACAACGCAGGTAAGAGTCGTACGAATCAACATTCGACGGACAACCATAGGTAAGTATGTAATACAACAGCTTTTTTTCAAAATAAAATAATTAAATACTTAAGTCTTATTCAATCAAAGATTTTTATTGCATATGTTTTTACTTGGAAAATGGATGAACGCCTGTTTAAATTGTATAAATTTAGTTCTCTCATAAAATTAAAATACGCTTTCAAAAAGACAGTGCATTCTTTATTCATGAATTTAAGTGTATAGAAATCGTAATCGATACAGTAAAGAGGGTATATCATATTATTGTATCGATTACACCTTTTTGTACAAAATATGTGGTTTGGATTTTTTTAACTTCTATTTTATCCTTTTAATTCCTTAATCTTTCTAAGAGATTAAGTGGACTTATCGAGTTTATGGGAACCATCAAGTATCGGTTTCTCTGCATAAAAGATGTCTTTAGTTGCTGAATATCCATCTCCATTCTGCATTTCTTCACTTTCTCGGCGGCTAAATACAGTAGACTGTTTACTCTTTTTGAATATAAGCTGTAAACAAATACAATAGAATATTTTAAATTTGTGAGCAGGTAACCAAGTTAACTAGTGCTATTGAGATAGTACTTAGGTAATTTTAAGAATTTCCTAAGAAAATTAATATTTGGTTCATACTATTTTTATTATTTGGTATACCTATACTATATACTGTACCTATTATAAAGAATTATACTTAATTACGAATTCTTAGCATAGTGTACAGTTAAATTGAGATACCTACACACTACGAATATTGTATTAAACACTTTTTTGGCGCACGTAAGAAATAAAACATTTCATACCTTATACAACCGCGGCCTCTCATAAATCCATATAAAAATAATTGATGCCAAAATTATAGTCACGGCAAATAATAAATATTGAGAGGTATACGTATAAGCTTCTGAAAATATTTTAGACCAATTTAGAGTAGTTTTGTGCATTGTTATTATCCAAAAATTATATTAAGACGCATAGTATTGATATCAGTCAACAGCTGCAAAACAGAGACGTCTGTTGAATGTCTGTGTGACTTTGATGTTGATTGGATTGGGATGCAAGGTGCAAAATGTCTCAGCAAAATGTACCTACTGAGTACTGGTTGCGCCACAGGTTGCGCCAACGGGTTGCGCTGTGCACTTTGCGTTTGTAATTACGTTGTTTAGTTTACAGTACTGTTTATAGGTTGGTACGGTTGTATGTTTTATTTATTGAAATAATTTAGATACACTAAGTAGGTTTACCTATCTTAAGCTATGTCGTCAAAATTGGCAGGTAACTTTGCTATCGTTAATAGTAGTTTATAGCAATAGCAATAAACCTACCAGCAGCGCGGGCAACAAACCAAGTGGTCGCTTTAGGGTAAGCGACCATCACTGCCCATTACCCAACGACGTCATTACCATTTGCAGAAAATGTCTTGCTTGACCCTTGCATAAAATTTAATCGTTATAGTATAGGAGGTAGCAACGTCTTCGAGAGATGATTTTAGAACAGGTGATTTTTTTATATACTGTCTCTCTTGCTCTTTCGGTTAGAGTCCGGGCTGGCGGTAGTGGTTGCGTTTATTAGTGCGCATCTTATCTGCACAGGACAATATCCTTATCTTTAAAGTCATTTTTTAACGCGTAATTTTTAATCTTTTGTCTTTAGATAGATCCATCAGACATAATTTTTTTATTGCAAGACGTTTTTGTCGTTGTAAAATGCCATACGCAATTTTTTATTTCGTTTTAATAAAAAAATTCAAATTGTTTTAGAATGTCTGTAATTTTCATATTATGTTCTTTGTTTAACTTAGGGTACGCGCAGACAGAGAGCGTTCTGCGTTCCGCGTTCTGCGTTCTGCGTTCCGCGTTCTTTGTAATGTGAAGGATCTATAGCGCCGGCGCACACAGAACGCAGTTAGACCGCGGCGGTCATTCGGAACGCTTGCGTTCTCGCGTTCTCTGTACAAAATTACAAAGAACTCGCGTTCTCGCTATGGCTGGTCCGTCTTCTCCAATTGGTATCTTGTTTTTCTATTTCAGATTTTACATAGTCATGTAACTCATTGAAGCTATTTATTGACATTCGAAAATAAATATAAAATCTCTCTTCATCTTGAAGCAGCTCAGGGATAAGAATACTAAATTCTCCCATATCATCTCGTTTCGTGTTGATAGGGTGTACCCAACATTTTCTACTTTTTTTTGACTCTTCTAGACTCCACAAAAGCAAAGCTTCATCTTCGGAAGATGAACTTTCGAGAGACATGTTTCACGTGCGGAGAGTCACGAAATAGAACGCAAATGTCTTGAACGGCTCCTGTGTGCGCTAGAACGCAGAACGCAGAACTGACGAACGCAGAACGCAGAACGCGGAACGCAGAACGCTGTATGTCTGCGCGTAGCCTTAATCTAAAATTAATTACCCAGACGCTAATTCGATTGTTGTATTAAATATACATAAAAAAGTAATGAAACGTATTGCGGTATGATGCTTGTGGTTGGAGAGAGACAGTTTACAGTACAAGAGAGATAGAAAGCTACAGCAGCGCATTACTACCAGATGACTGGGTTCTTCTAACTGTTAGAACTTAGAAGAACTTAAAGAAATCGTTGTGTCTGTACTAACCTATAGGTACTTTGTTAGCCTATCCAGTCATATACCTTTTCCCTCAGTGAATTGTATATATCACAATACATTTCACTGAGGAAAAAGGAAAAATTAAAATTCGCAGTTGACGCGTGTGTCAGGATAGCGCTTCGTGGTCGTCTGCGCCATGGACGCCGATTTGTATTTGATATTGCGCATAGATATTGCGTTTGTATAGATTCACGCTTACACGCAAACTCAGTGCAAAGGCGCGTGTGAATCAGTCCCCAATCCCCATCTATCTAGCGCAGCGGCCGGGCGGCCCAAATAAAGAAATCTGACGTTTAAAACAGTGCTTCGAATTGATCACAAAATCGTCATAATTTAGTTACTAGGTCCGATTCAGCTCTGAATTACATTATTGGGCCGCTAAATATTTTTAACCGACTTCAAAAAAAGGAGGAGGTTATGTATCAATTCGGCCGGTATATAATATGTACCTATATATTTTTTTAAAGCTATTGCAGAGCTTCTATCGCGGGGACCGAATTCAGAAATTCCGTAACGAATATTCTCACGCTCCCCACTTCGACGGGCACGGAGATGTGGCTTGAAGGCATAGCATGGAATAGCTTTACCGAGGCAGTCCCCGAGTGCCACACGTGTTATTTTATGTATGTACACCGATAACTCCGAGATCTCGAACCGATTTACGTGATTCCTTTTTTGTTTGATGCTTAATGGTGTCGAATAGGTCCCATAAAATTTTTATTTGATATTATTAATTATTTTATATTATTTAGATGTGCTATTTATTAAATATGTAGGTTTGAAGTCGGTGCCAAGCACTAAGCACTTAGTATTAAGCCCGTGCACCGACATCAAATCTTTTTTATTTTTTACTTTTCCGTTTTTGAAGTCGGTTGTTATTAACGTAGTTATTTTTATTTTGTTGCAATTTAAAATTTAAACCCTTAATTTTTTTTTTGTTTACATGAACAATTCGGAGCACTCAAACCTCAAATTACTCAATTGCCGGTCGCGCTAGCTTGTCGCTAGACAGACGGGGCTGTGTGAAGCGCGCTCGCTAAAAAACGTAGAAGCTACGAGAGACTACAACGAGTCTGTATCGAATATCAATATATTATCTGCGCGTTTCACGATCTTCCCGCGACCCGCGTGCTGAGGTTTACAATTACAAGGTTGCGTTAGGATCTCGTTTGAAGCGCGTACGCCGTACAGCGTTGGTCCTCTGGCCTCTGCGCGTTTAATAATAAAAGAACTGAAATCGTGGCGTGCTTTTCTCTAAATCTAATAAATATAGGGGTTATAACGTGGACAGTAAAGCACACGGCGATCATCTTATTTTAGGCGCGGGTCAAAGCCGTAAAACACAAGCGGCGCGGGCGCGGGCGTGCCATATAGATTTAGAGAAAAGCACGCCACGATTTCAGTTCTTTTATTATATGGCTTCGAAATAAATAACCCTTTAAAACAACACTTACATCAATATTAACTATTAAAGCAGGTACATTTCAAACCTATCACTCAATTTCCAAAATCCACTATGTTATAATGGGGTTCTTGCATTTATAACAGGGGTAGGTACAAAAAATAATATCAGACGTTCCAGTTGTGATGTTTACAATGATTTCCATAGCTCATGTATTATTGTGATGTACCTATATTTTTGTATAGTGTCATCCAAATCCATCCACGTATTGTGAACTTATACTATTATAGCATTCTTGTTTATAATATTAGTATGATAAACAAAATGTTTCAGTGTACTACACATCAGATTTTTTCTTTAGCAAAAAATGAACATTATTTTGAGAGGGGTATAAAGGTAGCCAATATTGCATTATATGATATACTTTATTCAGGACCAATAATAATTAAGGTAGGATAAATGAAAACAGAAGTGAAAAATAAAATAATCATGCTTTTAACTATCAATCAATGATATTATAATTATTAATGTTTCTAAACTCTACATATAATACTTAATTATATTGTGCCAATTCTACTGGTAATATTTAAGATATTCATAATTTTTCATTATACTAGACAGTATTTTGAAAACTATTTGTTCCCAGTTTCATAAAAATAATATGTTGTGAGAATATCCTTCTATTTATTAATATTCAAACAAAACATTTCATAAACTCTTTTTCATTGAAATTCTCTAGGCCATGTGGATTACCTGTTTTTGGTATTTTCAATTGAAAATTAAACATTACACGGGAACTGCTTGTTGAATATTCAAAATCAGAATTAGCTAATGCAATGCATTAGCAGCAATTATGCTATTTTGAAATTACACTTAATATACAGACAAACAGCCATCATAGACTGGACAAATGAAACACCTATTTTATCTTAATACAGGTTGTTTAAACATTCATTAAAGATTTTATAATATTAGTAAATACAAAAATTATCTATCTCGTAATTAATAAAAATGGACATTCATATTTGTAAGATTATCTGTGGCATACATTAATTGTGAATGCAAATTAAAAATTAGAATGTTTTACCTATGTACCACAAAGAATTACAAAATGTTTTATTGATTTAAACATGTGTGACACAAAGTTTTAAAAACAATATCACAAAAAAATTGTGGTTATTAAAATTCTCAATACATTAAATTAATAAATTTGTATAATTAATATTTTCATTTACCTTATAACATGTACTTATATTTATTTAGTATTATATATACATCATTTCAGCCATTGATGACATCTTTTTTGGTATATGTACTAATGTTTCAAAATAACTTGCCAGTTCATCAATTGTGACATCACAAGGAGGATTAAGGGCCTGCTGAGAGCAGGAACTTGAAGAACTTCTCTCTGAAATGGGTTCTCGATTTTGTGTTTTGTCATTCCCAACATCATTTCTCCACCACTTACTATTATCATTGATATCTGTAGGTCTGTCACTGCTTTTTCTTTTCTCAGTTGATATGTGTAACTGGTTGCATGTGTCCACTAATGAATGCAAATATAAATTTTCACTTGTGTTTAATAATGACAACACTGAAAAGTTCCCTTTTATAAAATGCTGTTGACATTCACTTCTCCTGTTTTTACCATAAGATTGTGACAACTTTAATACAGGTTCCTTGAGTATTTTATTATGCTTCCTTTTACAAATGGTGTGTTTCTTCTTTAGAGTATGACATATGCATTTGTTTTGTGGAATTATTTTAGAATTAGAGTTTTTCTTCAGGACTGAACTTACAAATGGATTATCCTCTTTCAAATTCTTATTTATTTTTGAAGATTCTATCTCTAGCCTTCCAACTCTTACGGATATATCATCTGCAGTTGCCATATCGTTTCTGCAATGTTAATAAACAAAAATAAGTTAGTTTTTTATATTAATTTTAAAGAATACCTACTAACTGATCTGAACATTTAGAACGATAAACTATAAGTAAAACAGTAAATTTGTAAACAAAAAGCTATATTAATTTTATATTAAGTACATATTGTATGAAGTTCATCTATAATAAAATAATTATTTCTATTAACAATAAAAATATTTCTGATATTATATTCTTAATAGTTGCGAAATAAAGTGAAGTGGAATGACTATTTTCGGTCAAACGAAGGAAACTAATTGCAATAACAACATGAATTTAGATTAAGTACCTATACTTAGTCATTGTCAAAAGTCAGACATAGTTATTAGTATTTTGAAGTTATGACTACTCACGCCCTAGATACATGAATCCAAGAATTGAGATACCGGAGCTCTGGAATCGTGCCTTATTTGTGATAGATTTGTGCAAATATTAAATTAAACACTTTGTATTTATTAAATTCAACGATTAAATCCACAATTATCAGCACAACAATAATGAAAAACCATAGTCATTCACAGAGGAAAGTTATAATAACAAAGCATTTACAGATTATGTATAATATACACAGATAATATACGTTGTATAAAATTGAACAGATAATTATTAGCAAGTAAATTTTAATTTATACGAAAAACAAGTAACAACAACACACGCATTTTACATATTTAACACACGTACATATTTAGCGCGTTTCAATATGATTCAATAAAAACATGTGTGCGTGTACTAGTGTACACACGTAAGAAGTGAAACTTCTTTATGACCTTATTTTCAAAAAATAATTTACTTTAAGCAAAGTTTTACAGAAATACGTCAATCACGTGTGTAAGGGATTAAAACAAGATGGCGCGTAACGGAAAAATGTCACGCGTAACGAAAAAATGTTACATTATATTTTTTTCCAACCCCGCTAAAGAAGTTTCACTTCAAATAAAAATAAAAATTATGAATAAAGTTAGTAATTATTTCAATGTTTCAGATGTACGAATAATGAAATTATAATACAGTCGTTACGTTCGTGGGGGACTTTATTATATGTAAGGGCGTATTCAGAAAGAAAGCTTGAAACTTATAAGCGCTTATCGGCGCTTGTCATGTTCATATATTTTCCTGTCAGTGCTGGTAACCCACGCAGGAAAATATATGAACATGACAAGCGCTTATAAGTTTCAAGCTTTCTTTCTGAATACGCCCTAATAAACACACACAGGAAACACACAAAACATATACATATTTCCCACTCGCGCCTCGTCCTGTCAAACATATTTTTAAAGTATTGAAACATAGGTAGTGAACTATAGTGAAGCATACTCAGGAAGCATACGTATTAAGTGAAAGTTAAACAGGGTTTTAATCAAATAACTTGCGCTTGTTAATTACTTTAATAATTTAAGTCAGATATAATTTTCTAGTAAGTCAAAAATATATATAATCTATATGCCATGTTTTTATCAAGTTTTCAGTTTTATCTACATTACGTGGTGTACTTGCCCTTCGCAATAATTTCGTTGGTTTGCTTGGTACAGGTGATAGCCGCAGATCGTAGCTTGTATCAATTTTCACGTAATCGGATAATGGAACCTAACCCTGTAATTATTGCTGCTACAGCAAAACAAACAGCATCTGTAAGTTAATAAAATTGTTAAGATGAGTTTATGATTCTTTTTTAATATTTTAATCTTGAAAAATTAAATTATCGATTTCAGCTGATCTTTTTACATGGACTTGGTGATACCGGGTAAGATGATTATTTGACTTAGACTTGTAACAAGTAGGTACATATTTTGATTTATAGAATTTAATTATGATATCAATTAATCTGTGTTTATGATTGTAGCCATGGATGGGCAAGTACAATTGCAGCAATCAGAGGGCCCCACGTAAAAGTAATTTGTCCAACAGCTTCTACAATACCAGTAACACTGAATGCAGGATTTCGAATGCCCTCCTGGTTTGATTTAAGAACATTAGATGCTACTGCTCCAGAGGATGAAGAGGGCATCGTAAATGCAACATCACTTATACATGGATTAATATCAGATGAAGTTAAAGCAAGTAACATTTAAATAAAAATAATCCTTATGTATTGGAGGAATTTAGATCATAATTTATTTTATTGTTATTATTTTTAGGCTGGTATTCCTGCAGGTCGGATTTTGTTGGGTGGGTTTTCACAAGGTGGGGCATTAGCCCTTCATGCAGCTCTTACATATCCTGAACCACTAGCTGGAGTTATGTCTCTCTCCTGCTGGCTGCCGAGACATGCTCATTTCCCAGAAGGCCTTAAAGCTCCCAAGGAACTACCGGTAATTAGTTATATTATAGAGAAGAGTGAAAGGAAGGAATCTTTACATAATTATTTTGATTTATTAAATACAAGCGGTCCGCCCCGGCTTCGCCCGTTGTACATATTTCGTAATAAAAAGTAGCCTATGTCCTTTCTCGGGTTTCAAAATATCTCCATACCAAATTTCAAGCAAATTGGTTCAGTAGTTTAGGCGTGATTGAGTAACAGACAAACAGACAGAGTTACTTTCGCATTTATAATATTATATTATAGTATGGATAGTTAAGTGACTTTTACATCATATATTTGAGAACTTTGTATAAGAAAAAATAGAATTGTTTATTATAATGCTTTTCTTATTAGATACAAGTCAACCCAAATATGGTTAGTTATAAAAAAGCCCATTGAAAATATTCCCCTTGTATCAGATTTGACTTTCTATTCATTGATTTTTGGGCAGATATTTTTTTTGGTAACAAACAGTTTACCAATCTGTTTACCAATTTTTATCATTCTTTGTAAACTGTGAGAAGTCCCATATACATAATATCAACTCCTCTTTAAAGGCATTGGTGGCAAATTAAAAAAAAAATATGCACAATATTGTGTTAGTCATAAATTAAATTTAATACCAATTTTAAGCTTTCTACCTTGAAAGTTTCACAATGCAATATACAAACTTCAGGGAAGTTGGGGGTAAGAAAGAGACAAGAAGTAATCTCTATCACCTTCTTTTCTTTCAATTATCTCGACTTTGGGTCATACTATACGAGCGGTTTTCCCGCCGCGGAAAAACCGCCGCCGCGCTCGCCAAAGCTGCCGCAGACCATCAAACACGCGGTTTATTATTGCCTCAACCTATATTTAGGGCGGCCGTACACGGACCGCTTCAAGCATGAGACTGACGACTTGAAGCCGCGACCGCGCGGTGAACTATGGACATTCGTTCACTGCCGTATACGGACTGCTTCTTGAGCCGTCGCGACCGCTTCAAGCCGTCAACTGCGCGTTTGCAGCGACAGCTCGAGCAGTCAAAGACTGATCGCTCGAGCAGGCCGTGTACGTCGCTCAGCCGTTAACTGCTCGAGCCGCCCGTGTACGGCCGCTCTTACTTTCAATGTGAATGATGTAATTATTATTAACATAAATCACCATTAATGTTAGTATTGTGAAATTCAAGAGGCCATTGATCGATCACCATCTAAGTACATATTCTCAAGTTTATTTTAGGAATTCAGGTATACTATCTCATATTAGAAACCTTACAAATTTGAATACATAAAAATACATAAATACTTCATGTAGGTACAACATGCATAATTTAATGGCCTGCGTAGACAAGGGATTTTAGTCCGCGGACTTATTGTCCGCTAAAATAGATCACTACAACATCGAGTAACGCAAACGAGGGTTTAAAACGTACCTAAATGGCGGTCCCCGTTGTCACTTCTGAATATTCCTTTCCATAGCGTGCTTTTCTCCGTTGAGTCTGCGGTGAATCCGCTGCGAAGAGTTCCTCGTCTGCGTAAGCCGATAATTTTGATCTTTGACCCCGAATAAGTTTAAAAGCCGCCATGGGATTGCTGGGAACTTTTCACACTTTATTTATAATGGTAAACCCAAGGTTACACACATATTTTGTTCGATATTTCAAGTGTCCAATTTGACCATATTATTTTCAAAAACACTATATTATTCACGAAAATGTTAGTTACTATTAAAAACTAATTTTCTTATTTTTACATATGGGTTTGTATTTTGTTGTCATAATACTTATGTATAGTGAACAAAGTTATATTATTGTAGCCAATAATCAAAGTTCTCTCGATTATAAAATATAATGATAATGATAAGAATAGGTATCTAATAGGAAATGTTATTTAATTGATCATACATAATATATATGTATTTTGGATATAAGTGTGCGACTTATATGTAATGGAAAATAATATAAATTGAAGTCGCTTTAATTTTTTTTAGTAATTTTAATGTAAGCATATTCAGCATAATCGTATTGCGTGATATATAAAAGGAATTACATAAGTACATGCATTTATGTGTGTAAAGTAAAGCGAAGCGAGTGTATCCTCCCTGTATTCAAATCAGTGGAAAGCTGAAGCAAAGGTACACAAATTTTTTACAGGTTAAACCTAGAAAATTCCTCAATTTTACATCTAATGAGACGATCATCACCAACAAAATTACTCTGTTAACAATATAATATGTAGTCATATATACCGCAGTCCTGATACTGCCGATTCCGATTTCTTATTTTGAATTTAAAAAGGCGAGGTCAAAATGTTTTGAGGTAACAAACGTCAAAACGCATATGTGATTAAAAAAAGTCCTGTCCCCCTAAGGCCTAAAGTCTTTCCAGTTTCTTAAATTGGATTCCAATTATTTCGAATCACTCTTCATCTTGTATCTACTAGTATCTACTATTAGGTATGTGTGGAAAAACTTTTGTTTTTCAACCGGAATGTTGAAGTAAGCTAGTAGCAGGTAACCCTAACTTCATTTTGAGCTTTCTAGATTTCTTACACCGCGAACGAATCTCATGTGAGATTGGTAAAAATATTTTTTTTAGACTACTCTAATACCTACGTATTTATCTGTTAAAAATAAAATACAGTTAACATTTTGATTGGACATGCTTATAAATTATCCAGATAAGTCTAGAAGTGGTCAATAATTATCAATAATTTTCTTGGATGAATGCCGTATTTTAAATCATATTTGCATTACAGATATGTGAATAAAGGCCAAACAGGCATATTTTGAAATTCTAATGAAATAGCAGTTCCTGCAGCTAAGTTCGATCGTATTATAAATGTGAATGTACCTACGTCCTACGTTTCTTAAAGATTTAATATTTTGTAGAGTGCTCAATCGTTTTATATAATAATCTAATTAACGTTATACCCTAATATTATGAATATTAGGGTTCATCATCTCATTATCAGTAATGAATGAAGAAGGATAAAATAAATACTATTACGAATTATAGAAATAGCACGATCTGAGACAGAAATTTTGAAAAAATATGTTATAATATAATAAACTAAGTACAATATTTTAACATATTTTACTTGCTGTTTCCCGCGGTTTCAATAGAGGAAAAATAATTGATTACGAGAAAATTAGATACTAAACATAAAAAAATATTATTAAGGGCTTATTTTTCAATCCTTGGTTAAAACGTATTCTTCGAATAATATTGTATAGAACTACCATTTTAAAAACGTATTCTAATTGCCCGTATTTGACAGTTTACGTGGCATTTTTATATTATAGTATAATACTTTATTGGACGGATAAGTTTTATCCAAGCATTGAAAAATCGGCCCTTAATTTATTT
The DNA here is from genome assembly GCF_061535395.1 of Colias eurytheme. Taxonomy (NCBI): domain Eukaryota; kingdom Metazoa; phylum Arthropoda; class Insecta; order Lepidoptera; family Pieridae; genus Colias; species Colias eurytheme. The sequence goes on from NC_142991.1 coordinate 5,347,446, forward strand.
TATTATTAAGCAATTAAAAAGTGATATATATTCAAAATCAGCCATTGCCCCTCTAACCCGCTTCACGCTCCGCCCCCTAGTTCCCTCTAAGCCTTCAGCTCCCACTTTGAGACAGTGTATCGGAAGACTGTCCTTCTCCATTGTCGGCCGTTTCAATTATTGATATGTATATCGAAGACGTGTAAGGTACAAGACCTACAAATGATTTTTATTTCATTTAAGATGGCAATAAAACAAGTGTTTTTAATTTACAGATATTCCAAGCTCACGGCGACTGTGATCCAGTAGTGCCATATAAATGGGGACAAATGACTGCAGTATTTTTAAAGACATTTATGAAGAATATTGAATTCGTTACCTACCAAGGTTTATCGCACAGCTCGTCGGATGCAGAACTAAAAGACATGAAAACTTTTATAGAGAAAAGGTTGCCCGCGGTCAAATAAATTATTATACCTATAAGAGAAAATGTACTTACAAATATAATTTTATATTAATTAAATTGATTTGAAATAATTATAAAATAATCTTCCAAAGGTTACATAGTTCGGGTGTCTAAATACTCTGGATATGAAATTAAACTTAGTCAGTTTGGTTTATTTCGCCAAATATTTAATTTTAATTTAAGATTAGCGATGAACTTAATAAAAGTTATAATTATTATTATCGATAATTTTGTGTTATTATTCCATACCCTTGTAATAAAAAAGGAAAGAATCAGTTAAAAATGAGTATTTATTCTTTGAAAAAAAACAACATGGTTCCGTTAAATCCACCTGCCTTTCTGACCGGATTTTTATTTAATCATGAATTTTGCCCGACAAACGCTTTTCCATGTTGGATATTTAAATTCTTAAATATTAAAACCTATCCAATATATACTATAGGAAGATTATATTATGTTTTTCTCAAGATTATCGGGCCCCCAATAGTTATGACTTACGTCATCTGAGACAACATGGATTATGGAGTCAACCAAGCTAGTTAATTGCTCCGAGCAACCAAGAGTCAACCATGCATGCCAACCATGAGTCAACCCACCTCGGAGCAACCCACAGTCAACCACAGGTCGACAGTCGACTATTAACTTGTGTTTGTCTATGGTCATAACCATCTCAAAACTCAAACCCTTCGTTATATGTCAATTGTCAATGTCATATCCGTAGCGTAATTACAAACAGACAGGTTATCATGTCTGATTGACTGATGATGATTGCTGATTGACTATTGATACAGTTTCTAGAAATTCAGAAATATTTATCATGTTTTTTAATGTTAAAACGGCGCTTGATAAACGAATTAAAATTATTGGTATCTTGAAATTCTTCAATGTGTAAGGTTATATGTGAAAATATATAGTTACTATTGTCAATCTAGACGAAACAAAATAATTAAAAATGACTAAAGTCGCAAACATATTTTATTATGTCCTTTGCATATTTGGAGTATTAAATACAGTTAATACTGAAAATGAGGAATTTATATTTGAAGAAGACCCATTTAAGGATGCAAACAATGTTAAAGATATGCCATTTGTCCATAATTTAAAAGAAAAAGTTATTTCAAGGTCGAAGCGCGGAGTAATACAAAATATTTCGAGTTCGAGTGAACTTCCTGTAACACTACAAAATATAGCGAATTCATCATTACCAGTAAATATTACAACGGAAAGTCCGAATACTGTCAATGAAAGTTCCTCAAATTCTTCAACTTCACCTGTTCCTCAAGTAAATGTGTCTTCAACGGTCGCGCCGAATGCCTCGGATGTCAGTCCTTCTGATGTAGCAGCACTTCCTGGGAAGAGTTCAGCAGAAGATGAACATAATAGTTCTATGGCTATATTTTTTGTACTGTGTGTTCTAGCTCTTGGGATATTGCTAATACATCTCATGTTGCAAACTGGGTTTTCATATTTGCCAGAAAGTGTTGTCATAGTATTCTTAGGTGCCCTCATTGGTATGCTTATCAATTTAATGTCTATTAGGAACATAGCCAATTGGAGAAAAGAAGAAGCATTCTCACCCACTGCTTTTTTCTTAGTTCTCTTACCACCAATCATTTTTGAATCTGGTTACAATCTCCATAAGGGAAATTTCTTTCAGAATATTGGATCAATATTGCTGTTTGCAATTGTTGGTACTGCAATATCTGCATTTGTTATTGGGGCTGGAATTTATTTATTGGGATTGGCCCAAGTTGTTTATAAGCTGAGTTTTGTAGAATCATTTGCATTTGGTTCTTTAATATCAGCCGTCGACCCTGTTGCTACAGTTGCAATCTTTCATGCTTTAGACGTTGATCCAGTATTAAATATGTTAGTATTTGGAGAGAGTATATTAAATGATGCTGTTGCTATCGTCCTCACTACAGCTGTGCTAGGTTCTAACGATCCAGTCATGTCGACAATGGATGCTATCTTATCTGCAATTAACCGTTTCTGGCTTATGTTTTTTGCATCAGCTGGTATTGGGGTTGTCTTTGCACTTATAAGTGCTCTTTTGTTGAAACATGTAGATTTGCGTAAAAATCCATCTCTTGAATTTGGAATGATGCTTGTGTTTACATATGCACCTTATGTGCTTGCTGAAGGAATTCATTTATCTGGTAAGTTAATAAATTTTGTATTTGTCACATGATTTTTTTAATTGTTCATTAATTAACATATTTTTATGGTATATTTTGTTTCCAGGAATTATGGCGATATTGTTCTGTGGTATTGTTATGTCCCACTACACCCATTTCAATCTATCTACAGTTACACAGGTTACTATGCAGCAAACTATGAGAACTCTTGCTTTCATAGCAGAAACATGTGTGTTTGCGTATCTCGGATTAGCTATATTTAGGTGGGTTGCACAATTTTTATGTACAATGTCAGAAGTGTAGTAGCTTAAGAAGTATTATTTTTTTTATTAAATAGTTGTTTTATTCCTAATTTTCGCTGCAAAAGAATAGAAAATTTTTATTTCCATTTTTCAATTATACATTTTATTTCAGTTTCCGTCATAGAGTGGAACCAGCCCTTGTTGTTTGGAGCATAGTGCTTTGTCTACTAGGAAGAGCTGCAAATATATTTCCACTTGCATTACTTTGTAATAAATTCAGAGAACATAAGATAACCAAGAAAATGATGTTTATAATGTGGTTTAGTGGTAAGATGTTGTATATTTTATTGTTGAATGCCTGTTTAAAATATTATAACATAATGTGCTAAGTTGGCTTACTCATAAACAAGAATAAAAATGTATTTGGGGCATAAAAAATATTTCCATACCCAAATACTTTTCAATTGCCCTGGAATCTCATATAAACAACAATATTTTTTTCAGATTAAATATAAATGTACGTTTTTTTTCAGGTTTGCGTGGTGCAATTTCTTATGCACTTTCTCTTCATCTTAACTTCTCTGACGAAACTCGACACGTAATTATAACCACAACGCTTATAATAGTGCTGTTTACTACATTATTCTTTGGAGGTTCTACTATGCCATTACTGAAATTTCTACGGGTAATCTTATATTTATTTAACTATTTATTATTATGCTTAGTTTGTAACAATAAATCATATCCATAATTTAAAATAAAAATACCCTACAAAAACTTATTTATTTATTACATAATGTTTAATTTTTTTTTTTATAAATGTAGGCTAACAAGAAAACGAAGCGATCACGACCATTGCGTAAGCAGAAGGAAGTCAGTTTATCTAAAACAAAAGAATGGGGACAAACAATTGATTCTGAGCATCTATCGGAAATTACTGAAGAAGAATTGGAGGTAAATTTATATGAAGTAGGAATTCAATTATTTTATTGCCTGTTAAACATGTCGTCATCAACCATATACGTTCTCAATGGGACACGGGCCTCCTATGGTCACAGGCCATAATCCACCACACTCGCAAAGTGCGGGTTGGCAGGTGATATCTGATGCCTTTGAACTTTTCAACCTTTGACATGTCGGTTTCCTCATGACTTTTTCCTTCACTGTGCGAGCAGTTGTGATGTTATAATAAGTGCAGAAAAATTCGAACCCCAGACGTATAAATTTGAAGTGTGAGGCCCTCACCATTGATGTACCTATATTAAATGGCTTTTCTACTTGTTTCATTGCAGGTGAACTACTCTCATGCTACTAGATTGAAAGGATTTGTGCGTTTGGATATAAAATATCTAATACCATTCTTCACCAGGCGATTTACACATCAGGTATGTGATTACTTTGTACTCATTTCAACTGATAATTTTTTTGGAGTGGTACCTTTTATGGTTGGGTAAACCGTTTCATTAGATCACTCGTTACGACGCCAGACTACCTGGCTTCCCTTTCTCAAATTCATAATATTATGGTAGTGGTGGGAACTGGGTAGCCTATTTTTGTCACAATAGTACTCTTAAATACCTGAAGGCTAAATAACACTAGTAATTGTGAAATATCTTATAATTTACAGGAATTGAAAGATTGTAAGAGTCAGATGACAGACCTTACCAACCAATGGTACCAAGCAATAAGGATATCCAATGATCACGATACAGATGAAGAAGAAAGTATACAACAAAGTTCCTTGTCAAACTCCCGCTCCAGTTTACAAAGAGGCGTATGAGCTAGTGACATTAATACCAACAGTATTTACTTATTTAGCATATTTTTATTTAATATTTTACTCTATACATCTTAAATGTGGAAGAATATGTACCTTTGAAATTTAGCATAAGTTCTTATTCAGTTGACAAAGTGAAAGTACATGTATTATATGATGATGATGTAATTTTAGTTTCCATGAACCTGAATTTATTTTATTGTATTACATTCATCATTCATGATATTTATAGAGAAATATGTCTTATGATTTATAATTTGTTAAGGGCTTGGTCTAGTAGTGCAAACAAATGCATCCTGTCATCTTATATGTAAATAATACAAATGTACTAAGGGAAAGTTGCTCCACTTAATTTTTAAAAATTAAATCATTCGTATGCATAATTTAATATTCGTAATAAGTACCAAAAATGACAATTTGAAACAATTTTCGTGAAAATTACACCGGGTGATTTTTTTTTATCAGTACACAAAATTTGCGAATACTTTCTATTGATATCTTCAACTTCATGTTTATATAACTGATCAACTTTTACAAAGAAATTTGGACGAAATATAAACAACACATATTCCCATCAAATTTCATCACTGTAGTACTTATAGTTTCCGAGTAAATCGGCTGTGACAGACGGACAGACGGACAGACGGACAGACGGACATGACGAAACTATAAGGGTTCCGTTTTTGCCATTTTGGCTACGGAACCCTAAAAAAATAAGCTTTCCATACAAAATGCAGAACTCTATACATTTTTTTCGACCTAAGTTTCTTAGTGAAAGTTGTTCAGTTTAACTAATAAAACGGATAAACAAATTTTGTATATAATAAAAAAAATGTAATGTTTGTGTTAAAAAATTATAAAATAGAAAAATACGCAAATGAAAACAAAAGATATTTATTTCTGACTAGCTTCCGCCCGCGACTCCGTCCGCGCGGATGTCGGTCTTCGCGTCTTCTACAGATTTATTATATTATGTATAATATGTATATAGATTTATATTGATAAACCTAATAAATCTTTTGCTAGCATTCTGATGCTTTATCGGTTGCACTGGATTTATCTCTATTTTTTTTCAATCGCTTGAATGATATAGGATTGGTCCTTGATGGGCATCGAATGCTGAAGTCTCGAATCAATCAATTCTGACAGTAGGCAATTTATGTAAAATCTTGATAATGGTCCATCATTTTATTTTGCCTAAACGTTACATAATTTTTTATATAAGTATTCTATTTTTAACGAATGATTCACTCCAGTCCAAACAGCAAATAAGCAGACAGCAACTAAACGTTGCAGAAGCAGAAGTCTGCTTATTTGTATTTCAAAAGTGTTATTTTTTGCATTGTATTTCAAATATTAATTTTTAAGCATTATTGCATAGCTTCTATCGCGGGCCTTGAGCGCGGGGACCGAATCGAGAAATTCCGTAACGAAAACACCTCATGCTCCCCACTCCGACGAGCTCGGAGCTGTGGCTTGAAGGCAAGCTATGCAATAGCTTTACCGCGGCAGTCCCCGAGTGCCACACGTCATTTTTTTTTATTTTTAACCGCATCTTCCGCATTCATGTCTTTTGCCGGAATTAGACATTTAACTTCTACTAGTCCCATTTTCCCTTTTTGATATGGGAGTATATAAAGTAATTTTTTTAGATATTTCTCGTTATACTTTTAAAAAGTTATTATTGTCATTTTGCTCATTAGGTAAAGTAATTTCGATATCAGTTTTAAGTTTTTTGATACCTGCAATAATAACGTCATAATCGCCTGCACATACTTAACGATTACACCCTGTATACAATCCACCATCCACATTCATAATGTTTTCCTGTCCTCCTCTCCTTTACGCTGTTCACCGATACATTTTAAATGAGTAAATCTGCTACCACTGAAGGATGTTTCATTGTGATCAGCAAATTTTCACCACTGTTGTCGATTATTTGTTTTTCATTTTTAATCAGCAATTGGGAATCATCAGTTTTGTTTTTTGCAGATTGGTGATGTACCCTAACAATACGTCGAAAAGGGAAAGCATCAACGAATTATCGTTTTCGTCCTCTTTTTTTATTCTTCGCGTCTCTGTTACTTCTGTTTGTTTAGTTCTCAACACCCACTGAATTTTCTATGTTATTGTGATCTTCCATTACATCTGAGTTTTGATGATGTGATGATAATCCATTCGTTTTAATATTGGTACTTAGAGTTGGTGGACTAAACTAGAAATGGCGGACTAAATTTGTCAGCGCGTCTGTAAGATCAGAATATAAAACCAACCTGTATTTAAGTTACAAAATTAATAATCAAACAACATGCCGCTACGTTGAAAATGACTAGAAGAAAAAATTAAAACACCTCGGCATATAATTTTGGAGTAAACAAATCATTTTCCCCGTATGGGGATTTCCCCGGATGAACTTGGGAAGTTCAAGTTCTCAATACAAGTTTATATTATTTCTCAAACGAAAAATAAACATTTTTGGAACTTCAAAAAAAAATATATTATAAGAAAATTTATGAGCTTACTTTAGTTTTAAAGAAATATACATCCCTTTACTGACACCCCGTAAAATAAAGAAATTGTTGCCAATCACCTTTGCAATCTATTTGGTTTCATTAACTTTATGTTCGAAGATAATTTTTTTTCTAGTAGTTACACGCGTATTTTTTTCGTTTATTTTCCATATCGAAATCAAATGTTTAAAAATACGAATATTTGCACAAAACTAAGATAAAAATAATCAATTAACAAAAATATTAAATTTAATGAAGTAGAGCAACTTTCACTTCGGTATGAAGGAAAATCGAGCGTAGAGCACACGTCAGAACGCTCCGGCCCAAGGAGCGCGACTAATGAAATTCGCTAGGATTTTTCCTAATTATTTTAAATATTTTTTTAATATTTAAAGAATTATCAAAATTGAAAAAAAATTTTTTTTAAAGGATTAACACTCATTGGTCTTCAACCAACTCGAATAAATGAATGGAAAAAATAACTTTTAGCAGTATTTATCAATAGATTTTGTAAGGCAAAAAATGGGAAATTTAATGAATTTATAACGTTCTAATTAGGAAAATCATAAGTTTTTCGGCAATTGTATTCAGCAGTTTTTAATAACGACTATATAAGGATAATAATGCGCTGATCGGATTGTATAAATTGTAATCGGTTGCAACGTAGTGAGTGCACAAACTTAGCTCGAAATGTCTTTGGGGGAAAGAGACTTATCTTGAAGGCCTGATTAAGGTAACATAAAGTAACTTTATAAATGTGAAAAAATTCACGCGCATTGCGTATATAACACTAATTGATAAACAAGAAAAAAAAATTCAGTTTATCATTTCATTAGCCGGGAAAAAATTGTCAAATAACTTGTTGAAAACGCAATTTTGCTAGACTGCAGCCTTAATGAGGCACAAATTTTTATTATGCAGTTGCATTAATTTTCTTTTTACAAATGTGAAAGCACCTTTTGCAGATTATATAATAATTGTCTAAGTATTTTTTGTGAATTCAGTTTTTATGTTCATGTTTCCTGCATTTTATTGATATAAAAATGGCATTGTATGATATATCTGGATATATAATCAATAACCTATCTAAAATGTATAAGATTTTTTAAATTCTTTAAGGGTTTAAAATTACTAATGATTATCTATTAAAGAAAATTTTCTCTCATTCAGGATTAAAGTAAATTTTTTATTTAAATATGATTTTAATTTTGAATATTAAGAAGTATTAAATAATTTTTATTAAGTACTTAGGAAATATAAATTAATGGTCCTGCTTATTATAAATGATGTGATGCCTTTCTGTAGTCAGCTATTGTGATAATGTAATATAATGTATTATTTATTAAGTATTATTATTATTAGTTGAATTATATGCACAAAGTTGTTATAACATTGTATAGCATTATGGATTTTTTATTGGTTGTGCTAAATATGTGCGCTTAATTATATTTTGTGACACAAAAAAATGTCTTTTTTTTATGCTCTTATCACTAAAATATTTGAAAAATTGAGTACATAATTATTATGCCAATACATAATTTTTCAATAATCATATTTTTTTTGATAAATTAACAATCTTATCATAAACAATGTAAGTAATTTAGAATTGTTCATTGCTTATTGTTGTATTTCTAAATACAATTTAATTTACTATAAAGGTAAATAGAGATAAATGATAAGACAGTATTTTTTTTTAATCAAACTGTATTATAAAAGAGGTGTATTGTTAACTTACAGCCTTAGACTGTATTGCAGCTTTTTTGTTGATTTTCATAGTACATAAAATCTTTATTTTAATGAAATAATAATAAATAATCATCTTTTGTTAAAGTTATTTATTTATACATTACATACTAAGCATAACACTTTTAGGTAAATTAATTGAGAATTATAAATATGCTTGAAATAATTAAGAAGATAAGCACTTAAAGCACTTTGGAGAATAAGATCAATCTTCTTCATTTTCCAAATTAATATGACTTCCAAATTTACCATACAGGTGTGCTTTGAGCTCACTCATTTGGGATTTCAGCTCTTCACATTTAGATTCCAACTCAAAAATCTCATTTTGCTTTTTACCTTTCATGTCTTCTAATGATTTCTGAAAAAAAAAGCATTGCAATCACTATTAGTTATCAATTATATATTTGATTATACAGATAAATGGTATACTTACCAATGTATCTTCCAGACTTTGACAAATGAATACTTCACCAATTAAGAAGGGTATTTTTTCTGAATCATCTGCAAGAGCTAATTCCTCTACAGCCTCCTCTAAGTTTTTTATATCATTTTGTTTAATTTTCAATTCATCCTTTATATCATCTGCTTTGGCGTTCAAACGGGCAAATTTGTTAATTTTCTGTTGATCTTCAAATGATATATGTACATCTGAATCCTAAAATTATTTGTTGAATAAGTTATTGGGAATTAAAATAACATACGCTCAATAACGCATGACATTATTTCGACCGAGATTTACTTAAATTTTTGTGGATAAATGGATATGTAAATAAAATTTGAATAGATTCACTGATCGGCTTGGTACTTGCATTACTTTCAGTCAGTTTTTAGCTTTACAATAGATTTACCATTTTTGGTGAAATTGCAATTTTATACTAGTCTTTCACTGGATAGATAAAAATTTTCTAAATATATTTTTAAATGTCTACAAACCGGTCGGTAAGTGCCTTTTCCAGAGTTTGCCATTGCTTTAATTAATATAAAGTTATCAGGTGTTTACAATATATTATTTTCAAACAGATTATTGAATTGTAATGTAAAATAATATAACCCTAAAATTAAACTGATGATTTTGACGTTTGACTGTTGACACTTGACGTTTAGTCATTTAACAATTAACAATTCCATAGAGTCGTCTTGCCGTCCTCGCTGGAATCGGGAGTTGCCATTTGAAAAAAAGAAGAAGAAGTCGTTTTAAGCTTAGGCTGTGTTTACATCTGCAAGTAAACTTCCGCAAGAACTGTCCGACAGTCTGTCTGACAGCAGCTTGCAAGTGTAAACCATAAAGCAAGTTCTGTCGCGACAGTTTGTCAAGCGCTTCTTGCTAGAAGTTGCGAAAGCGTGTGTAAACATGACTGCGTCTACTCGCGACAGATCTCGCTGCTTATCGGTCTAGTTCCGTATATCTCGCAGCAAGCTATTATAAAGATATAGTTAATTAATTGTCTTGATTAGGTAAGAAACGTAAGAACAGACAATCGCGTTGCCCGTTGGTGGGTCGCTAGTCGCTACCAAGTACCTACCAATCACCACAGCCCATATATTATGCGGATTGCGGATGTATGCTCTGTAAATACGTTTGTTGTTAGCTTTTAAAAAGCGATTTTGCTTTAAAAGCTGCGAACTTTCAGGAAAGAAAATAAAAGCCTTCGGTGCCTTGTGCGATGAGTGGGGATTGTCGTACGTAACACAGCAGCAATTACAGTCTATTAGTTCACGCTTATCTTCTTTGAGGATATGTCTCTATGTACGATGACACTTTGGATAATGAATATCTATATCTATCTGAAAATTTAATTTATAAAAACCTGATAAATGCAAAAAAAAAATTAAAACACTCATAAAACAATAATTATTGTATTAATCAAGATTTATAAATCGTTCAATAGTAAAAAAAAAACGTTGAAAAAGTACCTAGGTAGATACTTTTGTTCTGAGTAATTGATATAGGTATAAAATAAAGGTATTACTTATATACTCGGATAAAAAAACAATAGAAACTGGACTTTACCTGCTGTTTGTTCACTAAAGTTATAGATATATTCTGTCAGTTATCTGAATACGTTAGTGAACTATTGATTTATACATTTTAATAATAATTATAATTTATAATTATTTAGCTTTCCGTTCGCGGCGTCTCCCGAAGAATCAGTCTTTCTATTTAAAAATAACGACATTAATTCTGTTGCGTAATTTTAAAGATACAAGCAAGCATATAGACACACAGACGCGGACGGTGGAAAGCGATTTTATTTTATACATACTATGTATTGATAGTGATAAAAACATCTCTGTTATAAATTGTATTTCACGGTCCACGGAAGTAGTCAAACTAGGTATTTGGGAATTGGATTTTTGAGACTTCGATGACTAACGTACTATAAGTAAAAATAATAATGAATAGATTTAAATATTTATTTATCAAATTTAGTAACAGATATATCTACTCTTAAACAATAAAGTTGTATGTAAGTATAATAAATTGTAGTAGGTACCTACTTATCTCAAACTCCTGATACTAGGTACTTAATGCAGGCAATTACTTTCAAACGTTTCAAATATCCTAAAAAAAGCCCAATTATAATATATATTTTATAAATAAATATCCTTCGGAAGTATTTACCAATGCTTCTTTTGCATCTACTAAAATATGTATTACATACCTATTTCATTTTTTATTATACTAGATAGACCCGCGGAATAGTATCAACTTTACTGTATACGTGTCACGATTTCAGGTTTAACGATGTATTGTTTTCTTCCGTGATACTGAAGAGAAGTGAGGACACAAGAACACCAATTAGGATTTATACAATATATTTTAACATATTAATAATTATAAACATAACAAGCGAGTTGCCCTTGTTTCGCTTGATGTCCTCTTGTCCGTTTGTTTTCTTGCGATAATGTTCAGTTTTTTTTTATTCAATTTAAATCCTATATGCGTTTCATCCATCAGTCCCCGGAATCGATTTATTCCATTCTAATACCAAAAACTAATACCACTGGTATTTGTTTCAACTCATATTTTTTTCTATTCCGAACGGATACCACTTTTTAAATAATTTAATTTAATGTACGAACGAATACCTACAACTTGAATTTGGTACAGTCAGCGCAGTCAAACCTAATCAAAGTAAATTTGTTTTTCAATATTTTTATGTAATCGTAATATAATGCTTAAAACTTTCCAAATTCACTTCACTCCAATATTTTTACAAAGGTTAGCATAGGTAAGAGTAGTTTTAGTGAATCATCTTGCTATTTTTTTTACCGCGAGAAAGGGTGAGTTTGCTCTATTGTTCCAAAATTCGAAACAACCAATCAGAGTCAAGTGTGACTGGAATGTTGTGCTTTGACTCGGAGAGAAATTTTCTGTGATATTTTATAATTGTTAGATTTAAAGTGAATTTTTCATATTAGATATTATTGCAAAAAAAAAATGCTGATTCATTGCTATGTAGGTGATGAATGACTGATGAGATTATACAAAAAGTTGATTTTCTGTGATATTTTACAATTGTTAGATAAAAAGTGATTTCTTTTTGTTAAAAATTTACCTGACATAGTTGTTATGAGATAGGTAGACGTGAATAATTACGTATAGTCCGGGATTTATCGCCCATTTTTGCAAGTGATTACTATCAAGCTAATTTTTCGTGAGTAGCTTTATTTTGATGAGATGCCCAATAATTTCATGTATGAAACTCTCGATTGTGGTAGCTACCAGAGGAAACAAGGATAAAATATTTTGATTTGATGGTTCTCAAATATTAATTACTAACTGAATGTTTTTTTTGTTCAATCTCAAGATAATTATCTAAATTATTCGAAAAAATATTTGTCCTACAAAATCTATGGTTTGATCAAAGAGTCCCCCTTTCCAATTTGTATCGATAACGAAGTCATCATGAATGATTACTAACAAGCTGATTTTTTTATTTTCACTTATTTAATACTTATATAATTCAACAGACATATTGTCCTACAAATTGCGTAATAAATATTTGAGAACCGTCAAATCAAAAATTTTTATCCTTGTTACCTCTGTAAGCTACCACAATCGAGAGTTTCGTACATGAAATTATTGGGCATCTCATCAAAATAAAGCTACTCACGAAAAATTAGCTTGATAGTAATCACTTGCAAAAATGGGCGATGTATCCCGGACTAGTACCTGTCTAATAATAACTATGTCAGATAAATTTCAATATAAATTAAGAGTTAATTTTTTGAGATATTTTGTAACTTTTAGATTGTAAGTAAATTCTTCCTGTTTGATGTTTTTGCAAAAAAAAAATTATACCTACAGGTATAGAGAGGAACTAAAATTATATTAAAGTTGATTATTTAAGTGATATTTTATCATTGAACAAGACGTTTGTTAACAAAATTTGATTTTTTTGGAGTTATCTGTTTTTTTTTTCAATTAAAGGTCTTATATTTACATACAAAGCATTTTTACTGACTGTACCTTATATCTTTGAACTTGTTTTGGTATTAGTTTAAACAATGGTATCGGTTCGGAATAGAAAAAAAATATGAATTGAAACAAATACCAGTGGTATTAGTTTTTGGTATTAGAATGGAATAAATCCCGGAATGCACAGACACAATAGATAATCTATTGTGTCGCGCCCCGATTGGGGCGCTCGGTTGTCAATGGGTTAATGCAAATCCATAGATTTGCGTAATACGCATATTTTTACGGTAACAAAGCATTATAGGTAAATACGGATTAAAACTGTTTCCGTCTAAATATCAATCCAATAACCATAGTCTTCCATTTATAGAGCATTTGGTGTATAGCATTATATTTGGAGCATAGCGATTATATTATAGCGCTAATAAAAAAATATAGGTAACTCTAAATTTTTCCACAGCTCTACATTAGCAAAAGGGCTGAAGATGATGATAATGATGATGATTAGCAAGAGATATATACTTTATTAATAAATTTAATCCTTAAAGTTGCTCTTCTATTACAATGATTACCATCATATATAAATTAATGACAGTTAAATTATTTAATAATAGGTAGGTAGTTACTAATTCTAATGAGGTCCATTAGCTAAAGAGTTTATTGAATCAATTGTGTTTTATGTTGAGGCCTCAGTCTAAATTCTATGACAACATTCTGGCACAGTCAAGGTAACAAGTTTGTCTACAATAGAAATGAATAAATCTAGTTAACTAAATCTAGAATTTCTAGAAATAAATATCGCATTTTTGTTAATGTTGTTATGTAATTATTTAAAAAACACGGATATTTATCTAGAAATATCTGTTTTTTACACAATGATCAACTCACGATCAACTATATATATAGTTAAAAATAAAATAAAACCTTATTTATTTCCATATAATTTTTTTTTGTTAAGGGAGAGAGTCACGTTTGCATGCTGTAGTAATAGTTACTCAATTGTAACTATTCATATTTGACTTGGTTTAGATATATGATACTATACTCTTTGTATTTGACAAAGAGCACTATATCTTCAAATACAATATAACATAACAACCGCTCCTTTGCCCTTTAGCGCTCGTAACCTTTAAGGCAGCATGTTTTTGACTACCTACGCGATCCAATATTCAATTACCTGAGTATTCGTTTTCTTATTCAAAATACTAAACTTATTATGCACCTAGAACACGTATATCAACAATACCTATAGATTTGTCATAGCGGGAAGCATCCGTCTTCGGCTATACAATCACCACTGCGCATAGCCCCACCACTGTTGCGCCTACGCGACTCCTCGCCGTTCACTCGCACTGCTCTATAGAACGTCAAACAACGCGCGCGCATACTATAACAGTTAATTCCCCCAAGTGAAGATAATATTTCGTGATGGAGAAGGAGCACCAACCAGACTCCATGGCAACCATCACAATGAAACCAGAATACCCACCTTCTGAATACAGTGCCTCAGAACCACCGCCGGTAAGATCGCCCGTTACTTAATGCTAATGGCTAAACTTTCTTGTCTCCTCAAATCACAAATGAGTTCATTCACAGTGTTTGTGTTATGCTTCATGGTAAAAACCTGGTCCGTTGACAGTTTTTCTTGATTTGTCTTTGGTGTATTTATGGATTATCTCAGTTCTTGTTTATCATACTTACTAAATGAATCTTATAAGATATAACACCGGCTTTAATCCTCTTCATAATAATTGTATCGAAGATGTCTTGAACATTATTATTTTTAAGTTTACTTTTAATTTAATGGAAATTTCCTGTAAATTAAACGAGTAATATCTTTGAACGTCGGGAAAGTGCCTTTCTCTCAGCCTGTAGCGGTTGTTAGGTTGTTGGCGCGTAGCCACTCGTGTAGTTATCTCGGGATTACTATCATGTTAGATTTTCCATATAAATACTTTTACTTTGAATAAATAGATACTATCTCGGCTTTTTAAATAATTGCCATAATCTAGCCGATAATCTGTTATTATAGTTTGAGTAGGAATAAGTGAATGGAAATGGTCAAATCGATTAAGAAATCAACATTCTAATATGTGGAGTTTCAAAATTCAAATTAAGTATATTCATAAGTCGACACATACGAATGTTTTTATGGCTAATGCCTAAATCTGGCTATGTTTATACTAATAATATCAAAATAATAATATGTCTATTTGACAGAGTAATCAACTAATTCTTCTGATAAATAAAGTGTACAAATGCTTGTAGAAGACTTGGCATGATATGCTGCATTTGGAACGTGACGAAGACTCGATGACCAGTTCATTTTGATATGTTATTCAGGAATCAGTTATGAATACAAATGAGAAATTTATTTAAAACACAGAGTTGCTAGGTATAGAGTCATAGCATGATAGACATTTCAGTAGTGAAACACCTAGATACTATTTTAGTGTTTACTTTCAATATTCAAATACTTTGTATAAATTTTGATTTGTAATAATTGTTCAAAGTTGTAAGAAGCTATAAGAATATACCAAATATAGAAGAGTACATACTTCTTTAAGGACATGCTAATTTAATATATAATAGTTGCTAAATAAAACTGCGTCATATAAACGGATTTGCGCATCTGCAGTGGGCACAGATTATCATTGTAAATACAAGATGCAGTTGTTCTTTTCCAAGAATAACTATGAGATATGTGCCCATAAATGTGGGAAATTCATTGTTCCATTGTTCTTCTCCATCATTAACTTAAATACTGATTATGTAATTACCATGCATCACGCGACTCTAGTTGTTAAGAAAACTTAAATTTTACTACATAAATTGCCTCAGTTAAATGCGTTGGTATACCTACATAGATCGCAATGCAATGTGTATATTGTATATCTATGTATATGCCACCTTTGTTTAATCAACTTCTCAAATAGGTATTATTCATTGTGAAAATTAAAACATTTACGATCTTTCAAAACAATGACTTAAAATTTATTCAATTTGAACTGAAGTGAGAATTGATTTCGTGAGTCGTGAGTGTTCTCGAACAAACTTGTAAACAGCAGATTGTCACATTAGCGTCACTGCCTTGGTCACTGCTATCATAAAAATGTAAATATGTACTATTTACAATAGAATATTTTTAAATTTATATTATTTTAAGACATCTGAAACATACTTCCACTAAAAAATATAATACAAACTTCCACTAAATATCTACTTAGGTAGTAGGTATAGTGTATAATTATATTTCCAAAAAGTTTACATCAAAGACTGGCTGATATAAACATTAGCCACATTAGATATACAAACGATTTTGTACTATGTTCATTGAAGCCCACTGGCAATACAACCTATCGTAAGCACCACAAAGTGAAATCGTTTGGTTAGTTGACGAAGTGGCACTGGACACAATGATGATTGCGTCAGAGACTCTACTTTTAGCGACAGTATAAATCCTATTTACATACAAACGTTAGACTCAATTTATCGTTAACTACCACACTAACTTACTGTTTAAAAAGAAATTGTTACAAATTTAATAATTTTACGACCATTTAAGAATTACGTAAGTGGAACTGATCTTGAGATTGCAATATCCGCGCAATAAACTAAAAAGTTAGTAACGTAATTTGTACTAGAAGCAAGTGTAGTGGTTCGTTGCGGATTCGCTGGTTAATTTTGTTATTGGCTTTTGTAGAAAATTCCATAACGAAAGTGGCATAATTCAATTATAAACTCACTGACGTCTCTCTACTACACTATAAAAGGGGTTCTATTAGGCTTAAGCCTTAAACGCCACAACCCGTTACTTAAAACATAATTTTCAGCAAGGAAAATAAGGGATGTTTGATGTTTCATGTGTGATTTGAGAAGATTTCGAAAGAGTATACCAATACTCACATATTATTTCAATTTTTCTGAGAATATTTATGGTAGAGCCAGATTTCATAGTAATATTTAGTGTTTGTTGTAAATCAAATTAGTCTACTTATTACTAAACATAAAAAAAAAATGCTTTGGATGAATTAAATGACGTTCATACAAATATTATAATATGGTATCAAAAGATTGAGTGCAGTAAATAAGACGGAGATAAACTTCGATTGGTTTTTTTGTATTAAACTCAGGACATCACAATGTATTTTAACTCATGTAAGGTATTATGTGAAATACATTTAGGTAAGGTTGAAATAGGAAGATTACAAAATTATAGAGCCAAGATGTTATGTTTGGTTTCCAAAAACAATATTGTTAGAAAGCGCATGTCTATATAAAATTGTTATGAGTAGAAAGAATACAGTATTAGATAACAGTTTGCCGAGAGGCTTCTAGTGAAATATTGCACGAAACGCCATATAAGTATATTGTGGGCAACCATCATAAAAACTTTCATCACATTTAAGGAATAATGGCAACTCTTTACGCAAGAATAGATTTTTTTGTTTATTGATTTTGGCCTTTACTTACTTCGTTTACTTTGTTCTTTCTTATATAGCTTGCAAAGAATTATCTACATGCATTTCTTCATATGCTATTTTATAGTTCAGTTTTCAAATGTTTAATAAGGTATTGAATTTTACCATAACTTACGATATAATATTATGGCCGCAAAGATAAGAAGAATTTTTCTACAACAGTTGAAAAAGCGGAAACGACACAGATGATTTTTATTTGTTGTGAAAATCGATGTTGGATGCGCGTTAGTGGAGATAGTGAGGGATATTGGCAAAACAAATTGCGAAGATTGAAATTGACGTCAATTGAACGAAAGACGCCGCGTTTCCAATGCACTTATAAGATACTTTCACTCAGTGTTTTACTGCGATCACACAGAAAAGGGATACCTATAGCGTTTTACTCGCTAAATTAAACTTCACATTTTGTGTGTGTTTAGTTGTTAATTATTGCATAGAGCAATAATATTGTCAGGATCAACAGTAACATACCAAGAATATTAAAAGTTTTAAATATAATGGATAAGAACAAATATTTATTTTACATAATAAATTAAAAAAAAAATAATCTTATACATAATTAGTATTTACCCTATTTTAAAATTATGATACAATTTTTATTTCATTTCTTGTGAGATCTAGCCTTCGCGCGATATACATAAAAATTATTTAATAATAAAACTGGTAACATTTGAAAGTGAATATTAAAGTTAGTTTGATATTTTATAATGTAATGATATGACACGATCAGACACAGGTGTACGTTAAAAGCTGATAGAGCGCGTTCGGTTTTCATTCACCTAAATAATCACCGACACGAATTTTATATTTCAGTTTGTTACATTTAAATAATATCATCAATTATTAAATAAATATGTACATAAAAGAAATAGATGAACTTGGTATTTAGCTTATTTTATCAATATAGCAGTAAATAACAGGACGATAAAATTTGATGCACGATACTATTTGACGATGCACAAATTTATATTTCTTATCTAAATGAATATTACGTTCAAATATGTCTGGCCTTAATTAATTATTTATTACGTGTCACCTTGTACAGCTAATTCAGCAAAGTTCAAAAATAAATTCAATTCCACAGGCATACCGTCAGAGGGTATCATCGGCGGTCCAGATCGCAAGGATCGCCGCTCTAACAGTGGTGGCCTCGTCCTTTATTTTGGGATCCTTCATCCTCGCGTCGAGTTGGGTTTCAGCGCGCGCCTCATGTCACCAACTCGAACAGTTGGATGCTATGCTAGACAAGGAGTTGGCTTTGGAAGGAAGATCATATGGAAATGACGCATTGTTGGCGGTAAGTTTATTTATAGATTCTTTCTACTAATACTAGTTTATAAATGTGAAGGTTCGCATATATGTTACTCAATTAGACAAATTTTGTTCGGAATTTTATGAAATGTGGTAGGTTAGGATTAGTTTATCATGTATGGTGTGCTTTATAATTTATATGTAAGCCGAAGGATAATAATCATTCACCTTTACCTTTAAGAATCCACCAAGAATGAATTACAATGCATAGACAACAAGTTGATGGGTACTTATTTATTTTAGTTGACATTCGTTCTTAAACTCTTGAAAGGTATAGTTATGTATCCTTGAAGTAGCTTTATTTTAAAGTTCACTTAGTAGATTAGTACTGGTGTAGGTACGAGTTTCGCAGCGTCCTCGAATTACTTTTAAGAAAATAGCTAATTGAAAGATGGGTGTTCGTCTCTTTAGCTAACTTTGTGTAATAGTACATATTTAGTATATGTTAAGAAAGAAAAAAAGTATAGGTATTCATTATTTCCTTTAAAAAGGAAATATCTAAAAATGAAGATACCTGCTTCCATTTATTTTTCTCGTAAACATAATAAATAATAATATGATTACCTATTGATTACCACTTTATAATATTGTGAGGATAGTTTAGATGTCGTCAGAAGAACAAAGTTTCAGCCATGACAAAATGTAAATAAATTTTGTGTGCATGCTGTAAACATTTGTCTGTAGTATTCACGTTTTACTTGTGGTGAGATGTCGCAACATAATTATAAATTACTTAATCATGTTCTTTAGAACTATCTAGACGGATATTATTAGTAATACTTATTAATTTGTTATTGCAAAATTTTATTAAAAATATCATTAACAGTTAATGTGTTCAAGTCGTAAATTTTAAAACATTCGGTTCTCATGATTCATGTCTTTTAAATTCTTCTCTGGACAAAGAGCCGGCACTTTTTCGTGATGTCCATACGAATACAGGATTCGCACAATACACACAAGTGCCATTGTTTTGTTTTGTCTGTAGATAATACTTGTTTACAGTTAACAACTATTGGTGACACAGTAACACGATTGTTGTCTTTCCGTATATTTTTAACTGGTACCGATATGAACCTTTGCAGTCCCGTGCAGTATTTTCTTCCCAGACGTCTCACTTTGTTCACGAGTACGGTTCGTGACTAGAATTTATGGCACATTTTACATTAAATTCTGCTGCAATTTACTGGATGACGGATTCGGTCCCGGTCAATAACGTCCTTTCATTAGTCTCTCACTGATTTATTGTGTTTACTGCTTCTTCAGAATACTAAAATGTAGCTTTATTGACTTGTTAGTTATATTCGATTTGGTTTATTTGACGCGAATAGGGCTATCTCTGTTATTGTTTAATCTGAATCGGTTCTTGTGTGAATAATGAGCCTGACCTTGAAGGACGGATGCATTAATTCAGTATATTATCTATATAATGTTTTATTGTACGTTGTATCACTTGTTGCTAGATGAATATTTTATTAAATACGTATGACTAATGTAGACGCTTAGCTTTATTATAAACAAACTTTATGATTGTGTTGTCACATAGTTTGTTAACCTTCAAGTTCTGGTTAAGATTCATAACATGGCGTTGCTCGTGGGACTTTTTAATATGTAATATCATAATTTATATACAACAAAACATATTGTATAGCTTTTATCAAATTGACGACGAAAAATCTAGAACGTCAACACGATTATGAAACATTGAAAATGTTACATTTTTTATTTGTGTTTTAGTTATTATTATGTAACGGTAGATAATTCTATAACAAAGTTAGTTTAGACGTTAGACGCTATTTTATGAGTATATTATAAAATTAATATAAGTATGATAATAATTTCTTCTTACATAAACGTTAGGAGATACCTATTTTTGATTAACGTATGAGTAAAGTCCGTGCCACCGCGCGACGCCGCGGTACCGGATCACCTTGAATCTTCACAAGCGTTACGCAAAGTTGCGCAGGCGCAGCCGTCCTAATGAACCTCAAAGATAACTGTGAAGAAATAGTAGGATATTTAAGAACATCTTCTTTGTGCTTAATTTTGCGAACAGACTCTTTTTGTTGCATATCAAGGTTTTTAAACAATTAGGCCCATCGTACATTGATTGTAATTTGTACTTGGTCTATAATAATACGATGAAATGCTACTTCGTTTGATATGTTGAAACGTATAAAATGCATAGAGCTACTATGTCATATATGTATTATATTTATCTATTGGTATGTATGATGTCTCTATAGTATGTACCTACGGCACACATGTTAGTCTATTAATAGGTAGATAGATGCAAACTAATTACCATTAGAATCAAGGCACGATTATGATAAAAGCTTACATATTATACAGCTAGACGTATTTATTACCTACCGGTTTTTCTGCAAGCTTTATTTTTTTGCAAATAGAAGATAAAAACTTTGTCTTAACTTAAGTATTTGGACAAACTTTTCTTTTTTTTATTTGTTAAGTCAAGCTTACATTTATTTGTTCAGGCAGAAATTTCATTTCAACCTTTTGACATTAATTTATGTTCAGCACAAAGGATTACCTAGTTGATTACGTCACTTAGCGAAAGTTGTAAGCGGTCACTGACCCCAGGTCGCGGATGCATCACTAAGCACATAAAATATACCAGCATGGAAATTCGCATGCCTTTCTAATGTAACAATAATTTGTAACTTGTTGTATAAACAGTTTAATGGGCAAGAAGCTATGACAAAGATTGTATAATACTTCTGAAATTAATTAAAAATTAAATGAAATTAAGTACGTTTTATCGATAGCGTTGTTAAATAGTAACAATTCGAATACAGAGGTGCAAATGTAGGAATCATTAATTGATAGAGCGGTTATAAAATGATTGTCGCATAAACTCGAATTTGGTGTTCAACACAACATGAGTTTGGGTTGTTATCCCATAATTTGCATAATTTAACATCGCCTAAAGCGTTTCATCACTCATATTCTACCTATAACGTTGACTAAAAAATTGCAGCAAATCATACCTATAAAAAGCAAAATAACGCGCACGCAATATTTATTTTTATTTAAATTTCTAAGTTCAGAATTGAGTAGAAATTTTTACGCAACAGTGAACTTCATTATATAAAAATGTTAAACTTATGATTGGGAAATTCCAAATGTAGATTGAGTTAATGCCGTTCGTGAATAGGTACCTCGATAGGAGACCATACAAGTTTAAAATAAAATTTTCTTCATTTAAACTAAAGTACCTATAAAACTTTCGTTTTTATTCATGTCGAATATTTTGCAATACATTAGTTAGGTAAAAAAATATCACGTTGTCTGGTCTTATGAACATGCAATATATTCTAAATTCCATTTATGTTTTGAAACTATTTATTATCAGCGAAACTAATGAAGTCAGTAACCATAGACATTCGAACAATGCTTTTCCGTCAATTTATTTTATAACCGTTTAGTTGTTTTAAACACGATAAATAATATAACCTGGTTCAACATATACAAGGCGTATCAAAACAATCCTAGCAGCACACTGCAGCAGGTATTGACATATGTAGTATAATGATGTTACTCTTTTTGCGTTTGTTAAATCAACTAAAGTAATATTAAAGTAACATTTACATAATTATATTTAAAAACATGCCGAATATTATGATAGGGCATTTTCCTGTTTAAATGTTGAATAATAATATTATGACTAAGTACGTACATACAATAATATGTACAAAGTAGTTTTAAAAAATATAGATAAGTATGAGTAGAATCTTGTTTGAAAAGTCTCGTCACGTTTGTAACATTACTTTGCTTTAAAGTTTAAACTTAGATGACATGATGATTTCTTTGCTACAAATCTGTTATAAATGAATTATTAGTGTTATATTTAAATGTAAAACATCTTTTCATCAATACCATTTTAAGATTATGGTTGAATGTATTTGTAAGGTAGATTTTATTGTTGTGCAATTTGCATTGAGTTATGGAAACCAATCCATCATTGTAACTTTCTATTCTACCCCTTTCAAGCGCTTTTGTTTCTTGGGTCTTGAATAATATTTAAATTTAAAATGCATTTTAAACTTAGTCATATTTCGTTGATTATTATTTTCAACTGAAATGTATATAAGGTAGGAATGTAAACATTTGAATAGCAAGAACTCGTTCATCGTTCACCGTAGCACATTATGTTTAATAATATTGAAAAGTAATTTTTACACACATTGGATCTTGGATTTTCTTTGAAAAATATTAAAAGAATCAAATACTTATACTATATTTTTTTATATAATATAATAACTTTCTTTATATGAACAAACAGGAAATTAATTCAGATCGAAGAATAGAAACCCAAAATACTTTTTAGTTTTGTTATTTTTTGTACTTTGTGATAAATTTTTTAGTGGCTTTGTGAGATTACAATAAAACCTTTGATGTATAACGATGAAAAAGGAAATTAACTTGTAGTTTCACTATATTTAAATTTTGAGTGCTAAAATTACAGCGCGTGAAATATCATTTCACTTTCAAAGAAAGATTTGTAAATTAAAAAAGGTTGGCGTTTTCGCTGTCTTGTTCATTTAGCAACATTTTCATACGAACATGTTCATTTTATTACGTTGATTAGGTAGCGGAAACAAGCGATTTTCCATGCTCGCTCATCACTGTGATCTTGCGTCCCTCCCGCGCGACGCCCACTCCACCAGCACATTACCAATAATGCTATGTAATTATTGACCCCGCGAACATTCGCGTGACATTCTCGAAAATGTAATCTGTCATGCAGTGTCATGCCAATCTAGAATATATTATGAACTCTGTCACTTTAGCCAGACCATCAATTACATACCAAATTATTATCTCCTTGTTAAATTAGCATTTTGATTGTATGACATGGTATTCAATCAATTTCTAGTAATAGACTGTGTTGTAAATTGCATTCTATTGTTGAAAATGCCATGACACTTTTTTGTAATACTGAGAGAAAATAAGTGATGATTATTGATTATGCAATATTTACTTAATATTTATAATAACTCTCAGTGCGACACAGAGACAACATTAAAATTTTCAAGTCAGTTTAAGAAATCAGTTTGATAAATTAATCTTAAATATGAATATTAAAAAAATAAATAAACCTTATATATCTCATTTCAAAGAAGAAATGGAAATCAAGAATTTGATTTAGATTTTTTTAGTTAACATTCAGGGTGTCAATTTTCCTGTAAATTTTTCCTTTTTCTGAAGTATTTAAAGAAGTTTTCTTATTTTAAAAGGAAGTGGTAATCGGTAATTAAGGTAACCACTTAAATTATTTATTTTCCTCACCTTTAATATTTGAAAGATTATTGTAATAAGGTTCTTCAATGTCACTCCCTAGGCTCTTATGGTAATGAATAAGAAGAACGTGTATAAATATGAAGCATAGATGATACCAATGTAACACCTTTTACAGGTACTTAATAATACTATCTCGTAAACATTATTCACACTACAATGTGATTTACAGCATGTTATTACTTATTGTTCGATTTACCATCAGAATCAATCAATTTATACTTTTCCGACTACTTCTATAAACCATTTAACAATCGATAATTTTATTGTTCTACCGTTGATTGTAATTTCCTTGATATCACGCAACGCTCAAAGCAAAAAGCAATAACTGTACCGTTTAGTTTCGTAAAAGCAGTAAAAGTGTTGTAGGCGTATTTACAATGCGACAATTGTATTGTCGACGTAATCGTCGTTTTCTATCGGTTGCGGTCGCAAGCGCTTCGCGGCTCGCTGGTTCCTATTAGCTGACACGGACGTACCTGTACACAAACACATTTTTACACTAAATTGTAAGCTGTGAAGTGCCAAAGAACAAGCTGCTTGGCCCAAATGAACAAACAATACCATTATATTAATAATCATCAATTGAATTTTTGACCGTTGAACAAATCAAAACCTCCGTTTGTAAAAGAGAAAATGGCAAACAGCAGAAATGCCATGAAACATTTTTTTATTCTTAATTCAATCTTATTTTTAATGTATCTATGTCAAAATAAGATTGAATAAATTTTAAATCTACAAATTTAATTTTTACTGCTTGAAAATGACTCTATGACTAATCGATGAAAAATAATAATTTTGGTAAATATTTTAGGGATGTTATGAATTTTCCCATATATTTTTATTCTATTTATTTATTTTTGTACATTCATACCCAAAAAATGTCTAACTCATCTACATACTCACGTATCAAAACGAAAATGTAGAGTTTACATTCAGGACCATATACTTTTAGGTTCATTAGTTTTTCAATTTCCAAATTAAATAACGATGTCAAAATGTTGATTAATATTTATTAATGAATTATAAATCAACGACATTTATATGTAATTTAAAATGTTTGGAAATTATTAGAAAATAATGAAATTATTTATCCTATAAACTTTTGCATAATGTGTTCGAATTAAGGTTCGAATATACAAAATTAAAAACTAATGGAGCATGGCATGTGGATCAAAATATAGTGGAAGAATGTACCTAAATGTTTGTCAACACTGATGAGGCGTCTCATTAAAACCGGTTATAGCTATTAATGATCTATTGTGTAGGACTGTCACAGACTAGTAATTATAATCAACGATACAAAGTGCGTCACACCACGATTAAGGAACTCTTTAGATCTTTCTCCATCCGACGACAATGGTACGAGCGTGCTTTACAAATTAGTAAGGAATAAACTAACAAGCAGGTAGTAAACTGGATTCAATGCATATGTATAGTTCTCGTTCAATAGGCAGTAGGCACATTGGTCTAAGTGGTTTGGCCTTGCATTTTTATGTGCATGTCTTTTAAATAGCCATTATGTTAAGTCAATGGCTCAATGCATATAGTCGCATCCTTTAAATTACTTGCAATTGTAAATCGTAATAGCGTGTAACACACCAAATCAAATTGAAAATCTTACCTTTACATACCGTAATTTTAAACGATAACAGTTTAATCATACTATAAAAAGGTTATTTGAACTCAAATAGGTATAATAATACTTCTTTCAGAACTTGCGGTCTGCTCTGCACTTTGTTTTATTGATATTTACTTTTCAATTGCTTCTAAAACCAATACTCAAAGCGTAGGATTTCACAATACTGTGGAAAACTTTCTTTTTCAACTTATTCAATTAAGTTATCTTGAAAAGAAAATATAGCAGCTATATCAAACATATGGTAGCAGTTTAGTTTTTTATAGCGTTTCAAATTAATTATCGTTATTTAAAACATATTGTATTATGAGAACAAGTGTATAGTTGATGGAATAGTAGATAAATGAATTAGTTACGTAAGAGCTTGCATACTGCGTCGCCATTTTCCGATGAGATTGGACGTTCAAAGTGAGCGGTGGCCATCCTCAAATGCTTGCAGGTGTTTTTGCCTTTTTACCTTTTCGGTGTAAAACCTTTGGATGTTTGATTTACATGCCATAGGTATATACTTGTACGCTTTTAATATCTACTTAAGTACTAATGTAAAATAAGTATATAATTTTTAAGGAAAGTTTTTCGTTGCATACCTAGTTGGTAAACATTAATGAAACTTATAACTAATAATAAAATGTTATTATAATAAATACAATGAAAGCTATATATTTCTAGAACATTCAAATGGTCTCTGTCATGTCATGTCACGTGTCAAACATGATTTTTCCTTTTACCAACCACGCAAATTGCTATATAGATATGGATGAAAATGGCTTTTCATTCTAAATAATACGTTAACGGGAAATAGCCATTAATTTTTACTACAATTTAAAAATAATTTAAATAACGTATTGTTAATTATGACATGATTTCACAATTATATAGTTTAGAATTAGTGCAACAAACACGTTATAAATCGCTTCTCTTTTTGCCCTACTCTCTACCAGAAGAAATTTCTCGAAATGTTAACAGGTATATACCTAATGGCTAATTTTCAGTTCTTGATATCGTAATTTTCTATTTATAGGACGAACCGTTACCAATTGGAAATGCGCACGCCCTGCATGCACAAATTCCTCTGACTCTATCGTCAACGTCAGCACCACCGCTGCAAAACACTGCAGCGCCGTCACCTGACAGCATCCTTAAAGAAGATCCTCTCAATCAAGCTGAATCCAAATTCGATGAAGACAAACTACAGGTACGTTCTATCTTTAAGTACTTCCAAAACATATAATTTTGTGAATTATGTACACACTCTCCGTTTTGTAGAATACCTACATCATTGCTTAATTAAATACCACTTTACTTTTTATTGTCTGTTTATGCAACCATGAAGGTCAAAATAAACTTAGTAGGTACCATAACAAATTAACTTATACAGAATTATATAAAAACTTGCGAATTTGAATGGAGAGGCATATCTTGTTTATGTATTTTGTAAAAAAAATATGCATTAAATCTTCATGATATTGTTCTCAAAAAAATTGCTTATATACATGTTTGAGATTATTATCTAATGGGATGTGTTTGTGAAAGTGTCATTAGCGTTTTGTTTTTACATATAATAAGCGATGGGATAATTATCTACCGGCTGTCGTCATAATTGTACGCTTGGTCGCGATTTACGTACATTCAAATTTTTTTATTCCATATAAGTAGGTTTTTGTGTATTTGAAAAAAGGAAACACAAAAGTTATTATTATTCAAAATATTTTTTTTGAGCTTTGCGGTAAGCTTCATTCTTACTGAGAGCTAATTGAATTACAGCCAATGCTTTATTTGAAATGGGTACCTACGGAAAGTTTCTCGTTACGTGAACATGTTACATAAATGCATTACTGTATGTGGCCGATATAAATGCACGCGATACCGTTCCTATATAATATAATAACGTCAAATGTGTAATTCAAGTCACACTGGAGCTTTCACTTCAACCAGTCTCATCTCATATTACAATTAATATATCTATTGTATGAACGAACACAATAGGTGGTTCAGTTATCAATTCTATAAATATTTAGCACACAGTAGAACTGCATACCAATAAACAAAATATAGAGGACCTCCGGTTTGCTAATCGTCTTGTAAAGACGTTTAATCGACTCATCTCCGTTTTTTTTCGGTCATTCCAAATTCAGTTGTTACACACCTACATAATATACCTACATAATATGTACGAAAAGTGAAACTTTTCGTTGAAAGTAAAATTCATGCAGATATCCTAAAAGATAAACATCGTGTCATTGCTTTCTTTCAACTCAAGTATTATTTGCTCGATTATCGAAATAACCACAGATACAGTACTGGCATTGGTTTAAGTTCAAAATATAAATAAGTTATAGATACTTTAATGTCATAACAAGTCCGAAGTAAAATTTACGACAAAATATATTTGGCGTCAGATAATTTTCCAATATTGGAAATTAAAACTTGAAATTATGTACAGAAAGTTATTGCATCAATTTAGAAAGTTCTCAGACTTAACAGGAGCTTAATATAAGTCAACATTGTTGCTGATGCCAATTGGAAAAATATTTTGGAAAGTTATTTTGGAACTTCCAATATGATTACTTCCAATTTGATGTTATGCAAATAAATATTTTACAGAAAGTTACGAAACACAGTTAGGTATGTACAATTAAGATTCTAATACGAAAAGTGGAATAATAGTTCTGCATCTCCACTTACAAAAAAACATAATAGATTTCGTAAAAGAATAGTCAATTGACATTCCAACGGGTCAAAAAATGAATAAGCTAGTGGACTGTAAGTAATAATATTTATAAACGGAGGGCAGTCTGTGGAACAATGGTGCGCGGCGCATTGTGTCCAGCAGGATGTCCGAACGCATTGTGCCAAGTAAACAGCACAGAACGAGATATCCATGTTTCATACACTAGATTTTCATCAAGAACATTATAATATCCATCCATTGGCGAGAGTGACAGCCCTTAAAATTATAACCTGGCTATGCTAAAGACAATTTAAATACCCACTCATATAAAGGTGTCAAGAACCTTATTTCATATGAGTACATAGTGTCTCCGCTATTGCACTGGCGTGCGATTTTGCCAAATTACAATCTATTGTGCTATGCTGGGAATGTCTTTACATAAATGGATAACTATATAAAATTATGTATTATTTTGACATTTGTAAGAATACAATATAGCATGTTTATGTGCATGTAAGGTGAATTATTGTTGTATCCCATAGAAGTTCCACGGCATGCAACAATTCGTTTAAAGACGACCTTTCACTATGATCGTGATTTAGATTCTTTAAGCGGCTAGCATAATATACTTTTTTCTAGCAAATTTCTTGTTTGTAATTGTTACCCATTTGCTATTTAACATAAATTGTATACATTCATGAAATACTTGGTTAATTAATTATTGCTTTCGTTTTCTTTTCTATATTTAATTAAGCTTGTCACAAATAATATTGCGTATATCTCTCAAACACGTGAGACGAGAGTTTTAATAGTACAACTTAACTAAGCTTAAATTATATGTTGGTATGTATATATATTCTTAAGTCTTAACAGAATAAATTAGGACGACAAAATATTTGCAAAATTTTACATGGTGAGGTCAGGAATTTGAAACGGTGACATTAACCATAATGATTCATATTTATTAAAACCTTATTTTCCCGATTATGTAGTTAAAGCTATACATATTTTACAGTTGCTCATTTAACGTTTATTTCAGAAAATTGATGACGACAACTCCAAACCAGAGCCCACAAGCGACGAAAGCTCAGAGTCAGAGAGTTCCGGAGAAGACGAAGAAGATGACATCATCAGACCTCTTTTCAAGTTACCAGTTCAGTTCGACCTTGATGAGCTCGCAGGAGCCTTCCTTGCTAACAATAACCAAAAGTAAGTGCAAGCAGCTATTAAGGACATAATTTAAAGAAAGTGAAACAACTATCTATATTTTATACGTTAGTCTAATGTAGAGCTTTCTGGAATCAATTTGATAAAAAAGATAAAGCCAAAAAATCTTTATTTAAAAAAGCATTATCGCAGGGAGAAAGGTTCTATTTATACTTTAAATTTGACGTTGCGGTGACCATTGGAAATTGGGTCAGTAGTAACTAAATAAAATATTTACAATTTCCTTTTCTACTTCATTTTTTGTCCAATTGACAATAAGGGCGTTTGTCCACTACAAGGAATTTTACGGTCCGGCATTCCGATTTTTTACGGTCCGGTATGGCACGCAATTAATCTAAATACTAGCTTGTGCACTATGCGTAATTTTACTGTCCGACATTTTACTTTTCCCTATTCCGGATGGTTTTTTGAGTTTACGAGTCGCTGTAGGTATAATTGTTTTCGAGTGCCCACTTGCTTGGATTTTACTCTTTTTATTGCATATGCCAATTGAAAGCAAGCTCTTGTTTTACTTTCTTTTAGCTGGCAATGAGATTTGAGAAGTCGGTATTGTTATTTTATATACATTGACCTATAATTATTATCTAAGTAAGTGTTGGTAAGTTAAAGTTCAAGTGGGAATAGATTTAGCTCCTCGTCACCGTATAAAATAAATAAGTGAAACACGCATTTTAAATCTCTTACGGAACTTTACTTTTTATTATAACGAAGTAATATAATATTTCACCTTCTATATTTTTACTCGTTTCTTGTAAAATGCGAAAGCAATCATTTATGATAGCATTATACCGCCATACTTCTTGAACTGTACCGCACTGATCCGAGTAAAGACGGACAGGTGCACAAGCAATTCATCGGTTTTTTCATGCCACACCGGACCGTAAAAAATCGGAATGCCGGACAGTAAAATTCCTTGTAGTGCACAAGCGCCCTAATTATAATTTACGTGCGCGGCCTTAGATTGCATTGAGCCAAACACGGCAAGACTCAAGGTTTAAATGTTCTAGAGAAGGCAAAAATCAAGGTTTATAAGTAAAATATATATATCATTATAAAATATATGTTTGGTTATATGTTCGAATTAAACATGTATTTATTTACCAGATGAAAGAAAATGAAGTTAAAAGGACTTATACTTTTTGGAAGGACTTATACTATATAACAACTTATTTTGAACATGTTTTCTACGAATCAAATGTTGATCCTCTTGTGTAGGCGAAATATCACAAATAGATCTATTTTCATATTTGTATTTTTGTAAAACATAAACAGAGAACCATTTCCAACCTGTATATAAAAACATGTACCTACATTATTATGGAAAATATTACACAATTAAGCGAGAACTGGGCTTTTTAAGTACGTTTTGTATTGTTTTGTCTCAATTGTTAATTAAACAGGTTTATTTATGAGAAATAAGGTACATTATCGATTTTGCTCAAATAAAACATCCTTTGGGTTGTACGAGGATTTTGTTTTGCTAGTTAAATTATAATTAATTGATGCGAACGTTTTTACCTAACTACAAAGAGGTTATTTTCGTAAATTGGGAAAATTATCTCCGTAAAAAAATATTCAATAAAGCTTTAGAAAATCAATGATTTGTTATATTTTGCTAATTAGTACGTGCGTAGGTATGTTTTTGTGTTTATTCTTTCAGCATAATTTAATTGCTAGCTATTTATCATAATTTCATATTTATGAGGTATCGGTAAAAGAATCATTTTTGGCAGGGTATAATTTCCTATTATTCGAGCGTAAATTTTTCGTTGCTGGGTTCTTGCTGTTAAATTTATTTTTGTTTCTGTTTGAGTTAATTCCGGCTACCTGAATTTGTTACGGAATTAAATCTATGCTGTTTTTAAAATAGACCTTCAATATACATATACCAAACACGTATATACATAATATAAGTGACGATTCTGAATTTAATAAAACTTTCTATTTTCAAATTTGAATCAAGCATCATGTCTGATTTGACATGATGTAGACTACATTTTATATAAATAACAAGATAACGAAAGGTTTTCCGAATAATCAATTAGAAAAAAAAAATAATTATAAATGCTTACGGCCAAATTTTTACTGGCAACCTAGTCGATATAATATTATATTCTCCTAATTATAAATATTTAGTTTGGTTTTAGCAAAAAAACTGTGAACGCACCATTGAGATAATATTACTACGTATGGAGGAGACACCACGAACAAAATCTGTGCGCCATTTTTTTGCTCTAACTAAGTTTTAAAAATTATTATCTAGTTAGGTACTTAACGATGAAAGTTATTCCTTTGCACTTTTCCGTATTATTTGTATTATTTGTGCAATATCGTAACACACACGAAGGCATGTTTGATGCGTTTCACTTTAAAATCATTAAAAATACCGCTCAACATACGTCACATGACGTATGTTGAGTGGAACATAAGTGATGTAGGCGGTGTCGTCTCCTTATTAATATTATCTCAATGGAACGCACTAATCCTGCTGTGGGATCTTGGACTACTGTTTGCTTGACTAAATATTACTTTTTGAAATTTTTACATATTATAGACAAGATCTGTCTTAAAAACACTTCGAGCAATCCAGAATTCCATGTCATTTTCATAATTAAATTATATTTGAACATATGTGGTATTATTCCAGAGGCCGCATGAACTGCGTAGTAGAAAGGCGTCGGGAAGATCCGATGGAAAGGCGTTTCCCCTTCAACATTCTCGGAGCCTTCGCCCCCCGCGCTGCTCAGGCCGAACGTATTGCTATTATTTGCCACGGCGGTGACGAAAGGTAAGTTTTATCTATACGTGAAGGAAATAATAATAATTTTATAAAAAGATTCCTTAAGTTACCTAAGAGTCTCTTTGTGGGAGTAAAATGAAGTGGTTATTCATTGGATTGAAAGTAATTGAAGTTTCTATCAAGTTTTTGTATGTATGTTGCTCGAACATGACCATAAACAATCATGTATGTTAAATTTACGTGAAATTAAAATCAATGTAATAATTTCGTTTTGCATACAAGCTTATCTTGTATCTCATATAAATCCAGCTTTGGTTTCCAATCCAATCCTTTACTCTATTGAATACATCACAAACCATACGTTTGATAACACATTACACAATAGGTATATACACAGATATGGTTATAATATAAAGCACCTAATATGATCCTAATAACTATAAATATACAGTGCCGTCTTTAGGATCAACGAGGCTATGGGCCAAGGTACTGGCTGGGGCCTATGTAAGGGATGGAAAATCCTTAAATTTTGACTTTATCATTTTTCATCATGTAGCAAAAGTTTTTTTATGAAAAGTCGATTTAATATCATTTTTATGAAATTAATTTATGAAACAAACCGTGCTAACAGTATGATAATAAGATCATTGCATTTTATTTATTAGGCAAAAATGATGAAACGCCAAAAGGTACCGCTGATTTACAGGAAAATGTTATTCAAAACGAATCAGTCGATTTGAATCCTTCAGAACAGTC
The DNA here is from genome assembly GCF_061535395.1 of Colias eurytheme. Lineage (NCBI taxonomy): Eukaryota > Metazoa > Arthropoda > Insecta > Lepidoptera > Pieridae > Colias > Colias eurytheme. The sequence continues at coordinate 5,380,865 of NC_142991.1, forward strand.
GGAATTATCAGTAGCTACACAAGTTCTTATAAATCATAGAACAGAAGGTAAATAAAGAGTTTCAAATTGTAAATATTTAGATTCTAAAAAAGCTGAATAATTTTAAATATTTTTTTCAATTAAAAGCGATTTACAAAAATATATTTTATTTTAATAGAGGAGGCAGCATTGAGAAGCACGTCAGAAAAAATTGAAAGTTATTCGACTGATATTGCGTTATGGGGCGAAATCAACGAGAGGTTATGATTATACTGGTTGCAAAAAATCGAGGTTTTACCAAGTGTGTGATTTGATATTTTTCTTATTATGTTATAAAATTTGTTGTTGTATATCGAAAATTTTCAGAATTGTGGGGCCCCTGCCTACCTCGGGGCCTCGGGCCAGGGCCCTGCGGGCCCTGCCTTAAAGACGGCACTGTAAATATAATACCTTGTTTCTCTTTGTATAATTAAGATAATTTTGAGTTGAAATAGGTATATTATGTAGATTAAATGATTGGTAGAACTTGTATAGATGTTTATGTTTGTTGTTTAGTCGCTGTATAAGCAAACAAATAAATTTAATATCCTGTGCGACTTAAGTAGATACCTACCTATAAATCGCCACGATAACACGAAAATGTATCTACCATGTCTACTTGAAAGGAGAAATATACATTTTTACCTTGAAAAGAAATATCGAACATAATGTAAGCCTTTGTAAGTGTTGTACTGAAAATAGATAAAAGAGTTTACAGGGGATTTGTTTCTAGGGACTTAGCGAGTTATATTCTCCACGGGCTTACAAATTTTTGTTGTTTATTTGTAATTCAATTCTGCTCTCGACTTGTTCCACTTGAATGTTTTCAATTATGTTACATAATATAACGTTGTTATTGTTGTTTTTAAATACGTTTTTAATAACAAAGGAGTGTGTATTTTCTTCGAGAAAATATTGCGTGACAATTAGTAAGAGGTAAAATACTAAATGGACAAAGTCGTTAAATGATCAATTATGTTATTTATTTCTTGTTCATTATTATATCAACAACCCGCTGACTTAGGCGCTGAAGTTTGGATCGATTGAAAGCAAATTATGATTTATTTATTAGATACACAAATTTATGCATGCAATAGTTTTTTACATTAGAAAAATACGTACGAACTTTCATCCTCATAAAATTTTCATGGGAAAAGTTGTTTTTCAAATACCAAAGCGATCGAGTTTGCCTTCCACGAAGTTATGTGCTAACATCATCCATAAACTAGTATCGTATAAACTGCAGCTCGAGTTTGTAGTCTCTTTATTTATCTAATGTTTATATTAAAATATATTACATGCAATTTCAATACAATCAATAAGTAGGTACTTAGTACACATATGAAATAATAGTATTCAGAATAAAGACTTTTCTTCACTTGTGTGTAAGCCTTTGAAAACAACAAATTGGAACGTAGAAATAACAATCTAAAAATTAAAGCTTTCAAATTTCGTTAAACTTTTACGGTCAGAGTAACGTTAGCGGGAACACGATAGTGGGCGGCACATAACTAAATGTTGCATAAAGAGTATAGACCCAAACTAAAATGAAATAAATCAGATTAAGTTGTGAGATAAGAAGTAACTGTTTTGTGAATAACTGTCTCCACGTGAAATTAAGTATTAAAATACCATGAAAATTTCATTTAATGAATTATGCTCGATGTTATGCGATGCGATATCTTATGCGATGCAATAATTTCTAGACATATATAAATTTGTTTATTGATCTGATTCGAGCAATGTTTTGATAAAAAGTGTTTGTTTCAGACCAATGCCCATGTTCCCCGATCCTCAATCGCAAGTGTTCGCCTTCCCGCTGTCGGGCCCAGTCCGTCTCCCCATCAGACCTCAACCAGAGAGGCAACCAATGCCAGCACCAGCCCCTGAACCCAGAGGACAATTCGTGCCACTCTCTCAAAACCGACCCGGCCCATTCCCGATGCCCGTAAGTACTTCAATTTTATGTAGACGATTTTTTAAGATTCAACGTTTATAAATCTCTTCCCCGGGCAGGATTCAATTCCCCGATGACGTCGAAGTTCTTTGATACGAAAACGTTTTTCTTAATGTAAAAGCTTTTTTATTTTCGTTTATAACATAATTTTAGGATTTTGCATAGGTTTAATACTACCTAGTGGGTATAACACTCGTAATCAACTTAATTATGATATATTAAGAGGATTTATGAATAAAAAATTAAATTATTATGATTCAGAGGATACCTAGAAGTCACCCAATTAACAATTCGATACGTATTTGGTATACAATTATCAACAAAAACGTGCATTTTGCGCATTGTAAAACGTTCATTGCATTACGAGTACCACGGATTACTGAGAAGTCATTACCGTAATTGCTAACGACGCTGAAGGCACGTGGATAAATTTTAAATTGTTTCTAACTTTCTATGAGCGCTTTAAATATCCTGGATGAAAACTATTCTACTGATAATATAATGACAGTATAATTAAAATTCCATTAACAGTTAATGCAATATTTATTAGAAGTTCAATAATGTCTTTTAATCTAAAAGTGTATTAACGAATTAATGGTATCTACCTTATTAAAAAACATTATTGGTATATTTTTTAAGACTGCTCATATAATGTATTTATAATTTATATAGATCAACTTTAAATTAAATAACGTTTACAGCTTGTACCTATGCTTTTTAAAATTATAGTTCATACTATCATAAAGTCATAAACTGTGTATAATATTATTTTGACTAATTTTTTAAGGCGCTTGTCTATGGATTCTAACACAGTACTTATCGAGTTTTTAATTTTTCCATTGTTTGATTTTATTGAGGCTTGCAGACGTCTGCCTTTTGTGACGTGAATGGAGCCATGGGAAAATCTAGTTTTTCTTTTTACTCGTGATTCGTGTACGCCATGTACGCTGATTGATCACGGACGAAGCTTTTACATGGCGGTGCTTTACATTTTGTCTATACTCTGTTCAGTTAGTTATTCACGGGCATTTTTTCCGTATTTTGTCTTTATAATTGGCTGCTATTGCCACTATGTCGTCTTAATAATACATTATTATATATAAAAAACGTTTGTCCTCAAAATACTTGTTTTGCATACGCCATACGTGTGGGAATTAATGTAGTAAAACAAGATGCTTGGATGACACAAGCAATAATTATATAATTTTATGAAGGTTTTCTTTGTCCAGTGTTTCGTGTCATAGTTTGATCTGGTACAAACATTCCTTAAAATAAAAATAATATCCGGTATGTCGTAAATAGAAACATATTATGTTAACAATATTTAATTTAAAACGTTTTAAAAAAAACATATTATAAAACAAAAATCTTCCGTGTCTGTCTCCGTTCGGGATAAGCCCAAAAACTAATGCATTGATTTAATGGATAGCGTCGTTCCCGAAAAAGGTTTATTAGTAGGTATGTAATTCCGCAGACGAAAAGCTTTAATAATATAATATAAAAATTGAAAAGACATCGGCACTTTTAATTTGTTTTAATTTAATAAATGATCTTGGCACAAATCTTGTTACTTTAAATCTAGACAATAGAATTTCTGCAAACAAGGACAATAGGACAATGGCTCAAAGAGTAATATCGTAAAATTGCTGTAACAAATTTATTTCTAGCGTTCATATTATTCACAAGAAAATACCGTTAACTATGATTCAAGCTTGTTATGGCTTCAATCTTCAATCTAAATTACTGTAGGACGTAGGTAGAGTCCGGGTAGAGACATATTAGAATTATTAGATTTCTATTATTAATTTAAGAATTTAGATATAATATAGAAATCAGTTTCTTAAATTCAATGTAAGATAATATATTAAATGACGTACTCGTATTTTTCGGTCTGCAACATCTTAAAACATCAACATTTAAAAAAAGCAGATACCTACGTTGGGTCGTTGTACTTATGTACCGGTTTTCGCAGTCGAAATGCACCCAAACTTATGCAATATCTAACTGGTTATTGTGAGCTTTATACTTTTCAATCTTTTAGGTATGAATTATGATGACTCGACAGTCGGTATATTGCACGTTTATGCGTTTTCTTTTATGACGGTTTCATATTTTAAAAACACATTCCAAAGAACGTTACTGTAATTAATTCATCTACATATATCGCACTTATTACATTTTTAACGAGGATATTATTCTGGATGCAGATTAAGCTTAGTTTAAGCTTACTTGAGTAATTGTAGTTGCATAGGAAAAAATAATAGAATCATACCTACATTTCTGAAAAAATATTTACTAAGTTTATAAAATACAAACCTAAACACTATAAATATAAATAACACGTGTAAGTATAAACATTCGATAACGACTTAAAAATTAATTTGTATATGCTAATATATTTTCCTGTTATAAATCAATGTTTTCTTAATGGTCTTGATATTTGTACTGTGTAGGTACTCGTAGTGATGATAGTCGAATAAATTTACAGATAATTAATAATTTATGCATCTTTAAAATCCGAGTTTCGTTCTAATTAGTGACTACCATCGTAAAATAAACATTTTAATTTCCCGGCATTTGGTGCTTTGCTTTATCAGTGATTAATTTTAATTTGGTGTCGTCTCACAGATTTATCTGATATATCAGTAAATGAGGTTCGTATCTGTAACAAGATCACGTATTGCGCGGTTGGTCGATGGTCGTTCCACACCGATATTTCTGCCTGTTTTATTGCTTGTCCCGTCAACACCCAATACATTGACATTACTAGCAAATCGAACGACGTGAAGGTCCTAAAATAGGTTACAAATTCACGCCATTTTGAAGTTCGCATTTTTTCATGTTTCTCAATCTATTGATTAAATTTACTCCCAAAATACCTTAAACATTTCAGTGGAAATTCAAATAATGAAAAATATGTAAACAAGGTAATTTATATGGTATATTATAGTCTGTGCTTTTAACAAGTTATCTGAAAGCGCACACAGGCAAGGGAGAACAATAGAAAAATTTCAACGAACGTCACCCGAAATAAACAAATGCTTTTTCCTATCTCCCGCTTTTCGTATTATTCTGGGTATTTGACCTTTTGTTTCCATTTCAGAATAATTTTTGTAATGAATTGTACTTATAATAATTAATGTTTGCATTTATTAAACTTATTGCTGAATCAAAGGAATAGATCATTTTTTTTTGTATCCAGCAATTCACAATTTATGACCTAAATGACATACATTGTCTTAGCATTCATACTTACATTCATATTTGCTGTCGTAAACTTTCACACACTTATTCTGCTATATGAAGTATGTACCCTAGCATTAAGTCGACAATGATCCTGGACCGGTGATTGGCATCGGCAAGATAACATGTATGTATAGTTAACCTATCGAGGTTTAATAACGGTACGAAGTGAATGTACTCATATGACACAATGAAAGTGTTAGTGGGACAGTCAATTGCTATCTCACTGCTATCTCATCTTCAATAGGTACATAACTGTACACGCTCTTTGAAGTATTGACAGATAATTTTCTTAGTCTGTGAAACCCAACGCGCGATCATTAATGTTAATGAGTCTCGCGTGTTGGTTTATGTGGGCTTTACGATTAGTAAAGTGATACATATCTACTTTTATATATGATGCTGACTAATTAGATTAATTATGTACTCATACTTTTTATATATACAATGTTACTTTACAGGGATCGACGATTGGATCGACGTTAATTGTCTTTATACATACAACCTTAATAACACGTAGGAAAATTTGTAATGCTGCCATTTGGTTTTTATAGAGAAATCAAATTTCAATGTCCTCATTATTTTGTTTTTCTTTCCACATTCCCAAAATAGTATTAAATGGGGTGTAATATTATCTACGTATATACGCTCACGTTAAAGGTTTAGGGTGTATTCCGTTATGCACTGCGACCACTGTAAGGTGTGACGTCAATTCAGTATACTGTGAAGCCGTTCCTTTATAGCCAGTTATACTGGTTACGATTTAAAACGGAACGCAATCCAGTATACTGTCAGCCGCATTTTTTGACGCAGCATTCAAATGAGTGTATTAAAGTTTTCTAGAACATAAAAATAAACTGTTTTGGAGTACTGTCCAATTAAAAATATTTTAATTAATATTAATTGTAAATTGAATTTATAATATAATAAAAGTAAGTACTTTTTCATAAAAAAGAATAAAAAAGAACTTTCAGCTCGTATTGAACATTTTCAACACAGTCTAATAAAGTTAATTTTTGCAATTCTTCCATTGTTTTATTTATTAATCCAAACTAATTACAGAACTTTAAAATTTTCTGATTATACTGTAGCTTTGTTTATAAGACGTTAGGCACTCGAGTGGTTTTGACTGATCATATTACTTGCTCTGTGGACTGATCACGTGATCAAAGTACTGCGAGTACCTTACCTCGAAAACGCCAGTGCTTACAGTAGAATATGGCGGCGATTAATGACGTCATAAATTTCCCTAGGGTACTGCGGCAGTATACTGGCAGTCCATTACGGAACGAATTTTTCTACAGTGATAGCACTGTGCAGTGGTTGCAGTGCATAACGGAAGACACCCTTAATGAACGATTTCAATGCTTTGCAATATTAGTACTATAGAAAGCCAACGAAATGTTTATAAAGCATAATTCATAAATAATAATTAATAATCTTTGAAGAAATTTAGTGGTTTTTAGTGATGTCTGAGTCAGAAAAAAACTACAGTTAAATAATTCTCAGTATGACACCGATAAATTTTTTATGTTAACGCGGAAATAAGATTGTTTTGATAAGAAATATATTAATATTTGTAAATACGAAGCTATTGAGTATAAAATGTAATCGGTCGAAGAATTAGCATATTCATATTGTGTTTAATCATACAGGCACTATTTCCTCGGTATAAACATATTGGTGTTAAATCACTAAGTATAAACCTGATCAAGTCATTGAAGAAGTGTGCTACTTTCAATATAAATTGCAGATATTATCATATCATAAAGAACCTTATAATATTTATATTTACCTACTTTACTTCTCCATATGTCTATACATTTTATATTATGTTCAGTATCTATTTATTTTTTCATGTATTGCCAAATGATACGTATAGCTGTAATTTATTTATTTTATTTATTTAAATAAAATAGCTGTAATTTAATTTAAGACTTTATTGAAAACATGGCAAAAAATATATCTAGGTATACGCGCGCACTTCAATCTTTACTAATATTATAAAGCTGAAGAGTTTGTTTGTTTGAACGCGCTAATCTCGGGAATTATTGGTCCGATTTGAAAAATAATTTGGAAAATCCAAAAGTGCACGCCTCATAATTTTTTTTTAATAAATATTTATTAATTATTATTTTTGTTTATTTAATAACAATTAAACCACATCGAATCAGACCCTGAAAAATGAAAGGGTTCTATTCCTGAGCATACTCAAGCGTAAGAGAAAAAAAAAGACTCGATTAGTAAAGTATTTCGGTCGCTATCGTGTTAACAAGAAAAAGGATCCGCACATACAGACACACGGACGTCCAAGATAGAACTTTTTTAAACTGTTTTTAACTAGTTTAAATAACAAAAATGACATCAAAAATATCATGAACGTTAAAAATACATCAAGATAGAATGTACTAAAAATAGTGTTTTTTCTTAATATGTGTGTGTATGTATTATCTTACAAGTGCAATGTATGATACATAAAGACATTTTAAGTTTGAAAAATCAGATGTTTTGCGCGAAGTGACAGTAGTACCCACCTCAACGCTTCGCTTATGAGGCGTGCAATTCTTTCGGTGTTAGATAGTCCATTTATCGAGGAAGGCTATATATCATCACGCTAAGACGAACAGGAGCGGAGCCACGCGGGTGAAACCGCGCGGCATAGCTAGTAATATATAATTAGCACTTTCAGTCGAATGATGTTAGGCATAGTAATAAACTATATTAGTGAGATTTAAGATCGTGATTTCCTGGAATTATACATTAGCTCTTACATATTTTCTGACAGAGATAAACATGGGTCACATTTATAACTTTGTTGTGTTGTAAATTCAAGAAATCTACTAAAAAATCTAGATAGCATATTCTACATACAATAACAAAAATTAAAAACTGAAAGTTAGCGCAATGAAAAACGTCCCTTAAATATTAGAAAGCATAAACATTGTTTTATCTTTAGATTAACTTTATTTAGTGTTGGAACTTGGTAGGGATTAAATATTTAATTTAGATTCGAGCAAGATGGTAAACTCTGAATTTGATCTTAAGAATTTTTAAGCGAGTCTTTATAAGTTGGACATCTCTTCAGAGTCTAATTGCGTTTAAGTTGAAGGGCGGTGGGTAAACGTCCTTTTTACTGCGTTCGATGCTGCGGATAGCACAGTGGCATCTTGTGTATCTTCTAGAATAGCTAGCCTCGATCATATTATACAGTTTTATGTGACTTACTTCATATGAATTTAATTATTTTTGTGTTGAATTTTATAGTCATAGCAAGAATGTTTCAATTTATTAATGGAAATACGAGAAGTCAGGTAGGAGCTTTTTTTCTGAAAAATTGTTTACAAGTTTCATATGCATAGGGGAATCAATAACACGTTACAGAGCCATATTGCAATACCTATTTAATTATTGTATTATATGCGTAACCAATCTATTATTGTACAGTGTACACTAATCTAATTACAATTTCAAAGTGACTATCTGATAGTTGACAATCAACAGACTGGGTTAATAACGCGCTCGACGGACGTGATCCAACAAGATGCTTCAATTATATCCACGTTTATTAAATTTGTCTCATTAAGGCTTGTATAAATACTCTTTGTGATGTTGATAAGAACTATATAACGACGGAGAATGTTAAACGCTGTACGTAGTGAAAGTACCTACCACCTATTTAGGTCGTATTTGATGTCAAACGAAAGAACTCTCTGTACATATTTATCATCATTCATTATTAAATTTCTTATACTTTAGTGAAAAGAACTCCGAAGATGTTGATCAAATAATTAATTAATCTATTTTCATCAATCCATTAGTCACGCTTCGCCAACATCCCTTGGATGTGTTTCCAAACGCTAAATGCCGACTGATAAATTTATTAACGACTCGTTACAGATAATAAATACATCAATAGTAAATACCTGATATTATTAGGACGCCCGCCAGCTACTATATCAATGCATGAATGTGATACGAATCATGCAATAATGTTAATAGGTACATTTTAAATGCACCACATGTTACCATTATGTTCAAATTCATATCAGTTTGATGGACTCGTTTAGAGTAAATTTATCGTCTATTTCGTTTCACCTAACGTGTTAATGTACTCTCAAAAGGTCATTTACTTTCCGAAACTTAATTAACTTGCGATTTGTTAATAAAAAAATTATGGCGTCGCACTTTTATGTGTAGGTTTTTAATTAAAATAACAAGACATGCTCATTAATTTTTTATCCTTTCAAATCTCATGGATATCCATTGTGCATTGTTTTGAATTCCTATAGATTTGTCGAGGAAAGTTTTTTTAGCTTACAAAGCCAATACCTATTACAATTTTTTTACGATACTAGAAAACCAATATAATTTGGAAAATCCAAAAGTGCACGCCTCATAATGTTTTTTTAATAAATATTTATTAATTATTATTTTTGTTTATTTAATAACAATTAAACCACATCGAATCAGACCCTGAAAAATGAAAGGGTTCTATTCCTGAGCATACTCAAGCGTAAGAGAAAAATAATTTGGAAAATCCAAAAGTGCACGCCTCATAATTTTTTTTTAATAAATATTTATTAATTATTATTTTTGTTTATTTAATAACAATTAAACCACATCGAATCAGACCCTGAAAAATGAAAGGGTTCTATTCCTGAGCATACTCAAGCGTAAGAGAAAAAAAAAGACTCGATTAGTAAAGTATTTCGGTCGCTATCGTGTTAACAAGAAAAAGGATCCGCACATACAGACACACGGACGTCCAAGACAGAACTTTTTTAAACTGTTTTTTAACTAGTTTAAATAACAAAAATGACATCAAAAATATCATGAACGTTAAAAATAGTGTTTTTTCTTAATATGTGTGTGTATGTATTATCTTACAAGTGCAATGTATGATACATAAAGACATTTTAAGTTTGAAAAATCAGATGTTTTGCGCGAAGTGACAGTAGTACCCACCTCAACGCTTCGCTTATGAGGCGTGCAATAAACCTTGTTCACACAATGTTATTGTTATTCGGATAATCTGGCAATATCAATCTATTTTCGATGCTCTATCCATAGGTACCCGTAGCCTTGCTTCTCTATTATTTACCTCATTATAATATGGCCCTTGATTGTAATGTGTTCTCAGGTCAGGTTTTTATTTGTCCTGAAGAACAACGCTCACAAAAAGTTTTAAATCACGTACTCTGTTTTTGCCATCGTCTGTTTTGGTCGTAACTAAATAATAAGTATAGAATTGACGAATGAAATAATAATTTCGTCTCTTTGGATGAGTTGATCACCTTGACAATTATTGATATCGGGATTAGGAAGTAGGTACTTAATTTTGATACGAATTTGTATTTTGTACAGTTTAAATAGTAGTTTCTTACTTCGTTACGGTTATTACATAATTTTAAATGGCAATACATATTTCGTTTAATAGTTCTTGGGCTAAAGATATTTGATAGATGATATTAATTTAAAATGTATTGTTGAATTTTATATTTGTATTTATTTATTGTTTTATCATGTACAAAAGTGTACAATTTGTAGCACGTTTACCTTGGAAGCAATAATGTATTCTAAGATTCATTATACTATTTATTAATGATGCAAGTGCTTGTGTTATATAATTAGCATAGATGTTATTGGACCGTAACACCGGCCGGTTTTTTCCGTTTTTAAACAATAGAGTCCCAAAGACTCTGTGACATCGATACAGTTGAATGCATCAAACAGGCCTCGCATTAAAGTCATATTTATATGACCGTTACTTATTACAACACGATAGGTACATTTTCTGTAATATCCTTACGGTCATTACGGGCAAGTAGCACGGCCTTCACCGTCTATTTAAATTCAACTAAGTAAGTAAAATATTTCTTACTTCGGTATAATGAAAATATAATTATATCCTTTACTCAAATTGAAGCTCGAATCTGTTATTATCTTGATTATCGCCTCAGTAATTTCGTAACCCACAACTATTTATTAATTTATTGACTGAGGAATATAAATTGTTTTTCACTATATTTTTATTTAGCTGCCTACTGGTACATCTTTTAGTCACATTAAAATCGACACTTTTTGCGTTTAAGCTAAAATAAAACCAATTACTTTAAATATGTTAACGTATAATTCTTATATTGAACACCTATACCTACACTAAAATATAACATATAATATCACTAAATAGTCGCTCTGTTGATAAAAGAGCAAATATTAAACAAAACCTGAAGTGTTCGATCACAGCCACTTTACATATAAACAACAGAACTAGTCTTAAGGGTGTGCACACGCAAACATTGGAGATGCGCTGGCGGCGCAACGGGTCCTGTGTTTGAATAACTTTACTGCAGCCTTGACATTTGGTGGCGCGGCGCTTGTCTTACGGCCACTAGCCCCAGCGACGAAATCTATTATAACGCGGCACGGGCAGATACGGGTACCTTGCAGGCACGTTCACATTCTCTAAATTATATCCACGCCTTTGCCTCACTAGCTCTCCATTTTCCAATTTCCTAAGTGGTCGCACGATTTTCACTACATTTGATTCTAAAATGACATTGTCAGCCGCTAGCGCGTCTTCGGGTCTAAGTTTCGTTATAAGTTTCGATTTGGTTCTCTGTTTGTTTATATAGTCTTCGTTGAGGATGAAATCGTGAAATTTGGGCACTTGTTTGTATCTCGTAGCGTCTATTTCTCTCTCGTATCCGAGGCGGTCCCGCGGGCTCGCTGCGAGCGCGGCCGCCGAAAGCGCAACGAGCAGCGCGAGATACGCGTACATGATTCGATGTGTGTGGAGTGTTTGAGCCGCGCGCGCCATCCACACTTTTTATATAACCAGCGATCAATAATATACGGTCCCAATTTGAAGAGATATTTTTTGTGCTTATTATAATCCAGACGCTCATGAACTTGGTAGGCTATTGTTCAAAAGCCGATATCTGACGGGATTTGGGGCCACCATACTTTCATCGCAGACATTGGTTGTATTTTTAGTTGTAATAAAATTATAGGTATATATATGCCCACGAACCTTGTTCCACTTCTTATTCTTCATTACTCTAACATTTACAAGGCAATTATCACACGTGTGCGGTCAGCGTAGATTATAATATCATGACATATATTTAATACTACATATATATTTCCAGTAATGGAAATTATAGAGCATTTATTTTATGATCATTCATTGTTTTAACGAAGTAAATCTTCAAGGAACCTACGATTTCTTTTATTTCTTCAACTTTCAACCGAAAACAGCATTTGAGTAAATGTCTAAAAATTGTAGAGAATAAAAATAAATTTTACCGAACTTGGCACTAAACAATGGTGAGGTTTATATTCATATTTGAGATGACAATGGAAAGTGCTTAATTTTAACAATGTGAACAGAAGGTTAGCAATTTATTTCTTGCTCTGTTACAGGCTTATAACTGGCCTATATTTACATATTTATATTTATTTCAAAGGAGAATTTACATAAGTTTATACTACGACGTAGTTCAAGCTTTAATGCCTTAAAGTGATTCATGCAATTATATTAAAAATGGTAAGATCAACCATTCATCATATAGTTGATGGTATGAGCTTAATTTGCTCTGTGCATGACCATTTTAAATTGCTCATTTATTGCTGAGAACTTAGAACACGATTTATTCAAGGATTTAAAGCACTTATAAATGTAATTCACATGTACGTTCGCAGATATTCGGGATACATACAAACATAATTAACCATTGTGTTAACGTAAGGTGGAGTATATTTGATTATTATCAACGCTGTATTTTGGCTGACTCCGCATACTTAATTCGATTCTTAATTCTGGTTCATTGTTACATTGGTAACAAACTAAGCTATTTAATATTCTCGTAGCGTAAATCTTTATTATCATCAGCGTCTGAAGTCTATCCACATGTTGAGGAACTGAAAATACGAGGTCGACTTCAAAATGTACATAGAAAACATGAATACAGGAAGCAAACATCTTTTTTTGTTTGGCCTTCCAAAATAAAATTTGCCGGTGATTACATAAACCTATAAAGCGACATTTTACTAAGTTTGATACGTAAAAAAATCGAGAAAGTGAAAAGCAATATTAATAATGAATACTAAAATATTGAAACGTAAACATGCAGAGTGAAAGAAGAAATCGACGAAAGTAGATAGGCCATTAATGTTGAATTTATTATCTAAAGCCACATCGAAAAGAAACATGTAAATGAGCTGTGATATTGAACGGATGTGTCTTGTTCATACTTTCGATACAAGGATGATATATACTCCAAGATCCAACCATAATAATATTTTTGTTTTATCTAAAACCGGTTGAGGTTTATTTGTATTAATGTGCCGGCGTTTATAAAGCGATAGTGGCATTGGTTTCGACGGATGCAACAAAATTACGGAAATTTGTTAAAAAAGTAATCGGAAACGGTATGTTAATTACGGTATATATACATCTCATCTAATTTATATAACTGCCTTACGAAGGTCATGATATATGCTGGTAGCTTTTCGATAGCTGGTACCGTTATATTATGTTAAAGAGTTAAATTGTACTCTCAAAATATCTTCATTGAATTTAAGTTTATGTTTGTTACCACCATAATAATAATGTGATAAATTAAACAACAAAATGTTATACTTACATAGCATTAATATGTAAAAATATATTTTATATAAAAATTTAAATCACCTTAAATAAAATGTATAGTAGAAACGTTTTTGTAGATTTATATTTCATCATTTAATAAGTACTAGGTAATTATGATTAATTTAATACTTTAATGTCATACTTATTTAAAATTGTAATTTTGATCTTTTACTTCAAGATAAAAAAGGATATCATGCATCCATTATTATAAATAATATTGCACGCGTAAGTTCTTAATTGGAAATTTTAATTGTAAGTATTAAGAATATATGTTACACCGGTTGTTTACAGCGCGACAAAAGAGTTATTAATAATTAAAATATATTCATGTTTTTAATAAAATTGCAGACGCAACATGCAGAAGCAGGAACGTATCAACAATATAACAATTAATAATGTTACGTGGACAATACAAAGAGCCACCTCTTCCGTGTTTTTATTTCGTTCCGCATCAATCAATGGAGTGTTGCTTGAATATTAATAAACTCGATCTAATCAGCCTATCATAATTCATAACTAAGGTTTTATCAATACGTTCCTACCAGCAAGAATATTTATTAAAGATACCTTTGGAAAAGCATCTTTAACACTTTTGTCGTTAATATGGTAAATAATATTATTATATTTTGTTAAATATTAAAGAAATATTTACATTATAATTTTCAACTTTCTAACTAACCATAATAATAATATGTATTATAAATCATCTACAAAACGTATTTTTGTAGGACGTCGCACGTAAGTAAACAATAACAAAAAAAGTTGATCGATGCTAATATTTAAATCATGGTTTATTAAAAAAAATAACATTGTTCGTTTTTTACTTGGCTCAAAGAACTCGGTTTAGATATCAGTAATAATATATTGTGCAAATTGCTATCGAAAATAACAGTAATTTTCATCTCACGTAGAGCACGCCGCGATGCCTTTGTTTTTACTCACTCGGGTCATTGATTCGGTATTGGCGTTGACCAGTGATGTGCGATCGTATGATGTCAACATGAGCACTGCGTTTGCACAATAGGCGAATGTTTTATTCATACGACCACGCTGTATACTTTTATTATCCTTTGTTCTCTATAATTTCATCTCGAATAACTCTAATAAAATGGCAATCAATTCAACTGTAAAAAATTCCGTGTATCTTTCACGAAACAGCCGATTGTGTTATTTGTTCAAGATGTTAGGGAAATACATGACAAATAATATAATGTATTGTGAACCTTGTTATATTTGGCGAACAAACAGTTCGTATATTGCCATTTCGTAGAGATGTTACAATCCGCTTTTGATTAAACGGATAAAGGCAAATTGAATACTTAATCCAAAACCTTATATATATATTATCTACTTATATATCAACTAACTCTTCTAAAAAATAATAAAAAATAATGGCTGTAAAACTATACGTGGATTAATTTCGACTTGTGGGATTGCTATCTAAATATTTTGACACACGTTAATTTATTTAAAATTTTGATCATTTGGTACCTACAATGTTCCTTCATATTATAATCATCTTTGTTATTTCATAGAAAAGTAACCGTTTATCTTTATGAGTATCAGAATAGCAAAAAGTGAAAATGCTTTCTAATGATAATGTTATTCAAAAAATAATATTTTCATTAGCATAATACCTACTGTTGTGCTAAATAAAGTGGAACGATTAACGAACTTTGAATAAATCTTAAGGACGGATGTATGTATTATATAATAGTTTGTTTTAATAATAACTCATTGCACAAAATTTAACTTTTAAAATATTAAAACAACAATTGTTTAATTAACATGTGTCGAAAAGCTCTTATACATCTATACATTAGACCTTTCATTTATACTTATGTAGAGCCACTGTAGAGCTTATGGCCCTAAATATTGTATTATCGAAATAGTATTGAATAAACAATTTATATCAATCCATCCATTCCTTGTCAACAGATGCCATGGGATTCCTCAGAGGAACAGATGGGTGGACCCAGGGAGATGCGCATTCACGTGCAGAGAGTAATGGCCATTCCAGCGAACATGCCCCCGTCTGAGAACATGGGACCCTTCGCACCCCCACCACCACCACAGAACCAGGAACAACATGAGGTTATTATGAACACTGTTATTGACTTAGAGCTTACGGTGTATTCAACAGAGAGCATGTTAAGTTTGTGAAAATAAATGTTTTTTATATCTAATATTTCTATATTTTTAGAGATTAAGGATTGCTCGAGCAAACCATCTGATTTTTTTATTTTAATTTGTTCCTCGTTATAGGCTAAAATCAGTATTTTAAAAACTTACCTGCTCATTATATTATTTTATTTAATCAAAAACTTATTACATCCTGAAAACTATTCCTAATTATCGCAGCGAATACTAACTATACAACAACGTATCAGAAGTCAAAACAGATATTTGTCAATGTGTACAATTAACTGTTATTTCTCAGCAACGTATGTACCCCGAGGAACAAATGCCGGTACCCCGCGGAATGCGTGTGATTGCCGTCCCCGCGCCCCACAACATGGCCCCCACTCCTCAAGTCATGGGACATTTCGCACCACAGCCACAACAGAACCAACAACAGGACCAAGATGAGGTAATTTAAAATTAGCGAATTTAGAGAAATAGAGATTAGAGAATGTCCGTATCTTAGGAAATAGATGTATCTATTATTAACGGTGAAACCCTTGCAAGAGAAATCATTTGTATATACTACCTAATTGTTATTATACTTTTTCTTCTTTCTATTCTTCTTCTTTTTCGTTGTTAATAAAAATTAATCAATTCCAATACAAAATTCGCAAGCAAATATTGATTTAGCCAATCCATGTTATGATAAAAGCTTGTCAATAACATATCGAAGGATTGTTTTTGTATTGGCATGCAGATAAAAGATCGATCGAAAGACATACAATAATCGAGGATTGATGGAATCCTAGATAGGTGATACGATACCTACCTACATTATTAATTTCGGGCGTTAATTAGATGTTCGTGTAATCCAGGCATTACAGGTTGATCCTATACCTAGATATTACACAAAATCCTACATTTAAACCATACATCGAATATATGTTTTTCATTTCAATATAAGTCCGCCGTATATCTCATTACTTGGTCAATTTTATCTGCCAAAATAATAATTGAAAATTTTATTTTGACTATTTATGCATTTTACAAAGCTCTGTATCAACAAATCTCAATACAAATCTGCTATTTTTGTCATTGTTGTATTTTATTCTCTGAAAATAGGTATCTATTTATGGTTCTTCTGAGAATTTTATTGCATGCATTATCAATGCGTGTATTTATGTATTGAATTGGAATAATTGGTGATAAAATCGCTAAAAGCATCAGTTATCTATAATCCACATCACAGTATAGCTCTATAATTACTACTTTTAACTAATGGTGCCAACACACACACCTATATTTTTTTGTATTTTGTTCAATAAATGAAAATAGATTTATATAAAAGGAATTTAATACATTTTTAAAAGAGTAATATAAAGAATGAATGCTTATAAAGTCAAATACTCATTGATTGACATTATAAAAGGTCAAAGCTCCTTACGTATGTTTGATGATGATTTCGCAAAAGATTTTGTGAGCGTTTATTTTAAGGCTTTTCTAAGGAATCAGTATGTTTCTTAGCGTTGGTGCCATTTTATTTTACACAAAAAAAGTTGTAAGTATTCATCGACTAAAGCCTCACAAGCTATAACATAAGTACATATATTCAAACATATCAATACATAGTATACCAATGTACAACGTAGGCAAGCTTATAAGTCCAACTCGTGTATCATATTATATTTGTAAATATGTATGTTAATGACTTTTTGCTCGGAAGGTGAAGGAACTTTCCTGTTCTTTAGCATATGGGTACAATATTTGCTCAAGAATATTGGCGTTTTAAAGGAATGCTTTGTACACATGATATACAATGTACCTATGTACCTATTGCCTGATGGTTATCGCAAGTCGTTTACTTGATGTAGAAAGGTGATAATTGACACAATTTTAAATACACACATCCATTATTTATAGCTAGATGACCCTGTGAACTTTACTTCAAGTGAGCTTTATTATTACTTTTTCTATTTTTATAAGCACTATATTCATTAACTGTTAGAGTGAACTTATTACATAACAATATGTAAATTGGTAGAGACGTTTCTTGTTGCGTGGTTTAAAACCGATCGATTTTAGCATTATGGAAATGTATAACTAGAGGCATCGATAAATATAGTAATTAATCAAATATTAACTAAGCAAAGGGACTATGTAGATGACTTAAATCTAAATCCTAGTCTATATCTGCGACAATCGTGTTCATTATCATTTTTGAGAGATAAACCAAAAAGCTTTCTTTTTTTTGGCAACAGTGTCATCTTATAAATTATTATCAATCATTACCATTTTTTTAAATACTCAAAATTAAACAGTGCTTGTTGCACTGTTTAATTAAAAACAGACGAAACCACAAACCGATATAACCGTTAAATATGAATACGTATGTCAGATGCAATTTCACTCGGTACAGTTCATTAATTATCTTTATAATTCCAACATTACTGGAGCAATAAATTTTATGATCCAAAGCGGTTTTTTAATATGTATTAATTATTCATTATTCATAAATATTTTACAGCAGCCCGCTGTCCTTCATCAGTTCGTACCTCAAACGGCCCCGACACAAGAATTAGAACAACCTGAGGTAATTATATCAATCGACAATCTTCAATTCGGGTTTTCTTCTTTTTATTGTTTTGGTTTTTAATGTACATATATTATTATTATACTTAGAATGAAACTTACCTACACCACTTATTTCCTACACCATTATTTTAATATATAAAATATATAAAATAGAGTCAAAACTTCAGCAACTTGTAAGATATAAACATGTCACGTTGCACCTAATGAGCAAGTTTTCTAGGAAATTGCGCTCGCATTTCTTCTGAAATACATTATTACATTCTTGTTAAATTCTTCGCATGTGATACAGATAATAGTCCGGGATACATCGCCCATTTTTGCAAGTGATTACTATCAAGCTAATTTTTCGTGAGTAGCTTTATTTTGATGAGATGCCCAATAATTTCATGTACGAAACTCTCGATTGTGGTAGCTTACAGAGGTAACAAGGATAAAAATTTTTGATTTGACGGTTCTCAAATATTTATTACGCGATTTGTAGGACAATATGTCTGTTGAATTATATAAGTATTAAATAAGTGAAAATAAAAAAATCAGCTGGTTAGTAATCATTTATGATGACTTCGTTATCGATACACATTGGAAAGGGGGACTCTTTGATCAAACCATAGATTTTGTAGGACAAATATTTTTTCGAGTAATTTAGATAATTATCTTGAGATTGAACAAAAAAAAACATTCAGTTAGTAATTAATATTTGAGAACCATCAAATCAAAATATTTTATCCTTGTTTTCTCTGGTAGCTACCACAATCGAGAGTTTCGTACATGAAATTATTGGGCATCTCATCAAAATAAAGCTACTCACGAAAAATTTGCTTGATAGTAATCACTTGCAAAAATGGGCGATGTATCCCGGACTATAATAAAAAGGAAAAGAAAATGAAGAGAGGGAAATGGGTCGTTTATTTGATATTATGCACAACAAAATGCATATTACATCTCTACTTATCTACCTATTCAAAATAGTTTATTGCAATAAAATATATAAGTCTATCCTACATTTAAAACCCGACTAGTAAAAATACTTATTACGTTCTAGTTTTATAAATCCAGTAATAAATAATAGCATATACAATTCTGCAACCTCGACCTTAACCCTGAGCGCTAATATATACAAAATAATACAGGTACAGAAAATGCAAATGGAAGGCAGCCCAGTACAAATGAATCTGCCGTACGACCTCACTCAGGACGACCTCAGAATGATCCACCGCACCGCGCAGGACGCCATCGCCAATCAGCGCCGCGAACAGCAGATCGACAACGACATGCAGGAGGTGAACTGAAAACGCATTTACATTTCAGTCGCACGCCGACACTGTTACACGATACACGCATATAACACATTTTAGATTTCGTCTAGATAGCAAAGTAAATGTTCATACATTATTAGAGTATACATTAGCAAGCTAGTTCACACGCTATTGAATGCAATCATATTTTTAAAATCGGAAAAAGTATTTGGACATTTCTTTATTGAATTAGCATGTCGAAAACTGTACAATTTAAGCAATAAAGATTAGTATTATTATTGTTATTAAATTATAATACTTATAATTAAACAATAATACTGTTAGTATTATTAGTTAATTAAAAGAAATTAAATTAGATAAGGATAAAAATAAAACTTGTTTGATTGGTTATAGCGTTATGTTATAAATATTAATGTAAACAAGATGATATATTAAACGTTTAACAATATAACACATGATATATTCATCAACTTAGATTTCATACAAACACATGATACAGTCCCAGCGTTTATATGATAGAAATAAACCGGCTTTAATTTTTTTCTCATTTAAAAAGTAATTTACTTTTATTACCGCCTCATTATAAAGAATGAGCCATGAGTTTCACCCAGAAATTCCGTAGAAATTTCTCATCATTGATGAGAGTTGGCAGGATGTCATTTACAAATCCTTTATCTTATTAAACAAATCTACCACACATTAATTGAATTGCTTTTTAGATAATTTAACACATTCGCTGATAAGTTATTATTAGTAATTAGATTAATGTTAATTACTTTTTTGCACTTTTTAATAGATAGCAATGCCCTTTGTTATTATTATATTAAGATCACTTACCTGCAAATGTAATGCATTGGAAAATTTTGATATCTTTGATGATCGATAGATGATAATAACATCGTAGAATTTATTCCGCTCACAGGGTTCCGTGGTTTCTACATCGAAAAATCCGAATATCGTGTACATCGACCTCTATAAAATAAATCCACGTATGCGGTTAAAGAAATCCCTCATAAGTGGGGTCGTGAGGGAAGATGTTATAATTTATTTATTTATATCGTTCGGTAAAATGGATAAAGATGTACGGATTAAACCACCCACCGCGTCGAATGATTTTAGTGAACGTTTAGATGCTTAGTAACGGAACAGGCCCGGGTTTTCCTCAATAAACTAAAATTATATAATAAATAATACAGATTCTATTAAACCATTTTGAGGAAGCGTTTTATCCTTATCTATATAAACGGTAGGTAAGGTAGGCCAACGGTAGGCACATTTAGGTAGAGCACCGTGTTACTTTCTGTGATAAACACCGCTCAATAACATGCACCACGTTTTATCTGGGAGCTTTAGGAAGCACTATATATAAAAGTTTAAGAGTTATTGCTACGTACTTTCGTTTCCTCTATTGTTACAAAGTTTTGTTGTTAACGTAAACTATGTCAGTAATTTTTTTACAGATGTAATATTTCACTTTTATGTGAACATATTACCTTATAAACTACTTTTAATTAATTTAAAGTTTGGGTTTAGTTGTTAAGTCATTAAAGCTCTTCGTTTTTTTTATTATTGTTTAAAAGTTTCTGCCACAAAAAAGATGCTCTCACAATAAAACACGTGTTACATTAACTATTAAGTCATAACAGTAAACATGGTAAAACAGCGTCTATTCCAGGTGAAGACTATAATGAACACTTTGGCGGCGGCCGCGGAGGCGGAGGCGGAGGAGCAGCGCGGTGAGGAACACGAGGACTCGTACGCGCAGGACGCGCACGCACAGGCGCCGCGTGCCCCGCGTACGCTTTTGCTGCCGCAGGACATGGACGGCAGGCCACATTGTGAGTTACCTTTTTAATTATTAGACTATATGTATAGTAATTTGGACAGTTAAACTGGAATTATTGTTTTATAAAATGATTTGTATACAGTTTAGACATTAGTCCAAACCTCAGGCACAACTGATAAGTTTCTTTCTTGGTTTTTGGGTTAAGTTGTGATTTTGAAACGCTTAAAATTAAAGAAGTCTTTAATACTACACCAATATGCATGGGTCCAGCGTGCTCTACGCACTCTCTAATTTAAAATTTTCGTTTTATGCAAGTATGTTTATGATTATGGTTAGTTTGTCTCTGGTATGGAATTAGTCTGAGAATCTTTTGACTTACCATAGCAATTCATTTTAATAACAAAGGAAAAATACCAATTTCAAATGAAAAACAACAAAGTGCAATACGGACTAGAAAAAAAAGTACAGCGATTCTTATTGCAATTGTGTACGATAATAACTAATCAGATTAATAAATAATTAATTAAATTATGTGATAAAGTAGCAATAAATGTTTCAGGATATATCGTTGATAATCATAACACTGATAATCTTCCAAAGTTTATTATATTTTTAACATAACTAATGATGTTGTAAAATTAAGGAATTTATAAGGACTTTGGATAGCAACGACACAATTTTGAATGTACATACTACTATGTTCTAAATATATGACCTATTGTATTGCAATATTATGTGTGGTTGCCAAAATGTATGTAAAAATGTATTGGTATCCAAAATATGATTTGAATTTGAAAATAAATGAATACAGAAATAATGAAATAAACTTGTTTCAGACATGCAACCGCGTTCGGTTCGCAGCGTGGACGCGCTCTTGAACCAAGAGAAGCGCGTGAAGCGATGCGCCTGCAGCTGCGCTTAACCCACGCGCATGCACCGCGACCGTCGTCAGACATTCCGTCCATCATCGCTAAATTACAATTTTGTTATAGTTTTAAATGGTTTCGGTAACAGTTTGTAAATAAAGATGACACACAAACGACCGGTGGTGTTTAATTTTTAAGAATTGGCTGTTAATTATCTCTATCGACCATTCTCATTCAGTATTTTAGAATCGAATATTTATAGATGTAGTGATAACTATAAATCGTTTTTAAATATAAATATAGAATTACTTGTTATTGTAATAACTGGGCGTTTAAATTGTAAAATATTTTCAATTCGCCGGTATAGGTATTTCGTTGTCGTAACCATGTTACAATTAATTACCTACTTTTGTGATCCTAAATTAAATTTTTATTAGTTTTAACACTGTGCTGTGTTTTAATCATTTTCCATAAACCTTTTTTATCCGAATCTGTGTTTTATTTCTCACCCTTTTATCTTATTTCTTAAGCGTGTATTTGTTAGGTTATACTTTACTACTACTTTTATAATAACGAACTAAAACTAAGTACAAAAGTTCAGTGAACAGTTTTCACAGTTTTACAGTTCAGTTCACTGAACAACTTATAAGTAGAATTGTTATAGCTGGTATATTCCTAGAATTAATATACCGTTATGATAATTACAACATTCAATCAAGCCAACAAATGAAAAGATATCAGTTCATAAACAAACATAATAAAATGTTATTATGGTCAAACTAATGGCTTTTTCTAATCTTATCTGATACTACTTAGTACAAAATTATAGCATATAAATTATTCCTAAAAGCACTACCTAATGGATCTGACTAACTTTTTTACAAGTTAACCTGTCATTTAGAAAATAAGCCATTATACTTGTGTAACTGATACTGCTTAAACAAATTTTACGTACAAAGTTGCTTTTAGTTCCTCAAAGATAATTAAAATTTCGGACATTTGTATTACCAAGTTAATATATTTAAGGAAAGTTTAAGGGTTATTTATGCATCTAATTTTATGAATTTTCAGGGAAGGAAAATTTTTTTACAAAAATAAAAACAATGTATAATTAAAACTCTATATTATTAACGTAAAGTTTAGTTAGCTTATTAGATACTTTATCTAATAAGTTATATTTAGTATTTTTAAATAATATATAACAAATTTTTAGTTTGATTTATTTAAAATCTGATGATCTATGTCGATAAAATCGAGTAGATACTGTAAATTATAAAACTTAGGTACCTATAATCTATATGTTATGTATTTCATAGGATCTTCTTTTATTAAACTCGGATCAAAGAACCCAAGTCCAAAAATAATCTTTCTACATATATTTGTGATCGGTGTATTCATTCCTTCCTTATCATGTAATCTGTTTTAAGGGTTTATTTTGGTTCTTTCAATATTTAGAGGACTGCATTAATCTTATAATAATTCTATCAATATAACAGAAGGTAAACGTTAATTTAGCGAATGCATATTGTTCGTTGGCCGCACGATCAATAAATTTAAAATATGGGTCAAGCTCAGTTTGTCACGGTCCAGGTGACTCGTCTGTGACAGGTAATTACTTTATGTAACAACACGACAGTTGACCTGTAGTGATAGAATGCCGTCAGTTCATATCACATACTAGCTGCGGTTCGCGGTTTCACCCGTGTGGCTCCACTCCTTTCGGTCTTATGGCCACTCCTTGGCGTAATGATATAATATAGCCTTTATAGCCTTCCTCAAAAAATATGCTATCTAACGCCGAAAGAATTTTTCAAATCGGATCAGTAGTTCCTGAGATTAGCGCGTTCAAACAAACGAACTCTTCATCTTTGTAATATTAGCAATAAAAGTGGCCGGGGGGGTGGGTATCTATGCAAGATTTTCCCACTTTATAAAAAAAAAAGTTTAGAAGAAAGCTTCTATTGCAACGACTGATTGGTTTGGTTGGACACACAGACACACTTATGTTTACGCTAGCTGTTTATTTTTACACATATCGCACTGAGGTTCGCACATTCAAATGTGTAGCCATAGAAACGGGGATCTTGCATTTGATTTCGCATAATGTTTGTTTGAGAGAATTTCCATTGGGAGTATTCTTTGTCCGAATTATCGCAAAGTGAAAAGCCCTGGGATTCAAATTTATTTCAACACAAAAGAGTTTCTTCTTTACATATCTACCATTCATGATCATCCATTTGATATTAAAAAATTAACAATGGAATTAAGTAGGTACTTACCGAAAATCTCATATGAAATCAAATGCATGAATAAGTACCTAAACTAAAGTTTAGAAAAGTGTAATGCAACATATTGTATGGGTTTGATATTTAGTTCTATACCATTCAAATGCTTTATAAATAAGATTTTTTAAAGAATACAAAAGATTCGATCACGAGGCGGGAATTTTTCGCGTAAGTATCTGGATTGTTGATACATACATTCTGCCTATATATCCGATAGCCATTAAAATGATATTGTGATAAAACATTAACGATGAATTCAGTTGAATTAATGGAATATGATTCGATCAAACCAATATAAAACGGCTGTCTGTAGAGCTTATTGTACCTAAGTAACAATTATCTCCCCTTTTCCACTTCAAGCCTCTGCGTTGACTTTCTATAAGCCCCCTCGTGTTTGAAGTCATTACAAGTTGAGGCTTTTGGGTATAAGATCGATATTTGTTAAATGTTGTGATCGTGATCAATATCTAGGCGAGAAATTGGATTTCATTTTATGAAAAATTATATTTATTTCTGTATATTTAATTTAACAGCTATTGAAATGATAAATAAATTTTCATTACCTACAGTAAATCACGAGAATTGCACCTGCCTTCTAGATAGAATTAGTTCTGATTTTAAATTGATTTAAGAAATAAGATTTTTTGTTTGAGATATTCCCATTCACCCCTTCAAATTCATCGTGTAATTCAGCTTTATCAATCTGAAGTTTAAATTCTCTCACACAACCCATTGTACCTAAGTCAAGGCGTGCACTTATTTCGTATTCCTAGTTTAAGATATCGACTCTATAAAAAACTACTTTTAATAGCAAAACTAGCTTTTGCTATTAAAAGCTTTCTTTCCAATACCGATTTAATTTAACATACATTAATATGTCACAAAGACGTTACAATACAAAGGGAATGTATGTACTTACCCTTATACTAATAATAATTACCTACATTTCTAAACAGGAAAAAATACAATAGCACTTGAGTAAGGATATATCGATAGTTTGGCATAAATATCATAATACAAAGGCACGGATTATTATCATCTATGACAGCAACAAGTAAAATGGTTCAGTGATCACAGCTTGTTTACGATTCCCGTTATCACTTGACGAGTGTGATAAAGTATGATAATATTCAATATTGGATTTTATGGCTCCGTTGTAATAAAGACTAACGAGCTTTGTATAACAAGTGAACGTTTATTGTTCATGGCGACGCCTCTTTTATGTACGTCGATATGACAAGTAACATGACAAAGCTCCTAAAATAGATAGCTTCGGTTGTAGACCCGCCCTTACTAAGATATTCGATTACACAGACGAATTAGTATGCAATTGATTCTTAGTTATAATTGATAAATGATAACTCTTATTTATTTATTGAATGTAATACTACGCGGAATTGTCTGAATAAGATATTCAATTACTTAAAATACAGAAAGCTAACTTACCTATAATTAGTTTAGTTTAGAAATATTGAATTTATTTAAAAGGGATAATTATGAAATGTAGATATCATAAGTTTAGTTTAAAATATTTAACTGTTAGGTTAGGTTATAATTTTTTTAAAATTGTATACTTAAACCTATATGTATTGTTAAGTATGAATTTAACTATAGATAATATATTTGAAACTAGCTTCCACCCACGACTTTGTACGTGCATCCCCGTTTTTCCCCGTTCCCGCAAGAATTTCGGGAAATCCTTTCTTAGCGGATGCCTACGTCCTAACATCTACCTGCATGCCAAATTTCAGCCCGATACGTCCAGTGGTTTGGGCTGTGCGTTGATAGATCACTATATCAGTCACCTTTGAGTTTTATATATATAGATTTTATCTCGTATCTTTTTTTCTAAACCAAATACATATATAACTTAATGATTCATAATGAAACCTAACATTTCTTAACTAGATATTTAAAATGATCCATATTAATGTAAAATATAAAGCAAACTTTTAATTACATTTCCCCAAAGATTTCCTACTTAAGACAAAATTTATCGGAACCCTACTCGTTTATTATGGGCCGGTGTAGCATACAAAACTTACTAATCACTGTTAGAATGGCCACTCGTTTAAGAATAAATTACTGTTAGAAAGTTTCACCAAAAGTAATTAACTTACAGGAGTCGTTGGCTCCCACTAAATCCAGGCGTGCAGAACTGGGAGCCAATGCGCTACTTCAAGTCACACCTTGGACGGAATATTAATAACTAATAGTTATACCAATATTATAACTGTTGGTTATTGATATAATATAACCTCTTGCAACATATTGATGCAGATATTTAGTAGGAAACATGGAAATTGAAATGATTTTTAATAGTTAATTGTGCCATTGAGTCTCTATTATAATAGGCACTTCAAATTATGTCCTACTGTACAACGGACTGAATTATTTTTATAATTGTTGGCAAATTGCAGGTATCATTAATGATTCATATATTAATTAAACTAATTTATAGGCAGACATATTGTGCGAGTTGTTTTTAAATAATTATAACAATGGCTCACATGCGATTGGCTACTTTAAGCCTTTTTACTTCCAATGGTCTTCCAGTGTCGATACAATCGATTTTCACTTGTAATGCAACCGATACAGTAATAATTTAACGTCATTCCTTGAACAGTGAAGTAAAGAGTTCGATTACAAAATATGTTTCAACTATAGGTACTTATAACGAAACTTATTGTGGTCTCTTACTTTAAGTGATAATATTTAAAAGCTTTTTTAGAACTCTACTTGGTGAAATTTTTAATTAAACACTAAAGAATAAACCAGTTTGATATTAGATAATCAAATTGGTTCATTAACATACCGTAAATAGCAAAGTCTAACAAACATGGCAATTAAATTGCAGTTTGTCTAGTTATGATAAACAGTGTTCCGTGATTGAAAGCTTTTGGGATCACCTGTCGCATACACAATCAACAGGAAGCGTATCCGGGCGAGGCTCGAGCGAGCACGCAGCCTGCGGGGAAGGCAGTCGCCGCCCAATCCGCCCTAGCGCTGAACGTCTCGCTACGGCATCCGACGCGCTCGAGTGTTTCATTCATTTCATAACACTACTGCTCTCCATTGATAACGTATTTTTTGCTTATGGAGATGTAAATTTTGATTAAAACTTGATACCTTCGGTGCGCAAAAGCCCGGGCTAGGCGCCTTGCGCTCGAGGCGAGGTAAGTTTATAATCTACTTAATATATTCTTTAATATAGATGTACTAGGTTACAGTATTCAAATGTTTTTGAATTCTGTTTTAAAGAATATGTAAGGAAATTCTTCTGGAATATTCTTTAAGGAATCCGTGAAGTGAAAGAGTTTTGATTATTTTTAGAGTAGGTATGTGTTAGGATATTTTTATACGATTTGTAAGTAGAGACAGCAAAAGCAACAGATAAGAAAAAAAGATTTTAATATCAATTATAAACTAGATTTATAAACTATACCAAGATTATTTAAGAGCGTTCAACGTGAGAAAGGTGTATTACGTAGTACCCATTACATGGAACTTGAGTTGGTGTGGAGCTTCCTTGTTTACATTATTATCACCAAAGAGAATAATTTGGCGCTGTCAATCAGATTCGTATTTGTTTATATTCTACTGCAATACGATAAACGCTTGATAATAATTAAAAGCAATATTTTGCTTAATTGGATTGTAAAAGAAAAAATCGCTTCAATTCCTATCTGTTAAATCAGAGATGTAATTAAAGAGATAACTTATTATTCAATTTAAAACGTTGAAGCGTGAATGCGTTTTAGTACACGTAATAAAAATGATTAAATGTATGAATTTATAAATTTGGCAAGTTATTTATGGTGGAAAAATATTTGCTTATCGAACTTTATAATAACCGTTGCTGTTAGACGTGTTATATTATTACATTAGGCTTTTATCGTAAGTGTAGGCATCGTTATCCATTGCAATATATTACTTACATGTTATAAATATTGCATTTGTCTAATATATTTCTCAAAATCATCCTTAATTTACAATATCAACCTTATTAATATCATAAATGTCAAAGTGTGTTTATTTGTTTGTTTCCTTTCAATCACGACGTAAAGGAGAGATTGTCAGATAGGATATTTTTGTCTTGAAATAGTAGAGAGGATAGATCTTGTCATGAATACTTTTTACCTGGATAAATTGACTCATTCCTCAATAGGGATTCAAATTACATCCATGGGCTTTGACTATTCGGGTGAAGCCGCCGAGGCCGCCGCCGGCGGAACGCTTGTATGCTCTTAAAATTTAGTAATAAACTTTGCCCATTAGGTAAAAAATAATTAGCGGTTATTTAAATGGTTCAATTTTAAAGTTAATAGTCCATAAGGTAAACGTACTTTTTGCCGAGAGCTTGATACTTTATGATAGAAAGTAAGTAGGTACTTATTCATTTGTTTTTTTTTTATGATAAGAACCAAGAACGAGAACTTTTAATACTTTTTAAGCTTTTTCAAATCAAGGGAAACTTTTTTCTGTTTTTATATCACATTACTTTATTAAGGTAAAAACCTTTATTATCAATTAAATAAACTCGTAATTTAGATATTGTAAGTAAAAAAAGATACCGATAAACTTTACTTTTTTATAAATAGTACTTTTAAGTGTAAATTTCAGATATGTTTGACTGTTTAGTGTACAAATAAAACGTTTTTATCGGATCACTTTTCCGTGTAATGCGATTGAAATCAATCATTATCTAAGAATATGATTATGTACAATTGGGAAATTTTTCATGTCTCATATTCCTCTCTATTCTCATTATTTGATTTGAATCATTGGAAATGGTATAATATTTTTTTATATTTTAAATCATCGATATTTTATTATTTGGTTTTCTAATGCTTTTGAAATACGTTAATGTTCACATATTTAAAAAAATAATGGCGTTTGCAACATGTTTCTCATAAAAAAATCAAATTATAGGAAATTTAAGGAAATTCAGGTATTCTGATGATCTACGTGTGCATACTTGATTAGCCCAGCATGCTTGATGCGATCCTTTACAATAAAAAAATATTAAGTATAGGTTTTCTTATTGAAATAATACCACAGCTCACCCAGCTTCTAATTATATTTCGGAAAAATGTGTGTATTCTTTAAATATTTAAAGTACCTAAAATGAATGACGCGGGTACCTATAAGATACAAAATAAAAACCGGCCAAGTGCGAGTCGGGCTCGCGCACAAAGGGTTCCGTAGCAGCAAATATAATAAATTACAGTTAAATCAACCTATCTCAAAAACTATAAGAGATACTTTGATCAAACCAAAAATCGTTGAAAGAGTTAATTAGCATGCATCACCTCTATTTTTTTTAGAATTTTATACCCCGTAGTTATAAAAATAGAGGGGGGGGGACATACTTTTTACGACTTTGAGAGCTGATATCTCAAAAACCGTTCACTTTAAGAAAAATGTTTTTTAGAAAACTTTATATCATTTTAAAAGACCTTTCCATTGATACCCCACACGGGTATGTACATCGAAAAAAAAAATTTCATCCCTCAGTTACATGTATGGGGGGCCCCACCCCCAATTCTTTTTTTTACTATTTAGTGTCATATTTTTGTAGCGGTTCATACAACACATATTCCCATCAAATTTCATCACTGTAGTACTTATAGTTTCCGAGTAAATCGGCTGTGACAGACGGACAGACGGACAGACGGACAGACGGACATGACGAAACTATAAGGGTTCCGTTTTTGCCATTTTGGCTACGGAACCCTAAAAAAGACAAGCTTAAGAATGATTAATTATCTACTTCGTTAATATTTTTTTATTACAATCTGTATAGACGGTACGTTATTTACATAGACAAGCTCTTTGAGCATAAAGAGAGTATAATTAGTATATTTTTATATACCACTGTATTCACTGTATTTTTTTATCTGGACAAAGAAAGATTAATAAATTCTGAATGCTTAAGGATACAATTAAAGAGTCCTTACTTATTTTTCTATGATTATATACATATTATGTCTTTACGTTGTACAAAAAATATGAAAAGCATTATAGATATCTACGACTTTGTAGCTTATGTCTGAGACAAAATAGGCTCATTGAACGTTGTAGACTCGCGATAAAGCGTTGTATCAAAGAGAATTTCTTCTTTATACGCAATTACTTCTTTACATAGGATGAAAAATAATAAAAGTAGAAAATTGTATTTATTACCAAAAGATTTAGGATAGAGCTTTCGCTACAGAATGTGTTTATTGTGTATTTTTTTTAATAGATAGAGAAACCACGAAAGTAACATTTTATAGTTCGTTATAGATAGAATAATTAACGACTTATTATAACGACTTGTCAATTTTATTTCTTTATAGATCAAATCTCGCATTAATAGGTTCCTTATAGGTCTATCTATGAATCGATTTGTATTGATTTGTATTGATATTTATCTGAGAAGTAACACTCTTTTTTTGGTTTTAATTATATTTATTTCTTATAAATCCTAAACATGCATCACACATAACATTACATTATGAAATACCTACATTTCAATTTAAAGTTAAGTGAGTATCGCTTCTTCCACTTATGAGCCCAAAACTTGTGAAAAGTGTTTGACTTGACTCTATTTTGTAAATAAACAAGAAGAAACGATTGCGAACTAAGTCTGAAACTCCACACGAAAATATAAACAACCTCAACGACCCATGTGAAAAGGTTTCATTAAAATGCTATTAACCAACTGCGAGCTACAATATTTTGTCAAATAAATCTAGCGGTATTGTTTTATATAGACTCGTATGAGGTGATAAGTCTTAATGAATCCGCGGGAATGTTTACTTTCGCAACACAATACTGTAGGGCGTAGTTCACAGACACTTTTTGACGTCGCTTATTGATTTAGGCTTGGTTGGAACTTTTGGATACGTGACTTAACCTTTTAGTCATTATGCTAAAATGTTTGTTAAACGACTTCATTTGCTTCTGCTTCAGTACGTGCATAATGAAACTATTTTGATTTATCGCTTCCAACGATCCAGTTACTAATTTGAACGAATTAATTCCATTATCCAATTTCTTTAGTGACCTCCTATTTTTAATGCAAGTCTTTCTTTTATATTAAATAATATGTAAGATAGGCTCCCACATAACAATTACTAAAAGACATACCTAATTAAGGTACAACATATCGTAAAATTTAATTTAAGTAATAAAACAGTATTTAGAAATTGTTATTTCTCTTAATAATCACACAGTTACCTAATTTATTAAGTAAATTTCCGGAAATTATGGAAATTATACATTTTTTTCTAATTTAGAATAAAATCTCTTGACATCCTGTAAGGAATTTAAATGCTGAAAATTCAGTGACTGATACCATTATGGAATCTTAATGAAACAGGCATATTTTGCTTAACTTGCCACTCGAGTGACAATATCTTTTTTTTACACCCAGTAACCAAGATTAAGCTTAAAAAAGTTGAATATGAAATTTCATACACGTTTTGTTAAAAAAGTTGTGCATGAAATGTAATATACTATTCCAAAAACCGATAAAAAAATTCCCTCATTCGAAGATGTACAACCAGAAAGTACCTACTTTAAATAACATTCATTTTTCCATTCATTCATTTAAATGTTTCAAAGTAAGTTTTTATAAATCTTTTATATTTTATAAACTTGATATTTTGCTAAAGAAACTTAACAAGCATATTATTTGGAGCATGTACTTTCTTTTTGTTCCACAGTTTGGAGTACTTGTTATGATACTCGGAAAGTGCTTATAAGCTCCTTAGTTGCCTCAACATGAAAGTTAGCATAAACTTTGTCTTTTTTAATGTTATATTTATTGAAAACAAAGAAAACATTTGATTGTAGAGGTATTTATAAAATTATAAGAAAAAAATGCTCACAGTGATAGATATTATCTATACCAACATACGCTCAGTAGAATAAAGTAAGTAATCATTATAAAGAGGAAATATGGAATATTTGAATTTATTGGCTCCAAATAGAAAATATATAAAATTAAAATAATTTTTAAGTCGTATTTGAGAGAAACAAATTTGTTGACCTCTAACCTTGGAGGAGATATTGCACAAGTAGGATCGATAGGGACTGTGGCGATTTATAAAGCCGAGTCAAATTTTTGCTCTTTCATATTAATCCTCTCGAATATTAATTTTGTCTTCATTGTGTGACGGATGATATAACTGGGAATGATCGGAAAGTAAAAATGATTCCCTAAAAATTATACATCTATGTACTTCAACTCGTGCATACACACACATGCATGTGTCAATTAGATACAAGTAAAAATGTTTTTATTAAATGGTAATCATCAATTAAAACGATGGTAAGTTTGTAACATGATTAAGAGCTTTAACACACCATATTATGTAAACGAATTAGGATTGTGTCTAACATTGTAATTTACGCAAAGCCGTATGCGAGCAAGGAGTAATAGTTATGTTCCGGGAATTAGGGAAGGTTTGAACGGGTCTGTTCGTAAAATTATTTGCGCACCAACCTAGTTTAAAGGGTCATAGGAAAACAAAGCGTAGCTAATCAAATAGCGCCAGTGGTCGGTAAAATGAATAGACTGTCAGCCATATACCGATATTGTTAGCATAAGATTAAAGTTACACACTCGCCTGTTTCGAGACTAAACGGATTTACTGCTAGTTTCAGTTCACATTGCCTTAGTTAAGGCTTTAAGCTTTTGATAAGGCGAATCTCTACGTAAGATTAATGTCACCTATTGTATATTTCTCTCTTTCTTTTTCTCTATTTATTTCATCTCGGAAAGAACTCATTCACAGAACAGGTAGATTGTAATTGAGTATTGGTCAGATATGTCTTAAAAGAAGAATGTAATCTTGTATATTTTTATATCACACAGCGATGTCGGCGAGAGTCTTACATCGGAAAGCTTTTAGATATTAAAATATATATCTAGCTCTAGGGCGTTTCTTTTTACGCCACATTTTACAAATTGTAATTGAGTTGTTGAAAATATATAAATGAATTTCATTATAGCCTTCTTTTCAGGAAAGTTGGAGTTGACTTCGGACTAAATAATGACCCATTAACATATAGTGTTGTGTGAAAAAGTGTTTAATTTGAACTAAACTGTGACTAATGAGTTTATTGGCATCACAATGAGTTTCCTGTCGTCGTTGAGCCAATATGTGGCGGGTGTGGCCGACAGCGTGGCCGGCCTGGCTCTCTCTCCGCGCCGGGTGCCTCCGTCGCGCCACAGATCAGCTGAAGAATCTCAGCAACAACCACAATCTTCAGCAGCAACTATGAGAGGTACCTTTTATTTTCATAAACTTACAAAATTTATCCATGCATACAGGCGTTATATATAGAGAAGTGTACAAAAAAAAAATACTAAACTTTCTGTAAAATTTTATTTACATTATTTTTACAAAAACAAAGGTCTCAAAAAATTAATTTCTTGTGACTTTTTGTTTATGATGTTGCGTTGTTAATGAAATGTGTTCATTTTTTAATGAATTGAGTGTAAGCGAATGGTCCGGACGAGATGAAAGGAGATGAGACAAAGGCTGCGGTGGCGGGGTAGCTGGAGTAGGCAGGGTAGCTAGAGTAGGTGGACACGAGAGGAGAGTAGGCGGCCGGGGCGATGTAGGAGGTGGACGCGGTGACCAGGGGAGCGGAGCGCTTCTTGATCAAGTGAGCGGTGGAGTAGACGGGCGCGGAGTGCACGATCGGCGCGCCGTAGCTGTAGGTGGGGAGCGGAGCGGTGTGGTAGGCGAGCGGTGCTGAGTAGGTGGTCGCCAGGGGAGCGCCGAAGCTGGAGTAGCCCACAGGCGCGCTGATGAAGCCGGGAGAGCGTTTCTTGATGAGGTGCGTGTAGCCGTAGTTGGAGTACGCCACGGGGGAGGAGTACGTCACTGCAGGGGAGGAGAACGCCACGGGAGGGGAGTACACGAATGGCGCTTGGTTGATGTAGCCGCTGGCCGTGCTGTAAGTAGTCACGCCAGTAGAGTAGGTCGGTGGAGATCTGATGAGCAGGTCCGGAGATGCAGCCGCGGCGGCGAGGAAGGCACAAATTGCTACGAACTTATACATGTTGGTATATGTTGCTTCAACGATCGATTGTCAATTGATACTAGATGCAAATCTGAAATCAGTATTTATAGTAAGCATTGATAAAAAAATAAGTTTGATCTTGTCCAGAAAACCGGTGTAGAAAGGAGCTGATATTTACACTAGAAGGCCGACGAGTAAGCTGTTCATCAAAAGACAAAGGATTAATTGCTCTTATTCTGTCAACGATTAAAATTTTCGTTTCCGTGTTATCTTTGTGGAGGCGTCGATTTAATACAAGTTATGCTTAATGTATTAAGTATTAAGGTATTAAGTTAATAAAAAATCGTAACTAGAAAATT
The DNA here is from genome assembly GCF_061535395.1 of Colias eurytheme. NCBI lineage: Eukaryota > Metazoa > Arthropoda > Insecta > Lepidoptera > Pieridae > Colias > Colias eurytheme. The sequence continues at coordinate 5,416,027 of NC_142991.1, forward strand.
TTGGAATTTGAAATTTGATTTTTGGTTTTTAGGGATTACTTATGATATACCTCTATTATTAATAAAATAATCATTTCTCTAAAATATATTTCCTTCAATTATAGGACAATAGAAAGCACAATTAAATACCATTTTATTTTCGCGGAAGAGTAAGGAAGATGTAAAGCGTTTCTTAACATAACATTTATCTAGTGTTCTAGGGAGTCTTTGACAAGAACACGCCGAGTGTTGTAGATTTTACTATCCCCGATTTTACAAACACATCACGTTCCTTATTACAATTTTGTGTGCATATCGTGATATAGAGCAAAGATAACTGACTCTACCTTTCAATATTGATTTTAATTGTTTTCAAAGTAAATATGTAGGTACATATATAAAAATAGAATATTATGTTCTCAAAAAAGTTTATGTAAACAGATTTTGAAATTAAATAAAAAAAATTCGTCTGAAATAAAAAAAAATCATCTGAAAGTATTGTTTTTTTTTTAATTTCATTAATTATTTAAGCATAAATGAATATCATTCATTGTTCTTAAACAAATTATATAATATCTTATTTTAATAAGGATATCGTTCACCAGGCTTTCCCCGTGTTCTGCCAACTGAGGGTGCATCAGCCCTTAACGCAAGGCGTCGAACCTTAGACTGTTTGGCACCAGCCACACCCCACCGCCGTGGGGGATCCCTGCGAGTCCCCAGGAATCTACCCCCAGAGAAGCCTACTATGGCATTTTGCAAACGTCGCCTGTCATGGCCAGAAGTTGATAATACTGTTAACTCAGGGTAAGTAATATGAAACTTGTGGTTTAAGCATGGTGCGTCTTCAATTTTGTTAATCCTGTCTAAAATACCAGCTGGAGACCACGGTTTCACTCGCACGCTAAACGTGGATATAAAACAGCCTATGTGTTTATTCTACTTCTGGTACCTAATTAAAAATTACAGGTCCGATTCAACATCATCTGCGCAATATAATTAAAATTCTATTCATACTCAGTACTCACCAATTTTTAGGTTTATAATATGATGTACCTAATCTGATTACATGTGTTACATGAAAACCAATTGTTCATCTGTTTTTACAATAGCTGGTATATAGTAGGACTTATTTTTACAGTAAATTTTTTAAAGGCAAATAAATTAAAACATAAAAAAATGATTATATTCAAAATTGTTGAGACAAGTCAATAATTATCACATTATAAAGGTCACGAACAAATTAAGTATTCATATGTTTACCCTACTCAAAAATAATTACTCGAAGGAAAACCCTTTTATCTAAATTATACGCGCATGTTTGATATGGAATAATAGTAAGGATTTTTTTTTATAAACGATAAAGGAAGATATTATCATATATTAGACCGGCTTTCTAGAAACAAATTATCCAAAGTATTGGGTTCACAATACGGAATAATCAAATAAACAATAGATATTTAGGAAGGCTGTAGTAATTAGTTACATAAATTACATGAGATAATGTACCAATAAGTGTCAATTTAGTATTGTTGAACGGGAACCACATTGTGCTATTATCATAAATCACAAGGGAATTGGGAATCAATGATGCCTTCATAGCAATATGTCAATGACAACCTTGTTGTGGCCGGAGATAAACTAATGAAATTGTAAATTAGTACATTGACAGTCTCTACTAATAGGATTGTAGTGAATTAATCGTAATATAGGTATAATATTACCAAATTAGAATTGCTTTATTGTGACCAATATTACGATTTTATTAATTATTGGTCCTCATATGATTCTGGGAAAATGTACATTAAAAAACGTTAATATGTAGGTATGCTTAACAAGAAATTAAAAATAACAATGCTTATTTTATACGTCTTAATATTCAGGGCAAATATGATAACTTATTATGCTGTCATAAAAAGTAAATGTGTGCCTTGATAATTTAAAGGTAAAAGCACTGATAAACATAATACACTATATTCAGGAAACCATTAATTATAATTTAATTATTGCAATAAAATTGAGAGCAATACAATTGGCCTCAATATAAATAATAAATTGAATATTTAATTTAGGTAATGGGTATCGATAAACAATGTTGGTGTAATATGGAGAGCGGTCTCCCACTGCTAGATGAGTTCATTTATCAACAGGGGCTTCATCCAATCGAATAGGATATTTGATTAAAACTCCGGGTGCCTATTGCCTGTTTGTGTACCCAAGCCATCTAAATTTCATCAATTTTTATCAAGTTGCTTTAAGAAATAAATTACAATCGGCCTCATTTCCGGTTTGGTAATAAAAAATAAGATATTTTTTTCCAACCTTTAGGATATTTATAGGTACGTAGCTATGTTTGTAAAAAATATTATTAACACTTTAATGTTTGAAATGATATTGAATATTATTGAAAGTTTAATAAATATGAAAATGCATATATTATGAACTACGAAATTCATATGTATATATTTAACATTATTAAACGATCATGTTATATTAGGTATGAGTACCTACTATTGCAATTCTCATCTTCAAGTATAATATGAGAGATGTAACTATAAGATATTTAATTAAAATATCATCAGTTATTTATCCTGTGTGTGGCAGAAGGAAAAATATATTTAAAAATTTTCGAGTGTTTGTGTTAATAAAAAAGGTAATAAAACGAAGAACCTTTTCCAGCAAGTTATCTTTTTGTCTCATCCATCAATACTTGATGTCTGATGATAATGGTTATTAAATTGAATAACTGAAAGAGACGGTAATTACTATGCAAATTTATAAGGACATAGTCATAATTGCAGGGCTTTTAGTTTTAAAATATTTGCTTGTTCTTTTAAATGATTTATATTAATTATTAGTAATGTACGTTTTAAATATATTTTTTTTGCAATACCTTCACGTGTAACAAGTAAACTATAAACAAGTCATCGATCTTATAAAATAATTTAATATTATGTATATCCTGCAACTGTCGAATGACGCAATAATTGAAACAGCACGGACAGTTGATGGCACTTTAGATATCAATTCGCAGAAGACAAAGCTGCAGAAGACATTTATAATATAAAGTGCTTTATAATCGCGTAGTCCACTCTATTTTCTATGAATCTAAGTTAGTAGATAATACGAATATATGACATATCCATAATGACTAAAATATAATGATGATTTTTTTCCGATTATCAATTATGTAGTCATAGTATTTAATTGGAAAGAATAGTTTTTTTTTAATAATATTAGATTGATGATATGAAATAGTTAAAAAAAGCTCGCAGGAGTATTTTAAGACTCGTTATCGTTCTGCAAAGAGTTGATGTTTATTATATTATGCTCTTAGCAAGGAGAAATATCCTTCAATATTCTAAACAACTAACAAGCGATATTATGAAGGCATCGAGTCTATATTTAACCTTCACGTGAAATTCAATTACTACGCTCTTGATACAGTTTATCTATTTACTGAGGTAGCCAATATTCAATTAAGCAGCATATTCATAATTCAATTACTATTTTCACAGATGTATTCGATTTTCTAATATAACTATCGGACTAGACGTATTAGAAAGGATTTGATGGCATTTACGTAGGCAGTATGAATATTTCAATAAAAATATAATTGTGTTTACCCACGCTTCGTGTTCATTCGGAATCTCTACATATCCAATGAATTTAACTAACACTATTAATAAATAAATTTTTTGTTGTAAATAAATTTTGGGACCCACTTAAACTTTATATCATCTGAATACAGTGTTTTACAAATCTTATTTTTGTTTAGTTTGAATTTACATTATTTACCTATATTTTAACTCTGACGAAAACTATTTTTTTTGCATTACATCAACGATATTTGAAGAACAATAGGTATAGGTGCTCTCAGTTGTTTCCTGAAATCTCATAATTTTCACCCAGCCATTTACCATTTTTTTAGCCATTCCCTTAAAATGCTTTGAGCTTATTATAAGGGAATATATACCAATATTTTATATACATGGAGGTAGATAGTTATTAGCGTAGGTATAGGTAATGAAGGTGTATTTTAATGTTGGGAGTGCAACTTTTCATTTGTTTTTGTTTCACCATTAGCACTTGCAATAAGATACGGCGAATAGTACGTGTCAATTAATATACTAATAAAATTACGTGCAGGGAGAGGTCGGTGCCGGGGACGTGTGTCGAGAACATTCAACAGGTCGCTCCATGACCTACTTACACCGATGCTTTTATATTCCCCACACTCACAAGTCACAATAATATTATCTATACATGGGAAAATGCGTGACTATGCGAATTCTGTTACTTCTTGGCAGCTAATGGAAAGGCATCTTTACAGGGAAAACGTGTAGAATACGCGAAAAAGCTTTGAGGACTTTTATCAGTTACATCTTACAGATGGATTCTAAATATATCATACATTGGAAATACTTGTATATTTTTTTCCTACACAGATACCCACTCAGTGCTTAAGTCTAATATTGCTAGGTAACAAATGAGTATTTTTTTTATCAGTATAGTATCTATGTTGTAACTGATGTTCACTTTGAACGTTTAAGCTCTTGAATCGCTTTTAATAAGTCGCTCACGCACCCATGAGAACGCGAGAGTGAACCCGGGCGAAAAGCTTTTATACAATCATAATATTATCATGTTTCTTTTATATTGTCCTAGCCTAGTGTATAAAATTAAGCATACAAACTAAGCAAATTAAGAATAAATTGTCTATGTTTGTCTCTGGGTAAAATAATTTAATTTTAATGACAATGGACGTATGCATACATAATTTCTCAGTCGTAAATAACTGGGATTAGTCCAACATCTGTCCTTATTAGAATATTTTACTATGAGAATGATGTGTACGAATACGAATATAAAAGGACTATGAATTTCATGAAAGGAGAATATGTGGAACATTACACAGAAAAATAATAATGGAGCTCTTATGTTTGGAATCTGAAAAATGTCGGCTATATTTATAAAGTTCTCATGTAGGTATCTCCATTACGTTCGCTTTGATAGGTTTGTATGAAATCTCGCGTAGGACGACAAAGTGCGTTGTAAAAAGATAAGTGTTCCTTGAAAATTGATGCTTCTATCATAATGAAAATATCATTTAGCGTATAAGGCGTTTAATTTTTTAAAGGTCTCACCTTCTCTGTTGACTTTTTAATGTATTGTTAAACAATAAAGGGGCAATAAAAATTAGTTAAATTAATAATGAAGATAGATAAAATATTAAAATAGTTTGAAAAAAGTTAATCTAGAACTTTTTTCTCTACGCCATATTTTTATTGTTGTGATTAAGAACACCTGAATTTACTTGACAGTATTAATAAAAAGCTCGATTTTACTGAACTCTAGTAAAAAAATTATACCCATTAAAAGCTGATTTATTAACTCACTTTTAGAAAGTCACTGTTCGTTTCGAAGTATGGCAAAAGGAGCAGTTTAGTCCTAATTTTCATCCATCTTAATTCGTCCGTATACTAAGTCAGTCTGACCACATACTTAAAGATTTTCAACAAATTAGCTGTATTTTCATGCAGTACAATATAGATACGATTTTTAAATAAGTGTAAGCTTAATCGAGAAAAGTATATGTAGTACGAATTTATACGAATTAAATTTAGGCCTGTTACGAAGATCGACTGGCAAGATTTTAATTATTTATTGTTACAGCCCAACAAATTTCTTAGAATAAAAACATCATCATTATCTTGATTACATATCACGCATGGATGTACCGATATCGCTAAAATTTATAATATTATACATCATACTTTTGCAGGGGAACGCTAATTATACGCGTGACTGAACCTGAGTAGTTTTGTGGGAAGGTTTGTTTATTAACGGCTCAGTAGTCCAGGAACCCTTTGTATCTGTTTTATACTCTTACCCTTAAAAGCACTCACGAACTAGTTTAATTTTGAAATAGAGGCTGTGTTCGTTCACTGTATACAAACTAAAAAATCCTCCATTAAATCTATTGCGAGGCTCTCGATGTACTTTCGTTCACTATTTCAAACAACACATCCTCTATTTTACTCCATTGCAAATGTGTTTTAATCAACTTTTTTTTACGGATTAAGTTTGTAATATCTTACTCAAGATATCAGTTGATCTTAGCCTATAAAAAATGTGACGAAGTTTTATACAAAGGTGTTTGGACATGGTTTGGACAGACACTTTTTAAAAACTAACTCTTCCTAAAATTACAAGATTAAATGATTTTGTGGAGTTGACATTTATCAGATATAAGTTTAAATTAACATCGGCATGATATAAAAATACCCAATAAAGCTCGTAAAACTGAAAACATATAAACATTTTCTTTTCTGCAGATAGAATAATTTATAACTTCGGCTGATCTTCGTCCTTTCCTAATGATAACAAAGGAGAGTTTTGTCAAGTAAATTCATCAAATTATTAGTTACTATGTTCAAGAATAAACTAGCAAAAAATCAATATTATTTACAGAGATGGCTTAATATTTTAGATACTTACAATGTTTGCCGGAAAAACGTTAGTTTCCCTATGTTTAAGTACCTAGTTCATATTCTTTCGCAACCCTTTGTGCATAATATTTTAATGATACTTATACTCTTATTTAATTAACCTATATTATTTTCTAATAACTAGGTAAACATATTCTAAAAGAAATACAATATTGTATAATAATTTTAAAAAGTCTACCTATTCATGGTGCTTACAATTAGATATTACTTAATAACTTAATAAAAAATATTGTCTACCTATTATACTACAGGATTTTTATAAACAAAACAAAAGAACAGGCTTTTATACAGACCTTTAGTATTGTTTGTACAGATAATTGAGTGTTTAAAAGGAATGACCGCTCTTCAGTGCCTTTGTAGTAAAGAATTCAAAGCAGGCTATTATTCAAAGACATTTTGCACGGTATTCCATATTATATAATTAAGTAATTAGAATTTGAATACCGAAACTTCGCTTTTAAGGTAAAGTTAGGATAAAGTGTCGGTTCTCCTTCTCGAGTCTCTTATTTTGCGTGAAAATACGCGTCACTCAATGAACTCTACATTTGACTGACGTTAATTTCAACGTTAAAATATTATTCACGACAAAGACCTATATTTACTTCGGTTTCAGTACAAAAAACTTCTACTACGATTTCATAATGTTTGAATACAAACAGATTATAAAGTATAAAATATATAATACTAGCGGTCCGCCCCGGCTTCGCCCGTGGTACCTACATGTTTAAACTATCCTATCTCTCAAGTTGGATCAAACTGCACATGGTGTGCGAATTTTATTATAATCGGTTAAGTGGTTTATCCACCATTGTGTAGTCCATTGAGGACAAACATTGTGACACGAGATTTATATATATTAAGATGTATTCTAGACTAAAATACTCTAGGTTCTAGGAAAATATAGTATGATATTTAAAACTTTAAAATAAGTACCTACTACGCATGAAAGAGCTGGTTACTGGCTGAAATTTAAATCTATACTAATATTATAAAGCTGAAGAATTTGTTTGTTTGTTTGTTTATTTGAACATGCTAATCTCAGGAACTACTGGTCCGATTTGAAAATTTTTTCGGAGTTAGATAGCCCATTTATCGAGGAAGGCTATAGGCTATATTTATCATCACGCTTAGACGAAGAGGAGTGGAGCACTGTGGGTAAAACCGCAGGGCTCAGCTAGTTTAAAATATTATCATTAAATACCTTTTAGTTATGCAATCTTTTTTACTACTTACTTATTTCTTATAAGTTGAATATTGAAAAATATATAACTGCTTTACGTAAAGATACTTATAAAACATACACTTGTTGAAACAATGTCATAACGATAAATAATTAATTTCTACGATGAGATTCTGGGAACTCGTAAAACAATGAAACTGTAGAGAAATGTGATAATAATTTTATTGCTCTGGAAATGTTATTACTTTGATTTGTTCAAACAATAATCTTCCATAAACAAGAATACTTTTTCTCAGGCTAAAAGGCATAATAAATATGCAAATTAATTAAAGATGAAAGGAAAATATTTTTATAATGTACAGAAAAGGCATATTTTGCCCAAAAGTATACTTACTTACAATACTTTAAAACGTAACATCTACTAATTAGATTTTTTTTCAATTGAGGCTTTAATGATCCTTATTTCTTTGCTTCGTTGTTTTCGTGTTCATTAGAGTATTCAATAGCGATTCGATCTTAAATACATAATTAATTCAAAGCATTTAAATTCAAGCGTACATTAATTTGTTATTTTTTATACAAACTAGATTACCTTATATACTAATTGCTTCTGGTGATAAAAGCCATTAAAATAAGATTCTTACCACACCCTAACAAGGAAATACTATAACATCACAAGAAAACCACATAAACCGCTTCGCATCGTTGCACTGTGTATAATTTAAACTAAATAGTAATTATTCCTAACCGAAAAATAAAAAAAAGAATTAAGCCTAGCGATATTCAGTGAAATTTAACTAGGAATTTAATTAAGGTACCTATACTTCTTATGTAAATTTTAATCACAGGGTTCAAGATACGGATGGCTCGTATTTCGAAAGCTTCACAGCTTTGTCATGGCGTCAAGAGAACAGGCGGCTTGCTGCCCTGCGATTGGCTGAAGCTCGCGCAGAACGTCCACCACCAGCTCCGCAAGATCTCGGCCTACCGAGTGTTTCTGCTCAACTGTCACATAAAGAACATGAGCATCTCTATACTGAGGTACTCCATTTACTTTGTGCATGCAATGTACGTTTTCTCTGTTAAATTATGCTACAGTAGGGACCTACTCTATACGTAAGAGTATTCAATCTAAAATTTCAATTTCTCACTAATGGATCCTTATTACCATTGCTCAAATAAGTACACCTGAATGCTAAAGAAAAATAATAATGCTAAGATACAAATATCCTTTCACAAAACCTAACTTTGTAGGTGACCTTAACCTTCAGAAATCAGAGTCGACCTGAATCCTATATTGAGATACCCTAATCCTTGAATCCGTTTATTTTTCGAAATAACGCTGAATACTTATAAAAGGATTGCAAATATTATGTTAAAGTGGACCTTTTGACGGACTTATGCTAATTTACCCTGATAGAAATAATAATGGAGAAACGAGCTTTGAAATTATATCTGCTGTCTCTGAATTTTCTTTTATTCTCACCAACATTCCCGAGACAAAATTCAAAACAACCCGAGATCTCTTGTTAATTATTAGAATTACTTAAATACCGAGATTTATCTTTGAAGTAATAAAATACTTTGTTTTTGGGTCAACTTACACATTATTACAGTAGCTACGAACTAAAAGGATTAAAATAGATCCTTTTTGATTGCTTTTTCTTTATTGCTGACACGTTCTGGTGGAAATAGTTCTGGTTAACTATATTTAATATTTTTGAAGTATCATTTAATGCCTCTTTTAATTTAACTTAAAAAGCTTATTGTGTAAACCTTATAAGCTCATGTATGGAATCATGCTCACAGTGACAAAAGTCTGTCTGAATGTCAGTCTGTCTGTATTTAGATTTACTAATGTGAAAATCGAGGATCTCAAAAAATATATTAATTATATTTAGTCAGCAACGTTCCTGGGTTCTATAAATAACATCTTTAAATAATGTCTCAATTCGTAATGAAATTCTTGAATGCAAATTGCATACAAACATTTTAATTTAAACAGATGCAACTCAGCGCTCGAAAACGAGACGCAAGTTTCCTACTCAGACGAGCAGAAATTCTCCAGTAAATACCATTGTACAAATTCTCCGGATTCAATACAAGGTGTTACTGGAAGGGTGTAAAATATGTATAATAGAGCTTTCATACATTCCTGTCATATTTCAAAGAATTTTCTCTTTCTAGAAGTTAAAGTAGTACAAAAATGCTGCCAATATTTTCCAATATTTCGTGAGCTTGTTGTTTGTAAGTTATTATCACTGGGTAGTGGGTAGTGTGTGTGTCACACTCTACGTAGATTTTATGCTTTAGTTGCATAGTACATATTATCTCGATGTTTAGTTGCATTTTAGTATTACGTGCAAGACGTTAGGTTACCTTCGTACGTCCTTACGATTATTCCTCGTGTACCTGATATCTAATAATTTTTGCCTGTTTTATAACAGTCTTAATCTGTTTGTATAGGTGCTTTACTGCATAGAAAATGCTGTAGGTGCACCAGCACCTGATGGGCAATTCGCGGCTTACAAAGAAGAGGTGATCGAGTACGCCCGCCGCGCTTTCAAAGTGTCTCCAGAGGTTCACGGCAGGGCTCTGCGTGCTGCGGGGAGTGAACGCCCTCCCACCGTCGTGCTGGGCTGCGCTGTCATTGAGGCTGATGGGCTAGAAGCTAAGGATGCTAATGGTTAGTTAACTGTTGTAGTGGAAGACCTACCATGATTGATATACTATTATGTAATAAATGCGAAATTTTGTTTCTTTTATTTGTCTTTCTTTCACGTCGCAACGATGTGGTTTTTTAGAGATAGGAGGTTGGAGAGTGATATAGGCTACTTTTTACATATATCGTTTCCATGGGTATTTACTTTGGCTACGCGAGTAAAAACTAGATTTACAATAAAACAATTATATACATACAATTAACGGCTATGTTGCTATTGTGTAATATCAGATAGAATTTTTTACCTTGGTGGTAAACATTATTAGATCATATTTTGTCCTCTACACACACCTTTTCTAATCCTATAAAATTATTTACACACATGCTAATACGAAATCTTTTGAATGAGCCTTCAAAAAATAAAGCTCTAGTGATTATTATAAATAGCTATAAAAAGATAGATGAAACCTAGGAGGACACAGACTACTCATTGTGACGAAACAAAATTGGAACGTGATCTAGAGGGCAGAAATATTACGTATGTGATGCGGGTGTCGCACGATAACGTGAAATGCATGCGAGCGAAATGCTTGTACACAGTACAGTATGAAACATCAAGTGTTATATTGCTTCATAACTAGTTGCTCGCCCTAGCTCCGCTCCGTTTGACATATTTTGTTGTATATTCTGAGTTGTTATCCAAATCCAGGCAGAGACAACGAAGCAAAAATCGTTTAAATTCGTTCGGACTTACCACATGAGTAGACTCATGTGGTCTTACTGAGTTATAAGTTGTGTGACTACCGCTTAAACTACTTTTATATACCTAAGTATTTATAGATAAATAAATAGGTTTAGAGACATTTATTTTCAAAGAATTTTACAATTCACTTATTCTAAAGTTTCACAGTATTTTACAAAGTTGTACACCTTGACAAAAAAAAAATTAAAAAATTTGCGGGTGAGTGGAGATTATTTTGTGCAATAATATCGTCTTATGACGGTATGGCTGTGTTCGTGAGGAATGTTTACACGGATATAAAGCAACTAAATGTGACATCGATTGCATGAACTAAAATAAATATTAATTGTAAGTTTATTTAAAAATTAGAGATTAAATAGTAATTTAGTGTTGATTTAGCTATTTAAAGTAATTTAATTAATACAATCTTGTTTTTTTTTTTTTTTAATATGTATAAGTATAATAATTCATAATATGATGTAATGATTTTTACTCTTTATTTTAAAATAATCATAAAATATATACTTTTTATGTTATATTTAACACTTTGTGTTACTTAGTTATATTAATTTATTTTTTGCAGTAATTTTACTTTTGATTTATTTTTTAAGCTAGGTAAGTAAGTATGTGATCGTTGTTATTTTTATTTATATTGCTGATTTTATTTTATTCACTTATATTTTTAAGTTGTAATTTGTATACACGATAGTTATTTCAGGGCATATTTTCATTTTGTAGTATATGAAGTTTTAATTTATTTTTGAATAATCCTAATGATTTTACTTGTTTTATATCTGTAGGTAGGCTATTATATATTTTAACTCCGTCATGAAGTAAATTTTTTGAGCCATAGTAGGTACGGGCTGGATGGATATTTAGGTGGTCAATACATATATTTTGTCGTAGATTAGAATTTCGCTTCCTCTTAGTTAAAGTGATATCTGTATGAATTTCCTTATTAAACAATTTTCGTATCAGAATACAAGTATTATAAACGTAAATTTGCGAAATATCCATTATTTTAGTGTCTTTATATATTTTCTTTGTTGGAGTGAGATAATTATAGCAAAAAAGGGTTTTTATTAATCTATTTTGGGCTATTTGTACTTTGTTCATGTTAGTTTTAGCGGATGTTCCCCATATCGGTATTAGATAATCTAAGTGGGATTTAATTAAGGAGTTATAAATTGTATATCGAACAGTATTTGGAAGACATTTTGCAAATCCTCTTAATGCACCAGACAATGAAACTATTTTTTTCCTGACTTTTTCAATATGCGGTTTCCAGGTAAATATGCGGTTTCCAGGTAAAAAAATATAAACAAAACATTAGGTAATTTGTACATCAACATGATTAGAATTATTATATCAGACTGCTCACCGTGCTATAAATTTATTCACTGTGATTTCTCATATTAAGTTACGTACCTACTATTAAGCGAGCAGAAGTTCTACTTTATAAGCACTAATTAGAAATACTCGTAATTCAATACTTCGCTCGCTAATTGTTGCTGCAGGGTTCTATCGCTGTAATGAAATGAATTTAGTTTAAATATAGAATGTTTCTTAGTTTTCTTTCGATGAAAGGTTGTTTATTATTTGTATCTTTTATTTTTTGTATCCTTTTATTTTTTGTATCGCTGTTAACAAATCACTATTTGGGATCTATAATGGTATTTAACATCACTCGCTAATGCGATAGCTAAATCAAGTCACGTTTAAAATTTTTTATAAAAGTAAAAAATGTTCTATTCATCAAATATATATAAAGCCAGCTAATTTTCTATCAATGAACACTTATTGTACGGTTCAGTCTATAAATCTCCCAACCTGATTTATCCATGGGTGTAACGAGATTATCCCGATGAATATGACAATAATTTTTCAAACTTCGCCAGCCTTCGGCGACAGAAGCCAGTAACGCGTGTAAATTCCCTGGGCTCCCTTACCCAAGTATTTTTGTGTTATGGTTCAAGTTCATAAATAAATAACAATATTCCTAAATGTAGCCTCGTTTATCGGATCCTTTTTTAAGCCTAGTGAATCTGCTCTTGGTAATACATATTTTCAATGTAGAGGTATCTTAATAGTAATAACTAGGGATGTAACGATACCGATACAGATACCGATATATCGGCCGATATATCGGCAAGCCGATATATCGGTATCGCCGATAATAAATCAACCGATACCGATATTTTTTTATTAAATTCTTTCTTTTCTTTTATGTTTTTGCATTGTATTCATTCATATTGTATTATTTCTGTTTCTGTAATAGTGTTAAGGAAGAGCGGAACCTCCTGACACAAGCATTTTATTTGCTTACTAGGAGTGTTCCAATCACAAATTTGTTTATGTAAAGGAAAGAAATAGATAATTTTGAATTTTTTTAATTTTTAACGTGATAACGTTTTTAAAATCGTTTTAGTCGGGTGACATGTTCATAAACTTGTGTCACACCAAAACCTCACGAGCGCGATCGCAGGTATAACGAGAGAGAGACGGACCGATCTCCCGTTTCATCTCGAGCGCTGCCAATGCATTATGTTATCACGTAAACATCTCGATCGTAAACCTACTTTACAAACAACCAATTTTTTTGATATCAAATAATTCAAAAAATCCGCGCCCAATGAACGATGCGGGAGGCCGCCCGCGCGTGTGCACTTTGTTTTCTGAAAAAACTCTACCAATACTGCCGTCCTTTAACTAAAAAGCCGTTAACCCTCAAATGGTCAATTTTCAGTTTTAAATGTAGGGTGATAGAGTTCAGAATTCTCTATCTTTCTGTCTAAGAATCATTAATAGTTATAAATATATGAAAATATTGTAAGCCGTTAAGTAACACAATTTTCAGCGATTCCATAACTTGAAAGCGTCTAACCAACACTACTTCGCTAAATTTCCTTTAAAGTACCTTAACCGCCAGATTTAATAATTATTTTTTAGCTTTTTACTTGACTAAAAGTACGTTATCAAATTATACTTGACTATAGGGACGCAAAAGGACTATAACTGCTTTATGATATGCTTTCATATAACGATTCCAATGGAAATCCTTACCTTATTTGCAGTTACTCGCCCTTAACGCTTTTTTAGTTAAGTAATTTTATTTAGGAAAAATTATAATAACACTTTTTTGCTTAGCTACAAAGCAGCTAACCCTCATTTTTTAGCTAAAAGGCAGTTATCCGATTCTGGTGATGCATCAGTTTTGGGGATGAGAGTGATGATGAAATAATGTCGCTCCCAAGCAGAGTACCGATTGTTTTTGATTTTCTTTTACAAGACGTATTGTTTCTGATCAGGTTTACTAAGTTTTAAACAATCTAGCAGCTAAATTACGGAAAATATAACAAGTCAAAGTTACGAAAATTTGGTAGGTAATGGTTACGACAGTGCAAACTTTCAATCGTACTTCTCTGTTTAGACTCTGATTTGTCACTGTAACCGAGAAAGAGAAGAAAGACAGTCTGTACTATTTAATTTTTAAAACTATTTATTAATTATGTAATTTACCCCTTGGGTGGAATTAGTAATCGACTGTCAAGCAATGTACTAGAGATGGTGATACAAAAATTGTTAGGAGTACACTACCTTTGACCCGCTGACGGGGAGTCCATTTTGCAACTATTGCTATTTTTCCTTATCTTTATATGTATTAGATTATTAAGATTTGTATTTTTTACATTGTAGCAAATAAAAAGTTTTCTACCTCCTGCTATTTTCCACATATTCTGGTATATTATATTTTCTGAATGTGGATGAAAGAGTCTTCTAATCATTTGATAAGCGGTTCTACATTATTTATTAAGAGCATCCCACATGTAAGAGCTTGAAGCCCTATTGAAACCAGGGTGTATTTTTTCAAAAACCTTGTGCACAAGTCTTAATTTTTTTTTCAGGAAACGATTTATGTTTACATTGTTTGTGGTTCTATATGTACTCAATATCCGTGACTCGCATGATGGCTTCGCAGAAGAATATTTATAAAATAACGTTAAAATTGCAATTCTAAATGAATATACGGTTCCAAAAAAGAAAAGCGAGAAGATTTATCTCAATCTTAACCCATTAATGAGCCACTGTAATGAAATAAACGTGAACATGACGAGAAATAAAGGTTAATTTTATCGAAAACTTAAAAGAGTCATTTAGTAAAAGAGTTTAAAATACTTGTTACTCACAATAAGACGCTAAAACCATTAATTTAGATAGTGTTTAAATCCTTAATACTTAAACCTAAAAGCTTTTGATCCTTTTCCTTTCCATTGGTTGACCTAGAGGATGTAATTCCCGAGAGCAAAGCCTCAGACAGCAGCAAATTTTTAACATTAGTAAGATTAAAATTTAGTACAACTATATAGAATCATAGTACAAAAGCATCCAAAAGCCCTTAAACGCTGATTATAAAGTTTTTGAAATTTAAATTAAAACGAAAGTCTTAGCTTAAAAGTAGTTATAGTAGCTTAACGACGTTTTAGGTAAGCATTTTATTAATAAATAAAAAAAATCACAAAATGAAAATAAAAATACTAAATTACTTAGCTAAAAAGTCGCTATGGTATGTGAACGGCCGTCTTGTCCAGTAAATAGTTAAAATTAATATCTAATATATATTATAAAGGCGAAAGTTTGTAAGGATGTATGGATGTATGGATGTTTGTTACTCTTTCACGTAAAAACTACTGAACCGATTACAATGAAATTTAGCACACATATAGAGGGTAACTTTGATTAACACATATGATAGTTTTTATCCCGGAAATCCCACGGGAACGAGAACTATGCGGGTTTTCCTGTGCAAACGCGGGCGAAGCCGCGGGCGGAAATCTAGTGCTGAACTAAACGAGAAAAAGTGAATTTAAAAATAAATTATAACAGTTTCTGGGTAAAAACTAATATTTATATATAATATAATTAAATGTCGATCGATGTATCTCACAATAATTATTGTAAGTGTCATAATTTTTAAGAAATAACGATTTCCGTGTTTTTTGCCATTTACTCGAAACTCACTTCGTGGGCTTAACGGCTTTCTAGTTAAAGGACGGCAGAATAGTAAACTTTTATTAGGTACTGATTGTATGTGTATTACTTAAAGTTTAACTGACTTCGTAAAATAATAATACCTACTAAAATAAATGGTTTTGTTGTTTTTTGATTTGGCATTTTTATTTAAAAGAATACGATTAACAGTTGTCTCTGTTAAATGTTGGTAACTTTTTATGCATATTTCACTATTTATTTTTCTACCAAGCCATCGATATCGGTATCGGTATCGGTATCGCCGATACATTACTACAAATATCGGTATCGGTATCGTATCGGCAAAATCATGTATCGTTACATCCCTAGTAATAACCTAGTAAAGATGAACACAAGATAAATTGATACCTTCTTAAACACTATTTTAGATTCATAGATATATATTCTAGATTTATTTCTAGATTAATAGATATATATTATACTTATCCACATAATTCTTCGCCGACAAAATAAACAATTTCGTAATGAAAATCTGGGTGTGAGAATAATTTAAAATTATATATATTTGACATCAAAGCCGAAGGCGAATAACTTAAGGCTGAAAATGTTAATATCCACTCAAGTGCGGGACGACCGGGAGCCGGTCGATCCACATTCAGGGGCTTGTGCGTTGCGACCGGCTCCCGGTCGATCAACAGTCGTGGGTTTTGCGTTCGCTTTATAAAACGGTCTAATAACCTTCCTCTTTCTAACTTATATGACATGTTAAGGAAAGAACAGGCTAGCTATAAATCAAGATAACAACATAACCACATGATTTAAGTGGCCCACTTTTCATGACACATTGAGTAGGTAGTTTTTTGTACAAAAAAATAAACAAGGAATGTGTAAAAAAAATGTATGGGAGGGTATGATGTTTTTATTTTCTCGTAAGAAGAGTGTAACAAAGGATCAATAAATATTAAAATCTCACTGAACAGCTGTTTTAATTTTTTATTAGCAGACAAAATGTAACAAAAATTACAAGGGTACATTTGCTTTGACTTACAAGTTGTTTTTATTTATTTATATGTTACCATGTTTTGACAAGGCATAGACTATTTTATTATCTATGAATATACATACTTGCAAATGTGCTATTGATAGAGGAATCTGAGATAATCGACTTTAAAAAAATATTGGACCGCCAAAAACCCCAACTGCGGCGGCACCGGGAGCCGGTTTCGCACAAGACCCGATTTTTGCAAAATGGCTCCCGCACTTGAGTGGATATTATGATATTTGTTGTTATAAGACTTGTTACGAGAACTTGAGTTATTTTTAATATAATTGCCTTATAAGCGCACGTAGGCGAGCAGGGGCAGGCAAAAGCAATATAAAAATTGTAATACTCTAAATGCTTCACATATTATACGCGCTTTATTAAAAATGTTAATAATTTCGGTATAAAATGTACACAGTATCTATTTTTTAAGGAATAGTTGTATTTTTATCTCAATAACTAAAACTTAAGTACCTAACTACTTAGCATTATGCCATATTTTTGGTAAGGAACCTTTATTCTTATTCTCAATTAAACAAGTTTAAAGCATAGATAATATCGTACTAAGCTCTCTGCTAAAATAAGCAACCACTCAGTAAAAGCTCTGTTTATCGGTCTTGTAGTTACAGAGTATGACTATAAAAGGCACGTTAATTTTTTTCCTTAACAAATAGGTACAAAATATTCATAGAACATAGGGTGACTATTTTAAAAAAATAAGAGCATAACATAAATGAAGATAAAATACGTAGAATTTGGTAATTGTAGTTTTAAATTACAAGCCGAATACTGTCATCAAATACCTACTATGACTTTTATCAATTTGAATAAAATAACTTAAACGGATAGTTTTTATCTGTAGAAATTATTTCTAGAACTTAATTATTATTTTATTATATGAAGCATAAAACTAACTCATAGAGCGAGCAGCTTCGCGAAGCAAAGAAGTTATAGCTTGCATATGTGGACGTGGATCGGTCGACAAAAATTACAGCACCCGTCATTTTCCTAACGTTTCAAAATTAGTTGAAAATTAACTGCAATGATTACGCAGTACGCAGGTGTACCTATTATCATGCCTATTGTTTAAACATAAAGATATTTGAATGAGCAAATTTTCCACAGATCAATAAATATTGACGTAGGTATCTTTCTTGTCCGTGATAAAGGCTTTGTCTCCAATTAGTCGGTACAAGTGGGACGTAGCCCGAGATGCCAATTTAAGAGGATTCTGTTGTTACTGCCCACATACGTAGTTTGTTGTTGTTGTACGGCATTGATGCCAATTTCACTTCTGTTATTGGTCACTGGAGATTAAGCTTGTTCAAACTTTGTTTATGACGCAATACAAATGAAACAATTTTTTATATATTTATTTTATATTTTTACATGGAAAATATCCAACTTCTATTTTTACGCGGAAAATTTGCTGGTCAATCATATAAACTGTTATAGAAATGATGTCGCATTGCAAATGTCTATTGATTAGGTAATTATTTTGAAATTAAATATGGTAGTCTTATTATTTTTCAAACTAGGGAGGTAAGTATGTTAAATATAAATCATAGCAAATATAGTATTGAAAACAAGAATCAACGTAAATAACCAATAATAGGGAATCGACTGATTGAGTTTATTGAAAATCCGTATCTACAATTATTCATTCCAATTTGATTCAATGTCGATTAATTGGAAATTTATTACATTACAAGCGATAAAAAGACAAAGGCGGAATTATTTTATCAGACATTCGAGGTATTGTAAATATAAGACTGATGAAGGTCTCTGATGATGAACGGTCAAATTTTGATGATGGAATATATATTAAAGTTTTTTAAGAATTAAAGTTTGTATCTATTTGTATCTAAGTAAAATAGTTTTAATATTTTAATTGTATCTTAAAATGCTATATAAATTAATTAAAATCCTAAGTTTGGTTTTAAATTCAAAATGAATTCCATGTCCGTCTCCGTATAATGAAACTTAAAGATTTAATGTCAAGAACATCTGGACGTAAACTTTGTTCCTTGAGCTAAAGGGTGGAAAATTATAAAGCCAAGGATTTATCTACAAAACCACTCAACTAATAACAATTATTATATGAAGCAATATACATATTATGTATGTACTTACAAAAAGTAAGCTTTATTAATTAATTAATGTTTTGATGTCACGTTTATAGATAACCATTGCATAGGTAATATTTCCGGATTTACCTGTTTGAGATGAGTTATATATTAATTTATAATTAGTTTAAACAATGCATTATATCTTCTACAATGTATTCACAGAATTGGATTTAATACTTTCTAACAATTATATGTAGTTTAAATAAGACGAGTTAACAGAACGAATTATTATGATTCCAAATTATGTTCTAGGTCTATAAAACGTAATGAATATAATATCGTAGAGACGTAGAATATAAAGTTCAATTAGACATATAACATGTATCGTACTTACATGTTTCCGGCAAAGTACACAATACTCCTCGTCATGAATTCTATAGAAAACCGACTTGGGTTTTGGCAATATAGAAAATCTAGTTTATCTTTCATCAACTGTTATCTATTTATTGCTCATTGTGAGAGTTTTCTGTTGTTGCTAAACTTGTATTAAAGCTCATAGAAGCTCAAATATAAATTAATATATTTGAATTAGCTGTTTACACATACCTATCACAGTAAGAATTAAAGTGATAAGTAATTCTAACACAATATTGTATTTTGTACGTTTTATATTTACATTTATTGACTGTTGTGGAGAAAATATTATAATTATTAAAAACCTTCAGAAGACTCTTTGAACATTCACACTATCCAGACTAAAATTTTTGCTAATAATATAGTTTTAAGTATGAAAGTGTGTGCTTTGACAGACTTTGACAGAGGTATTACATATATTATGTTTCAATGATCCATCACATTTCTAATATTACTCCTACTATAATTATTGATTGATTTATTTCAGAGTGCTGTAATTTAATGACAAAGTAATTTCCAAATAGAAACTACCGATCAACTAGTTTTCTTATATACTAAATGACTTGATAACTACTCAAGTAATTTGTTTACTTCACTTCTTAATCATTTTCTTGAAACTTTATCCATCGGGGAAAGTAATGTACCTCCATCTTATTTGTTTTACTTGTTGAGTAAATAGCAACTCGTCTTATATGTTCAAAGTTCAACAAAAGTCTATATATGTATAACTTCCAAATGATCTTATTTAAGTACACTTGCAGGTTTTGCTTTATATATTTTGAAACAAAATATACGAAGTGTGATTCGAGCCTAACTTACAGTAAGTATATTATTAAAAATTTGTAAACGTAAACAGTGTCGGAAACAGGGCTTTCAAACAAAATTTCCACACAAGAGTTAAGCTGTTTTGACAGCTTCACTGCATAGTTTCACTACACTGGAAAGTTTTTTGAGCTGTTGAATAACTAACTCAGTCTAACTGAATCATAGAACACGTTTTCCTGCTAAATTTGAAAATATATAATAAATTAAATAAAAAAAAAAAAACAGGACTATAATAAATTATCTCTATAAACTATCAAGTAGGTCATCTTAGCAAGTATATATCCATACTAATATTATAAATGCGAAAGTAACTCTGTCTGTCTGTCTGTTACTCAATCACGCCTAAACTACTGAACCAATTTGCATGAAATTTGGTATGGAGATATTTTGATACCCGAGAAAGGACACAGGCTACCTTTTATTGCGAAATATGTACCACGGGCGAAGCCGGGGCGGACCTCTAGTATAATATAAAATGTTACTACAATATATCTACAAAGTTTTTACCAATTCTGTTTATTGTATAAGATGAATAGGCAACAATATTATTTTATTCTTTTGAGTTTTACCTTTAAAGTTATAACGGATCATGAATAGATATCCGTTCCTTATGTTAAGTTTTGTTTGACCTGAATATTATTGTAATATAAATCACGCAGCTTATAATTGCATCTAGATTCCAGGAATCCTCCATTTCATTTCTACTTCTGTAATCTATAAATAACATTTCCTACTTAAAATAATCTACCTTCTCCAAATCGATGAGCTCTCTACCCCCAGATTCGCCTCCGTGGTCATAGGAAATTACCGAGGGAAAGGAAATTAAATATTTCACCACGCTGAAAAGTACCTAATACATCTCTCCTTCTAGAGTCTAGACTCTTCTGCGTGTAAAAGAAAGACTAACCCACTTTCTCGTTTATAATCTTAAGTACAACACTAGTATGCATATTGTTCCATTCTATAGTACATAGTATAAAGTATAGTAAGGGCTTAAACAACGGGTTAAATCGTTACCTTTGTACTGTATTGTTCAGGGTTCAGCGATCCGTATTGCATGTTGGGTATCCAACCGGCGTCGCTGCCCGCTTCCCCGAGGGCTTCAGAGGACGAGGGTCGCAAACACGGCTTCCGCTTGAGTTTCAAACGCCGTGACGGACGTCAACAGCGCGACAGTTTGGGCAGGCTGCCAGCCCGGTACATTCGCGCCACAAGTGTGCGACCTCACACCCTGTCGCCCAAATGGAATGAAACGTTCAAATTGTAAGTCGTTTATTATGTTCAATGTTGGTACTTTCATTTGTTTTTGTTCGCGTTATATTCCGTATTAATTATTTACAAATGTAGGTACGTATTCTCAATTGATAAAAATCATTAATCTACCCTCAAAAAAAAAATTGAAATATTAACACATATTTTCTAATTCAGTACATTAAAATACGATCATGTTATGTAATTAGGTACTGACGAAATAATAAAATATTCATTGGATAAAAGTAATAATATAGTTTGTATAGAACTAAATAAGATTATTTCTTCGAATACGAATATCGAGAAAATTGTCAGTAGTAGTGGTGCTATTCTAGGAACTTCGTCGCCATAATAAGGTGGATGATTAATGTCTACCTTTCATAATTTATTAACAGTAACGTAGGCACTATAAATGCGACATGATACTGTGAAATGGCAGATATAGTACATACAATAAATCACACAATAAATAGACCGTCATAAAGTAGTTCATAATAAATTAATTTTATTCTACGGGATTTTAACATTATTTCCACACTATGTTACCAAAAAAATATTTATTGTTATTCAATATGCATTTTCTGATACATCGACAACCGCTATTAATACAAAGATAAAAATGTCCTAAAACCGAGAGGATTTAAGCAAATTATAATTCAAAAAGTTTAACCTAATTTGCTAATATATTTATTTGTCATTTAGGTGTGTGTACAAGTGTGACCTCCTAAATAAGAGTTATATCTCAATTCAAAATAATTTAATTTTGTTTAATAAAAAAGGAACATAACGATTTAGGACATCCAGTGGTTAATACAAAGGGTAACTTATTACAATGCAAATTAGTAGAGAGCAGACACAGGTGAGAGCCGTAAAAACACGTAAAAGTGTCGAATTTACACGCGGGCCATTCCAGTTAATTAATTTTTAATTACTTAATGTTAATGGTTATTTAACAATTGAAATATTATTACAGTTTGAGGTAGGAAAGAGATTATATATCACAAAGTCATGGAATGGTATTAGTCAAGAAGCTTATATCTAATACACTGGAGATTTCAGTATGAACATTAACTTGTAACAAGAAAATATGACGTTGAATGTCGCCTGTATGTTTTTAAAGTGAAACTTTTATTACTTACATCGTCTCAAACTTTTTGGTCTGTGTAGCGCATGTCGCGTGTATCGCGGCTGCTGAGTACCTACTCGGCAGCCGACCGTCACGCGACATGCGCTACACAAAGCAGTGTTCGGAACCGTTCGAACAGTTTCACTTTTACCGTGGTTTCATAAAACCACACAACATTTTTTTTATCCCTTTCACACCAAGGTAGTTAGTTAGGTGTGAAAGGGATAAAAAACATACAGGCGTCATTCAAGGTCATATTTTATTGTTACAAGTTAATGTTCATACTGAAATCTCCAGTGTATTAGATATAAGCTTCTTGGTATTAGTATTTATGCTATATCTTATGTTATAATATTATGTAGTGTAATAATATCAATATGAATACTGATTAAATACTTAATTATATGAATAAATTTTTCTTGTTTAATAAAGAAAATAACTACAACTTATTACATCCATGACTTTTGTAGTTATCTAAAATACACTTGCACAGATAAACACTAGTAGCTATTTTGACAGTGACATAGACGACATATCGTCGGATGTGCTGCACCTAGACATATGGGATCACGATGATGAAAGCTCCGTGCTAGATGCCGTGTCCCGTCTGAATGAGGTCCGTGGCGTCCGCGGCCTCGGCCGTTTCTTCAAGCAAGTGTGCCAAAGCGCTCGTCAAGGGAGCCAGGATGATTTTCTTGGTATGTTTCATGTTTTTATTTACGACATATGATATGTTTTATCATAATCAGTCCTATTTTAATAAAGGCAAGCTCTCAATTAATACTGGAATTGTTTAAAAGATCATAAAACGAACATAATTATAAAATTACAGCATTGAATTCACCTGATAATTATTATAAAATCAAAAAGTGAAAAAATACAAGTGTTATAATTCAACTCTCGTATTTTTTCTTATTATAACTCTCGTGTATGTTTACTTGAAAGAAATAAAATTAAACAGCCCTCTAATTAAATTAAACAATTCAATAACCTTTTTTGCACTTAGACTATAATTTACGTTATGCTTTCGTTCACGTTACAAAGCTATTAAAGGCGATAAAAGCTTGTAAATACAATTTAAATCCCAATTGCATGTGAAACGCACATAAACAGAGTCAAATTGGCCAATCTGCGTTAAAATTAATACTGAAAATATACAAGAACACCGAAATTTGTGAGTTAAGTTGATTACAGAGGGAGAAATGACTATAAAATTTACAGAATCATTTTTGTAATACCTTTGTGAGTTTTTATAATGTTACTCAATGAAAGAATACATAT
Organism: Colias eurytheme; assembly: GCF_061535395.1. Taxonomy (NCBI): domain Eukaryota; kingdom Metazoa; phylum Arthropoda; class Insecta; order Lepidoptera; family Pieridae; genus Colias; species Colias eurytheme. Next base: position 5,440,099 of record NC_142991.1, read on the forward strand.
AACGTCGCGACAAAGTAACCAGCAGCCGCCTTTATTTAATATGTAATATTGTGTTGGTAGTAATTGGCAATAATAAGCGTTTGTTTTGGTAAAATTTTGTTATATTGTGGCAATAATAGCCGTCGTTTGTTATTATGTTCATCTATTTATACTTATTGACTTTGTTAATTAACGTATACTTTTGTTTGCCTCATTATAACAAACAATATTTTCTATAGGTATCAGGTAACTTAACAACAGGTACTTTTGTTATTATGAAAATGTGTTTTATTAGTCCTATGTAGGTCAGTATAGGTTATATTTAGATTATGTGCTAATATATTAAGTGATATTGATAGTTTTTCCATTCAATATTTACTGAAAAATAATAAGTTGTGACAATTAGATATTTAAAATTGACTTATTAGTAGTAGGTACTATTATATATTCTGTGGTATTAGTTCAAATACAAAATTTTGTGTTGATATTTTTTCATGACGAGGATCAAATTCGAGAGCGTGTACAAAAATTGGATATATCAGAATTGGTAGAGGGAAGATCTAATATTTATTTAACAGGTAAAGCGATGGTTGCGTTTGAAATTCGCGTAGAAAAGGAAATTATTTTAGCATGTTCCGACAGCAAAAGCTTTGCTGTGCAAGCTTTAAATTGTTTGTAAAAAAGATTGTACCTACATTTAAACAATTTCAACAGTATGACGATTGTAAATTACATGCAGTTAATACTAAGAAGAATAATTCTGAATTTTGTCATTACTTTACAATTTTCGTAACTAAAATCTCCGATACAATCAATGTATCGTATTTTATTAGTCAAATAAAAAGCTCATCGCTATTTTACAGTCGTAATTCCTAATTAACAAAATCTATGTATCTGGAGATTATATTTCCAAAATTTCTAACAACTGATTTTTATAGGATGTGTGAACATACCGCTACGAGAGATCCCATCTACTGGGGTAGAGGCGTGGTACAAGCTGGATGCCCGCTCCCAGCGCTCGTCAGTGCAAGGCAGGATTCGACTGCGCCTCTGGCTCTCTGCTCGTGAAGCTGGAAGACATGATGACGATAATTGGCAACAGGTAAGTAAAATAAGACCGATTTGATTGTAAATATGATTTATAAACGATGACTGGAATATTTGTACGCGCAAAACTTCTAAGTTATAAGGGACTGCACCAAATTCTAAAACCAAATTGGATATTTTTTTCTTTTATGGGTATTGCCAGAGAAAATTTTGCTTGAAAAATAAAATATATATTTTAAAGAGTAGCTGGCTTTTTACTACTAGATATGCGATTTTAACTAAAACCTATTTTTGTATATCTAAGTAATACTTAGAAACTTTATTAAAATTTAATATAATTATGAACATTATACATAAGCAAGTTAACCGCTATATTATTTGTGAATACCTAAGCTTCGAATTCAATATTAGTGGGTAGATAACTTAAAATATTACTCGCTGGATATGTAAATTACCTGTCGAGAATCTTTAATAACGAAAACTGAAACTGAAAGGGAAACAAATCGAAATAGAGTAAACGAAAACGTCTAAAAAACTTCGGTTAGTTCGGTCAGTTTTTTCATCTCTAGATACGTAGAACCGCATAGGTGTTTCAAATAGGAAAATCTGAAATGATAATGTCAAAACATTTAAAATTTTAAACATAAAATATTTTTTAAAGTGAAACTTTTATTACATCGTCTCAAACTTTTTGGTCTGTGTAGCGCATGTCGCGTGACGGTCGAACCGTACGATAATTATCGTACAAATACGATAATTTTGTGCCTAAGTTTCACTTTTACCGTGGTTTCATAAAACCACACAACTTTTTAATCAGTAATTATCTTCGTTCATAAGTTCAATAATTGATTTGTGATTATATTATTTTATTTGAATAAAGGAGGTTTTAATCTTGTTTGTAGGTATATTTAACACTGGCAACAATGTATTGTGTTTTTTTTTTAGAACGATAGACGAACATTTATATAGACTGTAGTCATGAACTAACTTTTGTCTTTTTTATATTTCTGAAATAGAAAAAAAGTTATAATTTAAAATAAATTTCGTCTAATTATTTACCTACACGAATCCGATGTGAAGATGTACCAGTGGTTGAGACTTAGAGTTCATTGCTTGTTTGTACTACTATAGAAAGTAAGTTAAACACTTTATTAATGCTTTTACAGAGTTAGATATTAATTAGTAATTGTGTGAAGATAAACGTAAAGGGTTAATAGCTATAGAGACAATAACAGCTATTGACGACACATAACAAACGATCATACAGTTTAATGGGTTTTTCCGAAAAGCCTATAAAACTTTTATGTTTTACGCAGTAGTTTAGCAGATTGCCAATATGCCTCTGAACCACCATAACCTAATGTTATTAGGTATATATCCGGTTTAATTACGTTGTTATGTGAAGCTTATTGCACACCGTGGCGTAATTAAATTTTTCATTTCAAATACCAACCTAACGTATTATGTGATATAATTACTCTCTAACTCTTTGTATTAAATATAGTATAAATAATTATTAAGCTTTCAATTAAGGTGTTTTTTTTTTCTAAATAATATCATTTTATATTCTGTTAAAGAAAACGTCAATTTCATTCATCGATTTCATTCATAAATCTATATGGTACGTAAGTAGGGAAGCCTATTAGGTATAGATACTAACGCTGCGATATTCTATTTTAAGTATTTTTTTCGTATTTTTACAAAAGGTTAAAAAAAGGAATCCATACTAATATTATAAATGCGAAAGTAACTCTGTCTGTCTGTCTGTTACTCAATCACGCCTAATTAACTACTGAACCAATTTGCATGAAATTTGGTATGGAGGTATTTTGATACCCGAGAAAGGACATAGGCTACCTTTTATTGCGAAATATGTACCACGGGCGAAGCCGGGGCGGACCTCTAGTATTGAATAAATTCAGTTGAAATGTTGAACCTCCGCGGGTCGTCTTATCATGCGTAAGGTTATGCCCGTATTTATATCGATAACACATGGCATCTTGGCTGTTATTCCCGGTATAACATATCCGCTGAGTGAACATCTTCGGCCTCGCGTAATAAGTGAGCGAGCGAGTGAAGCGGAATTGCGATTACACGATAAATCCAATTCATTCCCCTGAGGTACTTTATTCACTTTACATTCAATGGGACCGGCTCTTTTACGCTTCAAAAGTTTTCACGTTCCAGTTTCTTTTCCAGCATTTATAGATAATCCACTTATATCTCCTTTAAAATGTTTTAATGATGCCATTACCTGATTTGAATGTGATTATTAGTTGCACTTCTCGTTGGAGTTTATCACTCCTATCGAGTTTAGTGGATGTCCTTTAACTTTATATAGATAATGCTTTAGTAATACAAATTAAGCACTTAGTGTTGACTTAAACAATAGGTTGCTCAAGCAAATTTTGTCATTATGAAAGCTCCTGTTTAGCTCTCTAAACAAATCTGCATATAACTACATATTTGAAATGTTTCAGATAATTTCTTTATCAATCTACTTTATGAGAAATGAACTTGTTGTAGCCCAATCGATAGGTCGCGAATAGCGTGCTAGTATAATTCAAAGCATAATTGCCATAATAGTCTAGGTTTGCATAGGGGAACAGGTGTGATGATTCACAATCATTTTCCATATGTGCAGTACACTCATTTCTCATACATTCACATTGTGGTGAATACGAGGAAGTGAGTTCTAATTGTCTTTTACGAGGTGTAATAAATCTGTTTAAAACGAATGGGCCAAATGCTAAGGCCAAATGTACTTTAAAATCACAAAGGTGGCAAAAATTAAAAAAGTACAGGTAATATTTTTAAAGAATTTACGTACATTTTACACCTGCTATTGCAATTGAATTTTCAATGCGTTATGTTGCATTTCACGGACGTGGACGTAAGTGAACGAATTCTAACATTTAACTTTTATTACAATTGCTAGGAATTGTTCTTGTTTGTATTTCCTTGAAAGCAACATATTGTAAGGTAAATGTTTTTCTATTATTGTCTTGGAATATTATCCAAGAACATTGACTGAATTATTATTTACGTAGTATTAATTGAACAAGAACAATAGGACAATTTGTTATAAGTAATGATATCAGTTTCCTAAAAGTTTTATTATAATGAAAACACAATTACGATACTTATTTTTTTTGACAATTTAATTATGATGATACTTTATTGAATTGATATTTAAAAAAGAAGCTTAACTATATAATTTAAACCGATAGTTTTGTATTACACACTACACAGTCTTTCTATATTTGAAATTTGAAATTAGCTTTGAAATTGTGTTCGATAGAGTTGATTTGCATTGCAGTTGTTTTACATAGATACCATCGCATCAAATTTCCCGGGTGATGGCGTACTTGATACCCAATATCATATTCCTGGTATATTCATATCCGCTTTGCATACGAACCAAAGATCAAACCTTTAGTATATTTGCTTCGTCTAAATGGTCTGAAATTCATATACTACGAGTATTAGTTGCAAATTGCAATATACCTGGAAATCATGAATATAGGCTACACGTGCTTTGAAGGTTTAGCATGTAATCTGATACTTACCGTAATATCACAAATTATCGGGTAATATTGTGAGTTTTTGTACACTTTGTAGTTCATTAGACCGGGATTAAAAAAATACACGATTTAGATAAAACAACATAGTTACATATACAAACATATTAGTTCGTTTCATGCATTTTACTAATTTAATGTATAATATTATACCTTGCTAAAATTCGAATTACCGATGAACAGGATTTAAAACCACTTACAGTATTGTTAAATAACGTAATCACAAATTAATTTTTGTTAGGGCTCTGAATAAGTGAATATAATTTTATATAATAATTATATATATTGTCAAAGGTACGCCAACACGAGCGCCTCTTCGGAGTTCTCCTAGCGCATGAGGTGGAGACAGCGTCCAACGCTCCCAGTGAAGGTGCTGAGAGCGACAGCCATGCTTGGGAGGGCGACTTGTGCGGCGCAGCTCAGACGCTGCTGCATCAACATGCTGTGCAGGGCGACTTGAGCCCGCTGCAAGCTGCTATCGCACGCTTTGCTGCTGCCTGCCGGCTTAATAGCGATGCACCGTTAGACCCAAAGTAAGTTTATGGAAGAACATGAAAGTCACTTTTTGTTTTATGTATTGCATTGTCTACGGATTTTTTCTATGTATATGTGTGTTATTTTCACAAAAGAAAACTGATCAGTTCAAAACGCGAATCTAAAAATGTAATAGGAGGTCAATCACATACATACATTTTAGGTATAATAGCGCTTAGCGAAATCTATAATAATAATTTAGTGCCTAAACGCCTAGCAATTTCCGTAATTGATTGTTAGTAATCAATCATTTAATTGGTATTGATTAGGTTGCTGTTGAAACTGTGGAATAAAATTGTTTAACGTTACAAACTTCATTAAGAACTTAATTATAAATTTTCTGCATATTGACCAACAACAAAATTACTTTCACGGATTTAAAGCCGTACAATTTCATACATCAGGAAGCAATATGTTTATTACAAACTTCATACAATTTTCAGCAGATCGCCGTGAGGTAAATTAATTAATTATGGGTCGATCTGAATATCCATTAATTGAATCAGGAGAATAAATGCACGTCCGATAGAGTAACTTTGTTCTCGTAGATTGCATTACTGGTGACGTAAAGCCATCTGCAATACAATTTCCTGGGAGTAATTAATCGAACGGAACACGTAAAGGAACGTTGCATCTGTTTTTGACGCGCTATTAAAACCTCAGTAAAGGTAAATGGTTGCTGTGGCTTTACATACACGTGGGTAGAGAGCGCTCCATTAGACACGACCCTTTGAAAAAATTATTTACAGCGCACGTAATTAAGTTACGGTTTAGTTTTTTTTCCTATTTGCTGAACGTGAAAACTTTATACCACGCTGTATTGTATGAAGACAAAATATAGTGTGTTTATATTATCTGTCCTTATATTGACACAGTTAACAAAGTTTTGTTGACTTTGATATAAATCTGGAGTTTCGAAGTTCCTCTCCAGGTGTTAGTAATTACGAGGCCATAACTGACTTAAACTTGTGATGCTTTTAACTATTATTCCGACGCTTAAACAAGACAACATGATCATAGACATGTTAGGTAATGTACCGGTTATATCTTATACATCTTCTTATATATAAAAATGAATCGCAAAATGTGTTGGTAAGCGCATAACTCGAGAACGGCTGAACCGATTTCAATAATTCTTTTTTTATTATATTCCTTGAAGTACGAGGATGGTTCTTATGTAGAGAAAACGTAAATATGTACCACGGGCGAAGCCGGGGCGGACCGCTAGTCTTATATATAAAAATGAATCGCAAAATGTGTTGGTAAGCGCATAACTCGAGAACGGCTGAACCGATTTCGATAATTCTTTTTTTATTATATTCCTTGAAGTACGAGGATGGTTCTTATGTAGAGAAAACGTAAATATGTACCACGGGCGAAGCCGGGGCGGACCGCTAGTTATATATAAAAATGAATCGCAAAATGTGTTGGTAAGCGCATAACTCGAGAACGGCTGAACCGATTTCGATAATTCTTTTTTTATTATATTCCTTGAAGTACGAGGATGGTTTTTATGTAGAGAAAACGTAAATATGTACCACGGGCGAAGCCGGGGCGGACCGCTAGTAATATATAAAATTCTCGTGTCACAATGTTAGTCTGCATACTCCTCCGAAACGGGTGGACCGATTCTCATGAAATTTTCTGTGCATATCGGGTAAGTCTGAGAATCGGCCAACATCTATTTTTATTATATGTACCACGGGCGAAGCCGGGGCGGGCCGCTAGTAATATAATATAATTCTACATTGTGGTATAGGTTCGTTATTTTGTTTTTAAAATTTAAAGGCACTCTATGGCATTAAATGGTGAAATGTATGATGTAAATAAACATTTCAAAATAACAAACATAATAATATTTACAATTGCCAATTTATTTTATGCATACATTTTGTGGTTAAGCAATTGGCATTCCAGAGTAAATAACACCTTCCGCACACAGAGCTCATCAAAATTTAATTACAGATGTTTTGCCAACCTCAAATTATTTATAATATATTGTCCAACCATTTAAACTCTCCTTTGATATAACAAGACGTATAAATGTAATATTATATTTCAAGAGTGGATAGCAGAACATTTTTTAATATTTTTTGCAAAAAATACCAATAAAACCTATGTATATCAATGAAATCTGTTGCAAAAATGTTAGTCAGACTTAGAAGAAAGCTCTTTTGCCCAAGCTCCATGCGAATGAAGTCACAGGTTCTATTATTCTTGAAATAATTTGTGCATATGCGCCTTTGTTCAGATAAGAACACTATACCTAATATGTCTCTGTGTCCAATTCAATAGAGATACTTTCCTGTTGTTTTGCGTGAAAGACTGAGAAACATCGCTAAATCCATACATTCTTACAAATTCGCTCTTACAATATTGAAGATAGTATTACAGTATTATTATTGTTTGTGGTAGTACTATTGTTAGATACTGTCCGGGGTTTTCAATGAGTACACACCAACTTAGTATTAAACTGTTTATTACTTATTACACTGTACGCGTATCCTTTATACTTGATGGTTTGCATACATTAATGCCGCCATCTTTAAATCGACTTAAAACATAAACGTCTCAATCTTTCGGAAATAGTCGTTCATTTACAAAATGAAACACATTTACAAAATGCAATATTATCACTCAGGTACATGTTCAAACTGCTAAACGAACTAGAGCGCGCATGGTGCGCTAGCGAGGCGCTACTAGGGGGCGGTAGTGGGGACGCGGGTGCGTGTGCGTCGCGCGACGAAGAGCGCTGGCTCGCGGACTGCTTCGGGGAGTTTGTGGAGCGCGCATTGCACCAATTGCGACTCCATAGGGACTTGTATCCCGTGCTGCATCATCTCAGCTTGAACAAGTATGTTTTTTTTAGTTTATACAATGAAAATAGATTTTTAATATTATACTTTACATTAATTAATTTGTACTGGCGTATCTCGTCTAAGAATAATTATAATAAAATCAATAGAATTTTGTTTTCTTCGTTTTCAGAGTCGATAGTAAGTTCAGTTTATAGCTTTTATAGTTATGTATTGTAATTCGTTTAACAGGTTGGAATATCTTCTGAGATGTTTAAATCAGCTGTCACAGATGAAAGCTTTCTGGAGGTGCTGTCCGTTCAGTAAGGAAATGCGGTAAGATATTAAGTTGAATTCTGAACATAAATTGTGCAATTAACTAGATGTGCTCCGCGTATTAGCAGTCTATTTTTCTCGTTTGGAACAAAAGTACCTAGGTATTATTTCAATTCGAACCAGCAGTTCCTGAGATTAGCCCAATAAAGTACACAAACCAACTCTGCAGCTTTAATACCTATGCCGACACACAAATTATATGAGTGGATGCGGGTTGACATAATTAAAATATTAAATAATATTGTATCTTCATAGGAAACCCTTAAAAGTACAATGAATAATTAAGGAAAGATGAGACGAATCCATAATACCGCAATTAATCGGATCCAAAGGTACAAACTTTATCTTAATTAATATTTATCTCGGCATCGTAGATAAGATATGACTGAGAGAGATTTTTTGGATTATCCCGCTTCTCTTTTAGTAGGTATATATTCATAATATATTTCGCAGTTTTAAATCCAGAATTGCAAAGCACTAAGTATTAAATATTTATTTGAATGTAGGTATTCATTTATTTGGATATAAATAAACCTATCAGCATTTCAATCCATGCGGATTAGTGGGTTGATGGAGTCGCTGCTATGAACATTATTTTGTTATTGGTTGTCATAAACTCGATTTACAATAAATTTAAACCAAAGAATTACATAACATTCATAATGCGTATAAAAATAACAGAAAGGTCACACCAACATATTTAAAATAGAAGGAAAAACACTGCGGAAACTACATAGAAAGGTTTATTGGATGGCAGAAAGTATCGCAACTCTCGACGCGTTATTTACTGATCGTAATGGCGTCGATACAATAACGACCAGAGGTTGCGGACTGGAGGTATAAATAGATTTAAAGCTCTTCATACCTAAATTAGAAAAGTTTCCCTTTGATTAACTTCAACATAATTGTGGTTAGCACATAATATTTTAAACATAAAGGTTTAAGTGAGACACATTTAGTATAAGTGGTAACCCTAAGAAAAGTTTTCGGACATGTACGCTATTTAACACTGTTAGCAGTGTTTAGGGGCGATCCCTTACAGACAGTAATGAAGTGAACACATGTTGTTTATTCAATTGAAGACACTTAGCTCCATGAGTCCCGAGAATTATTCTGTAATACAAATAATTAACAAATTCCTATGTAAAAATGTCTCAATTCTTTAATAAAGGAGCGAAATAGTGGCATCGCTGCGGAAAGGTACAGCGGAGTGGTACGAAGCGTTGTGCGCTCAAGACACTGAGTCAGAACGGGGAGAGGATCTGGTCAATCTCATCACACTAGTGCAAATTGATTTGCAGCAAGGCCTCACTTACTACCACCCCTTGTTTGAAACGTAAGTACGCTTGGCTATAAATAAGTGCATATTTTTAAGCTTCGATTCCTTGGAGGGTTACTTAGTCAGGCATTTTTATCATTACAAGTATCAGTAATTAGTTGTTTGACTATTTTTACATATTATTACCATAATTGAAACATGAAATTTAGCGGTTTGCGCGTTTGTGGAAATTCATACAGGGTTTTAGTAGCCTTTATTAGATGGTGGCTCGTGGCATTTTGCCTGGAATCTGTATTGATTGGCATTTGCTACACATCAGCATAATCAGTTTATTAGAATTGTCATATTTATATTTAGTGAATATTATCTTTTTTAGATTGAATCTTTTTTGTTATTTAATTATTTCATAACTAAGACTGTAAGATAATTTGATAGATCATAACCAGTATTGTATCGCATGTTTCTTATTTTATAGGACTAACAACGTCCCATACTTCAACGTTGTTTTTACACAGATTGATAAAATGGTAAGTTTATTGTATAATTTTAATGTTAAATACTTTGTTAAGAAGGAATGCTCTTATAATGGAATGCCATTTTACAAATGCTCGTAATGTAATTTTGGGAATGTTCGAAATATTGAAGTGATTTGTCGAAATGTCAAAAGATGCACATTGTCTTATTATGTTCATTATATAAATAATTAGTGAAATGAAAATTCCTTTGGGCAATCACCGTTAAGAATTAAGATTGCCAATTTAGGCGGAAATCGAAACTGTTAGCCCTTTATAGCGATGAAAAAGCAATCCATTATACAAGGCACTTATCCTGGAGGATTGAGATACCTATTACAAAATAAAACAAATCTCTTTTACTGTAATACGTGCAATATCAAAGGTTACTTAACAAGAAGGAAAAATAGAGCCTTTGAATATTCAAATGTAGGTAGTGTGTAAAGTAAAATAACGATAATAAACTACAAACGAAGCCTTCGGGCGTATACATATACATATACATGTTTACATATAATATAACTAACTTTATGCCAACTATAAAGTGCTCTATTTATTTTATCAATTGCGCGTCTGTTTTCATAACGGAACGGAACTGAAAAACAATTTAACGTTACAAATGACAATGACAAAAACAATATAACTTATATCAATAAGGTACAATCAATGATATTATATATAGAAACAAGAGGTAGATACGTCATCAACGCACCAAAACTGATTCCGTGAATTGGTCCTATTTGGGACCAATGCAATCAGTCAGATTGTCACCGGTTCCAGTGAGCGCATGTGCCTATAGGTACATTAAAGTTGTCGAAAATGCCTTCCTATGTGTTCAGAAAGTGCACGTATTCGTGCAAAAAAATAAAGAAAGATAAAGGAATATCATATCACAGCAAAATATATTAAATTATTACAGTTTATTAAGAGTAAAAATAACAATTTACAATTCTTTATTAATGACACTTGCTTGACACGTGTATTGAAATAATGAAAGGGATAAAACATTGCTTCAATCACTAGTGTGACAAAGCTAGCGTACACTGTGTTCAAAGATTATCATGTAGATACGATTATTGAAAATAGAACGGTTATTTTATTAATTTCGATTTGGGTAAATACTTGATTAATTTTATATTTAAATCCACACAGTGCATATAATTAACAAATATATCTATATCTATTTATTATATACAATGAAATCGTGATGGCAAAAATGTTTGTTTGCAAAAATGATGTTAAATATACCAATACATTGAAGAAAAGATTATCGCTACTGACGAAAAAAGCCTATTTGCTTTTCTGTAAATAGCTATTGAACATAAATTTTATTTGTGTTTTAGATAAAAAAGGCTTATACTTCAACCTTTCTTTTATTTCATCTAGGCACCACTATTATTATAATTATCCTACAAGTTGGAATGATGACCTTGTACGGGTTTCGGGAACTGCCTTGAAACGAATAGCGTAAGATCGGTCCTTATGGAGTTCTATAAGGAGGACTATATGCAGTATGCTCAGCAGTGATTATCGGGTGAAATGATGATGACTTAAACGAACACCACAGCTAGTAATAAATACTTAATACACTTATATCTCCAATAAAGTTTTTTATTTTTTTTTTTCATTTTAATACGACATCATAATAATCATAAAATAGTAAATGAAATTGTCACATTTATTTACTTGTGCAGGAAACCTAACATCTATAACATTGAACCTTCTGTGTCGTTTATCTATGCCAATTACCATGGCAACTATTTGTTTATTTATATTTAATTGGTGAATTCTTATGACTTTTGCTTACACCTGCGCGGAAGTGACAAACTATCTTTGTCTTTTTTATTTATATCATTTTATTAGAGCCATCTCTCTTATACAGTCTGTCAATGTAATAAATTAAATAAAATGAAAATTGTATTTGTGTGTGCCTGACACTGCATATGAAGCATTTTTTTTGGATATATTGTGAGTATATAACGTATCTATATTAGCTAGTTCAATGAAGAAACGAATCTTCAATGGCGGCCAAAGCTGACTTTGACAGATGGTAGGATCAGCAAAAAAGAAAATAAAAATAACGTAAATTGATAATTATTTTATTTATTATTTTGTTAATTATTTTAATTTGTTTGTTGACAAACTGTTTTGTTATGATATTTGTGTATTTATATGAACTATCAAATGACATATACAGAACGCAACAAAATCCCCATTAATACTCGTAGTCTCGTAATTAGCCCATAAACTGAACAACTTTCCCCAAAGAATATATTATTAAAGAAAATATTATTTACTATAGCAAATACATAATTGTCATTCTAAATATAAATGGCGAAAATGTTACAAACTAAAAAAAAAAATTAGGCTCGCCGGTACAATAATTACCCAAAACTTGGTGATATTACTGTGAAAAGTTCATATTATTTCTTGTCCATATTTTTTTTTTGCAATTTCAAGGCAATTCTCAAAACTTTAAACTCCAATATCTCAGAAACTAAGTGACTCCTCACCCCCCCCTTTGGAGGAGGGATTCCCACCACTCCCCCCTCCCCTCCCCCCCACAAAAACCTTAAATTCGAGGGTTGTATTTGTACACTTCTTCCAAAAATTATAACAGGGAAAATTAAATACATTTTACTTTACCCTATTTTTTTTTGCATACCGTACGGCCGTGTGTGAGCGAGAGGGAATGATAAGCGCCGCCATTGAAGATTCGTTTCTTTAAAGAACTGACTAATACATAAAATATCATTGGGTACAATGTGTTCAGATTCAGCTATTAAAATTTATCGAACATATCTTGAATAGAACTTGGTGTTGCGTTTTCGTGCTTATAAACGTATACTAACTTACCTTTAAATAATTACTGGCACCAAATTTGGATAACAATTTATCCGTTGTTAGATTCTGTGATTACCTATATAGCTTGTTGTATTGTTTTTCCTTATCGAAACAATAATACTGTTCCTACTCACGATACTTGTAGCCATTAATAAATGCCTTAAAAAGCCGTTAATGAGTTAAATAGCTTTTATGATTACATATTCACTTAACACGTTTATAGAAAGACGGAAATGTTGGGCTGTCTATCCTTTCAGCTACAGAGACAATGGCTTGTGTATTCCTACTCTATAATATAATTTCCATGATAATGAAGAAAACATTAATAATATTATAAAACTTACACAGTCTTATAAGATAACTTCTGAGCCCTGAGGTTAACTTAGATGTAGAGTCTCACTTCTATAAACTTTTCGGCTTTATAAATAATTCTATAAGAGAACTATAATAATAGATTATGTAGCTCAGTAAAGTTGGTGTAGCCTTTATCAAAGACAGTTTTTACGACGACGAAGCTTTGTAAGATAGCTATAAAAACAAAATAATGTAAAAACGACTGCGCACCGAGACCGTGAACGGTGTTTCTTCCAAACCATTTCCCCAACCTAAATACATATTCATTTGAACAGTATGGTTTTACATTTACAAAATATAAAGATTACAATAAAATATCCTCAAAATGTCTAAATAAAAAATACAATTTAATGTCTGTTTAATACAACAAACATCTATAAATATTATAATAATGTCGTATGAACAGTAATTATTGAGAGAAATATTTTATTTACAACTAGCGACCCGCCCCGGCTTCGCACGGGTGCAATGCTGATACTAAATACACTACAGAAAAACTGTGAACGTTGTTTAAAAAAACATAGCGGCCCGCTCCGGCTTCGCACGGGTATAAAATACACGGTAGATAGCCGGGCCGCCGGCCGGTACCGCCGCAAACGCTACGTCCCGCAATTTTTAAATCTGTAATATCTTCGAAAATATTCACTTAAATCATACGGTGTAAAGGGCCATATAGATCTATATTATATGAACAATGTATTCAAGGTATTTAATTGGTTAAGAATTAATGCTGTATTGGTTAAAAACGCATCGAAAATTAGCCATTATTTGTCGTAAAAAGTAAATGACAAAAAAAAGTTATTGTGGGTTATCCATTAGAGATAGACATATACCATCGCGGACTTTTCTGTAGACCTTTTCAATGTGTATAATACTTAGAACATTATTTTGATAAAACTCGTAGGGTTCAGCCTGCGTTTGCAATGTAAGCGGAAAAAATGTAATTTTTTACGACATCACATTAGAAACCTCAAAAATAACAGTACTTCTCCACTATTTAATGGATGTTATTATACATATAAACCTTCCTCTTGAATCACTCTATCTATTAAAAAAAACCGCATCAAAATCCGTTGCGTAGTTTCAAAGATTTAAGCGTACAAAGGGACATAGGGACATAGGGGCATAGGGACAGGGAAAGCGACTTTGTTTTATACTATGTAGTGATACATAATTGACACATTGTAGTAGTCAAGTAAGAACTTCAAGTGTTAAAAGTTCAATAACATAATAATATTAAAAAACTTATAAAGGGCAGAATTTGGTAGAATTTAAGTACTTAAACACATTACTACAGGTGTCGGAAGATGTGAAGCAATGTGTCGAGATCTGGATATCGGAGGGATGGTGTGGTGTGGCCGAAGAGGATGGTTACGATGAACACGGGAATGCGGGTAGGTAATTACATGCATAATATGATGAGAATATTTATCTTAATTTTAACTGAACGACTCGAAACTGCGATGTAGTAGATAATAATTTTGAAGCCTTGAAGTTTATTTTCATTAATTAATATTTAAGCTTTTCACATATTCAAAATAACACAAAATCAACTGTTTGTTTTCTTATGGACCTGATTATATTATATAAAAATAACACTATAACAATATTTGACAATATATTTTGACTGTAAAATTTAGAGCAAATGGCCTAATCGCATGCACAGCCACAAGAACACCATTCGGTCCGTCCAATAAATTGCAGTGAATTGGTGTGAACTAATCCTCGTCCATTTTAGTATGCAGCGTGGTGTCAGCGAAGACGTTGCCGTTCGAGGTGCTGGCGGCGGTGCGCGAGCTGTGCGCGGCGGCCGCGCCCGCGCCCCCCTCACACGCGCCGCACGCCCCGCACGAACCGCCGCCGCAGCTTCTCGAAGCTTACCAGTGAGTAGCTCGATGTTGATGTGCTTTTGTTTTTCAGAATAGAAATAAAGAGAAACGTACGTATGCTTTGTGAACATTATTTTGAGCGCGATTGTAGTTCTTGTCATTTGTAGAAGTACGAAAATTTGAAGATAACTTAATTTTTTGGAAATATGAATATTGGAATTATGTATATACCTATCATTTAAAAAAATTCTATGTAAGTATAATTGTCACTTCATTACAATTGCAAAAAAAAAACAAAAACGTATGTAACTGATAAGTAATAAAAAACACGTAATGCTTATAAGAAAGAAAGGAAAAAGGGGAATATGAAAAAAGTCAGAAATTTTATTTACAAACGCATTTATTGATTTATACAGTGGCTTTATGTACACATTTTTAATTTTGTTGTATCACGTTTGCTCTATATGCTTCAAAAGTACTGAACTGACCAGATGTATTTAACGGAACAATAAAGAGTTCAATCTCTTTACTTCTTGATGAATTGAGTGTAAGCGAATGGTCCGGACGAGATGAAAGGAGATGAGACAAAGGCTGCGGTGGCGGGGTAGCTGGAGTAGGCAGGGTAGCTAGAGTAGGTGGACACGAGAGGAGAGTAGGCGGCCGGGGCGATGTAGGAGGTGGACGCGGTGACCAGGGGAGCGGAGCGCTTCTTGATCAAGTGAGCGGTGGAGTAGACGGGCGCGGAGTGCACGATCGGCGCGCCGTAGCTGTAGGTGGGGAGCGGAGCGGTGTGGTAGGCGAGCGGTGCTGAGTAGGTGGTCGCCAGGGGAGCGCCGAAGCTGGAGTAGCCCACAGGCGCGCTGATGAAGCCGGGAGAGCGTTTCTTGATGAGGTGCGTGTAGCCGTAGTTGGAGTACGCCACGGGGGAGGAGTACGTCACTGCAGGGGAGGAGAACGCCACGGGTGGGGAGTACACCAAGGGCGCTTGGTTGATGTAGCCGCCGGCCGTTCTGTAAGTAGACACTGCTGGAGCTACTATAGTGTATGGCTCAGGTGACGCGACGGCCACGGCCAGGAAGGCAAAAGCAGCTACGAGCTTGAACATCTTGGTATGTATTGTTGTTCTGTTTGGGAGCAACTGATGCCTACATAGACTCAGTCTACGTATTTATACAGTATATTTTTTAAGGGCGTATCGCTTCACAAACCGGCTGAGAGGCTGTCCAGGAAGTTGATATTTACGAGAACAAGGTTATACGAAAACTTAGATTGACTCGTTTAAATTTCATGCTTGCTGTAAATAAAACCACTAATTAAATGTCAACACAGCATTCAGTGCTAACGTCCTTTTTAATGTGCGGTGCAGATGCTTAAAATATAGGTAATCTATTTAACAAAGAGCAAATTTGCGGTTGCCAGCTACAAGTGACATTTAACAACGGCCAAGCGATTTTTTATTATTTTCAAAGGACACTATAGCAAACAAAAAACGGTTAAGTGTGAATAGGTACCTAGTTGATTTACTGTGTCTAAATCAAAGCCCTCGTGTTAGTTTAGAACGTAGAAAGAACATCTTAATATATGTATATTGTATATAAATCTCGTGTCACAATGTTTGTCCTCAATGGACTCCTAAACCACTTAACCGATTATAATAAAATTCGCACACCATGTGCAGTTCGATCCAACTTGAGAGATAGGATAGTTTAGACATGTAGGTACCACGGGCGAAGCCGGGGCGGCCCATGTTTGTTTCTTTATTATTATGTGATAAAGTAATAAAATAAGAGATAAAGAGTATTTTCTGAGCTAGATTATATTTCTTTTGGTCTTTCCGAGACCAAATTCGTTAAAAATATGTGCCTACAAGTGATTCTTTTTTTTTCATTATTTAGGGTTTCCATTAGTTTAATACAAAAACCGGCCAAGTGCGAGTCGGGCTCGCGCACAAAGGGTTCCGTAGCAGCAAATATAATAAATTACAGTTAAATCAACCTATCTCAAAAACTATAAGAGATACTTTGATCAAACCAAAAATCGTTGAAAGAGTTAATTAGCATGCATCACCTCTATTTTTTTTAGAATTTTATACCCCGTAGTTATAAAAATAGAGGGGGGGGGACATACTTTTTACGACTTTGAGAGCTGATATCTCAAAAACCGTTCACTTTAAGAAAAATGTTTTTTAGAAAACTTTATATCATTTTAAAAGACCTTTCCATTGATACCCCACACGGGTATGTACATCGAAAAAAAAAATTTCATCCCTCAGTTACATGTATGGGGGGCCCCACCCCCAATTCTTTTTTTTACTATTTAGTGTCATATTTTTGTAGCGGTTCATACAACACATATTCCCATCAAATTTCATCACTGTAGTACTTATAGTTTCCGAGTAAATCGGCTGTGACAGACGGACAGACGGACAGACGGACAGACGGACATGACGAAACTATAAGGGTTCCGTTTTTGCCATTTTGGCTACGGAACCCTAAAAAAGGTATATTTTGTAAAGTTCAAATATAATACAGCGTCTTTACACTTTACAGCGTACCTATAATATAATGTTTTATCCGTAAATATGCGTTAGCGTATTTAATCTAAATAAAAAAAACAATGAACATTTAAACCTTTCCTTGATTATATTAAAAAAAACCTTTACATTTTTAATCGCTCGTTACTTTTAACACGAAACGTTTAACGTAGTTATGATAAATAAATGCATTTATATAGCAGCAGTAAATTTTCATATTCTACGGCATATGCTAGTACTTCCCTTCCCTTCGTAAATAATCTATCATAATACTTACCCAAGCACTTACCTTATAATTATTTATCTGTGTTAATGTAATTTGTTTAAAAAATAAGGCATATAATGCAAAACTTAATTTTGTTCTAAAAGAGGACATCGACATCGTTTAACAGAAAAATAATAATACATTATGTTATCTACATACAATATACCGACTTTTAATTTGAATTCTCTCAATAATAGATATCAATGGATTAGCGATAGATATTTTTTCAATTAGCTTGCTAAAACTAGTCCGACACTAATTATTATGATAAATTTAACTAGTTTCGGCAGTTCTGTATAGGCGGCCGCAGCCTTATTGTTATATGTCTTGTAGCCTGTAGATATGTATTTTTATCAACCCGCATTGCAGCGCACTTGCCACTTTCCTGTATATGTCCGTCCAGCCGATGCAATCGTGTTGATTTAAATGCGAATATTATGTTTTTCAATTTTATAACACCTTAGAATTAAGTTTAGTTTGTAAGTAATACAAATTTAAGACACTAAGTTTTATTAAAACACTTTTTTTATCTAAAACTAGCGACCCGCCCCGGCTTCGCACGGGTGCAATGCTGATACTAAATACACTACAGAAAAACTGTGAACGTTGTATATAAAAACATAGCCGCGGCCCGCTCGGGCTTCGCGCGGGTATAGCCGGGCGGCCGGCCGGTACCGCCGCAAACGCTACGTCCCGCAATTTTTAAATCTGTAATAATATCTTCGAAAATATTCACTTAAATCATACGGTGTAAAGGGCCATATAGATCTATATTAAATGAACAATGCATTCAAGGTATTTAATTGGTTAAGGATTAATGCTGTATTGGTTAAAATCGCATCGAAAATTAGCCATTATTTGTCGTAAAAAGTAAATGACAAAAAAAAGTTATTGTGGGTTATCCATAAGAGATAGACATATACCATCGCGGACTTTTCTGTAGACCTTTTCAATATGTATAATACTTAGTACATTATTTTGATAAAACTCGTAGGGTTCAGCCTGCGTTTGCAATGTAAGCGGAAAAAATGTAATTTTTTACGACATCACATTAGATACCTCAAAAATAACAGTACTTCTCTACTATTTAATGGATGTTATTATACATATAAACCTTCCTCTTGAATCACTCTATCTATTAAAAAAAACCGCATCAAAATCCGTTGCGTAGTTTCAAAGATTTAAGCGTACAAAGGGACATAGGGACATAGGGACAGGGAAAGCGACTTTGTTTTATACTATGTAGTGATAGTTCATTCTTGTTGTAATAATAGTTGTCTCTTACATTGACTTATTAATTTTTAGTTTTTACTAATATGTACATTATAATATAATTTCCGCGTACTTTCATACTTACATAGAGATCTTTATATTGTTCTATAACTTGACATGAACATTAATAATTGATTAGGCTTCTCATGATTCATTCATCCACGTTCCTCCCACGTGCAAAATAAAGCCTCCAACTGTTACACTAATGCTGATATTATACTTACACTTAAAAGTCAAGGTCTTTCGTTAAAAGCGTTTGTACACATGTGTGACAAAGTTATTACGTGCTGTCAGATGGTTCGAACCGCTGATCGATCGATGGCTGGCCGTCACTAAAACTATGGCGCTGCAAAGAGTCCGGGCAGCTGTGGAACTTGGTGAGTATACCACACACCAACTCATGTTCAATGGTACTACAGCTGATTACATTTTTTCACACTTTTAAATTATTATTTATCTATTAGTAAGCTACATAACTACAATTCGTTAACGAAATACACTGAAGAAGATATCAATAAGAACATGTTCCAATTTTCTTATAATTAATAATTAATTAACAGAAAGGATCTTTCATCAATTTTAATAAGTCCATCGAAATGAAGTCAAAATTATGGTAAACGTTGCGTTAAAACAGATGCGAAAACAGGAAAAAAGCAAGAATATTTGAAGAAAATTACGGCGAGGATAACGAACAAAAAGAAGTGTTTTCCGAAATGAAAGGGCATACCTAATTGTTGTGGGGGCAAAAGGGGAAAGTTCACACCCCGCGATAGGGCACCCATTTAGATAAGCATCGGATTCTAAACGGTGGCGTAACACGAAAGCTTTTATTACTGGGACAAATAAAAGATTGCCGTGAAATGTTCTAATGATATCTTTGATACAAATTATCTACGAATTTAAATAATTGCGTAGGTAAAATTGGTATCGTTAAAGTTTTTGCTCAAATATTCAACAAAGAAATACCACACAGAAAAGTCAGAAAAATAAAGTTAGTCTATATAACCTTATTTTATTTCGCTGGTTAACAAGATATTTTTTTCTAATAAAATGATTACGGACTTGACAATATTCTAGTGTACGAGTGTACGCCTAATATTTTGTTATGATTGCTAGATCGGGCAGTAGAAGGAGAACACATCGTGAAACATAGCACATCTTCAGTCGATACGGTGGCTTGGTAAGTAACGAGTACCTACCTACAAACAATTTATTTGTCACATAACTAAGTTAAGTAGTAATCATATTTGTTTATAATAATTTTAGCTAGGTACTACTTTTATTTCTGCCTTTTTTGTTACCAAAATAGGTACATGATTAATAATGAAAAAAGACGAGTGCTATTGAAACAAGTATCAGTTCAAGTTGTCAGAAGGTAGGTTCTGTTTTAATCATTTTTTTGCGAAAGCTTGTTTGGAAGGTATTTGCATGCTCCAGTTTGAGATGCCTACACCTCCACCGGTTTTAAATTTACACGATTTATGTCTTAGTGAAGGACATATATTTTTTTTTGTGTTAAGATTTTAAATTAGCACATGATGTTTACGTAGAAATTATTGTGAATGGTTATTTATTATTTTGTATCCTTTACTGTTTAAAACAGTACAGTTTAGCTTTATTTCATTATTTAATTATGCAACGGTTGTGTAGATATTAGATATAGATATGTTATATATACTTAACATACTATTTGTAAACGAGTATATTTCTCTAACAAATTTAAAACGTAATTTCAGGCAGCCACTGAACCCTACATTATATTGAACGGGTGCAGGTGTGCGCCCCTAATAACTTATATACCATCAGGCACTTTTATATCTTCAATAACCCATTGTGATGTTCGGTGTTATTTTATTACTCCTTGAATTAAATTCTCAGTTTATATCTCCATAATATTATAATTATATCAATATCCTTTTGTATGTATTTTATTGTCTATTATTCTTTTAAACAACAATCAACCTAACGTATTTTATCAAACCCACTGCAAAGCTTTCACTTTTTTTTCATAATATCATTATTACATTGACACAGGCATGAAATTAAGCTGCGAAACCGCAAAAAGACAAATAGTCGAAATTAAAAAATGTAATGTAAATTCGTTTTATTTAATCACTGCTGAAAAACGTAGTCGTTGTGAATTTAAATATAAAGCTTATTTGTAAGCACTCTCGGTATTCGATATTTTCATTGGATTTTAAATTTCTTGAAAAAAATACGAATTCCATATTTTTTTTACAATTCGTATTATCTGAAGACTGTTGTTATCAAATCAATGAATTTGAATAGCGCGATTGTAAAATTTTAGAAAAGGTTCTTACATTTAATATGATTAAAAAAAAATACACAACATTATATTTTTGAATTGAATATTCAAAAAAGCTTACATACGTTAATATTTGCAGTCTGTACCATATGAGGCTTGTATGGCGAGCAATAGGCGGAGCTGAAGAGGGAACCTTGGGAGGGAGTGTGAGACTGTTAGAAGCGGCTTGTGCGACGGCCCTGCACTACGCTGACTTAGTGCATGGAGCCCTAGCTGATCAGGGATATTATGAAAACCATGGTATGTACATATTTTATATTGGGTGATGGGTCTTTAGAATATTTTGCTTTTACTTGTAAAATTATAGGAGAGTCTTTCTTGTTTATAAATTGAATAATATTAAATGAAATAATGCGAATATTTTATAATACTCTTCATGTTCTTTGTGTCTTCCTCTTTACTGACTTTACTATAATTTTGTGCACTTCGTGGTGTCGTAATGAATGAAGAAATATGAAATAAAGTACAGATTATACCTATTTATGGCGACATATGTCATATTAGGTTAGGTTTTATACTATCATAGAGTAAAAACTAACATAGAGTAAAAACATGCTTGATTTCAATATTCTTATAATATATGTAGTAAGTAGTAGGTATTCACGATACAAATACATATCATAAGATATTTTCATAGTGTACTTGTTGTGAAATTATTATTTAAATGTAACATTCGAAATCCTAAAGTGTTTACAATGTGGTCAGTCAACTAACTGTATACTCAACAAATATGAATATTTGCTAGACAAACAGTAAATATTAAATTCATGCCTCTATCAAATATTATACCGTATAAATGGCGTTTTACTAAGTTACACACTTCGTTTAACTTGATGTGAAAATTTCAGCGCTACGTAATACGTATAATTTTGCCTCAGAGCACTAACGACTCAAGCTCTCGAGCCTCTGACATATTTACGCTCATTTTACCCACTTACCTGACGCGTGTTTCAACAAGCCCTTTAAGTGCTTGTCTCCAGTGGCCATAGCACATCGCTGAGATTACACTCCGCTTACGTCTCGCTTGTTAATTCAACGAAATTATAACTACCAGCCAAGACATACTGACAGAGTAAAACCATTTAAGGAAGGAAAAAGATTAGAGTCAGAAATCTCGCCCGGGAAAAATATGAGTCTGTAGAAAGCTAAAATAAAGCTCCTTTTAAAAATCAAGCCTTAGGCTAAGAATGCGAAATTTGACCACTTACAATTAAACCGAAATTATACTTACAATAAGTAAGAGATCGTATTGTAAAGATCGTATTGTAGAGTTATTTGTTTGTTCAAACACATCCCAGTGACAATTAACTGTAAACTTATTCGTTCAATCAGATGAGATAAATATCTACTTAATACATAAGTTTTATTATAATTGAAAAAAATAAAATATATCGGACTCCATTCTACTCTATTTTCGGTGTCACAAAATGAATAAAGTGTTTTTCTTATCGATAAAAATGTAGGTACTAAAGTCTAAATAAAAATACAATACAATTCAAACCTTTGTCGTAAAATAGGTCGTAATTTTTCTTCTTCACAGTTCACGTACCAAATGAAAATACCTTCGTTTTCATTACACATATTGTCGTCGTAAACTGATCATAGCGAAATTCGATTCCACCACGTATTGAGTAAAATTTATTGTTCATAAACTTTATAACCGAGAGTTTTATTTTGTCCATTTTATGCAGTGAAGTATAAATTCATACAAACTTTCAGGACAAAATAAAACAACAGAAGAGATATGCACGATCGTGAATAACTTGGAGTACGTGCGGCGCTCGCTCTCCGAGTACGACGATGAACACATGTAAGTATGAATTAATCTCTGAACCGTGACGATGCTGTTGTATGCTAAGATGAGTGATCTGAAGCACAACCTCAATAATCCTGTATTTTTTTGAACGCGGTTTCTTATATAATTTAATTCCTGTTGTCTTATAATATTTTTTTTAATGTTTGATTTTACGCGAGTATTATACATTTAGAATTTTTTTTTTTTCAATGAAAAGCGATAATTACAACGTTGTCATGTGCGATGTAAATCGTTCTAATTGTTTTGATATCGCGAAGCAAGGTGCATTATTGTTAGTATGAGCCTAATTTAGATTGATTGAGGTTCGCAAATAATTTATTTAAAGATAACAATACATTATAGATTAGATGAAGCAGATTGTAGTTTTTCATGATTATCATTAACTTATTGTAATAATTTCGTTTTCAAATGACATATTTCTATTAGAGTAAGCCAATGTCAATGTTCCATTTTTATCTTTTAATCTAACCAACCGATAAATAAATGTATGACAAAAAGCAATTTAATTAATTAATAGATAACATACCATTATGATTGAGATACTGACAAAACTACTGAGACTTTTGAATGAAATTGATACAAAAATCTAAGAAAACTTTTAATTTGTTTAATAATCTAGGATTTCTACAATTTTAAACATAATACAATTGTTTTGTGACCTTGCTGGTTTAGGAAATTGGTTTAAAACAATCGAGCTACAATATATCTCGTCATGAAGCTTCTCTTGCACATTCATATTTCTAGTTAATAATTATTATCTAGATGCTACAAAGGAAACTCAACAACCCATTCATCTCATACTTTCAGCACGTGTGGTAATACGTCATTCATAGAGTTTCATAGAATGAATATTTTTACGGATTCATTGATAATATTATTATCTACGTGAGAATATTTACTCCTTCATATCTTTACGATACACACGTTTATCGTCATTTCCTATTTACTGTTATTACTACTAGAAAATAAGTTAGTGCGTACCTAATATATTGCGATAAGATGATATTATCTCTCTAATCCGTATAGATAATCACGAATAATTAACGTTATATGCTATCGACATCCTTTTGTATATTTTCTTATAATAATTATTAATGAACGTTATTACAATATAAATATCGAGATCCATTCATTAATTTTAATAGACTAACGGACATAAATGAGCGTTTCGCTTTTTGTGGCTAAGATGCAATGGTGTAGCAAGTAGAAAGTGGCGCCTTATAGAAAATGAAAAAAAAAAAATGTACTTTAGATATGTACATACTGTATGTACATTGTACATAATATACGAGTGTGCTAACACTTTAGCTGTTCTACGAAGTTTAAGTTAAGAAGTTTAAGTTAATTACATCAAGTTATGAATTTAGCGATTAAGTTTTAGTCGAGATTTTCGTAGCGTACACTCTATGAAAGTTTGCGATGTGGCATAATTAAAACAATAATTTGGAAAATCCAAAAGTGCACGCCTCATAATTTTTTTAAATAAATATTTATTAATTATTATTTTTGTTTATTTAATAACAATTAAACCACATCGAATCAGACCCTGAAAAATGAAAGGGTTCTATTCCTGAGCATACTCAAGCGTAAGAGAAAAAAAAAGACTCGATTAGTAAAGTATTTCGGTCGCTATCGTGTTAACAAGAAAAAGGATCCGCACATACAGACACACGAACGTCGAAGACAGAACTTTTTTAAACTGTTTTTTAACTAGTTTAAATAACAAAAATGACATCAAAAATATCATGAACGTTAAAAATAGTGTTTTTTCTTAATATGTGTGTGTATGTATTATCTTACAAGTGCAATGTATGATACATAAAGACATTTTAAGTTTGAAAAATCAGATGTTTTGCGCGAAGTGACAGTAGTACCCACCTCAACGCTTCGCTTATGAGGCGTGCAACAGTCCTTCTCAAAGTAATTTCTACATCCTACGTAATGAATTATAGAAACGAATACAAGAGTGAATTGAAAGACCAGCATGACGAGAACAGTTATACCAAAAATAAAATGATGATGGTTCAAACTTATTTTAATACATAGGATATCGACTCTACGTGCCTGCGTACATGCGTACGTGTGCGTACAACATGAGTTTAATGATAATGGGTGGCCCGTGGCATAGGAACGTAAAGCATATACAATATATACAAAGCTCCATATTCATGGTAAACATTTGTTAAGAAAATTGAATCAACGTGTTGCTGAGTTTCTGACAACACTGCGCGTTGCAGAGTTAATAACGCATGTTGACAAGTTCTCGCCAGAAGAGCGATCTAAACAAAATTTCCAACAACATTCTCTCCTATCATCAGCAATGTTAATAGATTTTTGGTCAATGATTAGGAGGAACTTTGACTTCTTCAGTGTTATCCTTTCTAACATTAAAAATGCGAAAGTGTGCTTGTTTTATTTGGTTTAAAGATGCTAGAGTGTCATTCGTTATACTACTATACTTATAGGCTACATTTAACATCATCAAACATCTCGCCTATATACACTAGAACGAAATAAAAAGCTAGATTTTGCGTTTTTGACGTGACAACGTCTTATAATTCGATATAGCCGGCTGCACGCACGAAAAAACATTACTCATGCGGCGTTACTTCGCTCTGAGGCGTTCCATGTAAGGATTGAAGTGCAAGCGAGAGCGCGGAACGAGCGACAAAGAAGCACAATCGGACGTTGTCACGTTCAACTATCCTCAGTAAACCGACTTTACAGACAACCAATTTTTTATTGGTAATAGTGCCAACGACGAGAACTCTCGTCAGCTGGTCCGCGGGGCGCTCGGCACGCTCGAGTGTCGCTCGATGCGCGCGGCCGTGCCGCTCGCGGTGCGCGCGCGCCCGCCGCTGCGCAAGGCGGTGTTCCACCTCGCATGGTCGCCCGACTCGCTGCCCACACAACAGGTGATATAGGGAATTTAGGAAAACGGCGATAGATAAAGGATATAATATGATAAGAATGCAACGAAGTATAAATACATACCAATAAAAGAAGAACAACATTATTTTATTATTTAAAATTTAAATCACCCTTTCTCATAATTTAATATAAGAATGAGATATAAGTAAAGGACAAAGGTTAAGCATACGATCTAGTCCTAAATAAGTAAGTACATAGTAAAAAAAAAAACAAAAAAAAAAATATTTTTAAGCACTTTTTTTACTAACAATAATTTTATCTAATATCACAATAACAAAAACTAAAATCCATAATTTTTATATCAGTAAAATCTTATCTTATTGCATATCATGTTTAATCAGCACGTTCCACAGATTTATCAATTCATAGATTTTTATTATTGGTATGACACCTATTTAATAAAAATACCAACAATTTACAATCTATTAACAATTAACTGATAAAATATATATCGCCCGTTATTCATGAGTTTCGAAGAATAAATACATGTGTGTTGCATAATCTGATCATGATTAAATGCATATTCGATATTAAAAAAAAATTGTCTTCATTTGATAATAATCGTTCTATAGATAGAAACAAAATTTATTAACTAACAGTTTTCTTAGCCTTGATTCTTTTTCTGAAAATATAATAATCCAATTACATAAAACTTATATTTTACGGACTACATTCTGCTTACAGTTCACAATTTCGAAGCTTAAAATATTATAAAGGTCAAAGGAGTTTTATGAAGTCTAAAGGCTCGCTCTATGAGAGGCTTTATCTGACATCGCTATTACTTTACGAACTAATTTTGTTATGACAATGCAGCACTTTGTTCTACTTTAGACTTTGTTCAGCTTCACACAGATGTATTGCATTCAATACGTGCCTTTTAAACACAATTAGAATTTATCTGCCCTATTCTCGTAGTTCTGAAGCGGTAATTTAACTTTTTCCAAAGTTGTCACAATTTTTAATGAGTTTTCAAAATTCTTTATTTATGGGAGAAGCCACAGAATAATACAATTTTATTCGGTATACTCTATACAATATGAGATTGTACAATTTTCTATTTTCAATGTAGAATTCAATTAAAGTTTTGTTCTAAAATGTAGGCGATTACGCCACTCCTGGAATTCTTGGATCAACATTTATCTTCTCTGAATACATGGCTGTTGCCGCGAGCTTTTACAAGATCATTAGCGGCCTGTTGGAACGCTGTGTTGAAGGAAGTGTCAAACCAAGCGGACTCTGGCGGTGCTGAAAAGCCAAGAGTCTATCATCACAGACTTAAAGAAGCGCTTGATCTTTTGGCCGAATTCTTCCACGCTGAAGGAAAAGGTAAACTAATTCTAAATTAAGGTCAGCTAAGTCTAATCTGTATGCGAAATAATTGCGATGTTTAACGGAAAGTTGGCCAACTTCCAACTACAACTACAAATAAGGGTGAATCCGAAGTGTCGAGTCACGAATAGAATTTCATTATACTCGACACAACATCACACAACATTACTTGATCACAACGAAGTGCATATACATACTTTAAGTAACAACCAGAAAATTGTGCATTGCTAAGTTGTCATTCAAATTAATAAAGATATTATAATATTGTATAAATTAGCTGAGCGAGTTAACATGACTATAATTTGTGATTATGTTAGTGGCAGACATATTAGATTATAATATAAGTGACAAATAAACGCCTTTAACCGTAAATAATCAATAGCATATCTGTTCATTCCACTAGGACTTCCAATGTCAGAAGTGCACAACTCGGAATGGAAGCGTCTAGAACAACGGATGCAATACCACCAGGCTCCGACTGAGGAACTGCTAGAGCTGTGGCTGGAGGACCGACTGGCGGAGCAAGCTCGCACTCCCATGCCTTCTCCATATGGGTCTATTTTAATACGGTAATATATATTTTGTATTATTACTTGGTTGCATTGGAAAAATAAGCCTTTTATTGTGTTTTAAAGTTTTAAAACTATTTATTTATATAAACTTTAATGGCGAGACAGGAGTTTATTTCTGAACAAAATTTCCTCAAAAAGATTAAGTTTTGAATTACTTATATGAGCTTTGAGCAAACAAATATAAAACATAGTATGCACTGAAACACATAAAAATATTTGGTTTGAATGGGTTGGACAATTTTCACACAATACGCCATTTTTTGCATCAAAGGGATCCAAATTTAATAAATTTTAATACCGAACAATGGAGCTTACAATCCGCCGGATTAAACGAGGAGCGCTCAGCGCAGACAAATAGCAATTGACGTTAAAGTTAAAAGCTTTTAGTGGAATCACGAACGACGTTTAACAAGTATAGCAATAAAAACAAACAAGATCATTTTCCTTTGTACAATGTTGACTTCAGAGACTTCTTTGAACATTTTTAAAGAACCGTTTTCTATCAGTATATCTGTTACTGGAGATGTGGGTGATTTCAATGTCATTTTTTAATACTAATATAAATCATTGTGATATAATAATAATACACAACACAAGGGCATAATGAGGGTTATATTCATTTATCTGTTACCTATTTAGTTTCTATACCTTTACAGACACTTGACCACAGTCCAACCTTTTTTTTATAGTGGGGAAATCTTCCAAAGATACCCACGGCCCCCAGGGAAGGAGCCGTGGGTTATGTCGGATTCTTACCGACTAAAACCCCACTGTGTTACATCGAGCCGCTTTAATGATGGGGCCGCGGGTATTGGTTAGAATACTTCCGCGACCACCACCGTCCAACCTGATGGAAAGCGGTGACGCGGTCTATGGTGGTTAATTATGTCTACCTAAAAGATGCCTACGTATCACCTATCTCAATTTGCTTTAATCAATACAAACATTCGTAACCTCTCCCCTTGTTTCAGCGTATACTTCAACCACGATTCACTCTGCGTGGAGATACTCTCCGCGCGCGATGTGATCCCGCTCGACCCGAACGGGCTGAGCGACCCGTTCGTGGTCATCGAACTATTGCCCAAGCGGCTCTTCCCCAAAACACATGAACAGACCACTAATGTGCAAAAGGTGAGTTTCTTAGTCGTGGAGAGTAGCGTTATATTATAAAGTAAATGTTTTGTAGGAGTGAAATCGCAATTAGCAGCGCAGTATATACATCTGTAGTTGTGTGCTAGAACATTTTAATTATGCTCACTGACTAAAATTTTCATGATAGACATTTAGATAACCAGGAAAACTTTCATAGTTTTCAATCTACTTCAAAAACGGAGAAATTTTTTTTTACCAAATACTTAGCTGAAAGCATAAATTCCCTAATTAAAACACACTTGATACGTTGTGAATAAAATATAAATACATTACTAACTAAACTATATGACCTGTGACGCATAAAATGTTCTGTAAAAAAATGCAGGATATAAAATAAAGAATGAAGCAAAAACACCTCTACCTCTATAATAAGGTTATTCATGAAATGAATATTAATGGCAATAGTGCCACAAGAAATAAATGAAACTTCTCTTTAGGAATAAACATTTATTTCAATTTACATTGATAGCCTCATTTTGGTTCTATTTCGGTCTCTTTTGTTTTTCTCCATAATCTGAATTTATTTTTATAACAATTATATGGAATAACTTTTGTAAAAGAAAATATTGTTTGCTCTTTGAATGAAGTTTGAATTAAAATCAATCGTACCTTTTGTGTTTATTTTTACTTTGCATAAATAGCCTTGTCGTAATTTCTTACTTAGTTCTCTAAGGTCCATCTAGGTACGACAGGAACTGAATTTCAATACTGAAACTACATTATACATTCCAATAAGCTATTGAGTTGACGAGTGCTTTCTTTATAATATGGTACTTATCGATATCTATTTAAAACTTCTTCATTCATTTATTTGATTGGCTCTTTTTTCTTAATTAACTAAGTATTTAGTAGACAATAACATATTCGATACACCTAGACGACACCTGCTTTTCGAAATTATTATTATAGAAGAATTTATAGATAAAGTACCTACCTAATACAGTCAGAATAAAATTAACAATCGAAACATATTGTGATTAAAATCCATTCATGATGTTCTTGACTTAATAATAATAAGTCCCTAACCCGCATTTTTACGCAGGAATATAGATGAGGAAAAAACAATAAAAAAAAAGATGGGTTGCACTCCGGGAGTGCCGGTAGAAGTGAAAACTTGATTATTAACGCATGTTTGATATCCATCCGTCTTACGCTTTTTCGATCAGGTCATGTGTCCTGACGCGAGCTTAAGATTTTATACCCATTACAGAAAAAGTGCTCAACGCCGCTAAAGAAGTTTTCACTTCAATTAGTCGGTGCATACCTACGTCTAATAAGCTTTTAGGTATGTTGTTCTGAAATATGCAGTACAATCTAGAGGAGACATTGAGTCGTTTTCATTACCATTGTTTACCGCCGTCAGAAAACGCTAAACCCCGTGTGGGACGAGTGTTTCGAGTTCAACGTGTCCGTGGAAGCGTGTCGCTCTCCGCAAGCGACGCTCGCGCTGTCCGTGTGGGACCGCGACGTGCTGACGGCGGACGACTTCGCGGGCGAAGCGTTCGTGCCGCTCGCGCGCGCGCCCGGCGTGCACTCGCACGCGCCGCCCGACCCGCTGCGCCCCGTCGAGCTGCCGCTGATGCAGCTGCATGATCGAGGTGAGTGGCCTTTATGCCGCAGCCACACTATGCTCCTCGTCCTGCTCCTATCCTGCTCATCGCGATGCCGTTATTCGCCGCGACATTGCCCTCTGGCCACACGCTGCTCTACTCGCGCGATTAATCGCGACGCTCTTCATTTCGTACTCGTATTGCCGGTCCTTTGACTCACGCGCAAAAGCCGACAAAATAGGGAGCAGTGAGCAGGACGATGAGCACGACGAGTGGCATGACGAGTAACGTGGCCACACTATGGGAAGTGACGAGGAAAGTAGGCAGAGGCATGTCTACTTTCCTCGTCACTTCCCATACCACTCGTCGAGTAGTGTGGCTGGGGTATTAGGTACCGCGGATATTCTATATTGTGGCGGTGGTATGTGCTGCATATGTGTTGCTATTCTGTGGCGCGCATACGTTTGTATTGTAGGTATATCGAGAATACATAGCTGTGTAGTTGCCGCTGATGCAGCTGCATGATCGAGGTGAGTGGAGGGTTTGCTGTAGGTACTGCGGATGTAGAGCTCTTATGTGGTGTGGGTATAATTTATATATTGCTATTTCCATATAAAATATAAGCCAAGAGACGAATATAGATCTCAAATTGACCAAAACGTCCACTGGTTGAAATTCCACGGACAGATTGACATTTCATGCGTTAACATGCATTCGCACACAATTTAACAATATCGAAACGGACTAACTGCTGTCTCTGTAATCTGTATAATCTGTTGCTATACGTTATGTACACACACGAAGTGATAATGTTGCATTCAAAAACTTTCCACTGTTATTGCGTCTTTGATTATTTGATAATGATCGCATATTTATAACATACGTCTTTTAATTAACACTTTTTAAATCTGGTCATTGCTAATTTGCTTGATTTTTGATGATTATTTATTGTTTTATAAATATTTAACTCAGAACGCAAAATATTTGGCATAGAAGTAAATTATTTCAATTAATGTAAAGTTAAAACCCCCGGATTTGTTCGCGTGGTACACATATATAAAATCACATATCCAAACCAGGTTAGCAGTTATTTGTAAAATACATATAAAGAAAATCTTTGCCATATATTTTTATTTACTACTTGGGTCCACACAGACCGATCAATTTCGCGAAGAAATTGCTTCGCGACGCTGCTCGCTCGCGCTCGTATTCCAGACCTCTTATTTCCAGATAGTTTACGCTGTGAATTGAACTGACTGGCAAATTCATATTATGATCGCAATAACTAGCTATGGTTAATTATTATGGTATAATATTATGATTTTTCCAGTCAGTCCAATTCACGGCTGTCTGGAAATTACCCGTTGTGACTAATTATGAACAAATAGATAAGCATCAACAAAGTGATTTAAAATTAAGATTATTTAAATGAAACGTATTAAAAATGGATTATTCAAATTTTTTAATCAAAAGATTAAGGTAAATTAATTAAAAAGTAATTAATTTATCGTAATAATACTTATAAACATTTAATTAAAAATCACTGAGATGGAGAGTAGTTTTGTTCATTATCTAATTAATTTCATTGTCTCAAATCTCCAATGTATAATATATCAATAGTTTGGAAAATCCAAAAGTGCACGCCTCATAATTTTTTTTAAATAATTATTTATTAATTATTATTTTTGTTTATTTAATAACAATTAAACCACATCGAATCAGACCCTGAAAAATGAAAGGGTTCTATTCCTGAGCATACTCAAGCGTAAGAGAAAAAAAAAATTTGGAAAATCCAAAAGTGCACGCCTCATAATTTTTTTGTGAATAAATATTTATTAATTATTATTTTTGTTTATTTAATAACAATTAAACCACATCGAATCAGACCCTGAAAAATGAAAGGGTTCTATTCCTGAGCATACTCAAGCGTAAGAGAAAAAAAAAGACTCGATTAGTAAAGTATTTCGGTCGCTATCGTGTTAACAAGAAAAAGGATCCGCACACACACACGGACGTCCAAGACAGAACTTTTTTAAACTGTTTTTTAACTAGTTTAAATAACAAAAATGACATCAAAAATATCATGAACGTTAAAAATAGTGTTTTTTCTTAATATGTGTGTGTATGTATTATCTTACAAGTGCAATGTATGATACATAAAGACATTTTAAGTTTGAAAAATCAGATGTTTTGCGCGAAGTGACAGTAGTACCCACCTCAACGCTTCGCTTATGAGGCGTGCAATAGGGATATAGTGGAGATTTAGTATATGCCAAATATATAAATGTTACGAGAACACGTACCTTACGATTTGACGTCTAATTCAACCCTACTCCCCATCCTTCATCACTTTCACAGTTATTTTGGAAACACGTTCCAGTGGATGTCAAAGAAAACTTATACAATCGAAAGTTCACACGATGTTTATATTTCAGGCCATCCAATCTTGCAGATACTGGAATCTCGAACAACGGACAAATTGGCTTTGGATTTCGTGAAAAAACAAAAGCTGCGATTCGCGGAATAAGGAACTCGTTTTCCTTATCACTCTGTTATATTTATTACTACAATATATTATATGTTACACTGTCCTATGATTTGTTTTCTGTTTGTGCACAACGTCCATTCGAACATTTCGACAATATATTCAAAATATATTTTAAAGAACTTTGACTTTTACACTATATATTAAGTACTCGCTAAGGTAAACATTTTATCAGTATTAATATATGTATATATTTGTATGTGTACTAAAGACTGTGTAATTCTTCTATTTATGAGAGAATATTATGCATATTATGTGGTTTTCAAAATTTATATACTTGTGTATAGCCTGCACTCTCGGAGCTTATGTCCCTAGTTGTTAGATTCTTAGAAACTCCCGACCAAGTACTTTAAGACTTGTTGTTAACTATTATTTTTGTAGTTTTCCGTAAATACATGTAAGGCGCAAACGTAACAATATTGTAAGATTTTAATTTATTCAATAATCATACATTTTATGGACGTAGTTAATTATTTAATACGTTACTCTACCATTAAAAAAAGTTTTTTTTGCGCAGTAACAAGACTACTTAACATATCTAAAACTTCTCAGGTCTATGATTTTTTTGCATCATTCGTATCTACTTCAATAATTTAATCTTTCTTAATTTAAATATGTAGTTTAAAATTGTTACGCTGCGCCGAACACACCGTAGTGACATTCAATACAATTCAAGCAAGAAAAACATGAGCAAATTACGTTTTCTAAAAAACTGGCATCTACAAATTCACAGAATGCTTCTTCACTAATCCACAACTAAACTGAAATCCTTTGCACAGCTCTCGACCCACCTTTGTGCCGCGTTATCTAAGCTTTAAGATGAGCTTCAGCAGTCTCGAGATTTCCTATCATATCTTATTCTATACCTAGTCTTGACGACTGATTTTTCATTGTTAGTTTTAATCGATATTTGTATTATGGATATTTGATATTTTATAAATTGATGTGAAATTTTTAAGTGTATACAAGTGTACTAATATAGATAAATTGTATTGATGTTTATAAATGGCTTAGTTGATAAGTGGAACATATTTAATATGTGTTATGTAGTACTTTCATTGTGGCTTGTTTTTAAGATAATCCACGGTTGTAACTGTATTACGCATTCAATGTTGTGATTTTATATATAGACAATTTAATGTTAGATTAATTTTATATTGCTTATCCAAAACAACAGTTTATTCATATTATATGAAATATTCAACGTGAAGCGAATGTTTATTTGCAGATTTCTTATACCTAACCGTAATGGATCTATCGCATAATCGCAAAGTACTTATTCAATACCAACAAAGAGTCCTGCGTAACCAGTAACTTCAAATAAAATATTTTATAAAGAATTAAAGATAAAGCATTGAAAATTATAAAAATTAGCTTTTGATATTCGTATATTTTTGCATACAGATTTAAATATTTGTCCAGTTTTGTATTTAACATAAACAATTCATATCCACATCTGAAAGCATATCGCTGAGCTTATTGTTAGAAATATAATTTTATAAGAGATTTTTATTATTATTTAACCAAAAATATTTTAACTAAACCATACCAAAAGGTCAATTAAATTTTAGGCTATATCTACTAAAAATCTTTTACATGTAAAATATAAGAACATATATTACCTATTATATTGCAGAAATGTATTTTTCTGATTATTTACCACATATTTTTATTTACTACAGTAATTATTTGTAAAGATAACAAATTATTAACTAAAATAAAAATTTATCAACAGTCGGCCCGGCCCGATTTTCCTTTCTTTAACTTTAAAAAGTTTTTTTAATTTGCTATTTTATATTTGAATATTACTCTCGCAACTATCGAGTTCAAATACATATAGGTATGAAAAGTTATGAAATAAACTTCAAAATTCAAACAATATCTAACATTCAAATTGAAGTTCACAAAGTGATAAAATAATGAATTATAAGCTATTCGTTGGTAAATATAACATTAGGTATCAGCTATACTGGGATTTAAAAGAGCATTTCTATTCAATTACCTTAAAATGAACACAGCTACAACCGATATGTTGAACAGAAGAACTTCATAGATGCGAGATCAAATCCCCTTTAGATGCAAAATAAATAACTGTATACTTTCAACGCCAAAGATATGTATGTAGGATAAAAATAGATACCGATACTAATGAATGTTGTTTGTGAAATTACAAAAATATAAATGTTGTGCTATGGTCTATAGGATATAACAGACAATTGGTTATCCGTGGCATACTATGCCTACTTCTGTAAATGTATTTTCCTGTAGATGATCAATATTATAATATCCGTATTCAATTGTAGTCGGTGTATATTAAATAAATGTTCTATAATCATTATGTTCCTAGCTTTTAAAATATAGAGTAATATTTTTCTTCATTTGCTGTGGCCAATAAAGAACAATAAAGATACAAATGTGAGTTTTATTGACAGAGAAATACAAAGGAATACGGCTTCAAGGCGATTGAAAAGCTTATAAAGGAAGGTAAGTATCCTTTTATGTCTTTACCTTCCAGCTACTGTGATCTGGCATTTTGGTGTGGCAATTCATAATAACATATCCTTTCCCAGAAGGTTTAATTCATAGTCCTTTCTAATATAATAAAAAAAGACTGAGAAGATCATCACTCAAAGATTTTTATTTTGAGTGCCTAGTCATTAATATCCTCGAAGTAATACCTACAAGATTAGTTATACTCTAGAACAGGAGTAATAATGAAAATGACATACACCCATCATACACCGGTTAATTTATATTCATAAAACCCAAAATGTGGGTAGGTAGGTATCTATAATTTTCAAGTCAGGAAATAAACGATTTTACTCTGAAGTGAGTCCTTATAATTTAACATTGTGGTCCGCAATCAATAGAATCTCAATAGACCGTTCTCGTGGAGTTTGCTCGTTAGCGAGTGAATAATATTAGTGTTATCTGAAAGCGTTGAAACTGCATTTAGAGGTCCATCTCCACTATTATTTTGATTACAATGAACTCAAGTAATCCCAACTGCTGCATTAGGAACCTAAATACAACTATTCCCTGTGAAATTGTATTTTCAAATACAATATGTATTTATAAAGTTATAAAATAAATAAAAACGGTACAATATCAATATTTGTAGAAAAATAAAATGTGTAGTTACTGCATTTATAATAAGAAGAACTTTAGAGAATTTAATTTTTGAATTTTTTGTGGAATTGTGCATTAGTTACTAATAAATAAGAAATAAAAAAATCACTTTACTTAAAATTATTTATTTGAGTTGTCAATTATTCTAATGTCCCTAATTACTCTATCAAAAACATAAAACCTCGCGTTCGTTCCCCACATAAAGTCAATATGACTGAATGTTTTCTGCGATACAAGAATTTTCTCTTTGGGACCTCCCAACTCGTTATATAAACGATCAACATCGGCCAGGTCAACCCGAGTATCGCCTTCTGAATAATGCAAGAATACTGGATTCGTGATTTTCGATAGGTTATAGCTGGGCGGAGCAGCTGTGCCGTACGCTGCTAAGTTCAAGAGTACTCCGTAGTCATAGCGACGGAAACCTTTGGTCGCTACATTTTGAGCAAAGTGCGCAAATTGCCTCAGACCTGCACCTGCTGGGGTGTGAGCCAACATTACTGGTATCATGGTCTGTAAAAATATAAAAAAGATAATTTTTTAAATGAGCTGATTACATTAATTTTATTGATGATAAAATATACCTATTCGATAATGATGCAAAGGTTGCATTTATTAAATTAGTCTAATACATATCATGTGATAAAGTAAAATGGGGCCAAATTATCAATAGCACGTTTATGAATGATAATAATTTGTTAATGACTTTTGGCACGCGCACTATTTATTTTGATTTCAATAATTCTACTTTTGCTATCATTTTCCTTCATCACAATCATAAGTCATGATTAATTAAATAAGAGTTGATAGTAAAATAGTTTTATGAATAAAATAGTTTTAAGTGTAGGTATAAATACCGCATTATGTTGGTCCATATTCCAGCCTCCTATTAAGAAGAAGATACTACTGCAGATAGGTTGGAATACTGCTTCATCTTGACACAGCTTTTGACCAGCCCATGCTAACAACTCACTTTTCGGGAACATTTCGCCGAAACCAAGTACAGTGGCCCAAGACTGTAAAACATAACAGCTGTTAAAAAATATGTCATTGGTGATTGTCGGATAGTTTTTTTTTCCTAAAGATTTCTTACCAAAGCATCCGCAGCTATTGGCGCTAAAGCGTCCATCAATGTACCACGGCTTTGCGTTTGATAAGCGACCGGTGCCAAGGCATGCATAGATAAAATCTTTTCACTATAGTCTGGTCGAAGTGAATTCATAATGAAGTAAACTGTTGTGCCCTGTGACATTCCAACGTAATGCAAACCACTTCTGCCTGTGGCAAGGAGTATATAATCGATAGATGCGGATAGATCTAAATTGCCTATTTCATCCAAGGAGAATCGCCAGAAACTGTTATCATTTTCAGCATCAGGATTTAGAGTCAAATGGCGTCTTGAATAGTAGTTTCCACGTGCATTTCCTAGCCACACATCAAAACCTTCCTCGGCGAGAATATAAGCTGAAAATATTAAATTAACGGGATGTCACAAATGGGTCGTGAATTAACTAGATTTTTGATGTATGATTAAAAATGTTAACACTAACCTAGCGCTGTTCCAGGTCCCATTAATACCCAGTCTGCTGAGGAACCCAAAAGGCCGTGCATGACGAAGACAACCGGCTTGTTGCCACGTACGTTGTTATTATCCCGTCCATGTGGAATACGGTGTAGACCTAATATGTAACCATCTTGAGTCATAATAAAATGCTCCTCCAGAGGGTAATTGTATTTTCTCACTAATTCTGGCTAAAAGAAATAAATTTTTTAATGTTGTATTATCAAACAGAGTTGAATTATATCACTATGAGTTTAGGATGTGGTCATTGTGATAGAAATATCCTTATAATCATTCTTGTCTCATAATGGCACATGCATAGTTTGCTTACCACATCAAGTGAAGCATCTTCGAGAATGTTATCAGATATTCTGGCACCAAAGGCATTTTGTCTAACTAATTCCTCAACATAGTCAGCATGAGGCGATCTGCCGGCTGTCACCAACGATACACAAAAACTGGCAAAGATCAGAAGCATTTTGGATTAAAATGCCAAGTGTATTTTGTGTATTGAATGGCGGTCTTTTATATAAAAACAATAAGATAAACCAATGCATATCAATATTTTATCAATATATTATAATCTTACGTAGGTACACAAGGTTTTTCAGCGTATACGTAGCATTCTGCAAGTTTTGCTTTGATTACTTGACGTACGCACGTGTTTGTATTATATATCAAAAACATACAAACAACAAATAAATTAAGTATATTCGTAATTTTTGAATGTATTATGTATGATATTTGTATGATAATTTCGGAAAACCAATCAATTTTCAGTAAAAACTGAATAAATTTACTTCAATCAATTTATGTTCACTCGCGAGGAATCTATATTGTGTTTGACACAGGAATCAGGTACAAACTCTGCCGGTATAAATCGCAAATAAATGATTATTAAAATAAAACATCAAATGCTTTGTATTTGTTTAATATGTAATTACTTTTGATTTTTATCTACAATTCATTTGAGCCGAACCACTGTCCGTCCATCGCTGTAAACTATATTATTATCTTTATCGAAATCTAGGCCATAACCGTCTTGCAGCGACAATATTTTTATGACTGTTTCATTTTTATGATCAACCGAATAGATTCCATCTTGAGCAATCACGTGTGGGACTCCCTTCACATCAGTAGCTAGACCACGAATATTGGCGACTGAGTTTGTAAACCAAACGGGCTCGTAATCTTCTTTACCCAAACGATATAATCCCATTGAGTTAGACAGTATAAGTTCCCCATCCCCATCGAAAGTAAAATGCTGTATTCCATATTCTTCAATAGCTGTTACAAAGACTTTTTTTTCGTTTTTTAACTTGTACAAATCCAAATTAGCTGTATCAACAAAGTACAAATTATTTTTGAATTGCATATCAAAGACGTCTAGTTCTCTGAGTATGGCAGGTTTTTCAATATCGTTTAAGGAATAGTTGTATTTGTAAATTCCATCACTACCTCCGAGATACACAATACTACTGTCGTTATCAACAGCACTTGCAAAACCATTTCGAATACTTGGTATGACCGTTGCAAAGCCGGTATCCAAATCTAAAACTACAGAATGAAAGCTTTGATCCGAAAACTCGTCAGCATTGATACAAAAGAATAATTTATTTTTATTCCTGTCTATCGAGAACTTGTACGGTAAATTGACGTCTTCTAGGATTACCTGTTTCATACTGCATACATTATACGTTGTTATACAATTTAGGCATTGTTATAAAATTATTTAGAATAAAATGTGTTTAAAATTAATTCTCCTGCATAGTTTTAAATGTAATTAATTACCCAGCGTAGCAGATAATGTTTATTCAATATGTTTATTATTAATCATTTTGACATATGATAGATAAAAATTAGTACGTACTATAGATACGGGTCAACGATTATGTGATTTATTGTTAAGGTTCCATTGCACGGTTTTTATGCATTGTTTTTTACTATTTATTAAATTTGGCCTTACTATGTGGTGGACATACTCTTAGGCCGCGTTTCCATCTGCAAGAAAACTTCCGCAAGAAATGTCCGACAGTCAGCAGCTTTTCTTGCAGATGGTAACGCAGCCTTATACATAATATATTTAGTATTTTGTCGCTATCACAGATCGCTATGGTTGGATTAGGGAAAAAATATTAAGACATTAATTCCCATAGGATGCGTATAACCGACCGGGAAACCCAATAATAAGTGTACCTAGATAATTATTATAAAATAACTTTATCAAGAGTTCCGAGTCTTTATAATATTTTTTGTCATAGGTCATTGTTCGTTCACCTACGACACAATTAATAAATACACAATATATATATGAATCGTAATTTTTCACAGTTCACTTCCATAGTATCTTAACGGATGGGATCATTATTTTTATTTCTTTGCCACACTCAAGCTAGACGCCAAAAATGGTATGGATATATGGTGATATTTTCATATATATATGTGATATGTCATCGCTCCAAAGGAAGACCTTAGTGTGGTAGGTATGGGTCTACCAGAATCTGATGGCATATTTATATTTAAGAAATAAAAGATTTATATGTGGCAACTTATTTGACAACTATCAAATTGGATGTCAAATTATTTGTCTTTTTTGCAGTTGATGAATAATTTTTAGGATTTTGTCTAAAAAATCTTCGAAAATGTCGAAAAAGCCGCTGCGATCACAAGCAAGAGGTGTTGTTTATAATGTGTATAGAAAAACATTCGATGAAGAAGGATCAAACACATCACAATTTTCAATTTTGAAGATTTTATTGGTAAATTGGACTTACCCGTTTTGATACTATAAATTAAAAAATATTATATGTAGGTAACTATAATATTGTTTGTTGATTAGAATATAATTTTATGAAACTTATTACAGGAGTTTCCAATACGGCTATTCGTCAAGTCCAAGCTGTCCAAGTCAATTTTTTAATGTGTGTCTGTTAATACTTACGAAAATAAACATAATTTTATTTTATTTCTATTTTATTTTATAAAAAATTATAAGCACTTTTGATCTACATTATCATTATATCGATATTTTCACATGGCATACTGGTAATGAATATACAAATAGAGGTATGTTTAAATAATAATATGTATTACCTGTATAAAAGTAATTTGTATAATTGTATATTATACATGTAAGTATGTACCTACATAATATTAAGTGGATATCTCATTATTAAGTACAGTATTGTCCACTTATGTAATGTTAGTAATGATATTGAGGACAAAATAAAAAATATGCAGTATCAAGATCGTTCAGTCCATTTTCCCTAGGGTTGCACACTCAAAATTTTGATTTCCCTAATTGCCATCAGATTCTGGTTTACCTATATAAATTATAGATACATATAAATAATTATAATATTTAAATTCCACACGATGGTGAGAGAAGAAGCCATCGTAGAGACATGTAGGCGTATTTTACATTTTGTGGGATGGAACTCTAAATATTATTTAACAATTCAAAGTATGATCCAAAATTGCATTTATTATTTTTGTCTGGTCTGGACGATACTCCTTGCATAATTGTTTTATCTTATCTTTTATATGGAATCTTTAATATTGAATTAATGTGTTTATCATTATGATAAAATGATGTCTATAATTACTTCTTCTTCACGGTAGATATGATAAATTTAGCGCCAATTAAATTACAACTAAATATAGCGTTATAGCTTTATGAAAGTGAGTTGAATAGGAGGAGACTTTATTATATAAAAGCTCTTTTTTAACTTTTTTATGAATAAGTTTTTTACCGTTGCCCGTTAGTGCCATTGTACCTAATGTTAGCGTTTAGCTACTATTGTGTATTCTGTGCTAATGTCAAAGTATAATATACCCAAAATATACCACAATACCAAGACTTAAAAACAACCGACTTCAAAAACGGAAAAGTAAAAAATAAAAAAGATTTGATATTATTAATTTAATAATATTAATTGCTACATATTATGTATTTAGATGTATGCCGCGCTCAAAGTCTGAGGTAAAATCTATGCAAGCTTAAAAAATAATCGCTTATCGATATTTAAAATAATGAAACATTTAATTCTATGTTTACGTGAGATTAGACTGAATGACTTGACACGTGATTATGATAAGTAGGGTTTTTTAACAAATGCAATTTTTGTCATGATAACGATAATACGTTGTTATATTATTATTCATAATGAATTAATTGAGAGATAATATTTAATGCTTACTATGCCGCTATACTCAAAAGTCAAAAGTGAACAATAAAAGGTTAATTAGATATTTTGTGGGCACTCACGTGCAAAAATAAAAGTCTCTTGTTTTTTTGTATTTTTTTTTATTAACTGACAGTTCATTGGAATGTATAATTATGTTTTTGCTAAACAGAATTAATTTGATGATAAAAGGCGAAATTTCTTAGATGAGTTTATTTAATTTGTACCTAGGTATATGTCGCAGTTATCTGGTTGAATCTATATCGGGTGTAGGTAATCGTTAAGTATGCTCAGGCGTTAATGCGTAACAATTACATATATAAAAAAACTTTAAACTTGTATCGAAAGTGACCTAATGAGAAAAATTACAATAATATATTTTTTTTTAATCAATATCCAAAAATGTGACATTAAACGAAAGCGAAAGATGCAGCCGTTTATGCTGAAAATTTTCGCACGAAATACGCAAGGGAATCAAAACCTACTACTTCGGGTACCTACTTCCCGTAAACTCCTACGAGTCTTGAAATTTGGTAGAAATCTTATGGCACAGATAAAGGATATTTTCTAAAAGCATAAATTTAAAGTTATAACATAGGAAATAAAAAATAATTTGGAATTGGAAAATCCAAAAGTGCACGCCTCATAATTTTTTTTTAATAAATATTTATTATCTAATTATTATTTTTGTTTATTTAATAACAATTAAACCACATCGAATCAGACCCTGAAAAATGAAAGGGTTCTATTCCTGAGCATACTCAAGCGTAAGAGAAAAAAAAAGACTCGATTAGTAAAGTATTTCGGTCGCTATCGTGTTAACAAGAAAAAGGATCCGCACATACAGACACACGGACGTCCAAGACAGAACTT
Organism: Colias eurytheme; assembly: GCF_061535395.1. Taxonomy (NCBI): domain Eukaryota; kingdom Metazoa; phylum Arthropoda; class Insecta; order Lepidoptera; family Pieridae; genus Colias; species Colias eurytheme. Next base: position 5,483,227 of record NC_142991.1, read on the forward strand.
TTTTAAACTGTTTTTTAACTCGTTTAAATAACAAAAATGACATCAAAAATATCATGAACGTTAAAAATAGTGTTTTTTCTTAATATGTGTGTGTATGTATTATCTTACAAGTGCAATGTATGATACATAAAGACATTTTAAGTTTGAAAAATCAGATGTTTTGCGCGAAGTGACAGTAGTACCCACCTCAACGCTTCGCTTATGAGGCGTGCAATAGGTTGCGGTTCCTGTGTGGTTGGTTCAGAGCTCTCGCTGCGCGAGTCCGACTCGCACTTGGCCGGTGTTTTATTAAAATTATGAAATATTACAAAATAAAATTGGGAAAGGTTAGTAAATTGGGAATTCGGTAACTTGAATTAGGCCTTATTGAAAAATCATTAAGTCCACTCTAACAAAATGACGTGCCCTTTACGAAAGTAAGCTTCGTTTTCCTCATTACATCATCGGTCAGTGTTTATTTATTTGAAATCGCAAAATGGTCGATATTAACGTTTTGGGAAAACGTAATACATACCTGATACCTATTATTATATCACTGACTTAATAAAATGGTATTATTTGGGATCTTTGACTTCATCAATTTCGGAGCCAAGTTTTGAAGTATCATCACAGTATTACCATTATTTCCTACAGTAGTGCGACGAATGTACTTGTGCAGAGAAACGGAGGGGAACTGGCGGGGGTCGGGCGACGCGGGCCGCGTAAAGCAAACACGCTTAGTTTGCTTTACTTAGCGTGAAAGGATGACGCAGTCGTATTTTTTGTGTAATAATTTTATTATACATAGGTACTTACATATTCTATTATGGCGCGCACAAACTGTTCGGTTTACGGATGTAAATCTACATTGAAATCCCAGAAGGAAACAATATTTCAGAAAGATTGTATTAATTGTATCTGTTGAATTAAAATCAAAGCTATGTATATATGTTGTCCTCATTATTTTCTAATCAGATTGTACATCCCAATGCGAATGCATTACTTAGTTAAATATTATAATATACAATTAAGAACATCCAAAAATAAAGTGTCCACGTAAATAATATTTAGCAGTGCAATATCTGTAATTATATATTTATGAACAAATAATTACATCAGATTTAATAATCGCAATTATTTTGAATGTACATATGAATAAAGATTTCATCATAATATTAATAATCACAATTGTTTTATTTCCCATTTGTTGCAACCCTAGCGTATTTTCGTGTGGCAGCGTCATTACCTACGCTGGCGGCGGCATCGCGCGACATCAAAGGCGATTCCTTACTGTAGGAAATAATGGTAATACTGTGGTATCATCGGTTCAATGTGGTTCAATTTTGTTATTCGTAAACTTTAATGAGGATGACATTTGACTTGGGTGACAAAATCCTACAAAGTAAACGGCTAAATTTTATATCTGTTAAATACCTATTTAATTTTCTAATGTCTTACTATCAATATTAGACTTATTACCAAAATTTAGCCAAAAAGAGTAAATATCGACTGAACTATTAATTTTATAATCATCAATAAGATTAAGAATAATTGTACCTAATAGAGAAAATTTTAATTACTCGAGAAAGTTAATCTGAGCCTCATTCGTTGGCTCATTCTATAACATGCGTAGAGCATTCTTTCGTTGTTCTTACTGAGTTCGAAAATACATATTCTATGCAGTGTTTTAATATCTACTGAACTACACTGAATACGAGTTCTCGCTTACACTAAAAGGGTACGAAAGAATGTTCTAGCTAAATACATGAAATATACCTATTAATTTGTTTTTGTTTTTTTCAAGAATTACGTGAGTAAAGTGAACGTCAAAATGAAAACGATTGATCTGAATTTTTTTTACGGTTCCTGTCAAAAATTTTAAGCAAAAAATTAGAAAGAAATATTCAACAATTTTTTCTACCCATTTCCTCATTGTTTATTTTATTGAATACAGGAGGAAATTTCAAGTAAATTTTCATAACGAAATATTATATGGTATATAATGTTTTGCATCGTTACGATCTGAACTAAAACTAAAGAATTGAATTTGACAAGATTATTATTAACATATTTCATCAAGATTTCATATAAATAAAGATGAACATTTGTAATTTACGTGATGAATCTTTTTTTATCCAATACCTACATAGATTCTTCGCCTAACAGACCTTCTGATCATTACATATAACATAACAACTCATTACAAAACAGAATCTTGACATGAAAGAAAACAACATGAATACAGAACGTATATTAATTATTAATTACATTTGAATTTCGCAACGTACACCTACAATATACATGTCTTTCGTCTTAATTTAATTTTTTTAATGAGGAACACAAAAACATTTATGGAACAAATAGTCTGTGCTTTTCTGAAACAGAATTTCCAGATAAAATATCTTGGTAAGTTATATGTATTACATTGGAAAAATCTAAGTTATGCTACAAATAAATAAGCAATTACATAAGTAAAAAATAAACTGATTTTATAAGTCTAATTTTTATCGAACATCTTCATGATATTAATCATTTCATCATACACTAATTCTTTAGCGTTAATACCCCACACAAAGTCGATATGACTGAAAGTTTTCAAGGGAACACGTATCCTGACGACTGGTCCCCCGAGTTCTTTGTATAATCTATCTACATCGATGACGTCAGCCAAGGGGTCGCTTTCGGAATAATGAAGAAACACTGGTGCGTTTATTCTGGACAGATCGTAATTCGGTGGCTCGATTCTCCCGTACTGTTGTAGATTTCTCACCCAACCGTGATCATACCGCCGGAATTTTCTGCTAATTATGCTTTGGCCATAATGAGCCAGTTGTTTGAGGGCACATCCAGCTGGTATATGGCCTAATTTCGCAGGCAATAATGTCTATAACAGAAAAAGGAAACGTTTAAATTAATCAAATAAAATAACAATATCCGTAGCAAAACATCGAATTTCTGTCGAAATCGAAATTAGTATTCGTAATTTTCGAACTTAAACTTTGAATGCAAATGAAATTAATCTCTCTTTATATAATCCCCTTTGGGTTTGCCCGCGTAAGCAAATGCAAGCTCTCATATTGTACCTATCACTTTCATCCAAATCGATCCGGTGGTTAGGTATTAGATACTTATAGCTATTAGTTAGGATAGTTAGGATGAGGATTATAAAATATCAGTTCTAATTTCAATATTATTTCACTTTCTTTGATTATAATTATTTAGCACCTACAGTAGTAGGAGTTATCACAGAGGTTCTGATTGGTAAAATAAAGATTATTAATCATACCGAATTCAGTTGGTCTTCACTCCTGCCTCCTATGAAGAATACAACATGTTTACAAGCGAATTGTAATTTTGACTCATCCTTGCAAACACTTTGTCCAACTAAGGTCCATAGAAAACTATTGGGCAATATTTCTCCGATTCCAATCAATGATGCCAGTGACTAAAATTATATTTCATATTCAATAATAAAATTCACTAATATTTCCACTAGATGTATAATATTGGAATGAAGACAACTTTCTAACGGTTCTAATTTTGTAACTTAAACTTTAGCAAAACTTATTTTGAGGGACTTTAAAACCGTTGCGTTGTAAGTTATTAGATATAGGTAGATATGTGTGTAATCATATTATATACCAGATCAAATAGAAGCCTTTTTTGGAATATTCAACTTCATATTATTTTTATAACTACCTATGTACATGTTAAGTTATAATGTATCATAATTATTGTAAAACAGGAATGATCATTCTATTCCTTGCAAATTCAAGTACTTTTAATATTGTATGAAGGCTTCCAGTTGGCTTCCAGTCACTAACATAATATCTATATCGTAATATGCGAAGAATGTAAAAAATGATAAAAAGATAATAATTGTTTAGAAAAATATACAACACTAAAATAATTACCGCAATATCCGTTGCATAAGGAGCTAATACATGAAATAGTGGGTTTTTGCTATGCTCCATATAAGCCACGGGTGCTAAAGCATGCATGGAAATAATCTTATCATTGTAATCAGGACGTAGTGCCCCCATAACAAAGAACGACGTAGTGCCTTGAGACATGCCAGCGTAGTGGAGCTTCGATTTACCAGTTTCAGCGAGAATGTAGTCAATCATTGCTGGTAAATCTATGTTACCGATTTCATCCCAAGAAAATTCCCAAAACGTAGAATTGAAAAGCGCGTTTGGATTTAAATACATGTGTTTTCTAGAATAATAATTTCCACGAGCATTTCCCAGCCAGACATCGTAACCTTCTTCCGCAAGAAGATAACCTGAAAAATAAGATGTAGGTAGTACAATGACACAATTCAGTAATAAAAAAGAAAAAATCTCGACTACGCATTTAGAATTAAACTTCACCAACATGATTCAAATACAGAAATATACTGATTTAAAAGATTATTAATTGAGACACGTGGGATGACTACAATTAGTATGATATTTATGATGACTTCTTTCTGAACTATGACCCAAGTACCTTGTCATACAGTAAATTGCCATTCTTGATTTATCCTTGTTTTCTTGTTCGATTTTCTATTATGGAGTATTACAAAAGAAACCTTGTTTATGGACAATCTAAAGTCCGTACCATCTATATAGCTTTTAAATTTTCGCGTGATTCATAAGGTTGATAATATAAAACTTACCTAAAGCATTTCCAGGCCCAGTTATTATATAATCTGCTGATGAACTAAGCAGTCCATGCATCACTAATATAGCAGGTCTGTCTCCAGGAACATTATGCCTATCTCGACCATAAGGAATACGATGCATGCCCAAAATGTAGCCATCAGGAGTGACGACGGAATGTTCCTCTAATGGGTAATTGTGTCTTCTTATAATAGCAGGCTTTAAAAATGAATTACCATATATAGAACTCAAGCAGTAAAAATTTATAGGTATTTTTTCTTAAATGGTGTTATGATAAGAAGTAAGAACATGTCGCTTAAGGTAGGAATTCGTGTTCGGCAAAAACATGTGTTCTTATATTATTTATTATCTACTTGAATAAGTTATGATTAGAAGAAGATCCGATTGAGAATTGTAAGAACATGAATTGAGTAATGATTCAATATGGAAAAATGAACCCATTTATTACTTTTATTAAACTTACCACATCAAGAAGGGCATCTATCAATAAATCGTTTACAATTCTTTGATCAAAAGCATTTGTTCTTATTAACTCCTCAACATATTCAGCGTTTGGCGATGGACCAGCCGCTGAAAGTGTTAAAGAGCCAACAATGAGTACCAATCGTATCCACATCACGTTGCAGACTATTTGGCAATACAATTTGTTATTGCGATGTCAAAAATGATAAAAAGATACCTAATCAAAATACCTTATGTTAGCACGTATTAATTAGTACTTTTTTTAGAGTTATCTAAAAAACATCGTGCAAAATAGTTTTTTAGATTGAAAACAGAGATATAATACACATTCTGTGGTCCTGCAGCCTTTCAAGACGTCCACTACTTATTACATAGCCTATTATAGGCCTCCCCCAAAGTATTCCAAAATGATCTTATTCGGCAGAAATTGATTGCATATTGTATTTAGTTATACGCTATACTTAATTTTGATCATTTCTTTTTAACTCAAACATGTAGATATATATTTTTCCAATTTTCTACTATTTTAAATAGCGTTTAAAAAAAATTTAAACTCTTTACAAACAGATCCAACAAATATTTGAGTATCAATTCAGACCTTAACTTTCTTAGGTAGGTACTACAGAACCCTATTTAAATCGGATGTGGCAAATCATAGATAGGTAGCTTTAGATTTAGATAAATTAATTAATTATTATTATCTTATCTCTTACGCAAACAGGGAATCGGATAAACAACAACTAATAGTAGGGGAGCCCAGGAAGCTAAATGTGGATTTACTCGAGCGTCACGGGAACCTATTAGAATTGGTAGATTAGACCATAGCGAGAAAAAAAGGTCCTATAATGTTTTCACTTTTAGCGGTGGGGAAGGGTTTTTTGATTTTTTTTAATTAAAAAAAGAAAAAAATTGGCTTGGAAATACTCAAGCGCGTTAGATATTGATATTTTGCATGCTCCAGGACGTCACTGAAAAAAAGTATACGTTAATCTGACGATTTAACTGGCGATTTAATCGCTATGAAGAAAGGGTAAAAAATTAAAGTAATATTATTCGAGCGCGTCAGATTATATGGGGGGGTTAATTACAATATAAGAAGTCCCCATTTCGCTAATCTGACGATTCGAGCTCAACCTTAGGGAATTATGGATTATTCAAATTTTCCAGCGGGGCCCCTGAGCGCACCCACCAACCATAACTGCTCATATTGACTAGAGGTACTAATGAATAGCTAAGGTACCGTCCCTTATAGTAATCTGACGCGCTCGAGTAAATCCCAAAATCCCCCTCTTGGCCTCCCCTACTATAATGTCAAATTATTCAAGAGTACGACAATTATAACTAAAAAATACGTAAGCGTTTAGATTAGAAAGTAAATAAATTAAATTATTATAATAAATTAAATTTATATTTTTATATAATAAATTCGCAAGGTTTAAAAAAATCGAAAAGAAAAAGGTATGTAGGTATATATGTATTCATGAAAATTTTAATAGGTGGCTGGATTATAAGGTTTATTTCATTCATTAATTTATTCTTTATTAATTTATGATTTGTGAGAATGTGAAAAATAACGATGTTGCTTAAAAGGCCTACGCTCTCCAAAATATTATAATCCTACCTAACAGCATGATGCTAATTCTGCCTAGAATATTAGCATTATGCTGCAGCTAGCAGTTTCATACTCGGGAATGGACAATTGCAAGTGATTTTTATAATATTTTTTTTTAACTCTACATTAAAATTCTATAACATACGTTTACAGAACAAATCTGGAAGTTAACCATAATTTAAGGAGTAGTAGCAAGCGCCTTAGCTTATTATTGGGGCAGAGATACTGACACGCGGTACAGCCACAGCACAGGAAAGAGAGTTGCTATAGTTAGTATGGTAGAGTGGGTACCTACCCACTCTATATTTACAAACTAACTCATTTACAGGTTTACGGTTTACCAACATACTTTTGTATGAATTTTTAAGTTTGAGAGATAATTTCTAAAAGCGATGGGTAGTGATAGGGAAATAGGTATGTAAAATAGGATTTTTGTAAATTCATCTCATATTTAATATTGTATTCAACTCTATCAGTGATGCAATGAAATAAAACCAATTTATTTATCTTTACTTCGTAATAAATTAAGAACTTATCTGTATAAATTAATTAAAAAGTAAAGTAAAAAGAAATTATCTGTATATTTTATTGCAAAACAATATTTTTAGATACGTAAGGGCTTTGGCAATAAAAAAAATCCTGTCCTCACACTTCCCTATTTTCTAGAAACATATTCAAATCTGATAATCCCGTAGTTATAATCTAGTTGTAGTTACTCGTATAATGACGTAGAAAATTATGTATGCCTGGCACGTTTGTTTACAACCCCCATATCAAGCTATATCGTGGTAAGACCAAATAGATTACAAATCTAAGAGTACCTCAGTCTTATGCTAATATCCATCTACAAAACAACAGATCTTTAACGGAAGGCTAAGTATAGGTCAAATTGAAATTAAAAAGTATAGATGAATTTAAAAGGTATTATTGATGTTCAATAAATGTACAAATCACAATGAAAATAGAATTTAATGCGTAACCTATACACCAAGATCATCCATTGTACGTATTAAATTGATAACTCGATCATAAACTAGCTTCTTAACATCAATGCCGTACATGAAGTCCAGATGACTAAATGTAGCTTGTTGAACTCTGAATAAGCCAACCGGATTTGCAAGCTCATTGAACAGTCTGAAAACGTCATTCACATGAGCAAGTGGATCGTTGTCTGAATAGTGTAAGAACACAGGTGTAGTGATTTTTCCTAAGTCGTATGATGGAGGGGTACGGCTTCCATATCTTCGCCTATTCTGGGTCCGTCCAAAATCGTACCGACGGAAATGTTTGTCTGCTATTCCTTGACCATAGTGAGCAAGCTGCCTCACTGATGCGCCAGCAGGTGTGTGGCCAAAGATAACAGGTAACATTGTCTGGAAGAGATATTTTGGGTATAGTCGGAATGTTTTGCAATCTGTTTAAAATTTTAATGATGAAAAAAGAAACAGCATGTTATAAACCTACACAAAACACACTAAACTAATAATTATTATGAAAGTGAACATGTGTACTTGTGAATTGTACTTATCAAAAAACTTACAGCATTATGCTGGTTTTCATTCCACCCAGCGATCAAGAAAAGTATACTACTACAAACTGGTTGTAATACTGCTTCATCTCTACACAACGCTTGTCCAGCCCAAGTATATATGAGTCTGTTTGGTAAAAATTCACCGATACCAATCAAGGCAACTAGACTCTGGAAGAACATAACATACCGATAAATTAATGATAACACCTAAAAAATTCATTTTTAATTAAAGTAGTTAGATAAAATAAATTTACCGTCAAACTTTTGGAAAAAGGAGCCAAAGCATTAAACAGAAGATTTCTGTTATGTGCCATATAAGCCACAGGAGCTAAAGCATGCATAGATCTTTTCATTATATTCGGGTCTTAGTGATGTCATGACAAAGAACGAAGTAGTTCCTTGTGAGAATCCAATATAATGCAACTTAGATCTGCCGGTATAGGCAAGAACATGATCAATCATAGAAGGTAAATCAATGTTTCCTATTTCATCCCAAGAGAAATCCCAAAAGTCTGTGTTTAGAAGTGCATCCGGGCGCAATCTTAAATGCTTGCGTGAATAATAGTTTCCGCGGGCATTACCCATCCAAACATCGAAACCTTCCTCGGCAAGTATATAAGCTGCAAAAATAGTATTTTTTTTTTTCAAATATCTCTGAGACAAAATAAGAAATAGTATTAGGTACTTAAGTGTACTTATATTGAGTTCTTCAGTATTAGTAAAAAAGACTAGCATAATGTTGAGTCTTTTAATTAAAAAAATGTTATCGGGAGGATCAAAATAATTATTTTACTAATAATTCATTAATTAAATCTGGACACTACTTACCTAATCCGGAACCTGGGCCCATGAGTACATAGTCAGCAGAGGATCCCAACAAACCATGCATTAAGAAAATGACAGGTCTGTCCCCTGGGAAGTTATTGTTGTCGCGACCGTGTGGTATACGGTGCATTCCCAATATATAGCCATCTGGAGTAACTACTGTATGCTCCTCTAGGTTATATCCATATTTTGTAACAAGGTCGGGCTGAAATCAGTATGGCATAAGGAAAATAGCAACCAAAATTAATTCAGAATTACATAAATCAGAAGCAGCTGTATTGTCCATATTATTATCTGTATTGATTACATTATTACTTGATTACTGATAAGGAATAAAAATAAGTGATAATGCGCTATAATACCTTACAAAGCAAGACAAATACAATATAATGAATAGGGTCTTTGTCGATGTTTGTGGCCTGTGATGGCCACTGATGTTGATGGATTGTTCAGCGAATTTGATATACCAAATGAACAGCAGAAACAAATGATAAAATTTTATAATCAAAATAAAATATATGCCCGTTTGTAATTAGATGTCGCAGCAAATGGTTCGTTAAAGTGCGCCGATTGATTAAGGGACTGGATAGTATAAACCCATTTTAATAAAATAGCTAAGCAAATCTTTTGGATAATTTTACTGGTTGTCTAGGTAAATTTGGATCTACAGGATCTTTGGATTTAATTATGTTACTCTCTCTGAATACATAATGCATTATGAATGACTTTTTATAGGCGGCTGTTACACCATAGAATACTTAATAGTAGCTAACGCTAGTTACACGTAAAGTTTTAACTATGTTCCGCAAATAAATATTAAAATAACGTGGTATTTATCGAACATGTAAATAGCTGATGGATGTCAATATTTTTAATAATACTTTTCTAGATTTATTGATTACAGTGATATAATTGATATCTATCAATAAATATCTATTAAATACTGGACGAACAGGTGCCCTAAGCCTTACCACAATCCGCCGTAACCAAATAATGAAGAAAAATGAAATCTAGACTTTTAGTAAGTGCCTATATTGGACTAAAAGAATTCACTGAACTTACAACATCTAGCTTGGCATCCTCTTCTACGTTATCAGAAAAACGGCCATTTAGATCACCTAAAAGTTCTTCAAGGATATCTGCATTTGGCGAACGCCCAGCGTGGACAGCGGCGAGCAAAGCAAACACCACCAAGGCGCGTAACATTTTTAGCAATGCTACCATATTTTGCAAAATCAATCACAACTTTTATAATTATAATTATTTTGATAAGTGCGATAAAAGAGATTAATAATTAAAAAAGAGTGTAAATATCTATTATAATCATTGTAAATATCTAAGATACACTATATGTAATATCTATAATATAATAATTAAGATAAAATATTTATCAATTGTTACCGTACCTACCCATTGTCAAGGAAGAATATTGTAATGGAACATTCAGAACAAAATATATGGAGATACTATCAGTAATTGATTTTTATCATGTTTTTACGTTTTGAATGAAACAATTAATTTGTTTGTCTATTCTATACATATAATAAATCTGTAGAAGGGTCAATTCTGTACATTGAAAATATTGAAAAAATAAATAGCAGGGGGTGTTACTGGATCGATACCAAACCCAAATATGTGATTAAAAAAATTTTTGTCTGTCTGTCTGTCTGTCTGTCTGTCTGTATGTGAAGGCATCACGTGAAAGCTAACGGTTCGATTTCGATGAAACTTGGTACAATTATACCTTATTATCCTGGGCATAAAATAGGATACTTTTTATCCCGGGAAAATACATAGAAAAAAATAATTTGGAAAATCCAAAAGTGCACGCCTCATAATTTTTTTTTAATAAATATTTATTAATTATTATTTTTGTTTATTTAATAACAATTAAACCACATCGAATTAGACCCTGAAAAATGAAAGGGTTCTATTCCTGAGCATACTCAAGCGTAAGAGAAAAAAAAAGACTCGATTAGTAAAGTATTTCGGTCGCTATCGTGTTAACAAGAAAAAACCGGCCAAGTGCGAGTCGGGCTCGCGCACAAAGGGTTCCGTAGCAGCAAATATAATAAATTACAGTTAAATCAACCTATCTCAAAAACTATAAGAGATACTTTGATCAAACCAAAAATCGTTGAAAGAGTTAATTAGCATGCATCACCTCTATTTTTTTTAGAATTTTATACCCCGTAGTTATAAAAATAGAGGGGGGGGGACATACTTTTTACGACTTTGAGAGCTGATATCTCAAAAACCGTTCACTTTAAGAAAAATGTTTTTTAGAAAACTTTATATCATTTTAAAAGACCTTTCCATTGATACCCCACACGGGTATGTACATCGAAAAAAAAAATTTCATCCCTCAGTTACATGTATGGGGGGCCCCACCCCCAATTCTTTTTTTTACTATTTAGTGTCATATTTTTGTAGCGGTTCATACAACACATATTCCCATCAAATTTCATCACTGTAGTACTTATAGTTTCCGAGTAAATCGGCTGTGACAGACGGACAGACGGACAGACGGACAGACGGACATGACGAAACTATAAGGGTTCCGTTTTTGCCATTTTGGCTACGGAACCCTAAAAAGGATCCGCACATACAGACACACGGACGTCCAAGACAGAACTTTTTTAAACTGTTTTTTAACTAGTTTAAATAACAAAAATGACATCAAAAATATCATGAACGTTAAAAATAGTGTTTTTTCTTAATATGTGTGTGTATGTATTATCTTACAAGTGCAATGTATGATACATAAAGACATTTTAAGTTTGAAAAATCAGATGTTTTGCGCGAAGTGACAGTAGTACCCACCTCAACGCTTCGCTTATGAGGCGTGCAAAATATTTTTCTTAATTGTTCGGCGCGGACGGAGTCGCGGGCGGAAGCTAGTTATTAATATTTTTGCACAATTTACAGTTTTCTGGGCTTTGTTAGACATCAATCTAAAACATCTAGTTTATTTTAAAAGCGTTTTTTATTTTTTTTTTAATACGAATAAATATATTATAATAATAGAGATGAGCCAGTAAAAAAACCTCATAAGTTTGACCTTAAATAAACGGTCATAATTATTATTTACATTCGTTAGACCACGGTACGAGTCGGTTGGTAGGTACCTACGTCAAGAAATTTACTTACTAAAAAAAGTTTTACTGCACGCACAAATCGTAAAAAAATACTCCTTTTGCGGCGATATAGAAATTACTCCATTTGGCACGATGGCACCGTAAAAGTATAGGATCGTGATTTTCCTGAACGGCTATTCGACGATAAATTTGCTGTTAAAAATGGGCCTGGTAAAAAAAATGTTTAAATGATATTTTTACGAACATAGAGCTAGAGCAAGAGCATTCATTCGCGATCTAAAAAAGGAAAACTCGTATTCAGTGTTGTTCAGTATTAGAACATTGCATAGAATCGTTTCGAACGCACTAAGAACAACGAAAGAATGCTCTACAGTATCTCTACACTAAAAGTTAGAATGAGCATTCGCTCTAATATAAGTATTCGCCTTACGCCGTATATCTTTTGGTTAATTATAGGGAATTTCTAAGATTTTGCGTTATGTTCGCGGTTCGACTTATCATATTGTGTAGTTTATACAGTGTACAGAGTATCTATTGCTGATTACATTTAATTGGTAAAAAAAAACGTTAAGCAGGTACACATTAGGCAGGTATCTACATAAACATGTACAATCGGGGTTGTTATTGTACACTTCATTTTTTAATGTGTAGCAGTGGAAATGTTACTGACTAGATTATGATTATAGTTTGTTTTAAATTTTTAAACTTATAACTTAATTATGTTCATGGAGATATAGATGACTTAAATAATAACACATTTTTCTGCATAAAATAATATTTAATTTATTATACAGAAAAAATTATACATGTGAGAAGCTTACATAAGTGCAGGTCCACACTGCGAGCCTAGCGCGGTTGCGACGGCGGGCGCGAAATATCAAACGTATGAAACGCGCCTTTGCGTCCACATTGAAATGACTATGGCGGAAGCCTAGTGCGACGGTAATGAGCGAGCCAGCGCGCGTAGTTTTCAAACTCTCTTATCCGCGCGTTCTGGCCACACTACGGGCCTAGTCAGCAAGCGACCCAATGCGCGGACGGCGGGGGTATCAAACCAGTTCGGTCTTGTCGCTCGACTTCTTATATTATATCCTTTATTGTTTTTCATAAAATAGCGGTAAATACTTAATTGTTGAATTGAAACTTCTTTCTTTATAAGTGCGATTCAATCTAAAACACTTATATACACCACAGTAATTTTGTAGGGTATAATTCAATTCTCAATTCTCAATTTTCAATTCTTCATATAAGATTCACCCGTTATTACTCTGTTTTATTTATTTCGTGTACAACTTCTATAATGATCTCATCTCAAAATCGGACTGTCCAGTAAAAATAGCAAATCGTCCAAAGTTTGCAACACCCGAAAAACGTCGAACCGCTACTTGAGCTCGCGCGTCGGTGTGGCCACCGCGTGCTCCCGCTCGTCGCGCCCGCCTAGGCCGCCGCCACCGCGCATTCAGTGTGGACGCACACTAAGAGTTTGTTTTAATTTATAACACAATCATACAATTTATTATTTAGGCAAAATTTAAATACAAAACAGTTTTTTATGGGTTTTTTTCTGTAGAATAAACTAGTTTATAAAGTATTGAAATGTCTTGAGACTTAAGTCTTGTGTAAATTAATAGCAAAAAGGCTGATCTTTATCTAATTTAAGATAATTATGAATTATTGCTTTTGACAAAAATAACTTATTGCTAAAAGAAAGAGAATGTACAATATTTATTCTCCACACTTAAAAAATCTGCCAGAACTTATATTAACTTTTTGTTTAGCAATAAGACTCCAAATGACTGAGTATAATTTAAGGCATTCTGGTGTAGAATTACTGAATAGTTTCAACAAATACTACAAATCATCTTCATCAGAATCAAGGGCAGCTCTTCTTCTGTCAAACTTAACAGTGCTTGAAGATTTAGGCATTTGTTGATTGACTGATTCCAACAACTGTATCAATTCTTGCTCAGATATTTTTGAGCTCACTTGGCCCATTTGAGCCATTCTGCAGATCATGTTTTCCACCATTGATGCTTTCTCTGGTTTACTTAATTTTATTATATTCACTGAAAGTAGAAAAAGAAGTAAATTAATGATTAAAATTAATTTAAGTGTATGAATAAGACAAAATATCAAACATGAATACTTTTGATTTTAATAAAAGTTTGTACTATGGAACATAATATTTTAAAATACAATTTGGAATGCAATAGTGCAAGATAAAAATACATTACACACATCTTGTTCTGGCATCTTGGCTAAGTGCTTGAGATAATATTGAATGTTTTGCCTCTTCCATTGCCTGCATCCGCTCTTGTTGAGCCTTGGCTTGATTTGGATCTCCACCCTAAAACATAAAAGCTATTAAAACAATACATTCTCATTATATATTGCTTGAAACAATGCCGGACAGTATCCATATTTTCGTGAGTAATGTATGAATAGCGAACAGCTTTTACAGTTCTTATTGCTGCAGACACGAAAATCGATTCAAGAATACACAATAACTTCTAATATTTTATACAAATAAAGAGCATTTAAATTAGAAACCATTGTAGTTTAAAGTTAACCTATTAATAAACATCTTACTCCATGTTGGGCTTGCAGTTCGGCGAGACGCTGCTGACGAATTCTCTCTAATTCCGGATCGTTCATTTTTCTTAGATATGTTTAAGAAAACTACAGTTATAACACAATGTTTTAATTAGAAGTTTCAAGTAAAAATATTAACATTTGTTCATTATTTCGTTTCACGAAACAAAATGAATCATGAACCATCAATGTCACCTTTATGTCAAGTTTGACATATAATTAATAAGTTGGTGTTTAATTCGTCATGATACATGGTGATTGGGCGATAAAAATGAGAGAAATTGTGTGTAAAAAGAGAAAAAGAGTTAATTATTTAGTACTCAGTACATCCTCGTAATACGGTGCTACAAATGAATGCATAATTTAGAATCAATTCACATACAAGGTGAAGTCTAGTTGAGACAGAGAACATAATTATTATTTATTTATTTATTATACTTTATTGCATTGAAAATACATATAACAAAGACAATACTACAGAAACAGCAAAGGGCGGCCTTATCGCTAGGTAGCGATATCTACCAGGCAACCCAACAATCAGAGGAAATTTAACAATATGATGTGGGTGAGCAAAAATAAGGCAATACTAACACATTGAAAAATGTACAAAAATTAATATCATAATAAAATATTATAATAGATAAATCTGGATGAAAACTAAGGTGAATTCCCATGTGGTATATGCGTTGCGTAGGGCATAATATGTGTTATGCATCTGTTTCAGTGATCGATTATTAGCGTGTAGCTGATCAAATTTCTGTGATCTGCCAGACCGAGAATTTTTTTTATGGTCCGAGCGGGAATGGAACTCACGATCCCCTTGGTTCTACGCACAACCACTGATCCACGCAAGCGGTCAAAGTTCAATCAGTGTGGTGATGAATAACTATATGTATAATATTTGTTATTTTATTTTATACTTTAATAGTATATGTATAGGATCATCATCCAAGCTCCTGATTATAGGTATATCCATAATAAACAACAGTGTAGTTAGTTGGTAATTTATTCAATAAAAAAACGTAATATACATCTATTAAAAATAAAAACAATAACCTGACACAATATTACACATTAACACTATCATGCCATTGCAATGTCTGATATTCAATTTCATTTAATCCATTGAAATATGCCAGAACACCCAATTTGTTAACTCCTACAGATAACCGTCCAAACGCGACTAAGCTTGCAGCTCGAAAAGTTGTTTCTACATTAGTACATTTCAACATATAGGTTGCATGGAACCTTACTGGATCACCTAAAAAAAAAAATATAAAAACAGTATAAAAATATAAACATTTCATAGTATATAATGAATAGAGTATAAATACATACCAGGGTAAATTAAGAAATCTGAACCAAACTTTGATCCATTTGTGAGATAAAATCCTTTTTTCCATAAGTCTTTAAATACTGCATACTTTATTACTCCTTTACCTTCTGTTATACTGGGATTCAATGCATCAAGGGATACCTTGGTTTTTCCTGCAATAAAAAAAAAAACATTTAGTATATTATTTTCATCCAAAAAATAATATACTTATTTTAAAAACTCACCTATATCATAATAATGTTCTGTTGGTAAATGAATTAATAAGTTAGATGGAGCTACATTTGGCACCTTATTTATTTCTTCCTGTAATAAAATATTTTTATCTAAATCTATATCTGAAATAAAAACAAATATATTATAAAACTGCTATTGGAAAATTCATACTGTATTTTTTAATATTAACTGACTAGTTACTAAGTTCTTAAATTTTGTGGGCTATGTATTTTGGTTTCATTTTTAATATGAATAATATCATTCATTAAAGAAATAATACTAAAAGAGTATTAACCGGCAATCCCCTTTGATAATAGTTTTTGTCTTTTGCCGGTCAAAATTATATCAATTTTTTGTGCAATCTGTTCAATTTTCCTTTTTTTCAAAGCTTCTGACTGCTCGTTGGTGACCCTGTAACATTTTGACACTTTTTACTTTATATGAAATTTAAAAATTCTGAAAATATTTTTTTATTGAATCTAATATTGTCACTACTCCGTACCTATTTTCAATTTCATCTACCTGTTGTTTTATTTCATTAGACACCTTCTGTGTCATGTTGGGTGTATCATATAATTCACAAATGCCTTCATTTATAAGCAATGCTGCTTCTTCAGACATAAGTGCCATTGGTAAACCTGCGTTAGAATTGTTAATTTTATTTTAAGTTTTCAAAGTAAGTAATAGTTGAAGTTAATAAGTACAATGCTAGAAAATACCATAGTTAAACGTTTACCATAGTTAAACGCTTACCTTGGAAATCATTTTGTCTAGGAAATGATGGTAAAGATCCAATAAGTGAGCCACATATTCGATATTTTGTTCGCAGGATGTACCAGTCTAGAAGTTAAAATAACGATTAAATTTTGTTGAGTACTCCTATTACCTACTTCTTATTAGTTAAAATAATAAAGTTTTAAGTAAAACTAAGTACCTTCAGAATTCCATACATACGCAACACCATTTTCTAAATATAAAGGAATCATTGTTATATGCAAAATCTATGTACATCAAGAATCTTTAAAATATTATCGCACCAACATTACCGGTATGTCGATTGTCGGTAAATAGCAATTAGTTAATTAATAAATATCATTAAACAAGTAGGTATGGACATAAAACTGTAAACATGTCAATTTCAAATGAGAAATGTCAATTGTCAATTAGGACAGACACCTTCACACGCATTCGTGTTCACCATTCACCACCTTAGTTTGCCACATTACTCGATGAAATATTCAAAGTAGCAAATCAATGCAATGTCCACAAATTCATCTTCTACATTTATGTAAGTATATCTAAAGACCTTAAAAACTCTCTGAATATTATCCTATATATCTGCATCTCTGAATATTATCCTAGTCCGATGACCGATCTATTTCATATATTTTTTTAATGTTATGTGATAGGTATGTCAATTTCAACAAAACGTCAATGTCGTTATCAGCTGGTAGCTGTCAATAACACCACAGAGAATGACACTGTCAGTTTAAAAAATAAAAATACGAAAATAAAAATTGTTAAAACAATAATTTAACGACATAGTTTATAAGAAAAATATTTTTTAATTCAAAAGAATGCTTATTGAAATGTAGCTTGAGATTTAATACAAAACGAAAAAATAATTACAGAAGGTTATATAACATAAAAATGGCATTAAAAAAAATATTAATTGGTATGTACTTATTCCTATTAAAAAACTTGAAGTAAATAAATTAGAGTTGTGGTGTTTTGCCAATAATTGATATAAACGAAATGTGTTATATTTTAAGGCGGAGGAACCGGGTTCATCGGCCAGCACCTCGGGCATATGTTAAGAAAAACTAACTACCGGGTAGTTAACGTATCTCGGATGCCCAGTGCTAATGCAATATCATGGACAGCGGTAGAATCTGGGTCCATTGGTCATGCCCACGCTGTAGTCAATCTTGCTGGACAGCAAACTATGGATTTTACTAGGAGATGGACAGCAGGGTAAGCCAAAACACACATTTTTTGATATCCTAGTTCAACTTGCGAATTAATCCATCAGGCCCCGGAATTACAGACACAATAGAAAATCTATTGTGTCGCGGTCGGATCTGGCCGCTCGGTGGTTGAGAGGTTAATAATATTAGTACGATTTACACCTTTTAAGAATTGAAATATTTATTTATCTCATATGTTTCAGATTCAAACAAAATGTTAAAAACTCTAGAGTATTTACCACTAAGGCCCTAGCAGCAGCCATCAATAAAAGCACTGACAAGCCAAAAGTATTTGTTGTGGTGACTGGTGTTGGAGCATACGAACCTTCGGAAACTATGAAGTATGATGAATCTAGTCCAACAACTGGGAAAGACTTCTTTTCACAACTATGTGTAGAATGGGAAGCAGCAGCTAAAATACATCCACCTGTGCGACTTGTAAGTACAATGTTTGTCTCTTATTAATAATCTTCATAATATGTACTCTTCAACTCTATTTCTATATTACAATATATATTTTTAACTATTTATCCGACCTACAAACCCGTTCCCGTTCCTGTGGGATTTCTGGGACAAAAACAAGGCTTTGTCCTTTCTCAGTTTTGAAACTATTTTATATTTGTACCATATTTTATCAAAATCGGTTCTGTGGTTTAAGCATGAAGAATAGACAGACAACACATTGACAGAGTTACTTTTGTATTTATAAGATTACTAGCGACCCGCCCCGGCTTCGCACGGGTGCAATGCTGATACTAAATAAACTACAGGAAAACTGTGAACGTTGTATATAAAAACATAGCGGCCCGCTCCGTCTTCGCACGGGTATAAAATATATAGCCGGGCGGCCGGCCGGTACCGCCGCAAATGCTACGTCCCGCAATTTTTAAATCTGTAATATCTTCGAAAATATTCACTTAAATCATACGGTGTAAAGGCCCATATAGATCTATATTAAATGAACAATGTATTGAAGGTATTTAATTGGTTAAGGATTAATGCTGTATTGGTTAAAATCGCATCGAAAATTAGCCATTATTTGTCGTAAAAAGTAAATGACAAAAAAAAGTTATTGTGGGTTATCCATAAGAGATAGACCATAGAAATCTAAATAACAAGACACTAGAAGTCGTAAGCGTGCGTGACCTTGTCGCCACTCAGGTGATTTGCACATCACCAGTGCATTCGTCACTGTTCAGTTGCTCTGGAGACGTATGAGTGTATACATGGTGTGTTTCAGCAATTCCCATTGCGGAAATTCTTCCACAAGTTGTAATTATACTTAATAAAGGAATAATATTTCATCGGAAAATATATTTTTTTAGAAATAATGCCGTTTTTCCTTAAAATTATAGAATATTTACAAGTATTACGAGTGTCACCATAGTAATCGAAATAACAATGAATGACACAGTCGACCATTCTTATCATCACGTTTGTTCGTATTGGAGCAAAAAGTCTCATATACTTAGGGATGTTATTCTAAAATAAACCGTAAATTCGTGCGTTAGGATACGTCATATTAAAAAGCTTAATTTAATATTTAAGTTAGTTTTCACTAAAATCAAGCTGTCCAATAAAAGGCATAGTTTACTTGTGTGTACTGTTTAGCTTTCGGTTTGAATGTGTTGATTTTGGCGACAGCGGTTTTCATACGAATTATGACATTAGAGCACTTCTATGTGTCTTGTTATTTAGATTTCTATGAGATAGACATATACCATCGCGGACTTTTCTGTAGACCTTTTCAATGTGTATAATACTTAGTACATTATTTTGATAAAACTCGTAGGGTTCAGCCTGCGTTTGCAATGTAAGCGGAAAAAATGTAATTTTTTACGACATCACATTAGAAACCTCAAAAATAACAGTACTTCTCCACTATTTAATGGATGTTATTATATACATATAAACCTTCCTCTAGAAACACTCTATCTATTAAAAAAAACCGCATCAAAATTCGTTGCGTAGTTTCAAAGATTTAAGCGTACAAAGGGACATAGGGACATAGGGACAGGGAATGCGACTTTGTTTTATACTATGTAGTGATGTATAATATGTAAAAATGTCAATTTAATTTAATTTTAATCAAGATTCTCGGCCTATATGTATACGTGAAGTGGGTACAAGCTATATGCTGGTGATGATAAATAAACTATACAGCAATTTGTGTACATAGGGGAAGGAAAATTTTTTACACTACAATTTGTCATACAACTTTTCATTAAATACAACCAGTGGGAAAGAATGGATTTAATCAATGAAAAATATACCTAATTGAGAGCAAGAAAAGTTAAGTAGGTCTGCTAGCATCTAATAAACCCACCCATATAACATCTTATTTATGATTACTTTATAATAGATCCCAAGATGAACCATTTTTACTTCTTCCCTAATATAAGGCTACAATTTTTAGGTAATAATCAGATCGGGTGTTGTTCTTGGTCGCGATGGTGGTATGGTGAAGAACATGATTTTACCATTTTTCTTTGGACTCGGCGGTCCCCTGGGCACTGGCAAGCAATACTTACCCTGGATACATGTTGAAGATTTGTGCCGACTCATAACTTTCGCTATAGAAAATGATGAAGTGAAAGGAATATTAAATGGTGTCGCCCCTCAGGTCATAACAAATGGAGAATTTACGCAGGTATTTTATTGCATTTCATAATCAGCAATGCAAATCACTGTTGCAGTTTTATTTTTAAATGTAATCAAACATGCACTTGATCAGCTTTGGCCAAGGTCATCTACTTTTAAGTCTTTAGCAATAATATCAGATTATGTTGATATTGTTTGATTTTTATCTTAACGTTTTTCAATCTGTTAAAAGTTATGTTTTGAGTTAGTAACAAATGCTTACAACAAAGTCAGTGTTTTACCAATATACTTAAATTGAACTAACTACTTGACAAAAAGTCTAATCGAGCACAAGTCAATTTCAAAGATTCGTTAAAATATATTAAACAGATACAAATACACCATTTTTGGCTTTTTAGGTAGGTAGTAGTGTAGGTAATGTTTTTTTATTATAATTCCGTACGCTAGTAGCTATAGCTATAACCTACATTATTTTTATTAGATTGCAATATTTATTTTTCTTTCACACAAACAACATATATATACAAATGTACTTAGGTATGTTTGGTACGGCAAACATATTAATTGCGTAAAAAGTGTAAATTTAAATAAAATATTTATAAAAACCATTGATACAGAGGAAATGTGGCCAATTGAATTAATTATAGAATATTTATATAGGTAACTTATCAGACTTATGAATTTAAAACACATAAATCATGTTAGATAATTTTAAATTCTATTAATAATTTTATATTCTAAAACAACTACATCTATCTTCTACCTATTACAATTTACAATTTTAATTGATATCGGAATGTCGTCTATGCATCCGGCCACAAGTCTGTGAGTATTTTTTTTTCATTTAAATTTAACTACTATATTGTAGTTTAATAAAAATGTATGATACTAACAGTTTACTTGAAATCCCGTCAATGTTAGTTTTAACAAATAACATCCTCAACTTTTTCAATATCATCTCAACTGAATGATACAAACCGCATCGGTTGCTTTATTACTGTAAGTATAATATATAATACCTACTTTGTATGTTTATAAAAAATACTATACTTCAACGTAATTATTCTTTTTTATTCAGTAGGTAGATCACATTTATTAATCTAAACTCTCAACTGAAACCAATGAAATTTTAATTTAATTTTCAATTAACGCCCATTGTTAGGAAGTGTTCAAAGTAGGCTTATTAGTATCTCTGTTTTTGAATTGATTAAAATAATATTTATATCTTATATTCCAGGCATTCGCAAAAGCGCTATCAAGGCCAGCATTCCTGCCGGCTCCTGAATTTGCTCTGAACCTACTTCTAAATGAAGAAAGAGCAATGCTCATGACAAAGGGACAACACGTCACACCAAAAAGAGTTTTAGAATATGGCTTCCAATACAAATACGATAACATCGATGCGGCCTGCAAAGAGTGTGCGCATTTGTTTCCGAGTAAATAATTAAGAGATCATAATATTATGTCTAAGTGGATACTGAATAAAATAAATAAAGCGATCAAATAGAAATTAATCTTTGTATTTTATTTACATATGTCCACATATGGTAATTTAGCTATTTAGTGATAAGTAATGATGTGAATGTGATACAAGTTCAATATTGCATTTGACGAAAAATACTCTGCAGATGATGTTTGCGTGCATTTGCATTGAATAATAAAATTATGATCAGTTAGTTTGTAAATTATATTTGAAGGTGATATGCTTCCAAAGTAGATACCTACCTATAGATTTCTAATCTGAGTAGAATCTAAGATATTAACCGATAAAAAATCATGACATTCAAGAAAAATAAATTAATGAACGTTCAAAAAGATGGTGTGCAAAAAAGATCAACTTTCGATTTGCTCTTAGGGAGTCTCATTTTCAGTGTGAAACATTTGAATGAAGTTTGTATGAGAATTAGGTATTCTAAACATTTTTCATGTACCTAGATACAAATAAAGCAGTTTTGTTTTTCCTTTATTAGTTTTCTTACATGGTGTCATAAAAGATGGCATTCTCTAATTTGTTTTTATGACAGGTACGTACATATTTCATACAGTCGAATCGAAACATAATTTCGTATGACATTTGAACACCAAAATCCATTAATTATTATCGCTGATCGCTGCATTATTAACTGGATACTAAAAGTTGAATAGATAAACTTGATCTTCATTTTGGATGACGGTCATAAAGATTTCTCAGATAAAAGTGTTATTACGTTAATCTAAATAAATACACAATCAACAGTTATAACATTTTTGCGACGTACGGTCGACGTGTTTCCACTCCATGATAAGAAAAAAAAATGCAATCTAATGAGTTAGCCTGAGACGATCTTAAAGTCTATTATTATATTCAAGGTCAAACCTAATTTCAGTAAAACCAGTTACATGTAGTTATGGAACAATATAGGTACTTACAATAAACATCCATCCTCACACTTCCGATCAAAGGGATATTGAGCAGTAGCAGGTATAAATAAAAGGATATAAGTATCATTTATCTTAATCTTTTATTATCGTTAAAAACTAAAATAATTAGCCTATGGATCATAAATATATTAAATTCGGTTAATGTCATTTATAATATAATGTTCAGAATTATATCCATAATTTTCCATTGCTCATATGTTAAAAAAATAACAGGACGTTATGATTCGCTTACAAATCGTAAAAAAATAATATAATCAAGACGTAAATATGATTTACTTGAACGGCAAAAATAAGGAATAAAGTTGCACAAGGTACAAGATTAGTGACCTACACAAAATATTTTTATTTTACACTAACTAAGTAGTTAGGTACCTATTTCATAGAAAATGTTGTGCTTATCTGAACAGTTAAGATTTAATTCAGCTATTATCTAGTAAACTTAATATTATCTTTGCTAATAAGAAGGAGACTGCCTTTGTATATTCTGCTTTAGCGGAAACATCCTGATGGCCCCTTTTATTGAATAAATACGAATTAATCCCGGTACTAAGTAGCTACATCATCATTTGCTTAGTTCGATTTTGCCAAATTCTTGTACGAGTCTAGAAATGTATTTACGAAGAATGTCTTGTCTCATTCTGCCAACGTCCAATACTTCTTCGTGGTTTGCTTCTGTGTCAACATCGTAATTGGTAATGCACTCGTTTGTTATTAAGGATAGCCCAAATACTTTCATGTCGCAGTGTCGTGCTGTGATCACCTGAAACGAAAGATAACATTTTACTTAAATATAATTTTATCTATAGCATTTTAGTTAGAATATGTGATCAGTGTACCTACGTATTGGCGTCATATTATCAATGATAAGATTGAAAGGATTTTCTTGTAATAAAATTAAAAGGACCGCATAATAATTAATATCTATTCTATTCGGAAATAACAATCAACCCTATTATTAACCTAAGTAATATATATATATATATATAGTTATTAATATCACAAAAAAAATTATAGTTAGCCTGCAGACTGCACTTAGTTACTAAGAACTTAGTAGATAGGTACATTATCCTGATATACTTAAACGTAGCTTTTTATTTATATTTTTCTTAATAGTCCTTTGAGTGAATGGTTTTATTTATAATTTTATTTTTGTACCTCATGTACAGTAGACATTCCAACAGCGTCCACGCCGACCATTTTCAACATTCTCAATTCTGCTACTGTTTCAAAGTTTGGTCCTCCTAAACAAGTGTAGACACCTTCTTTGACGATATTATCGAAGTTTAATTCCTTTGCCACCTAAAACATAAAACAACATATTATCTATTAAGTAATAACAAATATAACGACATTGTCCTGGTGGATATTTTAGAAAATTTAAATCGGATTTGCAGCATAGCATGAATTGTAATTAAGGTCTTGAAAGATTTTAATAAGGAATATGCCATAAAATTGTGATATTGTGGCCATTAACGTGAGATGATTGATGCGCCTATGCGTGCATGCGCATCAAACCACGCTAATATTCGATGTAAGAAAGCGTGAGAGTTGATAATAATTATTCGCGTAATCGCTAATACACGAGCTCGAGCCACAGTTATGAAATAGGCTAACATTGTAAAGTGCAATATTTCCTTCATGAGGCTGGAAATGAAGTAATCAAATCATGCATACTTAGGTACATCATCACCAAAGTGTTAAAATATGCGCCGCAACGTCTTCATTCTGTATATGATTATAAATTGCGGTGTTTTAGTTAAATTTGTATAATGTATTGTTTTGAGAAATATTGCATTTTAGTGTTTCATAAAAATTACCTAATCAACATCAGAGGTATCTAGTTACTATATTATATTCTATTTCAAATATACCTAAAGAGTTAAAAAATACTGAATTCTGTCAGGCATATCGGCCATTCCTTTTATAATTTACCCGTAAGAAATATGAAAATGAAATTACCTTTTTAGCGATATTTCTGTATTCATAATTGTAAGCTTTGCTCATAGGTGGGAACCGAGGTCCAAACCTCTCGTCATTGGGTCCATGAAGGGGATTATTGCCAGCGAATCCCATCATATTAATGTGATCGTTTACAATCACGATGTCACCGATTTTGTAGTTAGGGTTCAATCCTCCGGCTGCGTTGGTTGCAATTAAGGATTTTACACCAAGCAGTTTCATTACTCGAATGGGAAGGCAGCACTGTAAAGAAAGCGGTTGGGTTCAGGTTCTATAGAATATGAATAGATTAACAAAATTTTAAAAAGAGTCTTAAAACAATAGTAAATGCGTAATAAAAAATACAATAAATATTACTTTAAATGTCCATAGTTTGTTTTTATAACATTAACGAATTATAAAACTCGCCAGCTGTTTTTATTTACAGAGATACCTACTAAAAATTTACATCCAATACCTTCAGGCTTCGGGCAAGTTGTACATTATTACATGAATTTATTTTCCCTTGTTGTTAAAGGAAAAAATATTGTTTGCGTACTAAGGAATTTTATATACTTCTGAACTAACTCTTTATAATTAATGGCCTATTGTAGGTACCGAATTACCACTGCACCAACCATCTTAGAGTACCTACCTACGTTTGTTAAGTAAAACATAATTAATTAGGTATAGGTACATTATTATTTACGTGGCTTATTAAGTGCCAATTTTAATTAGTCTTCGGTAGAGTAAGATACTCTTTAAATTTAAATTTTGTAAATGGTAGATAAATTAGAAATGGACAGGGAAAACATAAGTCAAGTGGTATAAAAATAATTTCATAAGCCATAAATACTAGGTACCTACTACAATAAATCTGAACATAAAAAATCATGTCACCATTCGAGATTAAACTTTGCTTTTATGTCATGTTTTTTATCACAAACCATATTGGTTCGACAAGATAATATGGAAATGCTGACGTATATTCACAAAGAATAAATCGTATTATGATAATACGCGAGGCACCGCTCTCTGTCGAGTTCGAGCAGATAACCCCGTCGCTGGGGGTCGTCACAACTACGCGCCCTTGCATCATCCTATTGAATATTTTTTCTGCTTTACGTCAGTAATATTTTGTATTATTTGCCTGACTAAAGATAAGAATAATTTCATTATTGAACTATTTTTACTCTTAACATGTTGTCTGTGTAATGTGTAATCTCAGATTTTATCTCCCTGTAAAGCTATTTATTTTTCTGCATTCTGCCTCGAATGAGAGTGCAAAAAATACAAAAATTTTTATTTATAAATATTTTGATTGATTGTACAAAAGTATTTTTCACGATAAGTAGAACGGAGTAAACCAGGCCTTTCCAGAAATTTCTTAATAATCTCAATCACAACAGAAAAATATTCCAAACAAGTGTCAATCTCAGCTTATCAGCATAACGCAATGTGCCCTTTAGAGTCAAGTCGATATTCAAGATACATCTGCGGTGAACTTTTATTTATAATTAATTTGATAAACTCTACCTTCCATAGAGGGTATCCTTCGTAATAATGGAAACGTCCTTGCATAGCCACCACCGGGATATCACCTAAACGACCAAAAACAAGACGACCGTGATGACCCTCTACTGTACTAACAGGGAAATTAGGTATTTCTTCATATGGAATACATTCTTCATCTGTTATGTTTTCTGCCAACGAACCTGGAACAATATCAAACATATAACTTTATGGATGCATACCGTACCTAATGTAATGTCAATCAATTTGCATGGATAGGTATTAGGTAAGGTTTAAGGCTGATGGAAAATTTTGATAAAGTGCCCTTAGTGCTTCAAGATAATATGTTTAGATAGATGTAGGAATAGCTACGAGATAAAATATTGAATAATATCTAAACACAAAAGGTGAGGTAAAGCAAGTAACTATAGGTATGTGTTACATAAGCGAAAAAGAAAATTGCGATCGAAATTTATAAAAAAAAGTATTTGATATTTCACACTATAACTCATATTTATATAGGTTAATATTATTAAAAAGTGAAGACAAAGGAAGGAATATGTGAAAATAATAAATACCATCTTTCCAATACGAACCCATTCCAGAGCCACAAATGATTCCTATAATAGGTCTAATTTTTGTCTTCGATAACAGGAAATTCGAAATCTCCTCCAACATTTCATAAGAGTACCTGAAAGCAAATAAAATAAATATAAATATTATATATACCTTATCCATATTTCAGTTCTTCCCAACATCGTATAATATGTAGTAGAGATTTAGATAATTTTCTAATATTTTTACGACATTGATAAAAAATTGTGCTACACATTCTGATACAAACATGAAACAATGATTATACACGTGTTTCTCCCTATATGCTATATTGCTTTAATGAATAGAGAATTATTTCATGTCAATTGGTTTAAATTGAATTAAAAAATCATAACCGTATTGTACGATGCAGTATGCATTTGAAATTTGCATTTAAGATAAAGTTTTTAGATAGGATTTATTTAATCTCTTACTATCTACTATAGAATTCTACGATATTATTTTTATAAATAGATACTGAGATATTTACATTTACGACAGATATACTTATAATAATATTGAATAGACCGTACATTGTAACATTCCGAATCCTACGTAGGTAATAGATTTGCAAGTCTAGTCTAGGAAAATATAAAAAAATGCATATGAATAAATATTTTAGCAAACGGTTCAATCAAAACAATTCGTTATATATTCAATAGGTATAATATATTTTCATACTATGTATTATCTAAGTATAACATAATAAAATAGCTCTATGTATATTTTGGTAGGTGTGGCATCATCACATAATATGTTGACCTTTTCTTATCTCCAACGAACGGTTATCTAGAAATATTATGTGAAAGATATGGCAATCATCAACGGTTTTTTCGTAGACAGAGAAACCAATAGACAAATTGATAGTTTATGTCGCATTCACACAAGAAAAAGAGCAACTTATGCCGGTGTTGTGTAAAGAAATGAGAGAGAACGATAAAATTTTTTGTTTCACCCAGCGTGCCACTTTTTTCAAGAAAAGGAACCTACTTTGCTAAACAAAGTTTGACAGCTAACTATCGTCTTCCCTAAAAATATAGTTTTTACATGTTCTAAGTTACGTAATTCATGGTATGTTTGGTTTTTAATGATTTAGACTTACTGTTAATACCTTATAAAATAATACCATGGTGCGGTGTAGCGTTAAAGGGTGTTAAAGTGATAGTGGAACGAAAATGCCTGGATTGTCTTTTCACTCGTAAGTATACAACTCTTTATCAGTTTATAGGCCTTCATGATATTTCAGCGTGTTAATATATTGTGTATCACGTGCTGTTGACTTGAATACATTGTTTAAAAACCACAAAAATAACAATTATAAATTTTAACCTAAAAAATTTTGTGTTGCCAACTTTTCTACAAATTGTTACCCACTATTATGGGAAATAATAATATATATTCTGCAGTGTGTATTTAATTAAATATCTGAAATATTCAATGGCTTGTTCCAGTTTTCCTGAACCGGATAATTTACGACAAATTTGGATTGTAGCTACAGGATGAACAGATTGGAAACCAAAACCGAAGGTTAGAAAGTATTACGGCAATTACCACCACCGCGACGCTGCCCCGCCGAAGACAATGGACACTCTTGGTTCCAACTTCCAACATTGAACCGGAGGGACGTAGTTAATTAAGTTAGAGATAATTTAAATGTAATTTTTTTATTACAATAAATTATTATTAAGTAAATTTCGTTTTTTTTGCGCGTTCGCGGGTCGGTCAATATAATTAACGTGTGTATCTGTTAATACTTACGAAAATAAACATTCTTTTATTTTTTTTATTTTATTTTATAAAAAATAATGAACAATCGAGTTTTCATCTACATTATCATTACATACACATTTTTATATGGGATTATGATAATGATATATATTATACATACTAGTGGTCCACCCCGGCTTCGCCCGTGGTACATATTTCGCAATAAAAGGTAGCCTATGTCCTTTCTCAGGTATCAAAATATCTACATACCAAATTTCATGCAAATTGTTTTAGTAGTTTAGGCGTGATTGAGTAACAGACAGACAGACAGAGTTACTTTCGCATTTATAATATTATATAGTATGGATTATATAATATATAGGTATGTGTATATACATAATATGTATTACCCATCTAAAAGTAATATGTTTATTATATACTAGCTGCGCTCCGAAAACCATACATACATATGTACATACATAATTACAAACATTTTCTCTTTATAATATTAGTATAAACATGTAAGTATGTAATGTGGATATCTCATTATTATCCACTTATGTTATGTGAATAATATTGAGAGATTTGTATCTTACAAATTGCGGGGTAAATTTTCCCTCACATGGTAACCCTAAATATTGTGACGTATTCTTTTTTATCTCTTTCTGCGACACGCATTGCCGGTGTCTATTGGATTCTCTGTCTACGGGTTTTTTAGATTGCATAGATTTAATATATTATTTTAATTAAGTGATTAAAGAAAAGATATCCATACTTAATATTATAAATGCGAAAGTAACTCTGTCTGTCTGTCTGTTACTCAATCACGCCTAAACTACTGAACCAATTTTCATGAAATTTGGTGTGGAGATATTTTGATACCCGAGAAAGGACATAGGCTACTTTTTATCCCGGGAAAATGACGCGATCCCGGAAATCCCACGGGAACGGGAACTATGCGGGTTTTTCTTTGATTGCGCGGGCAAAGCCGCGGGCGGAAACCTAGTTATCTATAAATATATATGTACATACATTTAGTCATTTTATGACTGTCTGTATGTTTGTAAAAGACGCAAAAACTGTTTGGTGGAAATTAATGCAGTTTTCACTGATGTGTGGCTGAGGAGGACAGATATGGGACCTTCTTTATAAGTACACCGACTATGATACTACAAAATATTCCTTTTCTTTTACAAATTTATTTGTTTCTACGTAAAATATTTACAATCGCAGACTAGAAGAGATTAGATGAGCCGTTTGATTGATAGTACCTATTTATGAATCATTTTTGATAAAATCTGTTTGTTTGCCATTTAAAAACGCTATATATAATCACTGAAAGTAAGCTGTTTATAGATAATGTGTGCATTATTCCTTAGTAAAAAACAGATAACGTTGTTAATAATAAAATCAATTATGATACAATAATACCGTATCTTGCATAAGTCTTGTATATCTATAATAGGATATACTTACTACACATTCCTGACATAATGTGATCCATTCAGCTTTTTGTATGTTGTTTTGCATAATAATCAATTCTGAATAATGATCGCTTATTTAACACAAAACTCATTTTAAAATGAATGATTGATCGAATACAATTAAATGTATTGCAGGTATAGAACTAATAACCTAATATGAAATTTAATTAATGTCAAATCTTAAATTCCTACCTAGGTACATCAATTTTAACTTACTTACAATACCACTCGAAATCTTGTTTGGTTGTAGTAACTAGTATGTTTTATGTTTTTAAAATTATTATATAAGATAATATCTACATAAATTGCTTTTCAAAATTATTTTATCCTTTACGGTTAAAAAAAATAAATTTGAAGGCGATAAAGTAAAAAGAAATAAATTTCAATGTACTAATTACCCATTTATTGCTTCACTTTTACTTCATGTTGATTTACTTTTTATTTAACTGGTCGGCAAGGATAATAAAATATTTACAATAATATTTATGTTTATAAAAATGTTGTGTTCAAATAGCTTCCTATTGCATACCTAATTGCAAAATCACGATTGCTCTACATGATTATTGATTCATAAATTGTTTCAATTTATATATCATATTATTCCTTCTATTTATTTCTAAATTTTGAACCAATTTTAATGTAAGTACAAGCAATATATTGTCGAGTGTCGACCAATAGAGTTCAATTAACCCTTTTGATTTCGCACATCGCGATCATGAACTAGATAAATAATAATCAGTACTCAATGATGTAACATTTAAATATTTATCTTATTTGTTTCCCGCTAATAAATAATTATCTACTAATTGAAACTTACATTTTGTGTCCATTTCCGTTGGTTTCCGTTTCCACCTCGGGTAAGGCTTTTTTGGCCGGTGGAAAAGCCTTGGTTCCGTTCATATTATTCGCTTTGACAGACATCACAACACAAATTGATTAATCAAATAATTTACAATAATTTATCGAGAAGAAATGTCCACAGCGTTCGATAACACACAATAAAATGCGATCGTTTGATCTCACTCAGTTTTATATAGCAATTGGTAGTCGCTCGTCGGTAAACAGATACCTACTTGTTAAATTCTTAATGATTGGTAGATACTTGATTTTTTACATCAGTCAGTTTTTATCACACGCATATAAGATATGTGTCAGAAAATAACTGTGATATGATTTTATTTAAGAAATATTCTCTTTTTATTTTACTTATCTATGGAGAATCTGACCAGACATGAGAATTAAAATTTATAGAGTGTAGTTAGATATAGTACTTAGGTATGTATTTCTTATGAGTTTATCAAAATTTTGCTCGTTGTAAATTGTTGGTTAAATAATGGAGGAAAGAAACAGCATATAGAAAATATTAAACATTATTAAACTCCTACCTACTCTGACATAAAAAAAGCTAAAAACATATACAGAGTTGTTTGCCATATCATTATTGTTTGCCATGTAAAATTCCATTCAATCATAAAACACCAAACATAAAGCAGTTTGGTACCTAATCCAGAGCTATTAAACATAAAGAAATGAAGACAATATTATTTTTATTTAAATATCTCCAATTACCTAACTGTTTAAATAATACACTACTTTAAGCTTGAGTAAAAAGTTACTGTTAGCTAGCTACTAGTTATTATTCTGTGGTATAGTTGCAAGTTGGTTGTATTTTTGGATGCGGCATACAAAATTATAGAAGTTTGACAATCTACTTAATCATCAATTAATCTAAATGAATTTCTCTATACACAGATAGTTTTTATAAGTGTTAGAGACAGAATATGAATAAGGTATTTTTGTGAAATTATGTGTCATTTGTTATAACAGGTTTCTGGGTCAATCATGAAGAAGTTCATGGACGTACATATTATGGTTAATGACCATTCAAACCAGTTTACTTGCGAATTTTTTTACATATTAACATTTGTTATTTAAACTCAAATTCTGGTTAACTAATATACAGAACATAGTAGACCGGTATCACCGCAAGTGTCCAACATTCCTACATACATAATAAATTGGATATTTTAACCATATTAAATTAGTTTAAACATAGATATTAAACATTTTATATAATGTATATACTGTGTTAGAAGAAGCTTAACAATAAGACTGCAAATAATATAAATATTTTAAGACAATTTTCACACACCGCATACGTTCTGATCCCATACTAAGCTTTCGCTTGTGTTATGGAAACCAGATGGCTGATAAACATATTCTACATATATAATTTTAAATAAATAGTTATATACTTAGATAATTAACACCCAGACATAGAGCAAACATTTATGTTCATCACACAAATATTTACCCTGAGTGGGAATCGAACCCACGACCTCTGGCTTGGAAGGCAGGGTCACTGCCAACCGGTCAGTCATATAGAATCCAGCAAAATGCAATGAAAATTATATAGAAAGTCGTCAGTCAGATACTTTTGCATTTTTTAAATAAATGATATAATAAATACTTAGTATATAATAACAATAATCGACGGGCATTTCTCCGCAACTCGACGTCAAGCGCCTATTTTGCGTTTTTTTTTTTTACTTAGTTAGTATATATTTATTTGTTGTATTATCTACTATAAGATAAGTGTATTTTTTGATTCCAACAGTCATTCTATAATTTATTCGAGTTATTTTGTAGATAAGTCCGCAATTTGATATTTTCTGGTTATAATTCGAACAAACATCGCTATTTAGATATCTACAGCAATATTTTGAATGAATATTTTAAATCTCATTTTATTTTTTTATGAATAGAGACATACCTACATCTATTTACTTATCAACTAGTCTCAAATAGTGTTAAAATTTTCATTAGCACTTAATAAAGAAAAAACATAAACTTCAAAACACGTACGTATACTAAAATAATAAAAAGTGCGAATTTATTGGTCTGAGCGAATACTTTATTAATGATGAAATTGCAATGTTCATTATCTTCTTAAGTGTCCCAGCAATGAATCAGGGGTTTACAAAAACGAAGAAAATATATCAAGAATTAATTTTCAAAAACGCTTTTAAAAGTTAGGATTACATTAATATTGTATTGGATGATGTGTCTTGTGTGTTTTATTTATGTTTAGGTACATTATTAAACGGGTACTGTACACTATATGAAGCTATATGGCAAAGGGAAATATTAAATAATATTTTTATTTTCAATTTTTTTTTGTTCATTAGTATAATAAGCAAATGACCCGCATAATAATAACTATATGGTGAGGTATGTAAGTATAGGTATGTTATGTATTGCCAAAACCCAACGTGTTCCACAGTGAACCCTGATATTGTTATCTATTGTATAGCTTTACAATAGATGTATGATGTATCGATCCCGATCTCTCTTATTATATTCCTGGCGTATTTTTAGAAGGTCACTTATTATGAATGTATTTGAATATCATGTCTTCACATTATATTGTTACTCAAACGCCTCTATAGTTTTTAAGAAAGGGAACATTAGTTGGGATTTTGTCACTCACTTGTAAAGACCTGAAATGTGGTTGATAATATTTTTTTTAACTTTTACATTCATAATCAAGCAAACTATGGAAAGACCGTCTAGTTTTCCACCAGGTTTAATATAAATTGATATTATTAATATTGTTTATTTTAATTATTTTAAATTGTTTATGCGACTAGTTCATACTTTTATTCTAGGGCCACCAATATTCCCTATAGTAGGTAATGTTTTATCGGTGTGGTTTAATTTAAAAAGGTTCAAATATCATCATTGTGTTTGGAAAAACTGGTCGAAAAGGTACGGTAATTTGCTTGGTTTGAAGCTTGGTTTTGTGGACGTTGTAATTGTTTTCGGAAAGAAATATATAAAAGAAGTTTCCACAAGAGATGTTTTTGACGGTCGACCAGATGGCTACTTTTACACCATGAGATCATTTGGAAAGAAACTGGGTAAGCAGAACTGCACTAATTTATTAACACTCGTCTTAAAGTTTATACTATTTTTATATTTAAAGAAATTCAAATCTTAGCAATTTATACATCAAACCTTAAAACTACAAAGGCCTACCACTAGGACACTGTAAAACCCTAATAATTGCATATTATTGTCCTTTTATACGCGGTATAAA
This sequence comes from Colias eurytheme, assembly GCF_061535395.1. Classification (NCBI taxonomy): domain Eukaryota; kingdom Metazoa; phylum Arthropoda; class Insecta; order Lepidoptera; family Pieridae; genus Colias; species Colias eurytheme. Next base: position 5,517,862 of record NC_142991.1, read on the forward strand.
AGTTGCTCTACATTGCTCTATGTAGCATTTAAATTGTGCTTTTACTAGGTTCTAACTAAAATTATCGCGCTATCATTTCAAAAACTATTCCTTATTCTTCTAAGAGCCTTTAAGTTACATGTATAGTATTCAATTTGCTTGAAAATTGTAATAGCTTAGAATACGAATATTTGATAATCATATTTTATAGGCATCGTGTTTTCGGATGGTACCATTTGGACTAAAACAAGACGTGCTGTACTAAGATGTCTCAAGAACTTTGGATATGGTTCACGATCTATGGAAAATAACATAAGCGAGGAAAGCAAAGCACTCGTCGAACTTCGAAAGGCTGACGCGGGGAAACCGATTGTAGTTAATCACATGTTTGACGTCGCTATTGTTAATATTTTGTGGAAGCTTGTTGCAGGCACTAGGTTTGTTACTAATTTCCTTTTTAATTTAATTAAAAAAAGTTTGATATAGGTACATTTATCTTCATATCACGAATCTAATACCTATATGTATATACCAACATTGGTTCAGAATTCCGAATCCTTACGAATGGACAAAATAATTGTTAATGATATTTGTTATATTTCAGATATGATTTAAGAGATGCACGCCTAATAACCCTGTGTAACCTTATAACGCAATCATTCCAAGTCGTCGACATGAGCGGTGGAATTTTAAACTTTTTGCCCTTTCTAAGACATATTTTCCCAAACTTAATTGGTTATACACAATTAACAGCAATCCACAACAATATTTACAAATTTATAAAGGTAAGTACGTCTTGTTGTTAAAGGTTTTCATTTTTTTTTAACCAACATTCATTTATTATTATAATATCATTAATTTTGTTTTTAATTATATCGTAGGATAAAATTGTTACAAATACACAATTATCACATAAAAATATATAGGCGTGATATTTTTAAAATTATAAATATCTGAAGTTATTCTAAATATCATAATTATAGTTGAATAGGTCATGGACATGTTATTATGATTTAATTTAATGTCGTGTTTGCTATCCGGCATCATTTTATATTTTCCTAATGATAAGAATTAAATTCTGTTGTCATATAATTTGTGTCTCTTCATTTCAATTATTAACTCTCTTATATTCCAAATTTTTTTATAGTAATGATTTTTATAAACAATTGGCAAACGTTTTTCAAAATAGTTTTGCGGAGAGATTAGAGAAGTGTTCTACGATCGAAAAATTTGTTTTGCCTCGGTTTATTAGAAATAATTACATATTTTCTACGAATTTGTCCGAATTCTGTTTTGGTTTAACACACACACAAACAAGGAATATAACACATGTGACGACATTTATTTTAATTATTTATGTTCGCCAACCACTATTAAAAAGGTTTCTTGGCGTAATGCTTAACAATACGATAAAACACATTGTTGTCTATATTTTAGGACACAATTACGAATCATCGGAGAACGTTAGATGTAAACAAGCCGAGAGACCTTATCGATGCTTTTCTTATTGAAATGATGGAAGATAAGGAAGAATCATGTACGTATTTCAATTGTTATCTAATACAAATTTAACACTAGAATATAATATTGAGGTATTTCCTAACTTGTTCACTGGAACATAGAACTCTACTATCTATTTATAAAATTATGTGATATATCATATACCTAAACAAAATGCTGTGTAACTTAAAAGATAATTGAATTTTACAATTGTAAACACATAATACACATATATTATGAAAAATACATTTCGAACTAGTGATAGTAAAGTAGGAACTTAATAATGATATATAGCTTCATGGCCTCTATAACTAATTACTTGTATAATTATCTGATTACCCCACTAAGGGAAAATAAATATTAATTACGATAGTAGGAAGTAGTAAAATATAGAACATGTTTACAAACACACTTGTTACGTTTATTTATGATAATGTAATTTATTTATACATATTTTCAATTGAATCGAGTGTTAGAAACCTAATCTAGCGAAGCGCTGCTGTTGCCTATTCCCATATTATGTCATAACTAAAGATTAACTGAGAGTAAAAAAATTAACATGATGATTCATAAAATTTTGGCCATTTTCAAATGAATATTTTCATCCCGAAAATTAGGCTGTGTAAGTTTATCCAAAATCTTGTTAATCTTGTAAGTTTATCCAAAATCTACATTCCTATTTAGATATACTTACTTAGGTAGGCTACGTAAAAAAATTTTTTCGAGCTTTTAATAATCGTACAATTTAAATTAATGAATTAATATGTGATTATTCAATAATAATTTATATTATAAATAAAATCAAGTCACAGACGAAGAGCTGCAAGTGATATGTCGTGATTTGCTCGAAGCTGGTGTGGAAACAGTTAGCAATACGGCTGTATTTATGTTACTTCATCTTGTACGGAATCAGGATATCCAAAAACGACTACAAGCTGAAATCGATACTGAAATCGAATCGTCTCGCTTTCCCGCCCTCAGTGATCGATCCAGGTATATTGTTACTGCTGTTATATAAAAGGTTATTTTTCATTGTAATACTAATAATAATGTTTCAATGATGTCCCATTTCCTTAGATCATTAAGTAAATTATATATTTATTATTTTTTATCAAGTAAAAAATTACTTAAAATATTCTTGACTGCTCGATATTGGGTTAATGTTAAAATATTATCTGGTTTTAAAACTAGAACTCACAATTATTTTAAATTCAAGAGAATAAATAATTAAAAGGTGTGTCAAGGTTGGATATATGTACTTAGAAAAATTTAAATCTTCAGCAAATCAGAAAAGTAACATAATGGTTTAAACTTTAAAGTAACATTATTATATTTGTATTTGTATAGGATGGTTTATACAGAAGCGGTGATTTTGGAGACTTTGCGAATATCAAGCGTAGCAGCAGTCGGCATCCCCCACATGGCCCGTGAAGATGCGCGCCTCGGAGATTATGTTATACCTAAGGTACCCACCACTTTATTAGTTATCACAAAAGAAATTTATATACATTTAACTATAATATTCAAGTTATAATTAATTATAAAAAAACTCTCGCTTCTCGTACAATATAACAATACACTGTTCACAATTTCAGGAGAAGAGCGATTTTTTTTTCTTATTTGTGGAAATATAGGTTAAGCAAGGGTTAAGCACATACTTTGAGAAATATTTAATTTCTTTTGGATAAGAAATATTGAATTCGTCTAATCTTCACGAAGTCAAACAACGTTAGATACATCGATGTTATGTGATAAAAAGTATTTAATATTTATCTCGCACTCAAATACACGGGTTGTTGTTAGAAATAATTTACGTTCATGCGTAAGTTGTAATCAAATCGAATAACAAAAAACAGAAGCGTTCATAACATCATTGTTTTAATGAACTGTTATCTCAAATGTTTGTTGAACTTTTGCTTACTTAATAAATAACATAATGATTTAATATTTATTTATTTTACAAGGGAACATTTTTGTTGCTGGCAATACACGATCTTCATAACGGAGTTCATTGGAAAAACCCACATGAATTTAAGCCAGAGCGTTTCATTACTAAAGAGGGTAATTTAATACAAAGCGAAATGCTAATGCCGTTTGGCACAGGTAAATCTAAATACATTTACATTTATTATTATTTGTTAGAAATGTATCAATCTATATTAATAATAGAACAACAAATGAATAATGCATATCGTTAACATTTTCTATTTTTCTCAAAACAACTCAGACACCATTAAAAACTGGAAATAAAATTGTTTGGTTACTGATATTTATTTTATTACTTAATTATTATTGATTGGTTACATAATAAAAATTCATAAATTAAATCCCATGACACTCTCTTCCTCTCTTCTAACCGTATGCCCTATTCGTATTCCACAGGTAAACGGCGCTGTATTGGTGAAGGGTTAGCTAGATCCGAGCTTTTTATGTTTCTAACTCATCTCTTGCAAAAGTTTAACCTGAATCTGCCCAAAGGAGATCCAATTCCAACAACAGAGCCGGTAGATGGTGTCACATTATCAGCTCAAGAATTTAGAATCATCTTTGAACCAAGGCGTCTATTTTCGAAAATGAAGCTTTGAACTTCATGAAATTACCATTAAATCTTTCAGTATTATATTGAATGTACTTAGTTATTTTAGAAGGGAAATATAAATGTCATATCGATCTGGAATGTGTGTTTATCAAGCATATTTACTGAAGCAGTAGAAATAGTAGAGCTTTTAGCTTTGAGATTAACATGTTAATTTGCCGACCTTTTATATTATGTATTCAAATTTATTTTTAATGTTTGTATTAATGCAATATAGCTAAGTTAATTGTGACAATAGATATCAGGTAAAATGTGCAATCGGTTGAATTGATGAATGCGTCGATTCCAAAATTGTATTCCTATTTAATTCTGATACCTAGTTAATTTTGAATTGAAGAATAAATGTGATATTCACCATGAGCTCAATGTTTTCTTTTTACCCTTTTTTGTAAATTCCTTTAAGTATTATAATGCAATTCGCGCTTACAATTCAAAACGAAATTGTTTCCCCCTCGCCAATATGTACATCGTAAAGGACTTTCATAGAGATTTGTAGAGTTCACTAAAATCGATCGACATGACGCATGCGCCAGCAACTCTTAGGTAACTTACCGTAGCTGTCAATTAGTACCGGCCGCGGTCGTGTTGATATAAATAAAGTGAAAAACAATACCAAATTTTCAATACCAGTTTTAAAATCCCTGTACGGTGCCACCATCGTACACAAAGAGATAGCTACGAAACTTGACCACCAAACAATCAATAAAATTGATCATCTTTCAAGTCCAGTCTCTTGGATAAAAACCCTTAACACGAAATGCAAATAAGTAAAACAATAGAAGCATTAATAGGTATCAATTCTGCCTGTCAATCATTATGTTAATTTGTGAATTGAATTATGATTGGTGTATTATTTTCCATTGATAACTGAGTGAACGATAATAAACAATAAAGATGGATTTTCTCTTAATGTGTCTTGTATAAGATGAATGAATTAGGCCGCGGGTACGCCCGCATTGAAGCTATGCGTGGTGCACGAGGAGAACCTTTGGGGAGCATCCCCGAACCCAGTCCCCCACCACCGGATAAATACAACTCCGTATACCTAACTTTGTTCGTGTCTGGCGCTGCCTTCTTGCTCCCCTTCAATAGGTAAGATATAGTAATGTATAATAAAAGATACAGCGATGACTTATAATTTGTAAAACCTAACTATCTATTTAGAAATCAGGAAAGCACTCGTCTAATGCAAACTACATTCTCTTTTTTCTTAGAATGAAAAATCTTTAGTTAATGAAGTATAGTAATTATGTTATCTGTGCCTCAATATAGACATTACGAAAAGTGAATAAGTTCCGAAAGAAAAAATCCGAAACCGTTTGATGCAAAAATGTTTTTGTTTCAAAATTTCTCTCTGGAAAGCATAAAACACTGATAATATTATTGGGTCCAGGTCTTCGGGGCTGGAACCAAACCCCGAAGAAGTCTCGCGCTGGAGGGCTTCGGCTCGCGAGCGTCTGATGGAGGAATGGGTGCGGCGTCTCGAGAACCCAACTGCAGGTGTAAGGACGGTGGAGGCCATCCGGCCGGTCCTTTTAGAATGGTGCAGCAGACGACATGGGGCTCTCACGTTCCGCTTGACACAGGTACTGTCTGGACACGGGTGTTTCGGACGATACCTGTGTCGAGTCGCGATCCGGGAGCCAACCATGGCCTGCCATTGGTGCCCAAGCGAGGAGGATACAGCGGACCACACGCTGAGTGTGTGTCCTGCGTGGTCCGTGGCTAGACAGCGACTGGTCGCTGCTGTGGGGCCGGATCTCTCGCTCCCGTCCTTGGTTCGCGCCATGGTTGGAGGTTCAAGGTCCTGGCGTGCGGTGGTCGCCTTCTGTGAGGAGGTGATGGTGCGAAAAGAGGAGGCGGAGCGGGTTCGTGAGGGGAACCCTCTCGCGGACCCGATGCGGCGCCGGCGACCCTTTAGGCGCCGACGCCGAGTCGCGGTCGCTAGCGATCGCGACCTGCCTCCCTAGCGAAGGGCTCTGGACGATGGACCGGGGACATGCTCCATCGTCCGGGGCAGTGAGGTGACATGAGACGTGTTCCACTCATGCCGCCTCGCAGAGGAAGGAGGAGGCGCGCACGCGCGCAGCCGTAGGTGGTAACGGAGGTGGGCCCGTAACCGGGCGTCCGCTGCCAGGGTCGTGGACGATTTCTAAGTGTACCCGCGGCCCCGGCTAACTGCGCGGCTCGACGGAACACAGTGGGGTTTTAGTCGGTAAGAATCCGACATAACCCTTGGCTCCATCCCCGGGGGCCGTGGGTATCTTTCGAAGATTTCCCCACTATAAAAAAAAAAAAAAAAAAAAAAAAAAAAAACTGATAATATTATGATTGTTGATAAACGGAGAGCGGATGCGATAACAGATAGAAACGTACACACTATTGTTATTCAAGTTCAAATTTATTATGCTGAAAAATAACTAAATAAATTTTTTATTGACAACAAAATATTTGAAATGGAAACTTATAGTTTCTTTTCAGCTCTTCAATAAATAAATTTCTGGGTAGATACATAATTTTATGACGAAATAAAAACGATATTAAAAATATTTTTTATTGAGAACTGTTGCCTAAAAATTGTACATATTATATACCTAGTAGGTAAGAATTTAGTTATTTATTAGTAGACTGATTTATAACAATGACAGCTGCTAAAGAGCGCAGTCACCAAGAAAGTTAAAATTATAGATTATTATACCTAGACATGATGTAGAGACTGTTAATATGTTATTATAAACTAAAACGCGGCTTTTTACAGCACGCATGGAGACAATGTTATTACTATATTTAGTACTAGTCTCATAAACACCACGCAAAAGTAATATTTATCTGGGCTATAGTTAGATTTTCCATAAATAAATATATCGCGTGCTCATAAATATTCGAACGCAATACTTCACTCAAAAACAAAGCAATCAAATGAGGTTAACTTAGATATTTAACAAGGACTTATTCATTGATCCCCATATTTAATACTGTTAATTCAGAGTCGCAATAAAGCTATTGATTTTAATTGAATTAGAATTATTTAATATTTGATGGAAATGTTTAATTGCACGCCTCAACACGAAGCGGTTATGATAGCGCTCTACACTCGCTCATCAAGATCAAGCAATGTCGTGGCTTTTTAAACGCCCCTTATTCATATTCAACTTAAAAGATAATAATGTATCCAGAAAACAATTTTACATTTATATGAAACTTTTATAAAATATTTGCCAAAGTGGCGGATTTTCACACCCGTTAAAATTTTGTAGCCGTTACCATATTCTGCAGTTCAAAATCCTTATTCAAAGCAACTATCTAGTTATTATTCTGTGTTCAAAGTAATATTGTAAGTAACGATATGTATGGTAAGATTTAGAATTTTCTCAAAAAAACAGAGGGCAATGAAATAATATTTAAGATAATTGAGTAGTTAATATTTGTAAAATGTTATTAATAAATCGAGCTATTTCGTGCAGCATTTTTTTTCGCGAGGCTGCTCGCTCTGTGTGGACCCGCCTAATTAAAAAATTTCCTGCTAAAATCCACCTAATTTCTCTATATATGTTTTATCTATTAACTACTATAGTTAGTAGGTTATAGGTTGGTTTTAGGTAACGTACATTACACAATATTTCTCTCTCTATCAGAATTTATGTATTTATTCCTGTTGTTTATGCATTTATTGCTGTTGCTCTTAGCGAAATCATTATTTTATTAGATCTACAAAATTATATGCGTTGTTTTTAAAAAGCTGCATAATTCGTTATGTAAATAAATAAAAACTGAAAGAAAGTGATATACTGGGAATATTACATGAATATTTATTTAGACTTGTTATCTTTTTAATAAAGAGTTGAAAAGGCAATCGTCTATTCTAGACGTCGGGATATGAGAGCAACAAAGCACTTTCAGACTTTATAACAATAACAAGTTGCTTTCAAAGTACCTACAGGCTACATAATAATTCATATGCACGTAAAAACCAAACAACCATTATCTTAATTAATCTAAAAAATACATACAAAATATAAAACGTTTAAAATAAAATTAAATGAATGAACACGCCTCATAAAAAGTAATAGCAAAATTGTATTAAGCAAATTTAAAGGCATCCTAAATATTGATAAAGTATTATGTATTTAATTTATGAGTAATTTTAACTTTATACACTTTTATATATAACTGACTAGTGGTCCGCCCCGGCTTCGCCCATGGTACATATTTCGCAATAAAAGGTAGACATAGGCTACCTTTCCGCCCGCGGCTTCGCCCGCGCAGTCAAAGAAAAACCCGCATAGTTCCCGTTCCCGTAGGATTTCCGGGATTGCGTCATTTTTCCAGGATAAAAAGTAGCCTATGTCCTTTCTCGGGTATCAAAATATCTCCATACCAAATTTCATGCAAATTGGTTCAGTAGTTTAGGCGTGATTGAGTAACAGACAGACAGACAGACAGAGTTACTTTCGCATTTATAATATTATAGTATGGATATGTAAGTCAAAAGGAACTGTTAAGATACACTGACTACTTTCCAAAACATTTCGATGATTGAATTTGACTATGGTTTTATACTATTTATGCTCTATGACACTTTTGTTTTTTTTCAGTTTCATTATGGCAGTGGACTATTTCCAACATCACTACCCCAATTCAACGATAATGTTCGACATGTCGACCGTATACATCGCGTCCGCCTGTATCGCTGTTGTCATCAACAATCTCATGCTCGACTTGTTTACATACAACACTAGAATAACGTTTGGTAACTTATCAATTTTTTTTTAATATATATTTGATATTTTTTACAGAAGTTACTAAACTTGAACGCTTAGGCTACATATATCTAGAACACCTTTCTCTAAAACAAACAGTATTTTATCAAGCATATATTCGCTTAATAAATGGGACAACGTGCAATCGTTAATTTCTATACAAAAAGATACTTTTAATACTAGATACGATTTAGGGTGGACCACAGGGAAGGAAGGAAGGACAGCTGATTAATACAAAATTAATCAGCTATCAGTCCATTCGTATAACATTGATCTATCCATTCGTTAAACACGCGCAGAATGAAACTCGTCTCGTGTTAGGTCATGTACCTTCATTGACAAACTGAATAGATAATTGAGAGAGAATATTATGTAGCATCTTACTTTTTACGCAGTTATAATTAAAAACGTGTACTTAGTTATCGCTTTCACATACCTACTTTTTATGAAGTTTTAGATTTTTTAATTCATTATTTTTTATCAATAGTCGATGAACTCTTTTATCTTTCTTAGAAAATTGGTTTCTCCTCTTCGAGTTTGACCTTTATGAATATTAATTAAAATATACATAATTATAAGGTCTGAACTTATCTTTTAGGCCTTCATTAAATGATTTGTTAATAACAAGTAATTCGTCAATATATAGCACACAAGAATAGTTTTATTTATAGAATATCTAAGTTATAAGTTTCAAATATATAACGAAAACTATTTAAAATATATAGGTAGTTACTGTGTTAAAACCTGAACCAAAAATAATTTGTACAAGGTTATTGAGAAAAGAAAACTAACAAACAATGTTATAAAATCGTAAAAGTTAAATTAAATCAACTTCCTGTTTTGCGATTGAGCTAATAATAATTATTATCACAAATGACAACAAATCATGTTCCTTACAGGTATATTATTGTCTCTGGCTACAATGATATTTGTAGCTGTTTGCAATATTGGTTGGGATGGCTTTCCAAACGACGTGTCCTATACAATCAACCTAGTGGCTATAGGTGTGGTTGCTTTTGGGTGCACAGTTCAGCAAGCCTCGTATTATGGCTTCACTGGTTGTCTTCCGCCACGTTACACACAGGCTGTTATGGCTGGAGAAAGTATGTATTCTGATTTGACTTGTTTTAGTTCTTTATAAACGACATTTTAGTCATAAGGATAAAAAATAGACCAAATGCGGTAATACGTATTCAATAATCACGTACAGAAGGCGCCAAGTTTTGATTTAACTGGAATTTGAGGAATATATTTGTAGAGATATTATATATATTCTGTGTTAAAATATTTTGTGCATAACCTTGTGCATAACTAATTCTTTTAATAATATTAATTACAATTTACACGACATTGCGTATAAAAATTCACAGGCGCAGCTGGATTCTGGGTGTCGCTGGACAGGATCATGACGAAGTTTGAATTTAGTGAACCACAAAGGAGTACGTTTATGTTCTTCGTGTTTTCCATCTTGATACTCCTGGGGCACTCGATGCTTCACCATTTGATGATGCGTCATCCCCTGGTATTGTATTATTTGAGACTCACTGTGGAGTCCCGACATCGGCGACGCATACAGTTGCATTTGAACCCTACAGAAGATGCTACATTGGTAAGTTGAAACGCTGCCTTTACGTAGGTAATAATAATTCATAAAATATTCGCAGTAATTGAGCAGACTTGAATTTATTGATAGATTAAAAAAACAAATTAGGTAACTACATACATAATATATATTCTTAAATTAATTTTCCCGTATAGATGGAAAGTGAAGCCGGTGAAGCCACCTACGGCGTCCTGAAACTTCAGAGTCCTGCACCATCTAACGCAGGAGGTAATTATTATAAGATTTTCTTTCCCTTTTTAATTACTTCTGGCTCTCCTATTAATTCCTTTTTACCCTTCTTTTATATAGGAGAACCGGATAATACCTTCAGTTTCGCCAACCCCGTATATTCACCAACCACGAGTGCGGCCGCACCGCTGGCCTCTCCACCACCCAGTGTTTCGGAAAGGTCTGCTTCCCCCTCAGCAACTCTCCAGACACCAAGACCTTCATATAAAGTTGAGGATGTAGTCTTCGAGTCCCCTGATAGACCCACTTCATGGAGAACTTTTAAACGTAAGTAAAGTGGAGATGAATACGTGAAAATATTTAGATTATAGATTAGGATAGTTAGATTAGATTAGGATAATATGTATAATGTACTTAAAAATCGATTGACTAGTTTTAATTGCCATATTATTGTATTTTATTATGAAGCAGGTAGGTATATATTATGAACTATTTTTCTATTTTTGATAAATACGCTATTCTAATTCGTATGTATACCACTCTTTATGAACCCCTCCCACTTGGGGTGTACAATTTTATCATAATACCTACCTAACTTTTATATTGTGGTATAACATTTCCTAGAATGGAGGAATCGATAAAAATCACGCATGGGAAAATCCTATTTAAAATTAATTCAATTCAATTTTTAATTTAAACTGTGAACTGGGTTCCGTAGCTTTAAAAACAACACCTACGGTTATAACCACAATTAAAATAATACTATGTACCTATAGTTATGCTTTTTCTACATTTTTTTTCAGGCAGTGTACAAGCGAGATGGGCGGTGGCTCGTGCAATATACCCGTACATGGTCTCTATTGGCCTGGTATACTTTACCACCCTGAGCTTGTACCCTGGTATATCTTCAGAAGTACCGTCTTGCCGACTTGGCTCTTGGATGGCGATTGTCCTAATGTCAGCCTTTAACTTCTTCGATCTAATAGGAAAAGTAAGTATATAAATTTACAGATTTGCCTAAATTAACAAATAAGACAGATATTATAGATAATACCTATCTATCTTTTTGCGATGATGGTCAACGATAGATACTATACCCAGTAAAATTACTTAAAATTTTGTAAATTGTCATTCAGTCATGAATCGAATTTTACAGTAGGTACGGTCTACCTAAAAAAAGGAAGACTTTAAAAAAACATGTAATTAATGAAATTATATCTCATCATGTTCCTATACAAAACTTAACTCTTATCAAATCTACAAAAAAAATGAATTATACCAAAATGGAATACAAACTAATTGGTTACATAAAAAGATAATCATCTCATTAAATTATGCATTTAATACTTTTGTATCACTTTAAAATTAGTAGCTCGTACAATATTGTTTTCCGAGAGGTCACGATCTTTTCTGGAAATGACAATCTTATCTTTACTGTTGCGTTGGGAACGCTAAAAACAACATACATAGGTGATATAATATGATACTCCTACGTGTCCTTAAAAAATAATATCTAAAAATCTTATATCACGCAATAAAACAGATTTTTCTCTAATTATTCAAATCAAAACTTTAAATTAACGAAATCGTTTTGGATAAATACGTAGGTATATTTTTTGATACTGAATTTTCCATTCTGAATTTACACAAAAAATACATACCTACATAACCAACATAAAAACGTACCTACTTGACTTCTTTAAAGGATATGTTGGTTTCAAAATTAATAAACTATAAATTATATCCAAATAGTCAAAATGCGCATAGTTAAAAAGATTTATATAGAGGCAATAACATTATCCAAAGTCGCTACAAAATTATATACTTTATTTTGGCTAATTTTCCTCCTTTTGAATAAGGTAGGTAAATTTTGAAATAAACCCATAAGATAACAGAAAATTGTTCAATAGATAGCAGCAGCTTGGCCTTACGAATGGAGTAGAAGTCAACTGTTGATGGCCAGTGGTCTCCGACTTCTACTGGTTCCACTGCTGCTTCTGTGTGCGGCGCCTCGACATTCCCCTCACATTGTTGGCGATGTAAGTATAAGAACAGTGCCATATTTTATAGTCACACGCTATTGAATTAGGTAGATATGTAATAGGTTTGTTTTATTCTCTGCGATATATACCACGATACCTACATTGTTGTTTTAGTAAATGTAGATATTGTTCAGAATATATTTTACGATTTATCCTTTGGTCATTCAATTAAATGTCGTCATTCAATGAAGGCGCTAGTCATTCAATCAAATTGCAGATTCAACTAGATCACGGCGACATATTTACCTTTATATTTCAGTTTCCTTTCCATATTTTATAACTTATTATTTGAGAATAAATAGATCAAATTACACATTTACCTACATGTTCCTTCTGTCTAATCTTATTGTTTCGTGCCTTTCATCATTCTAAGTATTTCATAAGTATTTTTACTTGATTTTTTTTTTCAGATATATCCGATTATGTTCTCCGTGGTTTTGGGTTTCACAAACGGTCTGTTTGGATCTGTACCAATGATTATTGCGCCATCTCGTGTAGGAAGGGAACACCGCGAAATTGCGGGTATGTCAATATTTTATACCACAGATAATAATATAATACTATAGATGATACTTTTCTCACATACTCTCAAATTTATTGTTAATTAAAACAATTCTCAACCACGAGTATTTCAAAAATCTAGTATTGATTTGTTTGCAACCTTCCAAGTTCCAACTTTCTCAAAAAGAGAAAGATGATATTTTATTGAATACGATATATCCGGTCTACTTCATATCTTTCATTTCAGGTAATATGATGACATTATCATACAACGGGGGCCTACTATCAGGAACATTGGTATCTTATTTACTTCTTAATATGCTGGGTCCTCCCACAGGATCTCCGTGTCGGATTTACCCCACACCATTATTACCCACCCTACCACCTGCTATAACTACGGCTTCTAATATTAGCTACGTTATAACATCTCCACATTAAATAATGTTTATTTAAATATGTACCTATCTATTAATTGAAGTACTTAGTAACTAGTCATTATATATATACATATATATATTACTCGCACATTATTGTACCTACTTACTAAATATTTTTGTACTTAATTATTTCATAATTTACAAACTAATATATTTTTTAATGTATTAGGATTCAGATCTCTTTATTTTTTAAATTAGTACTTAACAGTTATTGAATTACTACTTATTAGAATACATATTATCAGTTGATGATAAGTTAAATTTTAAGTAACTACCTACCTAACTATGTATATATTTTTATAATTCTGTGGTTACATTATATTATAACGTATATATTAATATTTAAATGAACTCGGAAAATACGTTTGTAATTATTTTGTATAAAATTGTATTGAACGACAAGTTAAATACATATCCACACCGATTAATAACTGCTCACAAAAACGTACATTTTAAACTATAATATTTTAGTTATAAATTAAACCAAAGAAATAAAGTCATGCCTACGACTAACGTTAATTAGATATGTATATCTAAATTACTTAAAACTATATATAGGTACTTAGGTACATACCTGTAAATATTTATGACTTCGTTTATTCTAGACAAATAAGATTACCTAGGTAAAGTAATAAAGATTAGGTAGGTATTATTTTGTACCTGTATTGGAGGAAATGAATATCAGATTAATAAAAAGTTAAACAACCGTTTAACAAATATTTTTATATTCAATGATAATATAGCAATAAAAATCATTCTTTATTACTTAACTATTACTAAACGTTAAAAAATATCGTTAAAATTATTAATCATAGTTTTAGCAATAAACACATTGTTACAATTTGAAATGTAAATACTTGTAGTATGTACTTAATGTAATTAGTAAATCATTTTTACTATTGGAACTTTCAGAAAAAGGGCTAAATGGCCTTGCCAGTGTACATGTGACATGTCGCAGTCATCTGGTTGAATCTGGTATTTGATTGAATGGCTATAACTTTAAAACTTTGAAATAGCTGTTATGTATCTACTAAGTATCTTTTGGAATAAGTAATGAGACATTATAGAAGTTCACCATCCCGATTACATTTAATATTTAGTGAAAATTTAGTACATAAGTTAGTTGTTCGTAATCATAGATCGTAATTATATATAAACACTAAACAGTACATTTATAGACAAATTTTTGTCCATATAGAAACTAGTTTATGGCATATCGAAATGAATATAACCACAAGCTTAGACTTTATAACCTAAAAAAATGAAATGGAGAGGTAACTAATGGGGTGACCGATTGCAACATATTTATTCTTTTTTGAAGTGAAAACTTCTTTAGCGGCGTTGAGTTCTTTTACTGTAATGGGTATAAAATCTTAAACTCGCGTCAGGACACGTGTCCTGATCGAAAAAGCGTAAGACGGATACCATTCCAAAATATCAAACTAATAATCAAGTTTTCACCGATTATCGATGTATAAATAATCGATGCAAAATATTTTATGCTCTTCGATTCATTGTCAAAATTTCGTGTTTATTTTCAAAGAATTTTCATCTACTTAAGTACTTACTTACGAACGCAATCAATAAAATATTTTTTAATTCATTCCAAATCGGTCTAACCGTTCACCGACGAACGGCGTTTAAATTCAATTTTTACAGGTAGGTAAGTAGTCTATAATAAGTAAATGTTTACCCGTCTCAGAATTAAGTAAAAAAAAATGTTTTTTTTACGTCTATTGCCAGTCATAATAATGGAATTTGGTAACTACTATGTGTAAAATAATAACCATTTATCGATAGCACAAAATTTGACTGTTGAATGTATAGCATTGATTCCATGTTTATATAGAACTGCACCCTAAGCTTGTAATGAAATAAACTGATTATCAAAGTTGAATCTTGTTTTATTCATTATCAATAATATATTAATTGATCCCAATACTTAAGTCATGTTATCACAGATAATATATCTAATACTTATAGTAGATATTATCTAAGGCACATTGATCAAATGTATACCTAAAGGAATTCCTCAGGAGTCAGTGAGTGATCAAAAGAGGTTCTATATTCAGCTGTTCAATACTATTGAATTGAATTAATAATGAACCTGCCATTGAGACTGGGTTTTAACGTTTTAGGGCTGTAGTTTATAGAACAAACCTAAACTTCTTCACTGATTTAGCCGTTAAAGCGTTACAAACAGACAGGCAGATAGATAATATTTTGTTAGATACTAGCTTTCCGCCCGCGGCTTCGCCTGCGTACAGGGCAATTAATGAAATACCCGCATAGTTCCCGACCTTATGGCTTTTCTGGGATAACACCTATCCTATGTCCTCTCACAGATTTACAAACTATATAGCTGTCGTAATGTGTTCATCGGTCATCCAAATCAGATCAGTGCTTCAGTCGTCAAGAAGAGACAGACCAGCGGATAGACAGTGTAACTTTAACATTCATAATACATATAGTAGACATAAGTGTTTAGAATAAGTTTGATTAATAATCAAGATCCGCTGCAAGATTTACCTACTTGTTTTTCCCGACTATTATAATCATAACAAAATTGATAACCTAATTTTCTTGTTTCTATAAAGTTATTTAATTAAATTATTTTGCACATCATTAATTATAATATCTAACCACTTATGGCATCATCGTGTAGACATTTATCTTTCATATGTAAATATAGTAGCTGAACCTTCGTAAATAGGTATCCCGTAGCTCATTCATAAACTATTTTCGAGCTTATTTTACGGCCCCGATAGCTATTAATCAAATCAATAATTTTAATTTAATTGTCTCTCACAATATAACTAGTGACTACATAAAATTGTTTACTACAATACTATAATTTACTCCCGCAATGATATCGATATCTTGTCGTTATGCTAAATATAAAACAGGCAATTAATCGCTTCTTAAAATAATTTGTTATTTTATTTTGTCTAAAATTGAACTCATCAAGATAAATCAAGTACCCAAGCACTTGAAAAAATTAACTAGAATTTGTACCTATTTAGTTACCAACACCTACTGAATTAAATTTAACTACCTAACTAAAATCTGTTGCGTTAAAAATAAATTTATAAGTTTTCATAGAAAAGTATCTACCTGTGGTATCTACTTATCTAACTTGTTAGGTACTACATCATTATAAAATCACTAACTATTTTATCTTTCAAAAGGCTCCTCAGCTTCGAATTTTAATCATGCATTGCGATTTGCAAATCAATCTCACCTTAATGATTTTTCTATTAAGAAAGAAAGTAGGCATCAGTATTTGTAGTACGTTGGACAGATATTTTTTCATTGAGTTGATTTCAATGAAATATTTTTTTTTTAAATTGAGAGCATTTGTCGTATTTTGGAAGTTCTTATTAGAAACCTTATTAGGTGAAGGAAATCGATAGGTTGAGAGAAAGATTGTGTAGTTAATACTTGCGTGCCTGCTGCCTTTTGCTCTATTAAAAAGATTGTTCGTTTGGAAAACTTTTATTATTTACCTACAAGCACAATAATTAACATTATCAACACTATAAGACAAAATATTAAAGGAAAAGTTGTTTTTTTTTTCTGAGTGTACATTTTTATGAAATGAAAACACATTTAAAAAAAGAACAATAATTTATTAGATAGGTAATAATTGTTATCTTTATATCGCAATTCGTACACGTTTACAATTACATGACTAGCATAATAGTGTACCCCTGAGGTCATTTACCACAGCGCGATTAACAAAAAAGATAGATAGGTATTTTCCAAAAGAACACTGTTGCTCATCTATCTTTTACGTCTTCGGGTACGAGACCGATGTGATGGCGGTGTGCTCCACTCTAAACTTAAATCACTAGATGAAGGTGGCGTTTCGGGAAATTGTGCGTCCGATGTCCAGCGACAAGAAGCGCAGACCGGCTTGGGAGCTTCAGGAACCTTCTCACCACTTCCACCATTGCCATAGGACTCCAGTATGTGTTTATACGCACATTCCAAAGGCTCCGGGCTCCTCCCACGCGCGGCACTCAGCCGCAATCGAACACATGCGGTGCAGTAGCCACAAGTATCTCCACGTAGTGCACTTTTCACCATTTTGGACGTGTGTGTGGAATTGATGTCCTAAAAAGACTATTGTGATTATTATCGTTGCGATATATTTATGTCCGTCGCGACGCGAACGATTGGCGTCCCGCACGCGTCTTCTGATAACCCCATCTCGGCGCCAGTGTTACCGACCGCTTAGCTTTGGCCTTAGAAGAAACTTGTCTCTGGTAAGCCCACGAGATTTAACTTATCACTGTGTACGTTAATTTCAAAGTAATAAGAAGCTAAATGCCATAGGCGGGTCACATAATAAAAAATGATAGCGGTTTAATTAATACTAAATAGAGACCATAAATATTTTAATTGCCAATATTTATCGTTAGTTTACATAAACGAGGCAGTAATCATATTGTTATTGAATAGAATCAGGAAACAAATATTGAATTGTTAATACATTTTTTAAATAAATCGATTTTTTCTATGAATAAATAATGATGATGATGTAACAAACAGACAAAATAATCAAAAGCACGATTGTAAAGTCGGTAGGTATTTGATTTGATGATTTAATCTCGATTAACTAGGTAAATACCTGAGTAACCGTTAATAAAGTTGAGATAAAAAAGCCTAGGCCTAAGGCCTTCTAACTAAACTTTGTTAAAAAAAATTAATCAAAATGTACATACCTTCATCCGAATTCATATTATTTCAACTTTTCTACATCGGAAAGTTTGAATACAAAATTTCAATCACACTTTATTCAATTGAACTATGTACATACAATATTATCAACTAGCTTTGGACTTATCTTTTTTAAGTTGAAATACACCATTTGCTAAAGTATCATCCACAAACAGCATGATCTTACAATTTCTCATCAAATCATTTTAATAAGCTGTTAACAATAAAGGCCCCAAATTTTATCTTTATGGCACACATTTGTAGGTTTTATCGACTCAGATTCTTTCTATTCAATAAAACCGTTTTAAACTTTAGCCTGTGAGGCTGTATAAGTCTTAATTACAATTTACAATATAGGTAGAGCCATAAAGATAATGGCTTGATTTTAGTTTTCACGGCACTATAGGAAATAAGTTTCAGAAGTTTCATGAAATTTATTTTTCTATGTAGGTATGACACTGGTTTCGTTATGTTTCCGATGTCACCGATGAAGATACAGCTAGATTGGTTTATTTCATAGTATTATGTCCTATAGAATTCTATTATGGGGCAGGGCAGCAGATATAGAAACTATATTTATCTTACAGAAAAGAGCCATTCGCTCTATATATAATTTACGTGCTCGGGACAAGAAATCTCTTTAAGAATATCTACCTACTGGTATCATAACTTTATCTCTTTTACGTTCCTGTTTTAAATTTTTTCTGTAGGTAGTAAATAAAATTACCATAAAGAAAGTAGTAGGTAGGGTATAGGTATATTTTTATTTATAAATACATATTATAAATCTTTGAGGTACCCCAACACACATTTAACTACAATCTTTACAGAATGTATATATTCAGTCTATTTCACAATTTAGAATGAAAATTCAAGGAAAATTTAACTACCCTCAGACTACCTATTTCATTGAGTTGTCAATTGTATAATACTGACGATAACGTCAATGTTCTAGATCTTTACCAGTAATCACCAGATAGGCAACCTCATTATGAGCTGCAGCGCATTCAATACTCATTATCGTGTAAACAAACATTATCTAACAAATTATTACGCCATTCTATTCCCACGTATCTTGAGTGTCATTTTGATATTATTAATGGACATAGTTCTAGAATATATGCCTTGGTACAGTCAACAAAATAGAATCTCGCCATCGCTAGGGCTTGATTCCGAATATTTAGTTTGAAATATAACATAAACATAGATACAACAGATACAAAATTATGTACCGTTGGTTGTTGCATCAGAACCCGACTAAGAATTTAATACGTAAGTAAATAAATAAATGAAAAAAGAGAAAATTGATTTTAATGTCCATATTTTTAAATTATTATGCATAATTGCTTGAGAAGATATGGCAACACTAAATTATACATTTAAATGGTACATAACTGATTCATTGAACAAAACGTTTATTGACTAAAGATAATAGGAATGTTATTTCTGGAATTACTACTGTGATCCAGAAGCTTTGATGAAGTTCTTATCAATGACTGACATGGTATAAACAACTGCAGCTAATTATAAAGGTTACTTTTCCATGTAAGAAAGACCCTTGAACATGAAAATTTTGTATTAAATTTATGTTATGTAGTTAATCGACATACAGCAAGCAAGTTAAAAGTTAGAAACGGCTTGAATCAGTTACATATGCCGAAAACACAAAACGTGCTCACAGCGCGCCTAGAAATATTTTATTTCAAATATTAACGATAAATATTAGGTGCCTACCTATTTTCCATTGTAGGAAATATAGGTAGGTATGTTTTATTGTAAAACCTCTAAATCGACAATATATTAAGTAATAATAAATATTATTTTTATCAAAAAAGTAAACCACCATAAAATCGTTACAACTGTCGGTTATACAAAATTTAAATGGTAGCATACGGGCACCAGCCTTAAAATATAAAAAATATATCAAAATCGGTTCATCTA
Source organism: Colias eurytheme (assembly GCF_061535395.1). Lineage (NCBI taxonomy): Eukaryota > Metazoa > Arthropoda > Insecta > Lepidoptera > Pieridae > Colias > Colias eurytheme. The sequence continues at coordinate 5,538,132 of NC_142991.1, forward strand.
ATCGAAAGTTTACAAACTCGAGAAATATACAGTCGAATTGAGAACCTCATTCTTTTAAGTAAGTTGAATTTTTTTAAATATCTTATTATACTGTCCTTGAATGCTATTGCACGCCTCATAAGCGAAGCGTTGAGGTGGGTACTACTGTCACTTCGCGCAAAACATCTGATTTTTCAAACTTAAAATGTCTTTATGTATCATACATTGCACTTGTAAGATAATACATACACACACATATTAAGAAAAAACACTATTTTTAACGTTCATGATATTTTTGATGTCATTTTTGTTATTTAAACTAGTTAAAAAACAGTTTAAAAAAGTTCTGTCTTGGACGTCCGTGTGTCTGTATGTGCGGATCCTTTTTCTTGTTAACACGATAGCGACCGAAATACTTTACTAATCGAGTCTTTTTTTTTCTCTTACGCTTGAGTATGCTCAGGAATAGAACCCTTTCATTTTTCAGGGTCTGATTCGATGTGGTTTAATTTTTATTAAATAAACAAAAATAATAATTAATAAATATTTATTAAAAAAAAATTATGAGGCGTGCACTTTTGGATTTTCCAAATTATTTAATAATATTATGGTTATGGGTAAGGGGCTAAGGGCCAAGGGGGCCCCGTTTTACAATTTAGCTACAGAACCGTACCGTATATACCTACCGTACGTAACGTATATCCATACTAATATTATAAATGCGAAATAACTCTGTCTGTCTGTCTGTTACTCAATCACGCCTAAACTACAGAACCAATTTTCATGAAATTTGGTAAGGAGATATTTTGATACCGAGAAAGGACATAGGCTACTTTTTATCCCGGGAAAATGACGCAATCCCGGAAATCCCACGGGAAAGGGAACTATGCGGGTTTTTCTTTGACTTCGAAGGCGAAGCCGCGGGCGGAAACCTAGTACCGTATAAAATTCACCCCCATAAATTAATTCACACAATCGACCAATTAAAATAAAAATACCTACACGAAAGAACTACGTTCATTAGAAGTTTCTGAGACTTAATTATCCAGACAGCATAAGACAGTGAAATGGATAATGCGAGATAAGCGGTCATTTACACAATATATTAAATATGTTATAGTTCACCAAAAAAAACTATATACTTACAAATTAAATTTAAAACAAATAACTTTTCCGTAGTGCTATTTGTGTTATCTTTTAAAGATAGGAAAAAAGATGTATGTCACTTAATTAGAGATTACTTTTAATAGATACATTTTTTTATGCTTCCTTCACTTTGTACTTTTTTTCTAGAAATCCTTTTCGCTAGTGACCATGTGGATTATGTTGCAGATAGATAGCAAACCTCCGTCCGACTAGAGCCCTTCCGGCCTCCTCCACTCAAGGAACAGCCCAAGCCGAGGTTCGAGATCCCCGTGGCGGGGGGACGCCCTTGCGCATGTCGCTAGCAGGGTGAACCTTCAGTTCACCCCCGCGTCCGCGTTAAAATGTAGAAGCCCTTCTGGCTAACATTAAGAAACACCACACCAAAAAAAAAGATAGCTAACCTTAAGATTTTACTAAAGGGATTTTATTTCCATAAAATTAACCTTTAGATATTGATATAATATTATTAACCGTTTTTTAAATAAATAAATAAATAAATAAAAACACGTGAAGTATCACGTGGATCTTACACTAAAAATATTATTTTTTATTTTACTTGCGTGAATGCGGATAAGAATAGTTTAGTTACTTAATTTAGTTAAGAATAGTTTCAAGAGCTCCATGCATAAAGGTTGTAAAGACGTTCGTTATTTATTTTATGTCCATACTACACAGCTATTGATATTATACACGCAAAATGTAAGGTCATTCAATCTGACATGAGTTTCAGCTATGTTATGAACAGATTTTGTTAGTAACTGAGCTTATCAATACAAACCAGACTTAACTAGAAATTGGCATTTCACATTCACTGATTGGCAAGGAAAATATATAAGGGTTCCGTTTTTTTACCTTTTGAGGTTTGGAACCCTAAAAATACCGAAAACCTTAATCGGATCGGAAATGTGTGATATGTCTATTGTTTATAGTTGTAGACCAGTGGAAAAGAGATGGATCATGGAACAATGATCAAAACACCCGTGATTTGGCAAAAACATCTTAATACTATTATAAAGGCGAAAGTTTGTATGGATGTTTGTTACTCTTTCACGTAAAAACTACTGAACCGATTACAATGAAATTTAGCACACATATAGAGGGTAACTTGGATTAACACATAGGATAGGTTTTATCCCGGAAATCCCACGGGAACGGGAACTATGCGGGTTTTCCTTTGAAAACGCGGGCGAAGCCGCGGGCGGAAATCTAGTCAAATATAAACATGAAAATGGGAATCAAATATTATGGTGGACTATTGTTGAGATAAAAATATACTTTACTAAAGATCTCCCTTAAACTGTTCGAGTTCATGCAAGGAAATCATATTAAAAAAAAAATTTGCTAGTATTAATTATGTAATAGAGATATTGTTGAAACATACAATATTTTTTTTTGTTTTAACTAAGACAAAACAATTATTATTTATTATATTTGAAAAAGTAGAGCTGTTGGTTGACAGATATCTCAGTATATTTCCATAAGAGTCAGGATCTTAAGAGTAATTACCATGTCAAGTAAAAACCTAAAAAGTGTGAAAATTAGGGGAATAACTTCGTGATTTTTTTTATCAAGTCAATTTTAATATTTTGTTTTTGATGAAACGGAATCCTCGAAAATATCATCTTATTTGATATATATTTTATTATTTAGATTTGGTCTTGAATATTACAAGTATCATCTTATAGAAGATTGGTTATTTTGCTCTTAAAAATAAAAAAATAATTAAAAGAAAAAAATTAAGGCAAAAATTGATTTCTTAAATTCCAAGGAGTAAAATCAATGAAAACTGGAATTATAAATAAGTGATTTTATTACTTAATTAAATTAATATTACATGTCAACAATTTTAATGTAAAAGTTGAAAAGTTTTTAAATCTACAGTGCAGTGCTAGAAAGATGTAAAAATAGAACAGAGCGATTTATAAAGTAAATTAATATTAATTTACGAAACAAATATATAATACAGATAAACTTACTTACAAGTTAAATTTCTTTTATAATTTGCTGGTATCATTTCCACTGAGACTTTTAGATAGCGCATCGAAATAGTCATTTTTACATAGAATATTTAAAGACTTCAAGTAATGGCAGAAACGATTGTTTCTCTTTACATTTGCGTCAGTTTTATTATTTTCTAGTCGGCATATTGTTCTACATGAAGACCAGTAGTCGAGTGCTAAGGCTTTTCTATCCAACACCGCGCCGGGACTCAGGTAACTTGTCAATGTGTGGTGTCGCGAAATAATTTTATCACGTTCCCTGGAATTAAAAAATGAATATTTAAAAATTGCTAGCTTGTTAATTGCCCAGTCCTTATACTAAATACAAATGTACCATTTTTTATACCAGAATGAATATCAAACCTATAAATATAAAGAAAAAAAATATACATATCACTGAAAATATCGCACTTTCGCTAGTATAAAAAAGAATAAGCAAATGTCGCAAACATAATATATACAACCGAAATTTTTACTTAATCCGTAAAAAAAATAATATACTTAAAATCCCTTGTTTGTTATAAAAGAAAAGCTGAAAAATATCCTTAATGTAAATAACATAAAACTTTTGACGCTTTTTGTAAAAATATATTTCATCATATTATTTTGTAAAAAAACTACTCACCTCTCAGCAGTATATCCTGGAATGGACATGTCCAAACTTGTATCGCACTCTAACTCTTTATGGGAATGCCTCAAGCCACTCATTGCAAGTTCACTAGCAATATCATTTCTAACCCCTTCAGACCAATCATAGTAATCTAAATTCTCAGATTCCTCAACACTTGCAGTTTCTTTTGAACACCACAGTGTACCTGTTATTTCATTTCTACAGTCTGAAATATTCCCTGTAAGATAATCAGTCTCTGAAACTATATCAAGCATTTTAGATATAGTTAACAACTGCTTTGAGCTAGCTTTCTTTACATTTTGATTCTCTTTTTTCATTATGTTATCATAATCTAAAATTTTAGGTATACTCCACCATAAATTCAATAAATTCAGAGGTAAATTACTAAGTATCATGTTTATGTGTGTTTGGATAAAGTTGCTTGAAACTTTTGAAGCTTCATTACAATCTAAGATACTTTCTCTGTCTGACCAAGACATACTGGAACATTCATCATCAATATTAAATTTATATTTATCCAATTCTTGTGATAGTGTATCCTCAGACAAAGGAGATCCAGCTTTTATGTGTTTATAGGAAGTCATATAAAACTGCAACCAGTTTATTGTCTTCCTTATATCTCCTTTGCAAAAGTCCAATAAATGATTACCTAGACCTGAACAGCAAGTGCTTATATCAGCTAAACACATAATGTCCAACCAAACACCAAGCATCCGTGGCAAAAATCGCTGCATTTGTATGATCTTCCCATATTGTATAAATTTCTGCAGATGAGGACAGGATAATGAACTTGTTACCAATATCACTGGACGTTTTGAACTCTGAATTAATTGTGAAATAGCAGAACAAAAGCCATCATCCTGATCAAACACAATATCTGCATCATCTATCAGTATTAAAGACATATCTGTTCTTACACTATCTTGACTATGAGTTTCACTCAGTTCACTTTTCTGTGAATCACTACTGTTACTCTTTGTTACCACTTCTTTAATCTTTTTGGGTCTTCCTCTTTTCTTATGAGTTCCTTTAGTTTTAAGGATTTCCTGAATATTTTGACTGCACTCGGAGCCACTTTTACCTCTATCTACCTTATGAGACCTTGTTGCTTCTTGGAGATCTTGCAACATTATTTTACCAGTTCTCTTACTGCTGGCATTTACTTCAATTACCTTAATTGCTAATTCTGCTGCAACAGCATATACACTTGAAGTTTTTCCACTACCAACGTCTCCGGATATAATAAGTACACTATTTGAATTTCTGAATGACTCTCGGCTATCCACATCTGAGTCCACAAAGTCAGAAAAGTCTGAGCCATCACTTTCAATATTTTTTCGTGTCTTCACTAAATTTTCAGTCCATGTTTGCAACCATTTTTTCAATTCTTCAACAGCTAAGAAATTACCTATAATTTGTTTTGATGAATTGGGTTTATATTTATCTACCCAACATAATTTTTCGACAATATCACTATCCTTAGACGAGCAACCATTGACTATTTCTATACTGTTATCTAAATCTGGGTAGTTAAAATCTCTAAACTCGCCTCTACTTTTTCCTTTAAGCAAATGATATGTACGATAAACTGGAAATTTTTTATAAGAACTTTTGATATACTGTAAAAGGTCATCTTTGTTTTTATTGGTTAAAGAAATAGCTTTCGTTTCCTTTTTACTTAAATTTAGAAGATTTTTGTATACATCTTCATTTGGAGTGTTTGTTGAATCATCTGTGATAAAGTCACCAACAATATGGTCAAAATTTATTTGAATGCAGCTTGGCAATTTAGTATCGGTTTGTTGAACATGGACAACAGGATAGAACAAATCAAGTGGAGAAATACTTTGCTGTGGAGGAATACTCTTTTTTAATTTTTCTGGAATTCCACTTTGTAGGAATTTTTGTTTTGCAACTTTTTCAGCTGAGCTAATATTTGAAGTTTGTTTTGACATAAATATAGGAGCTAATTTTACAGGGTCACCTACACTTTTAGTATTGTTAGATGATTTAATTGTTTTTTTTGAGCTCACTACTGGCTTTGAACTTGTAGTTTTATTGCTCCTATTTTTATATTTTGTCATATCACTAGTGTTTTTCTTAATTGTTCCTGTATATTTATCCTTACCATTAGAAACTGATTTTTCTACTTCTGTAACATTTTCAACAACTTTATTTTTAACTAAATTCTTTTTCTTCTTTGGTGTAAAAATATTAAGATCTTCATCTGAGCTTAAAACCTCAACATCTTCAATATATTTTGCAGGCCTTTTAGAGATTCTCCTGGGCCTGCTTTCATCGTTGGTTAATCCAGATTGGTCTACTGTGCAATTAGTTTCCTCTGTGTTTACATCATTATTACAATCAACAGTTGTTTGTGCTACATCTTGCTCACAGATATCTTTATCACTACTATGATGTTCTGAAGAATTAGTGACTAAACTTTGCAAAGCATTTTTCTTCTTTACAGATTTCTTTTTACGTTTTGGTGTAAATTTAACTTTTATAATATTATGACTATTATCATCTGAGTGGACAATATCATCTTCTTCAGGACTTTTAGGTAATTTTTTGAAATAACTCATCATGTTTTCTTTTTTCCGTATAGATGGTGACAACTTGTTTAAAAATTCTTCATCTTCATGAGACATTTTCTTTATTTTCTCCTTTTCATTAATGGTCTCTCTGTGTATTGGTTCAAACATATCACATAATTGCAAGGTCTTTTTAATGTCAATTCTATTATCTTTAACTTCACTTGTATGTTTAGGGGAAGCCGGTTCCTTAACTTTCGTATTACTTTTATGTTCTGCAGTATCCTGAGTTATCATGGCTTTAAATCTTTCAGCACGCTTTAACATTTGCTTTTTTATGTATCCTTCCCTTTGTTCTTCTATTTCCTGTTTTTTAATTGAACCTTTAGCTTCTGCCATTTTTTGTAAAGATAGTATTCTTTTAGCTTTAATTTCCCTCTTTTCAGTGACTTCTTGACTTTCAACTTCATTTAAAGGTTTATCTTTTCCCGGAGAATTACTTCCAATGCTTTTATGTCTAGAATCCATAAGTAGTTTAAAAGCATTTGTATGCATTTTATCTTGGCTTTCACTTGTTATTAGGGGTAATAAGATTTCGGGCTTTTTCTGATCTTCTCCAATTTCTCTATTAGACTCAGTGAGGATGTTACATTTTTTTCTTTTGCCCATATTTTTAAATAGATAATTAGGCTGAATATAATCACTTATGTACGACTTATTATCAGGGGATATCTGTGAGCTTGGAGATTTAATTATCAGTGAAGAATGAAATGTTTTAGAAACATCTAAAACATCTGGATCTTCTTCACCATTTCTTCTTATTTTATATTTTTTTAGTTTCTTTTTCAACACCTTATGACATTTACGTTTTAAAATCTTTGATGACGATTTCAAGAGACGTACATTATTATTGTTTTGTGAAATGTAAACATTTTCAAAGTCTTCATCATCTACGAGTTGCACATTCGTCAAATCGGACATTACTCAGCTGAAATATGAAAATAAGAGATTCGTTAAAAGTGCACGGAATCACAATAAATTGTAAAATTTAACCGGGTCACTTAACATATTAACATACCCAAGCATCTCGCTATGAAACTGTTTCCACTTACAATATACAACAGTACACATTCCTATAGAATCGAAATCGAATTCAGAGTTTTGTCATATTGATGCACTCTAAGTATCAGTCATTTCTTCCTTTATGAATAAACATAAAACAAATATCACAGTAGATTCCAGGAGTGTTACAATTTGATAGAATTAAAATAAAAAATTGGCGCCTAAAACTTTTATAATTTTAGCATTTTACTCACAAACCCACGTCATAGTGACATTTGTCTAACGAATGTCAGTTTTATTTTGACGTAAAAAAAGCATAGAGATATGATAGAGATAGACCGTGTTCCTTGCATATTTCGTGCATATTTCTTTCTGACCTTCGGATGATTGATAATCAAAGTGCTTTATCACTTTGATTTCGCTATGTTATTGTAGGAATCTAAACCTTTTTATGTAGTAATAAGATATCTTTGTTTTCTATTATTATATTAGTATTTTACAGGGCAGGATAACCGTTAATCATTTTTAAATATCAACTGCCTATGTCACGAACAAACGTATGCAAATGCAAAAGAGTAACTGATATTATTAATTATTAATGTGCTATTTTGTAAGTCTAGTTTATCTAAATTATCTACCTTATTCTGTAGTCTTTAGTCTTTACCTTTTAGTTTGTAGTCTTTGTCCCTTTTTGACAGGCGACAGCAGCAATTATTGGTCCTGAAAAATTTCGTAAAATATAAAGTTTATCTAAAATGTCTTCGAAGGCTCTTGCTATTCCATTAATTCGCCACGTTACGGTAAGTTTTAATCATACCAATGTATAGTCGAGGAAATCTATTCTTCAAAATATACCAAATTGGCTTGTGTCAAACCCTGTTATGTAAAGGCATTGAAGATAAGTTCGTTCATAATTACTTGATTCCAGACAAGGGGATATGCTCATGCTGCCCCAGCGGTCAGTGAGGCTCGCGTTAAGTCGAATGTTTTACCCAATAAAACACTAATTGCTGCTGTAGACAATGGATCACCTATTACAAGAGTGACCATAGCCTTCAAGTAAGTAGTAAATTCTTATATATGTGTTCTTCTTAAGTATTGAGAGATAGATTATACAACAATGTTTCATTTTTTTATTTCAGGGCTGGTTCTCGATATGAGCCACAAACTGAATTGGGTGTTGCCCATGTTCTTCGATCAGCTGCTGGCCTCAGTACCAAAAACGCCAGTGGATTTATGATTTCCCGTAAATTGTCTCAAATTGGAGCCACATTCTCTGCTTCTGGTGACAGAGAGTTCATCTACTACACTCTTGAAGTAAGTTTTTAAAAATGTAATTTATTACAAAAAAAAAAAAAATTCCAGTTTTGTTTAATATTTATTTAACAATTCCAAAACATAATGCAGATAAAGCCAATCTTAAGATTTTATTGTAACTTACATTAAATGATATGTATATCCATAAATTAATGCAACATAAAGCAAACTATATAAACACATTGAAATAAATGAACCCATTTTTTGGAATGTTTTTTACTTGCATTATTTTCACTTTTAAATGCATTGATTGCCTGCAGTTAGTGCAGTGTAGTAACAATAATTGAAAGTAAAGAAATACATAATATAATGATTATTTTTCAGGCCACACAGGAAAACTTGGATGTTGCTCTTGAGTACCTGAACAACATTGTTTCCAACCAAGAGTTTAGACCTTGGGAACTCAGTGACAATGTTCCACGATTGAAATATGAGATTGCTGCTTTGTCACCACAGGTATAACCAAATTATTGATAGCATTGTTACCAATTAGCAAAAAAAAATTAAATATTTCACCTGGCAATTTTGTTTAGATTGAATTAAATTAAAAAAAATTGGTTTTAAACTTTACAAAAGTAGGTTTACGATCAAGATGTTTACGTGATAACGTCTTATTGGTGGCAGCGCTCGAGATGAGACGGGAGATCGGTCCGTCTCTCTCTCGTTATACCTGCGATGGCGCTCGTGAGGTTTTGGTGTGACACAAGTTTCTGAACATGTCACCCGACTAAAACGATTTTAAAAACGTTATCACGTTAAAAATTAAAAAAATTGTAGTTATTAGTTGTATAATATTTGACTAGGTGCGTGCTGTGGACCTCCTCCACAAGGCTGCATACCGCCGTGGCCTTGGAAACTCCCTATTTGTCTCCCCAAAGAGGATCGGCAGCATCAGCTCTGAGTCTGTGCAACACTTTGCTGGTAGCACACTGTCCCCCAGCCGATGTGCTATTGTTGTTGTTGGCAACAATCAGGTAACATAGTATTTTCTAATGTTTGATTTTATGCGAGTATTATACATTTAGAAATTAAAAACTTTTTAACGGATTTTAAACGCGATTTATTCTCCCCGTCTCCCCCTGACCACACTCGCTGTAAAGTGTTCGAAACGTCGGGAAAATAATAGAATGAATAAATCGCGTTTAAAATCCGTTAAAAAGTCTTTAATTTCTAAATCAGGTATCATTATATTATGTAGCGGTTTGTTAGCCTTACTAATAATAACAGTATTATAGAACCATAGAGATGGTTTATATGCTTTGGTTATTTAGGCTATGGTTTTATGTGTAGTAGTTTGTAATTTGTATACAGCTAATGTAATTTTTTTATGTAAATATTTGAATAAATTTGTAAATATGATATGATAATGCTATTTGTATTATGTTAATTTCCCATTGTTACCATATATGTGTATAGCATAATATGTAGTTCTGCAAATTCCATTTTCATGTTTTATATATAATGTTAAAATATCTTTGTATTTTTTCTGTAATTATGTATATTGTTTGCTATATTCTGCTCTTTTCTCTGTCTTCAATAATAATATGATTTCTTTTGCACATTAATAATTGGCTATGTTTATTTTAAAATCATTTAGCTTACAAGGAAATTATACTATCAGGTGTGTTAATAATGAAACAGGTTTTATTATGTAGGTCATGAAATAACAAACAATAATTTATTAAATACTAGAGGTCCGCCCCGGCTTCGCCCGTATTTCGCAATAAAAGGTAGCCTATGTCCTTTCTCGGGTATCAAAATATCTCCATACCAAAGTTCATGCAAATTGGTTCAGTAGTTTAGGCGTGATTGAGTAACAGACAGACAGACATAGTTACTTTCGCATTTATAATACTAGTATGGATGTCACACGAAATAAGCACTTATAATGTTATAATAATGTTATAATATAATGTAATAATGTATAATAAATAAATAAAATAAAATAAAAATGTTATAATCTAGCTCTTAATTTTATTACAAAAATAATCTATGTATTTTATTCATGCAAATATTTGTTTATTAGGAAAAAGCCAGCATTGTTGCTCAATCTCTACAGTTGCCTTCATCCGGCCAAGCAGCAAATGAACAATCCGCTTACCATGGTGGTGAAATGAGGTATTTTTATTTGTAAAATTTTAAATGTAATGTAATTTCATATTTAACACGAAACACATAAAATGAAAGCGCCCTTACATTAGCTTTTTTTGTATGTCAATGTTAACCAACTCCTTCAGACTGGTTTTATGTTACTTCTACAGACTTATTGTTCTGTATAATAAGAAAAATATTTTTTACTCCCTAACTAATTGATTCTAAGATTATTTAAAGTGATTCGTTCATTACAGTAATAATTTTTTGTTGTTTTAATCTTTTGGCCATTATAAAAGGTTACAAACAATTTTTCTGGAAAAAAAAAGAGGGGTTGCACTCTGGGAGTGCCGGCAGAAGTGAAAACTTGATTATTAACGTTCAGCATGTTTGATATTTTGGAATGGTATCCGTCTTACGCACGGAATATAAGGGCTTAAAAAAAAATCCGTCTTACGCTTTTTCGATCAGGCCACGTGTCCTGACGCGAGTTTAAGATTTTATACCCAACGCCGCTAAAGAAGTTTTCACTTCAAAAATAAATCTTTTTTTAGGAAAGAAATGGGTGGTGATTTAGCTCACGTAGCTCTCGCTGTCCAAGGTGCTCCGGCTGGTTCTAAACAAAGCCTAGCTCTTGCCGTCGCTGCTAAGGGTAATTTCAACTTTTATATTTTACTAACGGTCCGCCCCGGCTTCGCCCGTGGTACATATTTCGCAATAAAAGGTAGCCTATGTTCTTTCTAAGGGTCTAAAGATTGTCTGTGCCAAATTTCATCAAAATGGGTCCAGTAGTTTATGCATGAAAACCATACATATATACATAATTACAAACCTTTCCTCTTTATAATATTAGTATAGATAGTATAGATTAAGTGTGTCTGGCTTTGGTTTGGAGAAGAACATTCAAGGTAAGCAAGACAATGTAGCTACAGATCATAAAAATATATTATTTTTGTTAGGTAATTTAAGACAATATTATTTACTAAGCACTTATTGCATAATATTTATGAAATTTGTAAATGTTTTCCATATTTTGAAAAAAAAATAATTTAACAGTCATACACAAAGCGATATTACGTGTTCTGTATAATATTTATGTACGAATAAAATAAATATAAATTTTATAAAAATATTTCGTTTTCGCGCAGCTCTTGGCAATGGTCCAGTGACGAAATGGGGAAGCGACAACTCGCCACTAGCTAAGGCGATCGGCAATGTTGGTCCTTTCGCGGCCGCCGGCTTCAATGTTTCATACTCCGACAATGGATTATTTGGAGTCATGCTTTCCGTCCCCAAGGATGAGGCCAACGCTGTAAGTTATATGTTTAAATAACTCTTGAAGTTTCGAAATTTTATGTTTCTACACTATTATACACAACAATCTAGCCAAAAAATGTTCTGCAAAGATTGTATCACATCATAATAATATACTCATATACATTCTTAACCCATTGAGCCCTGAACGGCCCGATCGGGCCACAACACATAGATTTTCTATTGTGTCTGTGATTCCGGGGCCTGAGTTATTAATACGACAACAATCTAGCCAAAAAATGTTCTGCAAAGATTGTATCACATCTAATATACTCATATACATTCTTAAAACAATTTTAATGAACAAGTAATAGATGTGTTATTATACAATTATTTTTTGAAGTGAAACTCTAAAAGTGTATAGAATAAAATTTCAAGGTCGCGTCATGGAGTTAAGCGACGATTTTGGTATCTTTGAATCTTGCCAAAGTAGTTTCACTTCTGACACGTGTGCTCGGCACACACGCTCCTTTGTAAATGTCAAACCAAGAAGCTTATATCTAATACACTGGAGATTTCAGTATGAACATTAACTTGTAACAAGAAAATATGACCTTGAATGACGCCTGTATGTTTTTTTATCCCTTTCACACCCACTTGCCAAGTTAAGTGTGAAAGGGATAAAAAACATACAGGCGTCATTCAAGGTCATATTTTCTTGTTACAAGTTAATGTTCATACTGAAATCTCCAGTGTATTAGACATAAGCTTCTTGTGATAAACAATATAATTTCAATTTTAGGCTGTCAAAGCAGTGGGCCAATTCCTGAAGAACCCATCTCTGTCTGCTGACGCCATTAAGGCTGGCAAGAACCAGCTTAAACTCCAAGTATTGAGTGAAGCCGACCAAGGATCCCTCCTCGTAGAGTCTTTAGCGGCACAAGGCCTGTATACAGGAATTGTTAAGTCCCCCATTGAGTTGGCTGCTGAGATTGACCAGATTTCCAACAGTGATGTATCACAGGTATGTCATTGTTTATTTGTTTTGTAAAATGTGGTACTTTTGAAGTGATATTATCGTTGATTTATAATTATATTATTATCATGAATATATTTCAATAATATAAATAGATATAAATAAATGAACAGTGTGGTGGAATAAAATATATGGAAATTGTAATATGCAGATTGTAGTTGTGTATAAAATTCTGTATAAAAAAGAAAGTTGAGATTAAAAATTATTTTATACTAGTCTACAAATTTTAAGGTCAGTTTTATATAGGTTATTGCACATTATACTATGTATATGCAAATCTATCCCGTGTGTTCAGTCAAACTGATGGTTTTAGTGTAGTATTAATTAATATTGTAAAAATTTTAGGTAACATTTAATTTTTTTTTAATTTTCCAGGCCCTTTCAAATGCAACAAGGAACAAGATGTCCATGGGAGCTGCTGGCAACCTTGCATTTGTCCCATATGTGGATGAACTTTAAATTATAGATTGAAATAGTTGAATTTTTTATGTTGGACATACTCTCATAAATTTAGAGAACCACCAAACAGTTATGTACAATATTATGTTAATTTATTGTTGATTAAATGATAATCAAAGTATGTTTGAGTTTTATTTAATACTTTCTGTGCCCCGTGGTTTCACCCGCATTGCTTCGCTCTTGTTGGTCTTAGCGTGATGATATATAGCCTATAACCTTCCTCAATAAATGGGCTATCTAATAATGAAAGAATTTTTCAAATCGGACCAGTAGTTCCTGAGATTAGCGCGTTCAATCAAACAATCTCCGGCTTTATAATATTAGTATAGATATACATAATATTAGAAGTATAAAAAACCCACCTAGAGCCTATGGGCGTATTCAGAAAGAAAGCTTGAAACTTATAAGCGCTTATCGGCGCTTGTCAGCGCTGGTAACCCGCGCAGGAAAATATATGAACATGACAAGCGCCGATAAGCGCTTATAAGTTTCAAGCTTTCTTTCTGAATACGCCCTATGGCTGTAAAAAGTAGATTTAAGCTTAGTACAAATCCAGATCATAATTTTGCAGATTAATTACGTATATATTATGTGCAATTTCATACTAAGTTATCGCATGTTTTTGCAAGGTTTTGAGTTATATTTTTTTGTTGTTTAATTGGCTAGTGTATATCATTAAATTCTTTGAAAATGTATTAAAAATAAAGAAATGTAAACTATTTATTATTGATGGTGACAGATCTGTGAGAACAATAATAATAGGAGATAGATAGTGGTAGCAAGGTACTTAACAACTAGCTACCACTACTTAACTTACTAATATTTTTAATATTATGTTGTTTATGCAATTATTAATAAAGACTAGCTAGAAAAATTCCTTATTTTACCATAAAGAAAGAACAATTATACATTTTCAATGTCTACTAAAGAAATTGTTTATGTTCCAGTAAAGGCATTTGAAAACAGAAACAATCAAATATTTTAACACAGCATATTTTATTTTTTCAAAAAATAGGTAACTACTGCAACATTGCAATAGTTTGTTGAAAAATATTATATTATTTAAATAGGGTTTAAACTATAGTGTGAGGCAAAGCCTCAAGCAGGGTTATTGATAGATCTTTAATAAAAATTTTACAAATTTAACTTAAATCACATTTATTGCACTTCAGCTTCAGTAAGTAACATATTTGGTATCCCTTTTGATATTGGAAATCTTCTGCCTGATTCTGGACAAACTAAATTCCCTTCTTCTATTTCTATTTCAAGTAAAACTTTGTGAACCTTTTTTAAGAATTCACTATTTTCTTCAAATTTTGGTTCAACTGTTTGAGGAAGGCCATCACTGTGTCCAATACTGTCGGCTGCTCTCCACAGAACTTCCCAATCTAGTTTAGGTATTATGCGAGTAATGAATTCAGGATTGAAATCGACTTCTGTTATTTTAATATTAGTTGCATTTATAGCAAGTGGATACCCAGTAACTACACCTTTTAAACATTTCGAAGTAAGCATGTTATGTGTTATTAACTTCATTATTTTTCTTCGCAATTTAACTCAATTCTAAATAAACATTAGATTTTTAATTCGTTATAGTATTGATTTAAAATTCACGCTCACTCCTCAATCAAACTTCAATAACACAAAAATTAAATAACAATCCTTTCATCTAAATAAAACAATGTGCGAAATTATCTCAAGCACAAAATATGAATTTCGCTCATGCACCGTGCACGATTTATGACAAATATTGACAATAATAATTAACTTTGACAGGCTCATAAAGGCCGTCAGGCGACAGATAATATATTATTTGCTCTGGGGCGACAGACAACAGCAGTACAGTCACAGATAATATAATACTATCTGTTAATCACTGTACAATGCTACCCGCACAGAACATTTCAAGGTTTTGGCCAAATTCGGCCAGGCCAGGATCAGGATCATCCTAAAAAACGTGTTTTCATGAGAAATCGTTGAAAAGGCTTGGCGTAGAAGTTTTAAATAAACTGAACATCCTAACGAATTCACTTCACTTGTTAGATATATTGATGTTGAATCTGTTATTCCTTTCACAAGAGTTCTTTCGAGATTTACCTCGAATGATATAAAATAATATAATTTAATTATCACTATAAATCATCGGTGATTTGTTTTAAAATTGTATTTAATAAGCTGTAACCATGACTGGGGAACTTAGTATGTTCTCTATAATCTATGATTTAACTTTATAGATTCTGTTTACCCCTCAGGCTATGCCCTCAGGTTTACCCTGTTTACTATTTAGCACGTAAGTGCAGCTGTACATGTATTTTTGACGATAAATTAAACAGTTTTAAATTAAAATAGTTTTCACTGATTATGCTATCCACATCTTCTCCTCCAGCTGTTACTTTGAATGATGATAGTAAACCAACATCGAAACATCAAACTTCCTGCGACGAAATGAGCACGAATGCAAGTGATAACAATGAACTTCAAGACAACACAACACAAATCAATCATAAGAACAATGCAAGTGAAAGTAATGCTGTGAGTGCTGATACAAAATTGCAAAATAATGTCGGAACGCCAAAAAAGAAAAATGCCCGTAAGCGTGAAAAATTAAAGAAATTACAAATACCTTCACCAAATGTAAGCTTGCACTCAAACTCTGAAGCAAGATTCACTCCAGGAGACGGTGAGTCCCTTGAATTACGTCCATCTACTTCGCAAGAAGTTACAAACCAAGTACCGAAATCTCAAGGCGGTGTACAGGACACAAAAAATAATGCAAAAAAAAAGAATAAAGATGTATCCAAAACAATAAATGGGAGATTGTCTCAGTTGCATGTTTCTTCCAAAAACCAAGATCACGCGAATTCACAGCGAACTAATACGGTAAATGATTACTTTGTACAACAAGTCATCCCATTATATGCTACAGCTAATGCCAGGTATCTAGAAAATCTCTCACATCATCCGCAGTTCCAATTTGCGCAAAATGTTACTACCCAGCAATTATTTAATCATTATAGACAGACATCAAGTGCTCCCAACTCTCCATCAGTACCTGGAAACATGCATCTTAGCCCTATCAGTTTTCCAAATTCACCATATATTCAATCAAATTTACATTCTCCAAAATTCTTGCAAAACGTCATGCAACACCCTTTATTAAATCACTCAGTAAATGCGGGCAGAAATTTTAATATGCAGAGAAATATGCATTATGGACCCATCAATGCTATGTATTTTAATGAAATCAAAAACTTGTCTTCCCAACAAGTCACCCCAAACCGTACAAATGGTAAAAAAGACCAAAAGAGTTCTGATCAAAAATTTGAAAATTATATGTCTCAAGAAGATGTGGAACAAGGCTTGGAAAATAACACACTTTTGGAAGGAGTGTTACGTATTAATCCAAAACAATTTCAACATGCATATGTTTCAAGTCATGATCGTAGTGAGCAAGATGTTTTAATAGAAGGAGTAAAAAATAGAAATCGTGCCCTTGAAGGCGATGTTGTAATTGTACAATTCATCGACACTGACTCAGAAGAAAATAAAGATGAAAACAAACAAAAAAAAGGCAAAGTTGTGTATATAAAGGAAAGAGTCCATTTACGCAATTGCATTGGAACATTAAAGTTGATGCCAGATAAAAATAGACAAAGGGCTCTTCTAGTTCCTAGGGATTTTAGAATGCCTAGATTAAATATACCGTGCACATATTGGCCAGATAACTTTTATAATGATTCAAAAAGCTACGAAAATACACTCTTTCTAGCCAAAATAATAGAGTGGTTTGATACAAGATTTGCTATAGGTAAAATAGTGTGCAACATTGGTGTGTCAGGAGACATGCAATCAGAAACTAAAGCAATTTTAGCACAAACTGACTTAGATGTCACACCTTTTGGTTCAGAAGTGAAGCATTTGTATCCTCATCTAGATTATGTTATACCAGAAGAGGAAATTAAACTGAGAGAAGATTGTCGAAAGTTATGTATTTTCAGTATTGACCCCCATAACTGCCGTGATATTGATGATGCTGTTTCTTGTAGGGTCCTGGAAAATGGTAATTATGAAATAGGTGTGCATATATCTGATGTATCACATTTCTTAACAGAAAACACTATACTTGATGAAAAAGTTGCTGAAAAGGCAACTACAGTGTATATGGTTGAAAAAGCATATCACATGTTACCTGATGAACTTTGTATGCTTTGTTCTTTATTTCCTGGAGTAGATAAACTTGCTTTTTCTATATTTTGGGAGATAACAGATGATGCTCAAGTTTTGAGTACAAGATTTAGTAAAACTATTATTCATTCTTGTTGTCAGCTAGCTTATGAACATGCACAGGCTGTTCTTGAAAATAAAGATGACGCTGAATTAAACTTGCCAGAAATGTACAATGACTTTAAACATGCAGATGTGAAGGAAACAATAAGAAATATGGGTAAGATAGCATCTATTTTAAGGAGGCGACGATTTGACGGTGGAGCACTTAGAATTGATCAACCCAAAGTATCTTTCCACTTGAGCCCTAAAGATGGAATGCCAGAGTCTTTTTGGATTTATGAAAGTAAAGAAAGCCATCAGCTCATTGAGGAATTTATGTTACTTGCAAATATGTCTGTTGCTCAAAGAATATACGAAGATTATCCTCAATTAGCATTTTTAAGGTGTCATCCAGAACCAAGTGGTTACATGTTACGCCAGTTGGAAAAATCTCTAAAACCTATGGGCATAGACATTGAGATATCATCTGCTGGTGATTTGCAAAGGTCACTTCTACCATATGTAGGTCCCTCTAACACTGATAAAGGAAAAGCAATGGTTTTAAGTATGTTGTGTACAAAACCAATGGCAAGAGCGAAATATTTTTGTGCTGGTGGATATGAAGAAGACTTCCATCATTATGCGTTGAATGTTCCATTATATACACATTTTACAAGTCCCATTAGGAGATATGCAGATATAATGGTTCATAGGTAAGATAAAATCAATATTGAATAATATATGACATTGTGTTTATTTATTACTGCTTAAATATTGTTATTGTAGATTATAAACAGTAGTGAATGTTTAATTATTTCTAACTAGCTGTGCCCCGCGGTTTTACCCGCGTAGCTCCGCTCCTGTTGGTCTTAGCGTGATATAGCCTTATAGCCTTTCTTGCTAAATAAGCTATCTAACACCAAAATAATTTTTCAAACCGGACCAGTAGGTCCTGAGATTAGTGCGTACAAATAAACTCTTCAGCTTTATAATATTAGTAATGATTACAACAGTGCAAATATTTGTAGAAAAAAAATATTGGCGACATTTCAACAGGTTTTGATTTTGGAACACTCATAACTTGCTGTTTCTAATTTGTTGTCCAGACTGCAAATGCTCTAAAATCAGACCTCACTTAAAATTGTTTTTTTTTATTAATTTTAGCTAATGTTTGATTAAAATTCATCATCAAAGCAATTTCTCATGAAACTAGATAAACGGGTGTTCTATTAGATATAAAATAATGATTGAACTCTAATATGTTACACAAATGTTAAATAAAGATGACTAATTATAATAAGTATTGAGCTTTAATATTACATTTGACTATTATCAGGTTATTATCAGCTAGTATTAAATACAGAGAAGTGCCCAAGTGGGAAGTTGACAAAGTCAGAATGGTGGCCGCACAATGCAATAAACAAAAATACAATGCTAAAAAAGCTGGCGAATTGTCTACGGAATTATATATTCTGAAATATATTGCGATGCATTCTCCTGTGACAACTGAAGCAGTTGTTGTTGAAGTTCGAGAAAAGTACATAGATGTCATTATCGTTGCTATGAGCCTAAACAGAAGAATATTTTTCAATAATGTAAGACTGATTTTAATTTGATCACCTTTTTATGAAAAGAAAAAAACTAGCTTGATCACAACCGCTGTACCGCGCTTTAGGTATGTGCGCGGCGAGGCGGGGGAGACTGCAGACTGTTCCATTTCTTTATAACTTCTAACTCATGCTCTTTCTTACTCTGTCCCCGCTTCACCGCACATACCTATAGGGCGCGGTACAGCAGTTGCAGCCAAGCTATAAGCAATCCATCTAAAAATATGAATGTCAATGACCTCTAGGAGTATAATATGTGAAATTTTATTTGATAATATGGTTTACTTAGCAATCCATTTTGCATTTGGATATAAGTTTATTTTGCCTGACTTTCCATAAAATTTAAACACGAATGAATTATTGATCCTATCATCAGAATTTAAACAGTTAAATGAGAAAAAATGCATTTCTAATCATTTCTAGTGTGTTTTAATTTTTCTTCAAAACTTTAAATGTGTTTCTTATTTCTAGCTTTATGTATTTTTAATTTTTTTTATAAACATAAAGAAGCTTTTTTATATTGAAACATTTTAAATATTTCAGGATTTCCCAGGGGAATATAAATGTATAAAAAATGAGGCAGGCATGAAATTATCCAAGATGGAATTGACATGGAAAGCCACAGATGATCTACCTGAAGTGAAACAAACCATTAGTGTGTTTTCTACACTACAAGTGGAAATGAATAAGGGAGATGACATGGTGAAGGTTGAAATTAAACTGGTTAGACCTCTGCAATCAGACCCTACATAATAGTTTTATAGGCACAATATTAGTTATATATTCATGATCTTTAATGTTATAGCATAATAATAGTAAATTGACAAAATTTTAATAATTATAATGAAATAATTGCATTATTTTTTTTAAACTGTATATTTTATACAATGTGTATGTTGGACTTGGTATTATGCTCAATTATGAGATATTGTAGAATTTTGACAAAGTATAAAAACTGGTGGTATTATGAAAGATCACAGATTTTTTATACTATGAAATGTATAATGATAATGATCCTCCTGTTGTAGATAAGTACTAAGTACCTGAAAAATTAATTCAGATACATATTAATCTTTTCAATTGAAAATGTCTTCATGTTGTATGTGTAGGTACTTATTTAAAATATTTATGATTAGTATACTTATATTTTTTTAATTTGTCATTTAAATTCGAGCCCCATTTTTTAATGGAAAAGTACATTTTTATTTATTTTAATTTATTGACGGTAAAATTTTTAATGCGGCAATAAATGTAATAATAACTTATATTTTATAGAATAAGTAGTACCTAGATTTGTATGAATGTTTTACAGTTTACTTATGCATATTTTTGTAGTGACTTTTTTAATTACCTAGTTTAATTATGTAAGACTTTCAACTCTGTTGTTTTTATTCTATCATGATCGTTGATATTAGAAAGTAGATGAAAGTTGTTAAAGCAATTTGAAACTTAAAATAAACACTTATTTTTTTTACATAAATTGGGAAGTGTTGTTTATAGTTGTTCTGACTTCGCACTTTCGACTTTTCGATCTTATCTACAATTTTAATGAATTTTATTAGAAAATAAAATGAAATAGTAGAAAAAATAACAATTCTTTCATTTATAATACCTAATACCTTATAATAAATTAAGCTAGGATCGCTGCGCCTTATTTTCGTGACAAACAAATAAAATTCCCCGCGTACGCGGACATAAAGTGTTAGCGCTCATTGAATGAGAATTGAGGACGTATCATTAAAAAAAGTTATCTACACTAATATTATAAAGAGGAAAACTTTGTTTGTTTGATTGTAATGAATAGGCTCATAAACTACTGGACTGATTTTAAAAATTCTTTCACCATTCGAAAGCTACATTATCCACGAGTAATATAGGATAGGTTTTATCCCGGAAATTCCACGGGAACGGGAACTATGCGAGTTTTTCGTTGAAACCGCGGGCGGAGCCGCCGGCGGAAAGCTAGTTACGTAAGGTATTAGTAGATATCACGGGACACGTATCATTCAGCAATCGTTAGTAAAAGAGCTCTTAAATTCAGTGTAGTGTAATAAGTGCATTAGCAATTATAGCTTAATTTGTTTGTTGGTGATGGATTCTAGACAACTGATAAGGTCGGAACCGGAAACGGATCATTTTGTATGCAAGCACACCCATATGGGTGCGCTTTACTCTGATAGAGCCAGAGGAAAGTAATACACTGTTTACGTTCAATATGTACACCGCTCTGTCACATTATTGCAATAGAAAATATTGTAATATTGTGGTTCTGTGTCGAATTGTCAAGAAACAATCGTTGTATGTGTTAAGTTAGGCACTAAATTTAAAAGTTTTTTTTGTTCTTTTAAGACGAAATCTCACTGGTGTATTTTATTGTTTGCAAAATCTTACGACGATAATATAATTTTGCTAGATGCTGAAGCGCGATGTGTTCGTATCGTTATCGAGATGGGAATTTGAAAAGCGCCCCTGCCGTCAGTAAAAGGAACTGATTTATAACATACTAGCGGCCGCCCCGGCTTCACCCGTGGTACATATTTCGCAATAAAAGGTAGCCTATGTTCTTTCTCAGGGTCTAAAGATTATCTGTGCCAAATTTCATCAAAATCGGTCCAGTAGTTTATGAGCCTATTCATTACAATCAAACAAACAAACAAAGTTTTCCTCTTTATAATATTAGTGTAGATGTACTTGTAATATTCAATATTTAAAGTTCCATAAATTTGTTTGGAGCCATTGCACCAAATTTAAGTATTTTGTGGTTGTAGCAAACCTATACATATACTGCTTTCCGAATCGGTGGTAAATTTTAAAAATATGTATTGACGTTTCAAAAGTGCTTCTCGAAGAAGTCTAATTGAATAAATAAATGTTTGAGTTTGAGTTTTGAGTTAGAGTTTGAGTTTATACCGGCTCTGTGTGACAAACCAACAACAGCGCACGACGTATTTTTTGTATAGGCCGGGAGATACTGACACACAACTTTAGGTCATTTGTAACAGGATGGCGGTTCTACAGGGGTCTTAATACGCAATGACAAAAACAAAAAGAAAAATGATGGTCAGAACGTAGGTATGGCGACCATTTGGACTGTCTGAAAAGTATGGCATGGCGATTTTCGTACATGGCTGCAGGACGATGATTGCCTGTGCAAAAATTAGCCTAGTACAAATGGTTGAATTGTTTTTTTGACGTGACAACGTCTTATAATTCGATAGATCCGGCTGCACGCACGAAAAAACATGACTCATGCGGCGTTAACTCGCTCTGAGGCGTTCCATGTAAGGTTTGAAGTGCAAGCGAGAGCGCGGAACGAGCGACAAAGAAGCACAATCGGCCTTAAGACGTTGTCACGTTCAACTATCGTCAGTAAACCGAGTTTACAGACAACCATTTTTTTAATCAACGCATCCACGTCCGTATGGCGGGCTGTAAGTCACACCGGAAAAGTATGGCATGACACTACCGCCTACTTCTTGTTTATGCGCTATCCTAAAATTTTTGTGTTACAAATCGTTTGACTTCCGTAATTTATCCGACGAGTTCGACTAACGCTCACGCGTTCAGTCGAACTCGTCCCCCGGTACCAGCGTTCTGACCATAATTTTTCTTTTTGTCATTGCGTACTATGACCCCTGCAGAACTGGCATCCTGTTACAAATGACCCAAAATTTTGTGTCAGTATCTTCCGGCCTAGTAGGTTTATCACAAATTTTTTAAAAAAATGTGCCAAAGGTTCAAAGTTCAAACTGACACTGACACTTGACACACTTGACTTGTCAGTTGAGATTTGAGCGTTTTTGTCAAGTTTTTGTGCAAAAATATAAACTTCAATAGCAGATAATTCTTATAAATAAAATACTTTTTCTAGTGCAATTCTATATTTCACTTTTACACATTTATATATCTAAATTATAATGTGCTATTGAATAAAATTACATACAAATCTGCAACATGGGTAAAGAGCTTAATTGCATCCACCGCTTAATCAAAAGTAATGAGCACAATACTTTGCCCAAATTATTAGAAGATCTATTTGAGGTATTCCCAGATTTACAAGATAATACTTTAGAATCAATATCTTCAACATTGATAGACTTGACGTTTTTGGAAGAAATAAAAAAGTTGACTGAAAACATTAACATCGCATTTGGGAAAACGCTTAGGGATATAAAATGTACTGTGAACGATAGTGATTTCAGAAAACACGAGATTTATTTGAGGTATGACGGTGCTAAGAAGTTACGAATAATTTCAGTGGATCTTCCTAGTAGTATATTCAAGGAGCAAATTTATAACACAATTGAAGATGTAATTACAGCCTTTTTAAAGCATACAAGTAATTTGCAAAACTATTTCAATGAATTAGAAAATATAGATCAACATTGCGTTGTTATGGAGCCCATTAAACCATTATTCAAGGATGATTATAGAAATATACGAATTGGTTTGAGTTTTTCATTCATTTATTATATGGAATCATTCATTTATTAAATTACATATTCAGTGTAAACTCTATATAACGTCACTTAAGGGACCGTGCATTTTTCGACGTTATAGAGAGTGGTCGTTAAATGGAGAGAAAGGGAAAATTGCATGATTGGTCCAGAGACAGGAATATTATTTTGACATTGCCTATGAAACCATGTTATCATCGCTTGATCAAGGTCTTCATATTGAGGTTTCTTCAATTTTTTGGCAGATCGTCCATCTTCTTCGGCATGCAGAATTTTTTCTTTATTTTTGTAGAAAAATACTGAGACTGCATTTCTGAGAATCTTCGGTATGTCAGTAAAAAAGAATGTAAACAACTACATTTTCATTGATTTCGGCAACTTAGTCAGTACTTCCTAGTCCTAGTTCCTAGTTGTAATGTCTTATTGTGGTCGTTAATTAGAGTGAGCGTGATGCTATATGGAGTGTATTATTGTATAGACAACAATATAAACCAACCAAAGTCGAGAAATCTTGACGTTATACGGAGTTTGACGTTAAATGGAGTGTCGTTATATAGAGTTTACACTGTATGTATTGAAAATTGAATTTTATCCAGATGACAAAACTTG
The DNA here is from genome assembly GCF_061535395.1 of Colias eurytheme. NCBI lineage: Eukaryota > Metazoa > Arthropoda > Insecta > Lepidoptera > Pieridae > Colias > Colias eurytheme. Next base: position 5,562,580 of record NC_142991.1, read on the forward strand.
GCTACATGTTGAAGTTACTCCAGATGGTTCAGCAACAAATGTACATTTGATTGGCCAGTCTGAAATGTGGCAAGACAAGTTACAAAAAGGTTTATTGACTTGGGACCAAGATAAGAATATTGTTGAAAACATATTTGCAATATTTGGTAAGATCTTATTTTAATTCAGCAATTTTGATGGGACACATTTTATTAGGCAAACATACTCTTGAATGAATAGTATCTATTCTAGCTAGTACAGTTTGATTCAAACTTAATGGCAGGTTGGAAGTTAACTGCTAGTACACATTTGTGCAGACATGTTTCCCACTAATATCTAAAATAGTTTTCTGCACATCAGACCATACAATGTTCCGAGCCGCCAATAAGGTTGAATCATAAAATGTGAATAAAAAATCAGCATAGTATGTAATACTAGTAAATATTTAAAGAATCATCATTTGTACTTTGACTGTTTTAGATATCAACAATCAATCAGGATCACCTAACTCGTTACCAGTAGATCCTGGTAAACAAGGTTCAGAAGATGCAACTGGCCCTATATGTGGAATATGCTTTTGTGCTCAACTACCAGATTACCCAGGACTGCCACAACCTTTATGTCAAAATATGAACTGTGATGTGTACTTTCATAAAAATTGTTTATTCCAGGTAGATTGCCTATTAATATTGTGAAGTAAAGGTACACAATTATTTAAAAATATAAAAATCAGGCTAAATTTGAGGAAAATTTTAAATAAAAAAAAACCTCTTTAAAGGTGTAATATTTCCTTACCCCTACTTTATGTAGTGTTGCCAGATGTTTTAGTAGTTTTATTTTGCAACTAGCTTCCGCCCACGACTTTGTACGTGCATCCGCGTTTTTCCCCATTCCCGCAAGAATTTCGGGAAATCCTTTCTTAGCGGATGCCTACGTCCTAACATCTACCTGCATGCCAAAAGGAAACGTCCATTGGTTTGGGCTGTGCGTTGATAGATCACTATATCAGTCACCTTTGAGTTTTATATATTATATAGATATAATTGGTTCATAGTTTTCTGCTCATAAATGTAGGTAATTAATTAAATTAATAACATAATATATATAAATTGTTTTAGTGGCTTGTTGCATGTGAAGGAGGTCGTCCACCGGCATTCGGCGTGATAAACGGAAGCTGTCCAACTTGCCTGCAACCAATATCATGCAGTGAAAAAGACTGTTAAATATGAAATAATTTTTAAATAAATACCTAAACCAAAACAAGTTATTTATATTTTTAATTTTATAAATTCATGGCTGAATGCTTTACACGCCAGTGAGAGTTTTCTGAATGAAAATAAAAACAAAAACTACGTACATAACATTAAAACAAATGAAATGAAATAGAGTAATATTTTTATTCATTTCCTTGTCTGCCAGCTCGTGTCGGCTGACTAGCTTATTGTCTGTGTTATTGTCGCGTGGATCCACTCTTTATGATATTCGGGACAGAGCAATGCAGGAATACGACGACAGGCATTGTTCTATTTAGTGTTAAATTGCAAGTTGCAACACTATAGTGTACCTATATATTAGTTATTGCACTTTATATTATCGCTTCAGAGACTATCTCTGTTACAAATTTCATCAAAATAGGTTTAGTGTTTTAGGTGTTATAAACAGACCGATAAAGTTACGAACGCATTATCTACAACTATAATCAGCATTTGTTATTTGTCTGAATAGCAAGTAACAGATCTATAGGATAGATTTGATAAGATATCTATAATAATTAATGTAAAGGTGAAGAGTTTGTTTGAATGCGCTAATATCAGAAACGATTGGACCGATCACAAAAACATTTTTTCCGTTGGCTTTGTATATGAACCTTGAGTTCTATAGGCCAATAAATAAAAATAATATGAACCACGTGCGTAGCCGGAGCGAACTACTAGTCTGCGTAAAGTTATTATACATAAAATGTCAATTGACAACAACTGATCAATATTGCTTAGCATTATTAGACATTAGTTAAAATTTTCAGGTACATCATATAAAAATGCTTAAAATAAACAAGCAAAATTATATATTTTTTTGGTATTGCAATGAATAATAAAATATTTGGTAGGTAGTATATGTTATTTTACCATTACTTATTGCTAATTAAAGTACTTTACAGGCTTAAACGTTAGAAAGTTAAGCAATTTCTGTATAAAAATGTAAAAGTGATTAAAACTCAAGTTGCATTTACTTTTTTAATATTATTAAAAATTACGTAGACATATCTTGCGGTTACATAGAATAATTCTGTATAAACAATGTTGCAATTAATGCTTGCACCAGTTTTTAGTGTTTTACTCGGTGATAAAAACATTTTCCTTATAATAAACAGCAGATAGCATGGCCATTACACCCTTTTCACTAAGAACTTCTTAAAGTAGTAACGTAAACAATATTTGGGCATAAAAAGGATATAAGATTATCCCATGAGCAAAGTTTGTGTGTAACAAAGTAAATGCATTATTACTAAAAACAGCTTTTTTACAAAGAAGACAGTTGTCTTGGGTATAATCTTTTCAAATTGCCATGTAAATGTAAAAAGTAATATGTTGACTACATCACAAGAGGTATTTCATCACAAGGCTATGACTGGTTCAAAAGTGCGAGTAGTGAGACTTGTACTGGAGCCTGGTGCTTCACCCCCTTGTGGTCCACTGTCTCGACCAATATTCTGAAATTAAACCATAATTTTCTTACAATATATTATTTTATAAGTCTTTAGACAGAGATCACAGATTTATATATGTCAAAACAATAATTATTAATTTTTTGTGCTTTAAAATGTGATAATATATCTGAAACTAGTTCCTGAATGTAGTTTTAATATTTATCTGTATATCTCAATGTTAGTTTAAAATGTAATGAAATGTAATAGGTTTCTTATTTGACTCTCAATATATGTAATTCTTTTTTATTCTGGATACTTTGTGGTAATTAATCATGTACTATATATTGATGAAATATATATTATTTTCAATTCAATGCTCAATTTGAATGATACTTAAAATAATAACAGGCTTGAGGATCAAAAGAAGCAACAAAAAATAAATGAAAATAGAAATTTAAACATGAGGCAAAGAGAAAACCAACCATTTCCATATAAAATTAGTTTAATAGTTTTCAGTGTCATGAAATTGTTATATTATTTACAAATATGTTATACAATTTTGAGTTAAACTAGATACTGTAATGAATATTGAATTCATATGACTTAAAATTAAATTATATCTATGAGATCTCTCCAACATCCATAACACCTAAATGACCATTTCATTGTTAATTATATTGAAGTGTCTAATTAAGAGAAGTAATATTTACCTTGACATGTATTTGATTTTTTATCATGGCAGCACGTAAAATCAACATAGAAGTTCTTCGTTGGTATTCTTTGCCCATTGCTAAACTCTTTTCAAATGTGGTACTTCTCTGATCTACATCTTTAGCATACAATATTTTATTGTGTGAATCAATGCGAGCTTGTATTTGGCCTTCCAGAATCAACTGCATCAGTTCATCTTCGAGAGCATTAACTGTCCGGTTAAAAGCGGCAGCCATAAGGCGCATGTCCGCTGAGAGATATGGACTAAAGTACTGAATTAATGCCCTGTTCCTTATTTGCATATAAAGAGAATTTAAATGAGGCGCTAAATACATATCTAAGAGCAAATTGTCTCTTATCTCATCTAGTAATCTTAAGCAGGAAGCATATTTAGATTCATAGAACTTAAAAATTATGTCACGTAATTGTGGTTCTAGTTCTAAAAATAATTTAAAAGAACTACTAACTATAACTTGCTTCTGTAATTCAGAACGATCAAAAGTAGCAAGCGCACACAGGCCTCCATAGACTGCAACATTGTTGCTGCTAAGAAGTTCGGGGTAATCACAATGGTCAATACTTGCTGCTAGAAAGTGTTTTGCTGCAGATTTATATTTCTTTGTAGCAAGTTCTGCAAGCCCAGCAGCACATTTTAAGCGAGTTAATATAGCCTGATTGGAATCTTTTCCAGGCGCTTCATTGAAGTCTGGTGTACTCTCTGCTTTGGAAACATAGTTGAGCACATGAGCCCAATTTTGCAAATATACAGACACCTTAACTACATTGAGACACATCATGATTATGTGTTTACCACTTGTACAGTAATCTCTTGCTCTTGAATAGCATTTGAGTGCGCTTGTCAAATCACCACAGTCTAGGTAATGATCTCCAAGATCATCATGTCCTCTTCTGATACTTTCCTTTATAGAATTTGTTTTGTAATTTTTTAAATCTGTATCTAATTTTTCCAACTTGATGGCAGCCTTTTTGGTTTTTGACTCAACCCACATGGTGTCAAGAACTGGGATATCTTGAGAGCCCATTTGTACAGCAACATCGGGGAGTCCAGATGTTGCAATTGCTTCTGCAAGCTTTTTATGAAGTGTTTGATAAAGACTTACATTATAGGTGGTCATTACATATGATATAGCCATTTTAAGGGCTTCTAATCTTAACGACGGACAGTGGTCTGCTACGAACATTAATCTGTACAACTTCGCAAAGCCGGTATACGAGGCAGCATAGGTTTCTAGATCTAATGTAGGGTTCTCGACCACATAGCATTCTGTTTCATTATTTTCATTGTCCTCAAGTGGAACGTCCACTTGCATTGGTTCCGCCGTATTCTAAAATAAAGAAGATATTAATTAATATTAACGTTTGCTCAATCGATTGATTTCATGTCTAATGATTTTACTTACCATTTCAAACATCTTATTTGTAAATTCTTATTATACAAAAGAAAATACGCGAATTCCACTGTCAACGCAGGAAACCAACCTAGAACACAACTTATCGTTTATTGTTCAACATTTGAGCAGATTTTGGTGCTTCGGCTATTGAGTTATTTTAACTATTATCACAACTAAGTCGATTATGGCGTAATGATTTTGCTATTTAAAATTATTATCAAAATACCTTTATCATTACGTTTCTTTTTTGCAGCGGCATTTTTCTTTTTTTTTGACGACGATAGCTTGGTGTTGCCAATTAAAAATTTCAAAGGGTACAGATAAAATATAAACGGAAAGTGAACATTTGGTGAACATTATTAGAATTAGAATGTGATTAGAATATTGGGATAAGTCGGGTAATTATGTTTTTTTGCGTTAACCTATTTAATATAAACTACTTAACTGAACAGCTATGTTTATAATATGCCTAATTTTGTTGACTCAGTCACTATTTTAACTAAATTTCAAATATCTTTTTATTTAATTTCTACTTAGAGCCGCTGTCGTTCGATTTATAATATAAAAAATATTAAATACCTAATATTATGTAATCTCTCTTAATAATATTATGAAGAAGAAATAAAAGTTTATGCCTCTAATATAATAGAATAATAATTATAATTTTAGGAGACACAAAAAAAATAATTGTCTGCAAAGTCGGTTTACTGACGATAGTTGAACGTGACAACGTCCGATTGTGCTTCTTTGTCGCTCGTTCCGCGCTCTCGCTTGCACTTCAAGCCTTGGAACGCCTCAGAGCGAGGTAACGCCGCATGAGTCATGTTTTTTCGTGCGTGTAGCCGGCTTTATCGAATTATAGGACGTTGTCACGTCAAAAAAAAAAGAATTATAGCCTAATTTGATCTGCCTCAGTGAGAAGATTGGCCGCATTTTATTTTAATTTTGTAATGTTTTCTAATCATATTCATCACAATAATAAGAAGATTCTATTACCATGTCAATGCACATTTTATGTACCAACTCATGAGGTAAAAACTGTACGCAAAAATTACAAGGTTAAACTAATACCCTAATACTATTACAACTAACGCATACCTATATATTAATGCATGTTGCTGGTGATGATTTTTTTCAAAGTTATTCACCTTTTATTCACTACTAGCTGTTCCGCGTGGTTTCACCCGCATTGCACCGTTCCTGTTGGTCTTAGCGTGATGATATATATCCTATAGACTTCCTCGATAAATGGGCTATCTAATACCGAAATAATTTTTCAAATCGGACCAGTAGTTCCCGAGATTAGCGCGTTCAAACAAACAAACTCTTCAGCTTTATAATACATATTATTAGTGTTAGTATTTTTTTTTAGTATATTAGTATACATTATTTAAGCAGCTACCTCCACTTTCAAAAGGATAATTTTTGGTCTTAGAATACATATTTATGTATACATTCTAAGACTACGAACAACATTACTTGTAGAATTACTTAATAGATACACCTAGCATAAATGGACTATTAAAAACATTCGTCTAAGATTAGCGCAAACAACACTTACGCAAAACATGATATGAGTAAAGATGATAAACATAATTTTTAGTTATTAAGGTTTTATTAAATTTTACGGACATACATATTTAGCAGGTACCTACTTTGGGTATTTTGGCACGCAACATCCTATAAAGAAGCGCAAACCCGCATGCGCCCTTTGCATTGATTGTTTTATAAAATGTCAGGATGAAATGTAGTAAATGATAAATGAACTTGTTGTATGTTTATATCTGGTATTCTTTGAAATGGTAAATGTAATAATTATGATGAGTAAAATGTGTTATTTATTTATGATAACCGTAGTCAAAGACCTGATTGTTCACAAGAAAATACACAACATGGGTAAGAAGTTAATATTATTGCTACTATATATTATTAAAACCTCACATTTAGAACAAAAGCGATTTAAATATAATGTACATATTTGAAATATTATATCTACCATAATTACCTACGTAAGAACTGATTTTTATATTATATCCTGTAAATATTTTTGTGTAGATGCTTTAATTTTGAAATTATATTATTATTTACATTATTTACTGTCTTATTAAATGTTGCTTGAACTCTGTTTCAAAATTAAAAAAAAATTAATAAGGTGTACAGAGTTAGCTACCTACATGTTATTTAAAATACATATTTATAGATGCGATAACGACTATTAACGGTCTGACGTCAAAACAGAATTTAAACTAGGTAATTAAAATTTAATTCAAGATTCATTAAATTTTCAATTTAATAAAATAAAATCCAACTGTAGACTGTATTAAAATTATAAATGTTGAATAATTATTATTTAAATGAATAATAAAGCTTAGTAGGTAAGGACGGAAATTTGATTATTGATACATATCTATTGGTAAGTATATGAGAATAGATATTAATATAAATTTTAGAGTCAAAATAATGATTAAAGGAGTTTTATTTCATACCTATACTTATAAAAATTCAAATCATCGTAATTTATTTATTCGACGAGCGTCTGAATGGGAGAAGAATCATTGAACTTCATCACTATCAGAGAAAAAATTATCACAAATATTTGTTGTAGACATGTTGTAGATAATATTGTTATGCAAGATTCCGTTGGACTTCCTATAGTCGTTTGGCGCGATAAAATTGGATAAAGAATGACACTAATATAGAAAATCTATTGTTAGTAAATTATGTTTACAAAGCACAGCGTGCGTTAACTTGGCGCTGAACGTGATGTTATTTATATTTAGTAATATAAGCGTACTTTAACCTGATGCATGTCGAAATAAAATCTTGTATCATACATAATATAAAAATTTGTATCGTTAACGATATATCGAGTGTAGTTTTTGTGTGGTTAGTGTTCTACTATTAACAATTAATAATTATCAGTAATTTTTTATGTCTTGTTTATCGCATATTGTGGATATTGTTATAGGTTGGTGGGTGGGTTCCCTAGCGGCTGGATAGAAATGGTAACTTTTAAGAATTTAATATTCTTGATTGCGGTATATTTATCCTATTGTGAAGGTGGCGAGACAGCGAGATCTGAAGAGGCAATAAATAACCGACCGATAATTGGAGTTTTATCACAAGAGCAGTCGAGACATCTTCATTCAAAATTTCCTGATGAAAACTATACAAGTTACATAGGAGCGTCATACGTGAAAGATGTGGAAGCAGCGGGTGCAAGAGTAGTACCAATATTGTAAGTAAAATGTTTCTAAATATTAATACTAAAATTACACAAGCTGCTAACATTTGACGTCGAAGTTGCCTTTTTTTCTCAAATCATAAGGTAACATATTACTTATCCATTCTGGTCCTTATTAAAAAAAAATTACTCAGGTTTATTGGCATTTATACGAGATGACTTGTCTTTTGTACCTATTGTTTTTGGCAAGTCCACAGGGCAAGTCCTTTAATCAACCGCTTGAACTAATAATAATATATAATGCAATTATTTTCAGGATTGGAAAAAAACGCGCCTACTACGAAGATCTCTTAAAGAAAATTAACGGGTAGGTATGTTTGCAATCGAAGTTTTCATATTTATAACTCCATCATGTCAGTTAAATACCTAAGAATAAATTTTTAATTTTCTATTTTCAGAGTCCTTCTGCCCGGTGGTGCAACATATTTCAACCAATCGAATGGTTTTGCTGATGCTGGCGAGCATATTTATGAAATCGCTAAAGATATGAATAACGCTGGTGACTATTTCCCGATATTTGGTACATGTTTGGGCTTTGAACTATTAATAATCCTTGCATCTGGACGGGGAAGCAAAGAGAATAGAGTAAAATGTTACTCTTTCAGAAATTTGCCTCTAAACTTTACAAAGGGTAAGTGAAAGTCGATATAAATATTGTTATTAAAAGTTCACATAAATTAGCATTCTCAGCTCAAATTTTACGATACGACAATCACAGATACACGATTTAACACCCATTAAAAATCACTCGAGTTACAAATTGTTTTTTGATGATATTATTAATTTATTATTTGAAGATCTCAAGTAAAACATATTAGTTATGCTCTTTCTTTCTAATACACACTTCTAACAAGGTGAACATGTAGGTTCTGTTTTGCGTCTGTTGCCTAGTTTTCCTAACATTGTATTTAGAGAATAAAGAGTAAATAATATTGTATATACAACGACACAATCGTATTTTAACTGTAACATTGGCTACTAAATAATAGTCACAAGTTTGATATGTAGGTATTCTTATCTTAATAAAATGAAAGTCTTTCTCTCGTTTTTAGATTTCCGTACCAGTAAAATGTATAAGGATGCTTCTAATGACGTTATTAATATACTTTCAAGTGAAGACGTCACTGTTAATGCTCACCAATATTGTATTGTCGATGAAGTAAGTATGTAATTACCCTTTAGATAGATATAAATTGAATAAATACAGCCAATAGTCTTTTACTCTTTTATATCGATCATAACTGACCAGCAAACCGGTGTTTGTAGTGACCCTACCTTCAAAGCCAGAGGTAGTGGTTTCGATTTCCACCCAGGGCATATGTTTGTGTGATGAACATAGATGTTTGCTCTGTGTCTGGGTGTTAATTAGGTATCTATATAAGTATTTATGTAAAATTATATAGTTAATATGTAGATTTTCATAACACAAGTGATAGCTTAGCATGGGATCAGATTGCGCCGTGTGTGAAAATTGTCCTGAAATGCTTATTTATTCAATAATAACTAATAACTTATCATGCCATAATGAATGCATAGTCTGTAAGTAGATGAGCAGAGTAATAGAATGCGGAAGACAAGTGTATTTAAAACATTGTTTCTGTTTTTTTAGAATTTGATTTCACATAATTTGACGAAGGATTGGCGAATCACATCACACAGTAAGGACGATAATGGGACTTCATTTATTGCGAGTGTTGAGCATATCAGGTAATATAATATGTAAATGTACTTTTATTATCAAAACAATAAATTAATCATAAAGCGTACATCTTTGTCTATCGAATATTTAATTGATACCATATTTTGTTACCCTATACCCATGCCCTATACTTTACGCTGTCTCTCAATGTACCTGTTATATCAATCACGAATTCGATTATGTTCTAGAATGTTTTATCACAATTGATTAAATTACAGGTACCCTTTCTATGGCGTTCAATTTCATCCAGAGAAAAGTGCGTTCGAGTGGAAAGTATCGAAAAGCTATGCGCATACCATGAATGCTGTAAAGGCAAATCGGTATTTCATGGATTTCTTCGTTAATGAATGCAGGAAGAATAACCATAGGTTTTCAAGTGTCAAAGAAGAAAACGAATATTTAATTTATAATTACATGCCTAAGTTTACGGGTGCGCTTGGTAGCGCGTATCAACAATGTTATTTCTTTGAGCCTAGAGGGGTGCAATCTGAACAATTGATAGTTAATAATAATAAAAGTGATATGTATGAGTCGTATAAGACAGATTTATTGTAATGTTTGTACTAATTTTTATAAGATAAGATCTTTCAGCATTGATATTTATTTATTTATCAAATGTTTGAATGTACTAAATCAAATGTTGTGATAAATTCTTATGTTATTGCAGGAAGGCGGCACTTAACGATTTTATAAATATTGTGTAATTAATTACTTAATTACAAAGATAAGATTATTAGTTTAATTGTGTAAACTGTAGAAATTATGCTTAAATGTATATTTTGGCTTGGTTCTGGCGATTTTCTTGTTAGTGATACCTTGTAATACATATATTAATAACTCAGGCCCCGGAATCACAGACACAATAGAAAATCTATTGTGTCGTGGACTGATAGGGCCGTTCGGGGCTCAATGGGTTAAAAGAAAACTAATTTTATTGTACTGATATCCAATGAACATGTTTAAAATAAGATTTTGTTATAAAACCCATCATCTATTGAATATTAAGAGACGTAGCTGTATCTATCTAGTCATTCCCCGATTATCCCAACACGAAATTATTAAAGCCATGTGCAAATGAATAAAAAATAAATAGCAACGCAAAAGAATTTTTATTTTTCCTGATCGTCATTTTTAACACCCACATTTTTTATAAATATTTAAGTACGCACATATTAGATTGAAATTAAATTTGACTTACCTATGTTTCTTGAAATGATTTTCAGTTTGAATTTTATTACCACAATATAAATATTATCTTAACCCATAATATCTTCTCGTTCAATTTTGAGTGATTTTATCAAATATTGCTATCTGTTTCAACATTCCAGCTTTAGTCGAAGACTTCGCCGAACGTTTAGATATTTTTAAAGTTTTCGTTCATATTTCTCTAGATATTTTATCCGAATTCGCGCTCCTATTAGAAAATACCATACCTATCTACCATCTATCGTATGATAAAGTTGAAGAGTCTTTCTCTGTCCCTATGTCCCTATTTATATATGCTTAAATCTTTAAAAGTACGCAACGGATTTTGATACGGTTTTTTTAATAGCTTTTAGACAAAGCGGACGAAGCCGCGGGCGGTAAGCTATAGTTATAGATAAATGCCAATTAAATGATATGGATCATACATGTCTACATCAGATAAGATTAATATAAAAGGTAAAGTTCAGTGGATGAGTATTGATTTGGTAGATACAATGAAAATGAAACGTTTCCTTCTTTTCTTATTTTGTTTAATTTTAAGCTGTGAAAGTGCAGTTATAGTGAAAGAAGTAAGCACTGCGAATCAGGAACTAAATGAACGGCCTATTATAGGAATATTATCACAAGAGCAATCCTTCTATCTTCATGGCAAATTTCCTGAGGAGAATTATACCAGTTATATTGCAGCATCGTATGTGAAAGATGTAGAAAAAGCTGGTGCAAGAGTAGTGCCTATTTTGTAAGTTATCTGTAACAATTGGTATACATAATTATGTTTAGAATCAATTCACAACGAATAAAATAAACATCTGTATTTTAGTGTCGACATGTTAGATTAAAAAAAAAGTTACGTGCCCTAAAGTTAAGTAGGTACCCTACGTAGTTCCCAAGCTCCCATAGCGCTCAGGAGTTGGACAGTGATAACTTCCTTTCAAAAAACTAGGCAATAGATTCATCTATTTATATTTATAAGGTATTGGTTAGGTTAATTTAATGTGATTTTTCAGAATAGGTAAAGATAGAAACTACTACAAGGAACTCATGAAAAAACTTAATGGGTAAGTTTTCACTTATAATCATTATCTATACTAATATTATAAAGCTGAAGAGTTTGTTTGTTTGTTTGTTTGAACCCGCTAATCTCGGGAACTACTGGTCCGATTTGAAAAATTATTTCGGTGTTAGATAGCCCATTTATCGAGGAAGGTTATAGGCTATATATTATCATCACGCTACGACTAACAGGGGTGGAGCCACGGGGGTGAAACCGCGCGGAGCAGCTAGTAATTAATAAATTATTTTCTTTTATCACAGAAGAGAGAGAGAAAAAGTGAAGAATGAAATACTTTAACTAAACCTTGATATTATAATACATACCTACCTAATCCCGTTAAGCTTAAAAGGTTTGATTAACATTATAAATAAAAATTATTATGCAATACGTAGATGGCAGTATATAGCAACGATCGAAATTTTTCATTTTTGGATAATCAGATAGAAAATTTGGTACATCATTGTGTTTAAAAATTAAAAATCAAAGCTGACTTTTTATTTATCTACTTATAAAACATTTTTATTTAATTCAGCGTATTATTTCCCGGCGGCGCAACGTTTTTCAACCAATCAAATGGCTATGCTGATGCTGCTCAGCATATTTACGAAATAGCGCAAGAATTCAATGATGCGGGCGATTATTTCCCTATTTTTGCGACGTGCTTAGGTTTCCAACTTATGATCATTCTGGCATCTGGAAGAGGAACAGTGGAAAACAGGTCGTCATGTCGTTCATTCACTAACCTTCCACTTGTCTTTGCTTCAGGTAGTTTTCGTACCTACTATTTTTTATAAATAATCATTTAGTTAAAGTTTTACCCTCCATTTTTTATTACAGAATGTTTTGAACTTCTAAATACAAAAACTAAGTTTTAAATATTTTTATTAGAAATCTAGTAAGACTAAATGTAAAAAAATACTGGACCTATATACTAGTAATATTAGAATCCGCCCTACCACTGAAATAAAAAATTGAAATCGTCAGTTAATGTCTACACAAGCATATTATAACATACTTTCAGACAAGAAGGTAATTTGTTAAAAATATAATATACGGTCGAATTGAGAACTTCCTTCTTTTTTTGAGGTCGGTTGAAAATAAAACAAAACTTTTTTAAGGTTTATTAAAATTAGTTCCAAATTTTGCTGTAAAAATACAGTGGTAGCGCAGAGTTTAATAAAACAACGAACATAGAATAAATAGGTAGAAGTGGGAATCATGTTGTCTCTAATTCGGGAGGGAATAATTATTTTAAACAACTATTTTTTTTCAATTTCAGACTTTCGTAGCAGCAAAATGTTTAAGGATGCTCCAGAAGATATGATTCACATTTTAGCAAATGAAAATGTTACTGTAAATTATCACCAATATTGCATACTCGACTCCGTACGTACTTTTATACTATACTGCAAATATTAATAACACATTTTTGAGTAACAAAATGACCACATCTAAGTACTTATAAAATACGTTGATCTATGTATATGGATGCGTATGTTAATTGAAGGTTTTCCAAATAATCTATAATGATCTTCTTATGATAACAATTTTCAGAATTTAAAAGCCTACAACTTAATAAATGATTGGCGTCCGACATCTTATAGTTACGATGATAACCATATTAAATTTATTGCAACATACGAGCATAGACGGTAAGATTATGATATTTACTTTTTGTCAATTTTCTTATTTTTATTCTAAGCCTTGGCAATGCTTTTTGAATTTTTTTTGTGCCGTTTTTTTTTAATACATATTGACCGTTTTATGAATGTATTTATTCATACTTTGTTTAGTTAAGTATTTTAAAATAAAACTTTATATAAAATTATAGAGTTAGCTTTTATTTTGGCAAGTTTGATCGTTTAGTTGTTTTAGATTACAGTCCTAAGTAAATCTATTAGTTGTTTACGTATATATTAGATAACTAGGTCAGAAACCAGAGTAAAATATTTGAATTTGATAATATTTATATATGTATCGATTTTAATAATTAAAGTTTTAACAGTAATTATAAATATAAGTCTTAAGAGCATGAGATGACACTACTAGCTCCAATAACTCTCAATAAAAATAAAATTGACAATATAATCGGTTCAGTGTTTATATACGTCTATTTTCATTTGCATTAAAAGTTTATTCGTTCGTTTATGTTTTACTTTTTCCTAAATTAATTTTAAATTTTCTAGGTATCCCTTCTACGCAGTGCAATTTCATCCAGAAAAGAGTTCGTTCGAGTGGAAATTGTCAAAGCATTACGCACATTCGATAAACGCTGTAAAATCCAATAGGGTGTTCATGGATTTCTTCGTGTCCGAGTGTAGGAAAAACACTCACGCATTTGAAGATGCAAGCGAGGAGAATAAATATCTTATATATAACTATCCAGCGGTATTTACTGGAGTCCTTGGCAGTGCTCACCATGAATGCTACTTCTTTGAGCCGAGAGGAAAAGTTTCCAAGTGATATGTTGATTGTGTCAAGCCTATGAATAAACGTGACTTAACATTTGATTGCTATTGGTTTAAATATTTATTCTTTCACCAACATTACATTATTTTTTATATACGGTAGGTATGTAAAAAATATAGTAGGTAGGTATGTGTCTGCGTCTTGCGAAGTCACAGATCATGATATGATTCAGTTTGCAGTTATTGAGTGATATGACCATCCCTTCAGTTTAATTACTCGCAGTTGGCCCCTGATTTTTCTATACCAGGCAACGCTAAGATGAAACACTCTTATCGAGAAAGAAATCTTTTTGTATACAGTGTGTCCCTGGATAAAGTGCAATCCCGAAAGGGGATGAAACTGGACCATGAATCATTGACTAGAAAAATATAAATAAAATTATAAAAAAATATTGTAGGATATATCTATTGGTATTTTAAGATTTTCATGTTTCATTAAGGACTCTATGTACAAAAGTATTGATTTCTTCCAAAATAATGGGTCTATTTCTTTAAAATAAAAAAAAAACAGTATGCCTAATACCTGGCAATGACCATGAAATAATAAATAGTCCGCAAAAAAGTAACTATCTTGGGTAAAAAAATATATTTTATGAAAAAAATGATTTGAAATTGAAAATCTTAAAATACCAATATATCCTACAATATTTTTTTATATTTTTTTTTATATTTTTCTAGTCAATGTTTCATGATCTAGTTTCATCCCCTTTCGGGATTGCACTTTATCCAGGGACACACTGTATATTATAAGTACTGCTAGGTCATACAAATGTTAACCTGGTTCTTTGTAAAATCCAAACTGTTGATGAACTCTACAAGTTAATTTTATCTCAATATACAGAGTTGGAACTACATAGTAAAGTTCGCGTCCGCGTTAAAATGTAGCGCGTCCGCATTTTAAAATGTAGCAGCCCTTCTGGCTAACATTGAGAAACACCACACAAAAGAAAAAAAATAGTGAAGTTTCATATAAATCTCTATAAAATAACTCAACCCGGCTATTTAGTTAAATCTTCACATAATGTTTCGTTATTTATAGAGAGATAGCGCTACTGAAAGAAACACGATATAACTAGAGATTACTAAATAGATACTACGTAAGTAACCATAATATCCTCAAAAATAGAGAGTAATAAAGAAGAAAAACATCATAAGACTCAATCTCAACAAAACATTTCAAAGAAAGTATGTTAGGTTAGTTTACTCCTAATTCCATTTTACTAATTTACTCCTAGTATCCAACAGGTTTCAACACTTATGCTTAGTAAAATGATACACTAGCTTTCCACCCACAGCTTCGCCCGCGCAGTCAAAGAAAAACCCGCATAGTTCACGTTCCCGTGGGATTTCCGGGATAAAACCTATCCTATTTCCCATGATAAAAAGTAGCCTATGTCCTTTCTCGGGTATCAAAATATCTCTATACCAAATTTCATGCAAATTGGTTCAGTAGTTAAGGCGTGATTGAGTAACAGACAGACAGACAGAGTTACTTTCGCATTTATAATATTAGTATGGATGTTATCGAATAGCATAAATATTGACTTCTACATTTATTCATAGAAGCGTTTATAATTGCCAATTACCTTTTATACACGTAATTTATACGCATGTTGATAAAGCTTCAAATGAATCGATATCTTAGTACGTATTTGGAAACATAATTATATTGACATATCAATGAACTCTACAATCGTGACTAAAAAAATTACGTTATATTAAGTTAAAAAATATTTTATTATTGTCCTAGTTTAGTCCTATTACGAAATTAAAAACACGTTTATTCCGTCAGTCCTCGGATCACAGACACAATAGAAAATCTATTGTGTCTCGGCCCGATCGGGCCGCTCGGTGGTCAATGGGTTATTTATTTAAGTGTTCTGTTGTTAGACTTAGCAAAGTGCCTTGTACAGATTCCAAACAATCCAATGGAGATGATCCATTAAATTCATAGATATTCATAGTAAGATTGACTTCCAAAAATATTTTTATATGATGAAAACATATTTCTAAATGAAAAAGAAGAAGAAGAATCAACGGTCATAGACGTTGTAGCTCAAGGGTCATTGTCCTTTAATAAATTATCAAACAAGGAAAATAGATAGTAATAACTGCTTTTCATATTTTTTTCCAGTTTTGTAACCAGAATGCTTTACATGGAAATGAGGGTAAGCAGGGAAACAGGGGTCTATCATACATAAATTGAATACATAAAGCAATTAAATTAAAATTTATGTAACTATATATTTTAGAATTAAGAAATTATTTTTAAAATAGCGTTTATATTTAGAGTACCTAATAATAATCAATAACATTGCTATTGATTGATCCCTTGAAGGATAGAATTACCTCGATATAAAAACACATATTCGTGAAATCCAATTGAATATCTAAGCCAAAGAATTTTTTTATACAATGGAATCTTGTTAAATATTTTGCCCTGGTGATTCAGGTTTCTATTATTATTTGTGAAATTGAGCGAATACTTTTATTTATACATATACCTACTTAGCTATATTTTAAATAAAGGATGAAGTTATTTATAGAAAATAGTCGATAAGAATATATCTTCATATCTTTCAGATATGTAGGTACGTGGTATGAATATATAGGTAGAGAATTAAATAGAGTTTCAATTCAATAAAAATTCAATTAAGAATAATTCAAAAACAAATAAGTTAGGTAAATTTAATTAAGAAAAGAAAATGGTTGACACGAGTTTCAAGCCAGATATTAAAAATACTAAAAATATATTTCAATAAGTTATCTGATAGGTAGGTACGTCGCAACCTACCTATTTTAATCAGGCAGAATCAACTAGCTTCAAAGCACAGAAATAACTTTTTCAATTCATATTACATATACAATTCATACATATTCCTTGCATATTCCTATCATTTGCATATTGAATTAAACGAAGGTATTTTCTGAAGAAATAAATGAACTATTATGCGAGCTTATACAATGTAATGCAACATTATTTGGGTATTATCAATGTTTCCATGGTAACTATTCGACGAGCATTGCATGTAATGAACTTCGATTGGTCTGCTATATAAACTGAGGAGAGGCGATCAAACATAGCTAAGGGCTATTTACTTCTATCTCAACCACATTTGAAGGGTAGCGACCTAAAACTCAAGAAGATACTCGAATATAACGTACTGCCCGAAGCTGTTGACACGATTTCTAAATGATCAAGTGTTATTGGACCTCTGCCTGTTTGTAAAATAATAGTGAAATTCTTAGTCCAAACTATTAGTCCAAATCGGGCCATGGCGGTTTATTAATTTTCAAATTCTCCACAAATATATAAGATAAGATAAGTCGCTCAATAAGTGGTATCTTTATTTTAAATTCTTTAATAATTGAGTTGCTTTTTTCCGTAGGGATATTGTCTCGATGAATTGCAATCATTTTCGTTATCGCTTCACCATTCTGTGATATATCATGCAGTTAATTTAGAATATTCAACTATTAAAATATTTGAATTTGTAATTACGCGCGTTTCAAGTTTCTGATCATGTTAGGGTTGGTTTTAGGTTGGTTATATGCTAATCGAATTAGTATAGTATGACAACTTGTTGTTGAACTGGTTTACCATTGTCATTATTCAATGTTTCATTGATTTGAGCATTACCATTCAGATATTTTATATTTTTTCACGTAAGACCTAGAAAAAGTGAGATCGTCGAAGCCCAAAATTGCAAACCTATCTTTATATTCTTCTATTGCACGAAGTCAGGTAGAATCTCTGCTTGAAAAGCTTTTTGGAAATGTTTAATTAGAAATTTGATGAACTTTTCATTCAGACTTTTACAACTAATAGTGAGATGTGTTGACAATTCTCTAAGTGCCTTAAAATAAGAGCCCTCAATACACATCGAGGACTCCGAACCCGGCATTGACTGCTACTATTAACCTGTGACACTACCTTTGGGAATGCAAGGATCACTTTTGGTCATTCACTTGTGAAGAACACTCTTTGACAAAACGTAGATATCTCGAAATATTAAAATTATTGTTTTCAACTTTATTTCAAATTATATTGAGGCAGTTTTATGGGATCATGAATTATCCAAAGACTTAAATTGACATCAGAAAATATTTGAAATGAACAGAGACGAGCGGTGGTACAGGCATTAAATTAGGACTTATAAATTATAAATAAATAATTAAGTTTAAAACTATTCTCAAATCAAACTGGTCGTTGAACTAGATTCGTATCCTTTCCTGAATTGACAATTACCTACTGGTCTGAAACAATACTGACATAAAATTGGTTCCAAATGAGTTTTAGTTCTGTACTCACAGTTCAATGACATTACCATTGACCGTTCATTTCGGATAGAAATAATATTGTCTCCGCTGAATGTAGTCCTACTGGGTAATTACGAATGCTACAAGTTGTCAAGACAATAATGTGGCCAACTTTCTTTGATTTTCCTGTATATGGTATGAATAACAATGTCTGAGGTCTTGAAAATAAGATATGGAGGGGGAAAATATTAACACAAATCCATTGAGCCCCGAACGGCCTGATCGGGCCATGACACAATAGATTTTCTATTGTGTCTGTGATTTCGGGGCCTGAGTTAATAAAAATACCTTGAAAAATACAGAAATAATGCATAATTAATATTTTATAACATTATTTTTAGTTTTAGATTCAATTGCCACACAGGTTTGTATTCAATGAATAAATTGAGGCAAAATTCATATAATCCTGTACCTGTAGATATTGCATTATGTTTAACAATTGTATTTATATTATCATAGCAACAGATTAAGTAATATTTTCGTTCAGTATCATAACAAACGTTTTGCTCACATTAAATGCAGTCCTTGATTGCTATTTATAACCGAGGTTGTGGGTCCTTACCTCGACCACTTACCGGGAAAAAGAAAATTGGTATCCATTTCTCTGTTTATTTGTCACAGATCCTTCCTTGAAAATATAAATAAGAATATAATCTAGCAATTAAACTGTTGGAAAAATTGTGAATAAGTTTAATATTATTTTTATAGGTTTAGCAATTAGAGACGTTTTTCTTTGTACCTTACAATTATAATTTTGTAATAACTTACTATTCGAATTAGGCACGATGAGCATTGCCCGCTCTTTATAAAGATTTTCCATTATAACAGGGAATAAAAAATGTTTTAAGCGGTAATAACTAATGCAATGTATTCCTTGTAATTATTTTTGTTATAGACATTATAAAACCTTCGATTATACATAATATATCTAAGTAAATATATATTTAAATTTAACATGCAAGAAATAAACAATATTATAAAATATTAACATCAAGGAAAAAATAAATGTCACTTATCCATATTTTACGACAGTATAAAATTGTGCCATTGACGCAATTATTATGAACAATTATGCAAACCGGCATCCACAACGCCTTGAACATTATACAGCTGGGGGCTGGGGTTGAGAGCTCATTGATGAAGGCTTCGATCGAAGCTGGGCCTGCATCAGAGTGACCTAGTTCACACGCTCAATGAAACGGGGGAACACTCCCCTGGATATGGCTGCGTGTTTCCTGCTAAATGTCAGACGGTTACACTGTTTTTTAAGAATGTATAGCATCAGAGATGTATTTTATTACTAAGTTTTTATAAAGAGTTAAATCTAGATTCTAGATTGTTTACATTAAATTAATTAAAACATGTATTCTGTTGTAGCTTTTTGCCTTTGTAAGTTAACTATCAAAATTTAGTTAATTCTTTAATAAAATAGGGTTTCGTTAGTAAATTATAAGGTTGTGTGAACAATCGCCACAAACTATATTAGTTACTTAGTAGATTTTGATTGAAGTTATCTAACTAATCCTAAGCAAATTAGGACACTCACGTACGGCAACGACCGATGAATTTTCTGACTATTTATTTTCTACCTCTTAAGGTTTTAAAACTTAGTTTACAACAAAGTTGCAGCACACGGCTGATTCTATGATTTTTAAAATATTATAATTTTTTATTTTTTATTTGCATTGAAAATTTATACACCAGCTCTATTTACAGCCGAAGGACAATCTTGCGGCACCGATTGCAGCGCGGTCGGAGTTCTTTGACCGCGTGTCCCAGTTTTGATGTTGACGTCACAGCTACGCCCCCTGACGTCACGCGCGGGGCTCCATTCAAAAGTAGAACAGGCCCCTCTGCCATGCACCACCTTACCTCACCTGTACCTGCATCCCGAGGTCGCACTACCTGGAGGTCATTTCTCCCCTCCGTCCTTGTGTTATACAGGAAATAGGAAAGGTCAATATGAAATAATTATACTTACAAGGATGAAGGTTTTGTTACATGTTTCATAGATGGAATGATTTTTTTTATTACAGGTACATTTTCGCACGTAATTGCGATCTTCGTCGTAGTTTATATTTACTTATTTCTGAGTTACGAGAGGTGTCTAGAGTGATCTTATTTCATAAATGTTTAAGAAAATACATTTATAGAGACGTTATTCCTATAGTATGCTTAAATCATTATTATTTTCTGGCTGCTCGCTCTGACTCGGCCATGGTAAATATATTTTTTTTGTGACCTTTTCAATGGTTATTATCCAAATCCAAACAAGCTGAACAAACAAAGCAAAAATTATGAAAATTCGTTAGGCGACCTTTTTGGTGAAGGTAACTAATACAACTTTCTCTTATATAAATAGATTTTTGCTAAGCATTCTAAATTACCAATTACATAATTACAAAGGGACTTAACTTTATCGGTAAAGTCCTACGATATTAATGATTATTGATTAAAATACACTAACAAAAGCTTTGTTATCGCACTCCTGATGAAGTGTATTTATAAATTTTAATTAATTTCAAGTCACCCACTTCGTGACGTCATAGCGATGTAGTTGAGTGAATAATGAGACTCAATATTCAAATCTTTAGGTATTGTTACTATGTGGTCCTGGTAGCTACGAAATTGATGTCATACTTTTAGAAAACTGTGTAATTTGTAGAATGACGCAAGTTTATCAGTGAATAGTATAGGATAGTTTATTGAACACATAAGCCTATTATTACCTGCTTTATTTATTACTAGCTGTTCCCCGGGGTTTCACCCGCATTGCATTGCTCCGCTCCTGTTGGTCTTAGCGTGATGATAGCTTAAATAAATGCCTCGATAAATGGGCTATCTAACACTGAAAAAATTTTTCGCAAGCATGTCTATTTAAATTTTTCAGGTCGATTTTTTGGAAAAAACATCCGTTCACTTATTATTAATAGTCTACATCTCGGCAAATTACATAAAGATTCTAAAAAACCTCGGATGCCGTTTTTCATATGGCCGCAACCCCTTCACAGCCTGGTGCAAACAGGTATGATTTCAATCCATTTATACGCTACACGTTTATAACGCACATTTATGAATCATAATATATCAAATTAAAGCTACGATTTTTCTTTTAATCATCATATATGGTTGTCTAATTAAATCCAGCCGCAAATGAGGATTGCTGGCTGTTAAAGATATCATAATATTAATATTAATTAAAAATGCATGCGGCCAAATTTTGACTGGAAATCTAGTCGATATCATTATATTCTCCTAATTATAAATATACATAAAATTTTGGTTTCATAAAAAATCTATGAACGAAGTAATCCTGCAGTGGGATCTTAGACTAAAATAAACGGAAAACTACGAAAACCTGGATGATTAAAACGATCACGATAATTGGCCTTTTAGTTCTATATGTATTTATTAAAATCAAGAAGATACCCGATATAAGACATCACGCATTACGCATCTTATTTAAAATTAAATTAACATTTTCAAGCGGATATAAATAGATCAATCCTTGACACACATAGCGAGGGTCGTGCCCTTTCGAGAGAACCAACGGAAAACTGAAGGTTTTATTCAATGAACACTCTACAGTGGAATCGGTTGAAATGAACGTTCATCACAGGCATAATTGAACACCACTTGGCATATATTTCAGCTACAAGTCCTAACCTCAATCTGTTTTCGTCAGTGTTTTGTTTTTACAAACTTTCGCCGTTTTAACTGATGTATAAGGAATTTAGTTTTGAAATGGAAATTTTTGATAAAGTACGCACCATGTTAAATGAATTCTAATCAGGCGTTTATAATTCGGTTGAAAATCTTCCTTTGATATTAATAAAATAATTGATACAATAAAATTTTCTGTATACAGGGTTACTTGTAAAACACCGGCAACCTCGCAGGACAAGATAGCTAACATCATAAGTAACAACATTTGTTCTACGACTTTTGATAATTTGTTAGATTTTATTTTCATACAAAAATAAATATTCATTTAATTTTCCGTCTGAATATTGTAAACTCTACGCCTCCCAAAAATTACGTAAACAAAAAGCGAACGAGAGGGGGAAGGGGGCGTCGCGTCGTCCATCCGATAATGAATAAACATTGACTTACAAATGTAAAGAGAGTACAATAAAAGTTTAAAAAATCATTTAAAAATAATTTATTGCGTTATGCCAAAAGTCGTAGAACAAATGTTGTTACTTATGATGTTAGCTATCTTGTCCTGCGAGGTTGCTGGTGTTTTACAAGTAACCCTGTATATATTGCCTTGTGTAACTGTATGATACAAAGTTACTCATTTGTCCTTCGTGTACGTTTGATGCATGTTACATTTCAGTTTATTTAGGTCATGCCAATAAGACTAGTGCTAAAATTTTTAATCACCCTATGTAAGGTTGCCACTATATGACGTAGCTCTACTTACGTTACTCTAGTATCTACGTGGCATCTTGTATCTTATATTTATGACCTATGTTTTCTTTTTATTTATCTAAGGAGCTTAGTCGGAATTCGATTATGTCGTATGTCCACAAAAACATTAAATGTTGTTTTTAAAGCTCGTTTTAATGACAAATAATTTCATCGCATTATGATAGTTAGGATCGAAAGCATTTTCCTGAGACAAAGAAGTAAGAAATATTTAATTGAAGAAGCAATTACATCTGAAATGACCATAGTCCATAGATAGCCCACATATCTATTTAAGTTAATTTGTAGTTCGATTTTTGTCGGTGAAATTTAATTATTGCTTATTAATATCGCCCATGTTTTTTATACTTTTTCGACCACTGTTCAATGTTCTCTTCGTCTGAAAGAATCTGAGACGAATAAGATTTTTAAAAATAAAAACGTGTAGGTATGCGAGATATTTATAACACAAAATTAATATTGTATAAATGGCGTGAATTTATTCTTTTGTCTGAGGCAATAATGTGCCGTTATGTAATATACGATAATACCGGCATTATTGTGCCAATTTTCTCGTATATGGTAACACATATAATATATAATTCAGTGAAATTTGCTTCTTTATGTGTACACGTGGAAAAGGACTCAGATTGAATATGGAATATTAACTTGTTACTAAGTACCTACTAAATGAAATGATTCTTGCAAGATGCATATGTACCATCAGAAATAATGTAGTTCTAAAATATGTTATTAAATCCAGAATATTAATCGTATTTTTACGACATAGTAATATGAAAAAAGACAAATTAAAGTGTCAAATATTGTATTCAGAAATGTTTGGGCTTTACCGTCCAGTACAGTTTTACTATAATATGTGCACTGCAACAATCCTTAACTTGAACAAAACATGCAAAATGTAATGTAAAACATGTAATATTTCTATTAAATACAATATTAACGTCTGGTTGGTGTCTTTAAAACGTCTAGTGGTCACGTTGAAGCGCACGGTAGTTGCACCCCTTCCTCCGATATAAATAGATTTATAAGAGCTCTCGATCCATATAGCCATGCAAGCTTAAGATTCTCAAGTGCAGTTTCTTATGCTATTGTGCTAAATAAGGTTCGATGCTTGGTATTGTAAACAACGTTCGGATATAGCTACGGCGTAGAACGACCACGCATTGTTTATTGATTTATGATGCTAAGGGTCCTTCGTAATTATACTGAACATTTTAATTTTATACGTGTATAATTTTTCTAATAATGTATCTTCAGTTGCTTTCACGTTAATACAAAAAGATTTTATTCTTACAATTAAGTACTACACAATTCTTTCCCCATAAATAAAAATCAGCACGGACTGGAGTCACGCGTTCTAACTCGAGGGCCGAGGCGCACATCTTTCCATGGAAGAAAACAATACAAATGTAGTGGAACGAGGCACATGGAGGAAACCGATACCTCAGCACATTTCCGAGCGCATGGAGCTTTTATTTATAGAAACAAGTTTGTAGTTCATTGTTGTAAAATGGATATGTCGGTAATAGATCAGAGTGCTTCCATTCAATACAATACATTTTCGCTCAAAATTCCCGGAATAGATGTTAAGAAAGAGGTATCAAATTTTATAATGGACTAAATGATTGGCCGCTTCTATTTTGCTGTCCTTGACTTACAAATTGTAGTACGTCAATACCTGCTGTATGATATTTTGACAAACTTATTTTGAGTTTAAAGGCGTTGCTATAACACACACCTTGACACACACAGATAAATGTTAAATACTGGCCCGAAATATTGTTTGACATCATTTTAATTAGCTATATTACACATTAATATTGAAAAAGTCGGTCACCCACACATATGAATGAAGATTATATCCACAGAATACATAATAGTAGCTAAACGCTACAGAACGGACACTCTCCGCCTCCCGCCAAAATTAAACTTACCTCACCCCCGCGCGATCAGACATAAAATGGGCCATATTTTTCTGCAAGGACGATACGCAACGAAGATTGACAACATTAATCAAATTGACTTAAAGTAATTTTATTATTTTGGATTTGTGATTATCGTTTTTCGTAGAAAATGGTTAGATATTGTGCTGTTTACGGATGTATTTCATCAAAAAACGCGAATTTTTTTTTACGCTAGTCACAAATGTGCCAACCATAAAGCGTTAACACACACATTTGCAGTCTCTACAGTGTGACTGTCAAAACGACCATTTTGTATGGAGTGTCCGGGGTGTGTTATATCTACAAAGTAAGTACTTACTGCGATAATAACCGCTTGAAAGATTTCATTATCTTGAATCTTTTATCGATAGATATTCAATCTGCATTCATGTATCGCTCAAATGTTTACATTTATCTACGAAATCTATATGTAAATGTCAACCTTTGCAAATACGTGGTTAATGTAACTAAGTAACTATATTTAGAACCGTAATGTATTTGTGAAAATGTTAGGTGTTATATATATAGATTTCATGATGGATAGAAGAATAATTATTATTAGTACTTTCTTTCAGTTTAATTTTTTCCCGTCCACGTCACGTGATTTTTTGGAACATTCAATTAAAATAAACGAGCAATCTCACAGATCTTCCTTTCAGTGTTTACTTGGTCTAAAAAACTGATAATTGGCGGGACGCAACACATTTTTAATTAAAACGATTTGCTTCATCCTATTAAATGTAGAGTCTGTTGTTGATATCTTACAGGATATTTTTTACATATTTAAAAAATAAGTTCGAATTTTTAAGCATTTTTCGTATTTCTCATATAATGATACAAAAAAGTGAATTATAATGACCATACGAAATATGAGCCCTGCTATATTAATAATAAGACCGCTATTGCGTCTTTTTGACGTAGAAAACGTTTACCATACTTTTGCCGTTTTTCAAACCTTACGTAGCGGTTACAGCCACGTGCAAAAACGCTTGGCTTCTGTTAGCACGTTGACTTAAAACGTTGCTAAAATGACGTCACAGGTCCTTTCAACTTCAACCTGCGGCAAGCATCGATAATTATTTGTAGTATAATTATTACGTTACATTATAATTATTCATCGTCACACCGTCAGATATTAAGTAATACAGCGAATATTCCAGATACTTTAATATTTCGAGGTAATTATACTAATATTCTGTAAAATACATATTTTATACGCACGTCTAGATTGTAGACACGCGTTTATTCCAAAATGTTTTCTAAGGGTTATCGAACTTGTAACATCCCCCTATAGCTGCGTGTAATAATCGAGTATTTTACTGACAGGTAGAATAATAATTAATTGCTGGTAAACTGAAATTGATAGATGGCAAGTATGACACGACGTTATTTTACAAGAGTAGATAAGTTTTCAGTGTTAGTGCAAAAACATTTGCATTGTAGTCTGTGATGATACAAAAATTATTTATTTATGGTGGTCACATTTATTTATTTATTCTTCATTGAATACTATGAAGAATGAAATAAATAGATCAATGAAGAATAAATCTTTAGTATGATGAGAAAGTTAAGGCGTACAACGATAGACGTTGTACGTCTTACGATATTATTACGCATTTGTACATAAATAATAATAATATCGGTGTCCTTTATGAATTTATTTAGAACACCAAAATTATTTTAATGGACGTTATCACAAATGACGAATGCTCTCAATTGGTAGTATATTCTTATACATGCATACGTCATAACTGATTCAAAAATATATTTTTTTACAGAAAATAGCCATCTATAAGCAATTATATTTATATTGGGCACGCAGACTCTAGGACCGTATTTATATCGCGATATAACGAATAAGAGAATAAATCGATGCTAAGTGAAGCTTTCTTTAGTAGAAAGTGGAAACTTTTAGTTGTTCAGGGTTGTGGAATGTGGGCGGCTTACGATCATGGGCGGTATTGTACGATTATAAACAACACGTTTAAATTAAGCTACTAGTTAAAAATACTTTTATACTTGTCAGGAATTAGGAAAGTATATTTAAACATAAAATACAAAAAATTTATCGGTGAGGTAATAAGGTAGAGTTAGATAATTATTTATTAAAACTATCGCTGTTACCTTTGAATTCCTGTTTATTTTAATACATTTTCTGAACACTTTTTTATAGCATTATATTAAAAAAACGGTACCAAATTTACCAATCACATTTTTTTATAAATAAATACCTTGATTCAGAACGCATTAAATAACTTTTCGAGAATGTTTTAAAATACTACGATGTAGAAAAATTACAGTACAAAAAGTACAAATACATGCTTCATTCCATTTTCTATTTCCGTTTATAACCAATTTGAGACACGAGCTTGACTAGCAGGAGCAAATCCAGCTATTTTTTATAGTCTACTAGCAGTCCGCCCCGGCTTCGCCCGTGGTACATATTTACGTTTTCTCTACATAAAAACCTTCCTGGTACTTCAAGGATAAAAACAGAATTATCGAAATCGGTTCAGCCGTTCTCGAGTGATGCGCTTACCAACACATTTTGCGATTCATTTTTATATTATAGATATACATACTAAGTTATTTAAATCAAGAGAAGTAAGTAAATGATTTATTTATTATTTATTTCGGCAGAATTTCCATAAGATTTTAAATCCATAACAGCCTAGAACGTACGTCATCCTAAACTTATTGCACGTAGGTAATAATATGTTATGCATCGATGACGCTCTACACTCCATAGCTATAGTTATTATTCGTACTACGCACTACGCAGTTTATCAACGTAGACTTCATTAATTGAAGTCATAAAATGAATGAGATGTCGATTTTTGACCAACACTTCTTGCTATTTAGATTTGGTTATCGCAAAATTGGTTTTGGGAAAATAACTAAATTCGCTATTTATTAAAATTAATTGCATGGTATGGTTTTTATTCATGCGTTTATGTTCAACTAGCTGTGCTCCGCGGTTTTACTCGCATTGCTCGGCTCCTGTTAGTCTTAGCGTGATGATATATAACCTATAGCCTTCCTCGATAAATGGGCTATCTAACACCGAAAGAATTTTTCAAATCGGACCAGTAGTTCCTGAGATTAGCGCGTTCAAACAAACAAACTTTTCAGCTTTATAATATTAGTATAGATTTACAAAAATGTACAGAAAAATACTATTCGAGTAGGTATACAAAAATACATATAAATATATCATTTGGCTATCCGTATACTACTAATGATTCAATTTATTTTCGGCTTTCATCATACCTTAATAAACAAAAAATCTGAATTTATAGATAGTAGGTATTACATATTAAAATATAGAAGCAACGTCCTAATAAATATTATTGTATAGGTCATGATCGTAGCAGGGAATAAATTTTTCCATTCGCCATTTATACTTGTGAACAGATTGGATATGAATAGAAAATAAATTGTAATGACGGTTGTTAAATATGTTTATGATGCTGTATCAAGGAATTCATACACTAGTTAACTGCCCTTACTTGGTTTCCTTTGGGAAAGGTATTATTTTAATGCAAAATAAAACAATTTTTAGTCAACAAATGGGATAGAGCCACAGAAAGTCTGTAATCGGGTAATGTAAATATTTGAAGTACATATTAATCAGTGTTATATGTATTAAACTAGCTGCTCCACGCGGTTTCACCCCCGTGGCTCCACCCCTATTGGTCGTAGCGTGATGATATATAGCCTATAACCTTCCTCGGTAAATGGGCTATCTAACACCGAAAGAATTTTTCAAATCGGACCAGTAGTTCCCGAGATTAGCGCGTTCAAACAAACAAACAAACTCTTCAGCTTTATAATATTAGTATAGATTTAACACAATAAACATGAAAATGCGTTTAATAATGAAAGGGATATTATTAAGTTTATTAAAAAATACAATCTGGGAAATATTTGTTTTATTTTCAATGTAACGACGCAGCTTTCTTACCTTTTGATATTATTTTTATTCTGAGGTAAAGAAAAGTTAATAAAGCAATTACAGTATCTTGTTCGTATAATATGAATAAGCTCATTTAAATTAAATAAATACTAATAATTCAATAGAAAAGGAGAAAGATAGATCAAAGCAAGGGATATTATTATGTTAGGGTAGGTTTAAATCGCGAATGTAATAAACAATATTAGAATGAAATCTAAGTTTTGCTAGTAAGTAATCCATACTAATACTATAAATTCGAAAGTAACTCTGTCTGTCTGTCTGTTACTTAATCACGCCTAAACTACTGAACCAATTTTCATGAAATTTGGTATGGAGATATTTTGATACCCGAGAAAGGACATAGGCTACTTTTTATCCCGGGAAAATGACGCAATCCCGGAAATCCCACGGGAACGGGAACTATGCGGGTTTTTCTTTTGACTGAGCGGGTGAAGCCGCGGGCGGAAAGCTAGTAATTAATATTTATGATTTGTAAGAATTTGAACACGCTATAAAACCTCATTTAAATTAAAATAAACAGGACAACATGTAGACAACTAAAAAAATCAATTATTTTGTGGATATTCCTGTTTTTTTTTAATTAATAGTACCTACACTTGAGAAAATCAAAATGTAATACTGTGTTTTAATAAAACATAAATCAAAATATAAACATTAAAAAGTGGAACGTGGAATTTTTCGGTAAAAAAATCTGAACGTGTCACGTTTTGTTCACGCTAACGCAACTTCTTAACACGATTGTTTTGATTGGATAAGCGAGGGGCACGTGAAGTCCCTAATTACTTCATTAATTGACTTGAACTTGTAGAGTCGCAACGAACAATGATTTCAATTTGTTGGCAGTTCGCGATCAAAATCTACGATAGGTGCGAGTGGTTAAGCTATTTTGGAGGAGTGTAAAATATATACAACAGATAGAAAGTTTTTTTTTTCATTTGTGACAGAGTAAGCAAAGAAGCAGGTTCGCCTTCTATGTTAAATGGTCACCACGGACCACCGCAAACAACCGTCCAAGCATTGGTGGTGACTGGTGCCGTAGGCACTTTGACGGCCTTAAAATAAATCGGAATTAAAAATATGCACGCATTGTCCATATGCTATTAATATGATAACATTATTTATGCAATGAATAAAGATACTTTACAAGCACGATGATAAAGCAATTTGATATTTATAGCAACGAGCTTGTTAGTGGTGCAGTTTGACCCATTTAAAATTAGCTTGCACACATCGACCTATTCATTCATCATTCACAGAGTGGGGAGGGGTCCAAGGCTCATACTATGACGTCACTGGGGGTTTAAAAATCATAGCCCCGCACCGTACAACAGCGACGGGCCCCTCTTGTGACCTACTAACCCAAAATGTTATTTTGTGACGTAGGCAGTACGGTGGTACCGTTAAGTGCTTGCACTAGTAGCACGGCACACCTCTGGTAAGAGAGCAAAACTTGTTGGGTGCTCCCATGTTGGGTTTTCAATGGAAGGTGGTTCGTTGAAGAGCAACCTCGGTGCAGATGTATTGTGCACATACACACAATTACTCAGTGTGTAGCTATTGCTACAACCTTCATCCGTTGGATTTCGAGGTCTTTTATTACGTTAAAAGCCTAATGCAGGGATGATTCAATTTTTTTGTACAAAAGTATGTTACGTTATACAAATTCGAACTTAATAATTGGTAAATCAGATAATAGTATTTTAACTATCTGTTCTTCTAGACCCGCTTTATAGAAAGTTACAGAAATACAGTTCAGCAAATTCACCGGGATCAATAAATTACAAAAATAGATTTAGCTGCAACTATTTTTGATATATCTTCCAAAGCAGATATTTAAAGCTTTTTGAATACATACTATTTAATAATGTCAATCTAAGTAGCTTTTATGCTCTGGTACGATTCGTTAAGTATTCTGGAGGGAACTATGTCGTCTATTTTTATTTTGTTGTGGACCGTTTAAATGTGTATTAGCAGTGGAACTGAAATAAATCGATTCTTATAAATCTTTCGAGATTGAATGTAATGGTTTATTTAATCTTTAATTAAGAGTGTAGCCTGTGGGTGTGTAGATCAATTTATTTATAAGGAATTTGATTAATTGTATTTGTTTGAAATATGGCATAAGACAAAAGGAGTTATGCCTTAGTAGTTTTAAGTTTAAAAGATTGAGTTTAGAATTGATTTTTCATAGCATATTTTTCAATTTCGCATTATGCACAACATTTTTACTGCAATCGATGAAGAATGCATCGCATGGATCAGAAATATATATGTAAAAAAAAAAACAAAAAAGGTGTATTGCATCGGTTAAACGCTTATAATAAAACCTAGACTTCTTTTTCAGTTTCTGATATCATTTAGAAAACATAAGAAGTAAATATTTAAGTAAATTCAAATATATAAAAAACTTTTATGGATGAATAATTTTCTGTATAATCTTCACTACATAGTATAAAACAAAGTCGCTTTCCCTGTCCCTATGTCCCTATGTCCCTTTGTACGCTTAAATCTTTGAAACTACGCAACGGATTTTGATGCGGTTTTTTTTAATAGATAGAGTGATTCAAGAGGAAGGTTTATATGTATAATAACATCCATTAAGTAGTGGAGAAGTACTGATATTTTTGAGGTTTCTAATGTGATGTCGTAAAAAATTACATTTATTCCGCTTACATTGCAAACGCAGGCTGAACCCTACGAGTTTTATCAAAATAATGTACTAAGTATTATACACATTGAAAAGGTCTACAGAAAAGTCCGCGATGGTATATGTCTATCTCTTATGGATAACCCACAATAACTTTTTTTTGTCATTTACTTTTTACGACAAATAATGGCTAATTTTCGAAGCGATTTTAACCAATACAGCATTAATCCTTAACCAATTAAATACCATGGATACATTGTTCATTTAATATAGATCTATATGGCCCTTTACACCGTATGATTTAAGTGAATATTTTCGAAGATATTACAGATTTAAAAATTGCAGGACGTAGCGTGCGATGCCGGAGGCCGGAGCGGGCCGCTATATTTTTATACCTATACAACGTTCACAATTTTTCTGTAGTGTATTTAGTATCAGCATTCAGCATTGTACCCGTGCGAAGCCGGGGCGGGTCGCTAGTAATATATAATATAATGGTGAATATAATTTTTACTGTACTAAGTTCATGAGCCTCCATTATACATTATAATTCAGCCCCATTTACATAACTCTTTATAGAGTAAGAGAGCTGTTTTTGTTTACCGTCAATATATTATGGGAAAGCTGGATGCATACTAAGCAGGCAATTTCATAGTTCAAATCGATAGGTTTTAGGGGTCATTCCCATTTTACTCATAAGTATACTTAATGAAAACAAATAACCTTAATTAAAAACAGAATTGAAATTTTTCAGAAAGGGCTTAATTCCTAAAACCGTTACAGGAAAGATGTGATTGTATCATTTTCACCTAATTATACTACAACTATATAAACTTATCTGTAAAGAAACTTAAGACCAGTTAAACTTATAGATATTATTCGATCGATAATGATCTCTATAATAGAGCACATACAGTCCGTTGATGAGTGCGTCACTTGGCTGGTGTTTACTATTTATATAATATTTTGTAACGACGCCATAACTGTTGTGAACAAAACAATAGCCTGGGCGATAATAGATAGGAGTAATAGAGTAGATACTACTCAATAGTTAATCTCTATCATTATATTATGTTTCCGGATTAAAGCTAAGAGGATAATAGGAAAGCCTCAATGGTTAATGATCTATCTATTTTGATAAGTTGTTAGTGGCAACATTTTCAAAAATCTAATTTAATTATTCCATAGATGTTACGAAAATAGAAAGCATTTGATGATTACGTAAGAAACAGTAGCAATTTGGATACAAATAGTTGTTTTCTGCTCTAATAGCTTTTGCTAATCTCTCTGTAATGTACTATAATGGTATTCGGAGATCTAAAAATAGAAGAACCACATTATTTCAATAGCCATAAACTTACTTATTGTATAACTGAAATTTTAATCGATATGAAATAAAAAGATAGAGGTATATTAATTTAGGTACATGTTAATTAATTGGGTCTAATGCATTGCTTTTTGGTGACCAATTATAAACGTGTGTGAAAAAAGGGATAAAATCATAAATTTCAATCAGCTCATGTCTTTCGAAAGTCAAAGATAGAGAAAATTGGCGATGTAGTAGATAAACATTATTTGACGATTGTGATGCAACTAAGTGTTCTAGAAAAATTGAAATTTAACAATTCTGAGAGCTTTAAACATTTACCAGTTATTTTATAATGTAGTAGTTATTACTTATTTTGTATAAGGTATATATACCTACTTACTTATACTATATAAATACATGTTATGTATGTATAGTAGTTAATAATAGGCATCATCGAAAATATTCAAAATGCGTATGTACATAAGTTATTTCAAGCGACAAACTTCACCACAAAACCAAAGGCTTTTAAATTTTAATGGAGCCATATTTCATCATAACGTAAGTTTGTTTAAATATTTTACTATATTATGTTCATAATATTAATGCGCAAAAGTTGAAATTAATTAATTAACGCAGGGCGTTGCCATGATCCAACAATACAGTTGCAATTATATATTACTTATATGATTGAAAAAAAGTGCATATTATGTTTGTTTTATAATTATGTTATTTTGGCAATTTCGAAAGATTTTGCATTAGAAAACAGTATTATATTTTATTATCATGTGATAATTAAGGATATTATTACTTAATTTATTTATTATTTAATATGAGAACGTTTAATCATTACTGAATAATTAACAATAATGAAATAAACTAAATGCAGATTGATAAAAAAAGTTTTTAAGAAAAAAAAAAGTCGTTCGATGAAAATATTTTCAACAAGCAATATATTTTGTTTAATTAAGAAGTAAGTAGAACTTGTAGACTTTTCTATTATTTTACAATGAATACGTCATAAAATATCTTAAGTTGTGGTATTACTTCGATATTACTTGTAACTTTTAAATAAGTTATAGTTAATAGAAAGTAGTTTTTTCATTTGATAGGAGACAAAGGTTTTAAATAAAATGTTGTAAATATTCATTATCATTTTTTATTTTCATATGAAACCTAATATTACAATAAAAATCTTATGCTAAAATTGTTAATATTTAATCTATCTACATATATCTTAAATTAATTTAGTATGTTGTAGTGATTTGAATCAGAAATTATTCAGAAGAAATCTTATTTCAAAAGCTAATCTCTTACAACGTTTACAATCATCGATTTCAGATTTTCACAATATCACGATCACCCTGGCTATTTCTTGCAGTTACAATATATAATTACTGTCATTATTATATAATTATGTATTTTAAGTGTTTAGAAAGTACTGAATAGTGTGAACAATACAATAGAAACTATGAAAACATGTGGTGTATTGAATTTGTAAATTTCTCTAATCTATGAAAAGACAAATTATCCTGAATGCATGGTAGAAGATAATTTTCCTTATCTAGTAGGTATACATTTAAATTGTCAATATGTGGAAAGGCACTATTCCTGACTTACACATAACTAACGTATAGTTATAGCCCAGATTTCGATCCATACATAAATTTATCCAATTAACAGACAATTAAAAATCAATGAATACAATTTTTACAATCTCGATTGCCACGTATGGCTTGCGTTGATATTAGAGCCGAAAAATACATAAAATATGAAGTAAGAATTTGTGGCAGCTATTTTCCAATCGGTCCAGTCTTATAGATTTTATCTTAATTAGACGATTTCACACAAGTACAGCCTACAAAATGTTTGTACTCGTACTCGCTGAAACTTGGTCCTTGGTGACTTCTTTACTTAGGCTTCTTAACAACTTGTCTTTCTACTGATATGATAAAGTCGTGCTAGCACTTTAAGACTATATCTCTATACATTAACAGTCTTGATCTCCATTCTAGGTCTTGGATCCACATATCGATGGTTAACCTTTTTATCGGTTGAGTCCCATGGATGCGCAGCAAACTGTGTGACGGGGAACTCTTTGGGTTGGTAGGCCAGATAATCCTCGAACGTACGTGTAGGTGATCGGTGGCCTCAGGATGCGTTTTGGCTGAGATTGCTTCTTTGGTTGGCGATGACGTTCAGTCGGAGAACAAGATTGTGATCGGCTCGATAGATTAAGATGTTGAAATACACGTCTAAGAGACACTGTTGATCTGTGTCGTCGGCGACGTTCAGATTCTTCGCTGCCGGAGTCGCTAGTTGAGCACGATGAGGGATCATCACTGCGACCGGCGTCGTAAGACATACTTTCGTTGCTGCTCGAGCTTTCCATGGAGTCTTCCTCGGTGCGGCGAGAGAGCCGCCGGCTCAAAGCCTTCAGTAAGCGGGATCCACGAGGCGCTGTAATTGGTTCAGACATTTCTTCAACTGGTGGACACACGACAATTTTAGGAGCCATGGACTCACGACGAGTTTTCTGTGCTTGTTGGCGTACTTTGACCGGTAGATCACCGGAAAACTTCTCACTGCCTTCAAAGTTTCCTCCCAATTTGTTTTTCATAAGTTCGTTAAATTTAAAACAAGTAAAGCAAAACAATTTGTTTTAATTGTTTAAAACGAATGTTAAGTAGAAATTGAATAGTATACTTTTAGTAAACTTTTACGGTGTACGAAGGTGTAACGGTTAAGTTAGAGCGAAGGGTTCGTTCACAAGAACAAGTCGTAAACTGTTGGTTGTAGGGCGGGCTTAGTGCTTATATAGACAAATTCGCGCATGCGTTATTATAGCTGGGCAGGTTATGCATCTTCTCACGTACATCAACACTTGTCGCAGCCAGGTACAATTTCTATATATAAAATGTAGTACTTATGAAGTATTTTAATTTTGATTTTTTCAGAAATGACTAATTAATTTTTGCGAAATAGCTATATACTGCGAATCGTAGGTATATTATTTACTGTACACAAATTTTCCAGCCTTGAAAATGCCATAAATGAAAATTTGCTGTGAGCAATTTTATCACGCCTAATAATGCAACATACGCAACTGCTATAATATTTCAAATTGCTATTGAATAACGGATAGGATCAATTATTTATTAAATATTAGTTTTTTAGATAAGTAGAAATATTTATATAAATAATTTTTTATGTATCATTCAAAGATACATTTTTCTTTGTTTTATTAATTTTCTTGTTAAAGGTTTATTTTTAATAGGCAGCTGCAATAAAATCAAGCATGATAGTTAACAAGTGATATTTAAAGGTTAAGTAACTGGTGAATTCAAGTTTTATAAACTTCTATCGCTGAAGCAATCACTGAAGTAATAAACTTACGGAATGATAGCTGCATTTTCTTGTTTGTTCTACGGTATTAAGATTGTGATGAGAGTTTAAGAATCAATCACCTTTTCAATTCTATTACATTATATTATAAAGTTTTAAAACATATTTTTATAAATATCTATTTTTTCTAATATGTATACAAATTAAAAACAAAAATAAATTCAGTTTTTTTTGATATTTCAGTTATTTACACTTACAACAAATGATCAGGAAAACCGTATAAAAACGAAAATATTTACAATGTAAAGATGTTCCGATAAACTTTTTTCAATATAGGTAATATATAATAATTGTCAAAGCTTGAGTACCTATGTCCTACTTTCCAATATGTTTTTTCGTATGGGGATTTTTACCTAAACGAAGCGGTGTCGCTGCAATTAATCAATAACTATGAAGCTTATTCAGTGGCTTTGAACATGCATAAATGAAGCCTCACAAGTCTCTTTATGGTGTAGGAGCGTAAGTGCAACGTATATTACTCTTTTGTGTCTGTGACTTACTCGAACGTATCGCGTGATTCTTGACACGTGTTTCACAGAGATCTTTTATCTCGAACCTTCTGTTTGACACGTGATTGCTAATAGATCGCGATCCCGTGACAATTGTTTCCTTTGCATTGAACATGCTTTGAGTGGGGTAAACAAATTTTCCACTAGCGTATATGAAACTCCGATAAATTGTGGAGTTTCAAGAAGTTTCACAAAAGTGTCAACACCGTCGTTCCTAAAATAGCATGATTGTGCAAAACGTGCTTTTCTTTTAATTGTGTGACGTTTAAACGGGAAGGTGTATTTTTAGATCATGTTTTGTTTTCAGTTTTTAACTTGATAAACAAAATGTGATCTTTTTGTCACGTTACTTATTTCTGAGTATTAGCACAGAATAATAACTAGTAGCTAGTTAGTATTATTTGAGTTAATATAGGATTGTAGTACATCGATTCTGAAGCTTTTAACAAAAAAAAGTAGGTACCTATATACATTTTTGAAGTGAAACTTCGTTGAGAGTAAAATTTCAAGGTCGCGTCATGGCAATACCGTCACGTCATGGAGTAAGGCGACGATTTCAGTATCTTTGAATCTTGCCAAAGAAGTTTCCCTTCTGATAAGCTCTATTTTTAAATATGTGGATCAATTAAGCGGTAGGCTTATCTAAGTATTATCTATTAATATGCATACACATGCATCTTTTGATAATATTTTACCTTGGGTTATGATATTTTTTTTAACATCACAACCTACAGAACAGCTGTATATAAGCTGACAACTTCATTATTTATTTATTTATTTATTTACACTTTATTGTGCTGGCATACAAATAAATCCTTAAAATTAAAACTTATAACTAGTCCAGCACAGAAGGCGGCCTTATCACTTAAGAGTGATCTCTTCCAGGCTTCTTCATTATTATATAGAAGTAAACAAAAACAGTACTTTCTACGCCTTATTTACTACCTTGTATTTGATACGCACCTCAGTACCATATGCGTACGGTTAGTCGATCACACTAATAATCTAATATTGTCCATTTCATTTCATTTGAGAGCTTATGTTCTCGACACTTATTCGACATGTATTGAATTAGATTAATCATGTCACCGATTACATAACAAAGCCTATTGCGCTGTGTCAAGTTCATTAGTGAGTATTTTGATAATGACAGTTCGGACTAACATAACATACCTAGCTGCGTATAGTTTTATGTGTATTATGTAACAGTGGACAATCCTGATAATGCTCTCATATGAGAATTACGTCATACCGCCACTGGGGTGTATTGTCTAATGTAAATTGCCATTAGTTTACAGTATCGAGTTATGAAACTGATTGAAGCTTTCAGTTATGTAGTAACATCAAACCAAAGTTTTGTATTTAAAACTTTACTTCTTATCTTTATATAACAAAAACATTTTTTAAAATAGAAATCAAAAATTATTTTGTGTAAAACACAAAAGTGTTACTACACAATAAGATATTTCTAAGTAGGAATGTTACAAAAAGCTCAAAAAATGATGCGCTCATGTTCTTAAGGAAATACAATGCCAAACAAATAGGGTAAGAATAAGATTATGTAGTTTTATAGTCAGTAATTATTACTGACGTACTAACATTACCTGGATGTGGAGCGAATATTTTTGAAAGCTTAATATAATCCCGTCTTCGTATTAAACCTTTATTATGTTGAATTTATATACATCAACATAAAAATAAAACAAATTTGCTTTGATGTAAGTTTTCCGAATAATATTTTCCTTATGGTAACAAAGACAATTTAAATATGGAGTTAACAATTGCAAAATCGAGTATCGATAACAATCAGTTTGATTGTATAAATTCATGATCGGCTTTACAAAGCAATTTAAAATTCCAAACATGAACTATTGTTGAAGAATTTACTGACCTGGCACGCGCTGTTTGCAATTCTTGGCCTAAAACTGAATACCCATGAGCATATTGATTGAGATTTTTGAATCTATACTATCTATACTAATATTATAAAGCTGAAGAGTTTGTTTGTTTGAACGCACTTATCTCAAGAACTATAACTATCCGATTTGAAAAATTCTTTCGGTGTTGGATAGCCAGCCCATTTATCGAGGAAGGCCTAGGATAATAGGCTATATATCATCACTGTAAAACCACGGAACACAGCTAGTTCTATATTAAATAACAGAAGTGAAAAAGACATGTATGTCTATGTTGTATGTATGCAAAATATTGCGCCACAATTGTTTTTTAAGTTGTGATGTGTGAAAAATTAAACTATTTTAAATTCGTTTTTTTACCTAAATTATAGAGATTAAACCTCTGATATCAGTGAATTATAAATTATAATACAAATTATATAATTATCTATTCAGTAGATATTATCTTTTCCCTAATATGTTAAACATACAGTAAATTAAGGGCATAATTATTATAACCAAAGTGGTGGCTAGTGTGAATTAATCTACAATATAAATATTTAAAAATATTTTATATTTCATTATTATAAGTAGTTTTATTCATGACGCAATGCCGGAAAACAAAGTAAGAGAAAAAATGGTAACAATAGCGTGTGACAAATACAATTCAAACCTAATTGTGTCAAGATATATGTATGATATGTAAATAGAGCATTGGAAAAAAAACATTCTTCTTAGGGCGATGCTAATGATAATGTACTAGTTATTAATACAAAATATTGCTTATTTATTAAATACTTTACGAGATGTTATGACACAAATATATTTAATCTTCTAATATATAAAAAAATACTGATTTAATTACTGAAGATGTATCGAGAAAATAATGTTTTGTCATAATTAATGGTGAAATTTACAACTTCAACAACAACAATTCATTCGTATAATAACTTCGGTAACTACCTATCATTAAAAATGCAAATTTTTCTTGTATATGTACAGAAAAAATTAACATAAAATATAATATTGTTAAATCGAACCTGTCTTTTTAAGAGTCGGTTAAACAATCAGGATGTGTATTGTGTATATTAATTTTGTACAAAAGTGTTTGAACATCAACAACACAGAAGAAAAAAATTAGTAGTCGTTTCAATTGTATCAATATGGAGCTTCCGTAATTTGTCATATGACATATTTGTCACCATACAGAGCTTATTGTATTTTGAAGTTCAAGGCTTGATTTTGCGTATATATAATATGAAGCAACTCTAGCATCATCATAAACTCACGGACAAGTTCAACAATGTTCTACAAATTGGTAAGCCATATTAATATAATGTTTGTGTTTTAGTTCCATGAAATTCTCTTACTCAACTACTTGTATAATCAACTGCGTCTGAACAATGAGTGAAATAATTAACAATGCCCAGTTAATTAAACGATAATTAATGTCTTAATTAGAAAGTTTTTATATTGTATCTAGGTATGGTGACAGATGAATGACGTTAAGTGCAGCGTTGAACTCTTTTTATTGGATTCTTTTGTGCTTTTTATGCAGTTATATATTTATATATTATATTTGCCTTAATTTTGTATTCACAGATTAAAGAAGACAAATAATTCTTGAAAACACTTATAAAATATGTAATTATAATTGTTTCCCAAGGTATTCTTTGTTAGAATATGGGCGTGTCCACATGTACACGGCACGGCGCCGTCAACGCGCAACGATGCGATGTCGCGGCGCGGTGCGTTGCCGCGTCGTAGAAATTAACGTTGCCGTATCGTAAAAATTCACATCACTATGCCGCAACGTTACAGGGCACGGCAGCCTTGGCAGAGAAGTGGCAGTCTGTAGCACAGTGTGATCAGATTTAACAAAATTCTGCGATTTTAGCAGAATATGACCCCCGCAGAAATTCTGCTAGTTGCTTGGTTAATCTGCTAAAATATGCTAAACATTTAAAAAAATCCTGAATTTCTGCTCTGCTGAAGGGTGGCCAAGGCAAACACACCAACAAAAACGTTACATAAAATGGAAATGATAGATTTTTCTATGTTTCTAGCACAACTATTTCAATGAAACCTAGTTAACTTACAATAAATGTTGAATTATGTTAAGATTATTAAGATTCTGCTAAAAATTGTCAACTTTATCTACAGGGTGTAATCGTTAAGTGTGCACAGGCGATTTTTCCGTAAGTATTACAGATAACAAAAAACTTTAAACTGATATCGAAAGTACTTAACCTAATGAGTAAAATGGCCGTAATAAATTTTTAAAAAGAAATC
Organism: Colias eurytheme; assembly: GCF_061535395.1. Classification (NCBI taxonomy): domain Eukaryota; kingdom Metazoa; phylum Arthropoda; class Insecta; order Lepidoptera; family Pieridae; genus Colias; species Colias eurytheme. The sequence continues at coordinate 5,603,724 of NC_142991.1, forward strand.
GAGATATATCAAAAAAATTATCTTTAAACCCTCCCATACATTAAGTATGAAATATGAATATCCCATATACATTTAATATGAAAGATTTCAGCTTTCTTTTTCTTTTTTGGTTTTCTGCTTTAATTACTTCGCAAATTAGAAATGGCATTTTCCACGCTTTTTCCGGACATTTTCACGCATTTTCCGGGGATTTTCCGAGCATTTCCCTGGCATTTTCCGGGGATTTTCCGAGCATTTTCCACGCTTCTCCCGTACATTTTCACGCATTTTCCGGACATTTTCACGCATTTTCCGGATATTTTCCAGGGATTTTCCAGGCATTTTCCACGGTTTTTCCGGAATTTTCCTCGGGTTTTCCGGAATTTTCCACGCATTTTCCGGATATGTTCCAGGCATTTTCCACGGTTTTTCCAGAATTTTCCACGGTTTTTCCGGAATTTTCGTTTGACAACGTTTGACCAATCTCTCTTTAACGAGCAGCCGGTCGAAAAAGTGCAACCAAGGGATTTTGACAATACGACATACGATATACAGGGTGTAATCGTTAAGTGTGCACAGGCGATTTTTCCGTAAGTATTACAGATAACAAAAAACTTTAAACTGATATCGAAAGTACTTAACCTAATGAGTAAAATGGCCGTAATAAATTTTTAAAAAGAAATCGAGATATATCAAAAAAATTATCTTTAAACCCTCCCATACATTAAGTATGAAATATGAATATCCCATATACATTTAATATGAAAGATTTCAGCTTTCTTTTTCTTTTTTGGTTTTCTGCTTTAATTACTTCGCAAATTAGAAATGGCATTTTCCACGCTTTTTCCGGACATTTTCACGCATTTTCCGGGGATTTTCCGAGCATTTCCCTGGCATTTTCCGGGGATTTTCCACGCATTTCCCAGACATTTCTCAGGCATTTCCCGGGGATTTCCAGGCATTTTCCGGATATTATCCGGATATTTTCCGAACATTTTCACGCATTTTCCGGACATTTTCACGTATTTGCCGGATATTTTCACGCATTTTCCGGATATTTTCCAGGGATTTTCCACGGTTTTTCCGGAAATTTCCACGCATTTTCCGGATATTTTCCAGACATTTCAGAGCATTTCCCAGGCATTTTGCTGTTATTTTCCGGGAATTTCCCAGGCATTTTCAGGGGATTTTCCGAGCATTTCCCGGGGATTTTCACGCACTTTCCGGATATTTTCCGGACATTTTCCAGGCATTTTCCAGGGATTTTCCAGGCATTTTCCACGGTTTTTCCGGATTTTTCCACGGTTTTTCCGGAATTTTCCACGCATTTTCCGGATATTTTCCAGGGATTTTGCAGGCATTTTCCACGGTTTTTCCGGAATTTTCCACGGTTTTTCCGCAATTTTCTACGGTTTTTCCGGAATTTTCCACGCATTTCCCGGATATTTTCCATACATTTTCCAGGTATTTCCCAGGCATTTTCCGGGGATTTTCCGAGCATTTTCCACGCTTCTCCCGTACATTTTCACGCATTTTCCGGACATTTTCACGCATTTTCCGGATATTTTCCAGGGATTTTCCAGGCATTTTCCACGGTTTTTCCGGAATTTTCCTCGGGTTTTCCGGAATTTTCCACGCATTTTCCGGATATGTTCCAGGCATTTTCCACGGTTTTTCCAGAATTTTCCGGGAATTTCCCAGGCATTTTCCGGGGATTTTCCGAGCATTTTCCACGCTTCTCCCGTACATTTTCACGCATTTTCCGGACATTTTCACGCATTTTCCGGATATTTTCCAGGGATTTTCCAGGCATTTTCCACGGTTTTTCCGGAATTTTCCTCGGGTTTTCCGGAATTTTCCACGCATTTTCCGGATATGTTCCAGGCATTTTCCACGGTTTTTCCAGAATTTTCCACGGTTTTTCCGGAATTTTCCACGCATTTTCCGGATATTTTCCAGACATTTTCCAGGTATTTTCCGGAATTTTCCTCGGGTTTTCCGGAATTTTCCACGCATTTTCCGGATATGTTCCAGGCATTTTCCACGGTTTTTCCAAAATTTTCCACGGTTTGCCGGAATTTTCCACGCATTTTCCGGATATTTTCCAGACATTTTCCAGGTATTTTCCGGGAATTTCCCAAGCATTTTCCACGCTTCTCCCGTACATTTTTACGCATTTTCCGGACATTTTCACGCATTTTCCAGGCATTTTCCAGGCATTTTCCACGGTTTTCCGGAAATTTCCACGCATTTTCCGCATATTTTCCAGACATTTCCCAGGCATTTTCCGGTTATTTTCCGGGAATTTCCCGGGGATTTTCCGAGCATTTCCCGGGGATTTTCCAGACATTTTCCAGACATTTACAGGCTATGTCAGGGAAATGTCCGGGAAATGTCCGGAAAATTCCCGGAAAATATCCGGAAAATGCGTGAAAATGTCCGGAAAAACGTGGAAAATGTCACTTCAAATTTGCGAAGTAATTAAAGCCGAAAACCAAAAAAAGAAAAAGAAAGCTAAAATGTTTCATATTAAAATTAAATGTATATGGGATATTCATATTTCATACTTAATGTATGGGAGGGTTTAAAGATAATTTTTTTGATATTTCTCGATTTATTTTTAAAAATTTATTACCGCCGTTTTACTCATTAGGTTAAGTACTTTCGATATCAGTTTAAAGTTTTTTGTTATCTGTAATACTTACGGAAAAATCGCCTGTGCACACTTAACGATTACACCCTGTATTGTGCGGCGTATTATGCTAAGCCCTAAATCAGGGTTCATATTCTGCTAAAATCACAGAATTCTGGTAATTCTGATCACACTGTGCTACAGACTGCCACTTCTCTGCCAAGGCTGCCGTGCCCTGTAACGTTGCGGCATAGTGACGTGAATTTTCACGATACGGCAACGTTAATTTCTACGACGCGGCAACACACTGCGCCGCGACATCGCATCGTTGCGCGTTGACGAAGCCGTGCCGTGTACATGTGGACACGCCCTATGACTTTAAATTAAATCTATCCGCCTCTGATGTGCCATTTACGTAAGCGTTTCTTGCTTTTACAATATTATTTACCTATTAAAGATATTTAAAACTCATTTATAAAATAAGAAATAGTTTTATTACCGATTGCACTTGGTATTATTTAAAGCTAATTTTATTTTGTGTCTAAAAGTTGATTATAAGTACATGTTTTTTCAGTTTGCCCTCTTCGCTCTGTTCGCCATGGCTGCGGCGGCACCGAACCCTGCTCCATCCCCACAACTGATCACATACACAGCTGGCCTCGACTACTTGTACCCCGGTTCAGTGCCCTCCGTAATCTCGCCGTATAGCGCCCTCTCTCCCTATGCGTACGCAGGGTACCCGAACTATTACGTGCGTTAACTTATCCGACCATATCTAGTACTACAATAATGTTGAAATGTTTCTATAATACTGTTGACTAATATTTACTTATGAGCAATAAATAAATCATTTAACCAAAGTTTGGTTTCATTATCTTTCTATACGCTTTTTTGTTCATTGTACAAGCAGACTAACAAGCTATTACCTGACAAGTCAATACAATGATTCACGTATCTTCTAAAAATAGTTGACATTTTTTATAAATGGTATTATAAAATTGTATGATTGCAGTAATTTAAATTAAATTTAATAATTACTGGTCTATGTTCGGTGCAAAATAATAGCTTCCTTAGTGACCAATATCATACCAACTTGTACCTCATAATATTTAAATATACATTATTTTTGTTGTTCATTTCCTATTTTTCTGCACAAAGAAGATGAATTTAAGACTGAATAAAAAAATGAGATAATCATACATTTAAAACAAATTAAATCTATTATTTACGGTAGTTTTTCGTCCGAAGAAAAACTTTATTTACATACATAAATTTACAATAATTTCATACAATTGGCATACCTATGAATAGCTCTTGTGAAACGTAGTTACAATTCGCTACATACTCAATTTGCAACACGAGTAACTTCCAAAAAGCGTAAACGGAACTCATTGTGTTGTGAAACAGTCAATTAATCAGTAAATGAATATACGAATTCAATCATATTATGTAGAGAAGCGTTTTTAAAAATGAAATTGAAAAAAAATGTTTCTCATCATTAGCCCTAAACAGCAGCAGTTGTGTTTACAATGATCTCGAAACTATTTCTAGACCAATTTCCAGAAAGTAAATTCCATGAACGTTTGTTGACAACATAAATAACCACGAAAATTACATATTCTAATAATTTTAAAATAATGAAGAGCGCTTGACAGGAAAACATAGCGGCGAAACTATTGAAATTTCAGTCTTACCACATGTATTTGTGAAGCTTCTAAGGTTTGAAACTAATAATCGTCGCGTCAAACATGTAGCCACTATAAAAATAATGATACATAGCTATATTCGTCGCGGGTCTGTTTATAATTCTGAGCATTTCAATATGGAACAAAGGCTACCTAATTGTTGATGTAGTACTCGTCTCGCTACGTTTTTCTGTGCTCATAATTTACATTGATTCCCAATGAGATCTTTTGTAGTTTTTTTTCTTGTTTGTTACGATTCATTTCAAGGACACGGTTGAAGTATAAATGTTACTAAAATCATAAAAATAAAGCAGTATCATTGTGAAACCAGAGGGCAGAAGGACTGCTACCACTACTCAAATAAAAATTATAAACAAAAATAAAAATGTTCGCTAAATTGGTAAGTAATTGTTTTATTATATTTGATCATTTGTGTTTTAGAGTTTCCACTTTTAATTGAAATCAAATTGAAGGACATTACTTAACTGATATTATTATAATTGAAATTGTAAGTAAACTTTAGTGAAAAAACTTCAAACACTGCCTGTGTTTGAAGTTTTTTTCACCAAAGTTTCCTAATTAACATGGTTTCAATTTAAATAGGACTTAAATGTTATTAAATATTTTAGATCTTAATTTATGTTTATCTTAAGCCAATCCTTTTTCAGTCCTAGGAAAATCCAATTGTGTTTTTTGTTTTCTTTTATCTTTTATATAATGTAGTATTTATTATTTTTTGGTAGCATGTATAAATGGACTTTTAAAGTGGGATTTTCGTGACTTAAAGTGTATTGCTATGTTTATGATTAATTGTCATATTATAATGTCGTGAGAAAATCTATTCTAAGTAAATTTATTTCACAAATCAACTTTTTGTGTTTTTATTTTTGTATCACCTGGATTCATATTTGAATTTGAATCAATTTCAGATCATCCTCTTCGCCGTGTTGGCTTTCGCCATGGCTAGACCGCAGTTATATTCCGGGTATGGATACAACGGCTACTCAGCTGGCTACCCCGGCTACTACGGCGGCTACTCTGGCTACGCAAGCCCGTTGGCTTACAGCGGCTATGGAGCCTATGCGGGTTCTCCTTACAGCTACGGTTACGGTTATTATTAAAGGATAGAGTTAAGCCAATAAATAAATGTTACAGGACAATTCAAACTTAATGGCGGCGGCAAACATCGTACGATCCGATGCGCAGAAAACAATTTTAGATATTTATAGCGGGACGTTCCGCACTCGCACCTGCATCTAACTTACGAACCGCCATTAAGTTTGAATCGAACTGTACATGGTATGATTGTAAACTATGCAATAGTGTATCGAATGAGGTTTTAAAGTGTTGTAAAAATTTGCCCGGATATTATTATATTGTGATATGTTTGTATGTTGTTTTATTGAAGTCACCTGTTTAAAATAGTAAATGATCGATAATTATGAATATGCTTTTATTAGCTCTACCTGTATGTAAACGACTCCTTTAGACACGATTTTGACCAATTTATTCAAACAGATTTTATTGAACTTTGTCATTTATGAAGGATCGGTGACAATACAATAATTTCATGAGTAAAGTGTGTTTTTTTTATTAAATATATTAATTATTTAGTAAAAGTTTAATTGTGTTTTATAATCAGATCATTTCACAAAAATAGTTTAGACTTAGACGAAAAAGTCGAGTATAGATCGAAATTCAAGTTAATTTTATAGTATTATTGTAATTAACGATACGTATACTATCATTAACAATATCGTTGTTAGTTGGTATTGGACTGTATAAATAAACGAAGGCTCTGCTTTATAATATCTAAAGATTAAAAATATCGCATATTGTAATTTATTTAGTTATATCTTGTTGTACCATTATTGTGTTAAAAAAATTCATTGCGAGTGTAAAATGTTTCTGGAATGTTAAAAGCATTCATTGCAAATTAATAGCAAACATTGTATTATGTTCTTGTGCTTTAAGTATTGCATGTGTATATTGCGTATTTATGATAATAATGTTTCGTGTTATACATAAATAATTTCACGAATTCATATATGAATAAAGAGTTTAGTAGTGCTAAATTTAAAACTTATGTAAAAAATGTGTTAGTATAGAGAGCTTATTACAGCGAGAATATATGGAAGATAAAAATCCACGGAGGGTTGTCGCGTAAGAACCACAGGACAGTTCCTTGGCATATTATATAATTAGATAAAAGTAACATATTATGTAAAATTGAATTGTAATATTGACATGATTTTAAAAGAGCAACAATGTAGAATTATTGTCACATCGCAGGTTTATTAAATCCCTGGAGGAATGCGTCAAACAATAAAGCGCGTCACACACGGTGAAGATACTATAATATTTTATCTTAAGATACTGTAATATTTTATATTACAGTATCTTTAGGTATCCGGTATCAGCGTTCTGACCATCATTTTTCTTTTTGTCATTGCATCATCTTAAGATACTGTAATATAAAATATTACAGTATCTTAAGATAAAATATTATAGTATCTTCACCGTGTGTGACGCGCTTTAAACGTATTTCAATAATAACAAATAGTACGAAATAGGAAAACTTCACTTTTTTAAAATAATATGACGATCTAAAATTGGGAACACAATACCAATAATTTATTCGCGTAAAATCCTTTTTAAAATAAGGACAAGTTCGTATACATTATTATAATGTACCGAGCTTATTTTAATAACACATCTTAAATAGATTGAAAGGAAATTGTATAACTAGATCCAGTTATGTTCGTGACAAGATTTTCTTGGCTAGTAAAAATTAATTTTCTATGTATTTATCTACGTTATTGTATTCTATTTTAATAAGATTCTATTAAAATGAAGTTTCGCACATACACGTGTAGTGAATTTTGTATGAATATGAAAGAAAGATACACATTTGCATTTGCATGTAAAATATCATCATTTAACGATTATACTAAGTATTAGGAATAACATTATCAATTTTGATAGCCTTACATGATGTTTAAGTTGAAGTAAATGATGTATTGATTTTTATATTGTTATCAATGTTGATTTTAAGCTGAGATCTTAACGAGTTTTACTTATTGATTGGATGAAAGCCTCTTAAAGAGCGCTTATTTCACTACATAACGCTATAGCGTTATAGTATATATAGTCTACTAGCTTTCCGCCCGCGGCTTCGCCCGCGTTTTCAAAGAAAAACCCGTTCCCGTAGGATTTCCGGGATAAAACCTATCCTATGTCCTTTCTCGGGTATCAAAATATCTCCATACCAAATTTCATGCAAATTGGTTCAGTAGTTTAGGCGTGATTGAGTAACAGACAGACAGACAGAGTTACTTTCGCATTTATAATATTAGTAGGGATACTATGATAACTTTAAAATTGAAAGCCTTTTCTTTAATATCATAAAACTACCTTTCAAATTACCTAACCCTTTTACTGAGAAGAAACAAAAGAACTTTATAAAAACTAACATTTTCTTTATATGCTTTTGTCGATGATAATTTTTTACGCGATGTGAAGTGAAGAAATAATAGAGATACAACAATTAGAGACCATATACGTTAGTATCACTTCTAAGCAATTGAATATATTACGATAATTAATCTTACACGCGAACAAATATTGTATATTTATGTGTATTAAATATTTATGATATGCTTTTTACTTTATTCTTCGTGTTGTGTTATAATCAATGTGCGGACGTTATTGATTGCTTTAGAATAATATTTAAATAGAGATTGGCTAGTCGACCTAGCAATGCTAAGAACAGAATGTTTGAATGGTCCGTTGTAATGTGAATTATTAAAAAATTACCCATTTTTAACTGTATTATTGATGTGGCGGTTAAATAAGATTTCTATTATTTTTATGATTCTTTCGTAATATGATTATGTCCATAAGTTCGTCTTGTTCGTCCCCAAAAATTGCAGCATCTCAAGCAAAAAAAGCAAATTACACATTTATTTTATTAAACAATTAAAAATTATTATTTTAGCTAAAAATTAAAGAGGTATGAATAAAAATATTAATATGACACTTTAATTTAAATTAGATTACTATATCAATAGCCAGGGATGATGTGTTCTCAATGAACAATTGCTATAATGGAATATACCCGAATTGACTCTATAAAATACTTTATTATTTTAAATTTTGTAACATTACGTGCAATTTTTAAATATTTCAAATATGTAGAGAATTCATTAGTTCACCCATGGGTTAAGTTGGATTAAAATTTTAGAAAAAAAATTAAAAAATGTTGTGTGGTTTTATGAAACCACGGTAAAAGTGAAACTGTTCGAACGGTTCCGAACACTGCTTTGTGTAGCGCATGTCGCGTGTCGGTCGGCTGCCGAGTAGGTATACCTACTCGGCAGCCGCGATACACGCGACATGCGCTACACAGACCAAAAAGTTTGAGACGATGTAATAAAAGTTTCACTTTAACAAATCATACTAAGTGAAAATTAAAGAAAAGTTCGAGCGTGTATATTGTATGTAAATTATATGTTGTATTATATGTTATATAGGTATATAGGTATATATGAGATATATATTTATATTATAGGTACATATGAGATCCGGGTTTTTGTATAATATTTATATCATAAACGGCTTTGGTTACAATATGTGATATAACTAGATATTTGTATTGTCCGGATAGAAAAAATAGCAAGTAAAATTTTTAAGGTCTCGTGTGTACGTGTGTGTAGCACGCACGTGAATCATTTTGTGGAAGGTGTTCGTCGCCGAACATGAGTTTTCTAAATATTAGGGATAGTAGAAGAACTTTGTTCTGTGTAACTTAGTAACAGTCTGAAAACATTGAAGGTGATAAGATATTTCACAAAAAAGATGTCGCTGCGAACGCAAGAGCGTATATGGCGTATATGGATAAATTAACGTTTGCTTTTATTATTCGTTTCCACTCTTGTATTATTTATTAATTTCAAGAATCTTTGTGATCAATTGGAGTAAGGTAAAAGTTAAATATGCGCCGATGTGTACATATCGTTTATATTTGCAAGATTAATTTCAATTTCCCTCTACAGAACCCTTCGCGATTGATTCTTGCAAATTAAAACCGCCTAATGCGGATACAATTATTTACATAGTTATTTGTTAGTACATCGAATAGATAATGGCTCTGAAGATCAAGGACGGTTATCACAAGTGAGGCGTGGTCAAGCATGATCTATATAAAGTAAAGCAATCGATTCATAACCATCACTTGAGAAATCTCATCTGAACGATAATACAAAATGTTCTTCAGAATCGTAAGTATTATTTTATATATATTTCATACTTACAAAGGGTGCATTTGTCTTATTATACGTTTCTTTTATCACGCCCATGGTGATACGGTCTTGTTACAAGAAAGGATATTTTTTACATAACTATTCCATAAATTATTATAATGGTGTTTATGCCATACCTTGTTAGGATGGCGCGTAAAACATTAAATAACATTTAAAACACCATAATATGTTAGCAGTTAGACTAAAGACGTTAACACACTACACAATTAACATGCAATTGCGATGATTTCGATTTTCTGAATTGTATTTGGTGACTTTACTTGCTAACCCTCTAAATATTCCGGCCCTATTAAATATTAGGTTAGTTATTGAAATAACTAACGTCCGATTTAAGATAGCAATGACTGATGACCATTTTCTATATTTCAATAAAAAATTCAGGGTTTGACGGTCAAAATAGTGATATAAAATACGATGATAAATTTTAATTTACGCATTGTTGAGAATATTTGTGATTGGAAAACTTAAATCTTTTTATTTTCTGTACAACTTCAATTCAATAAAAATTCTTCAGTTGTTCGATAATTGATTTGAGCATCCAATATTTGCATAATATTACACCGGAGATTCACATAATATGGATTATATTGAACTTTGAAAGTCCTTGTAAAGTCATTCTTAATAGATAATTTTAGATGTAGGCAAATAAGGATTAAATCTCGAGTACTTGATGCCTTTTATTCGACTGTCCGATTGCCCTTCAGACTTCGTCACGTATAAATAAACATCAATTTCTCTCGAATATATTCTTGGATATACACTTTATTTGTATTTACACAACCAACGTGATACAAGAAAAAGTCAAGTTTGTTTATAAAATATATTAAAGTGTATTAACAACTTTATAAAATCTTTCTAAAAATGTATTTTATTAGGTAAACTCAAACCCGACTGCCCAAATAACATGATCAGAAATTGAAACATCATTTTAAAATTACAAGTATTATATAAAATAAATTACATTTTATTTGAATTGAATAAAACACATCTTGCAACATCTTTACCATCAAAGAGTGTTGATAGATTAAGTTATTCTTCATGTTACATAATAAAATTTACTGGTTCGTTATAGCAAACGATTAAAAAATAATAAGTGGTACTATAGATGTACTTATATTTATTATTTCAATCTTCAAACAACGCAACAGAGGCTTAATATATTTGTTCACTTTGCAGCTCGCTTTCTTCGCTCTCGTGGCGGTGGCGTTCGCCAACCCCAAGCCCGACCCCCAGGTCGTGGCTTACACCGCTCCTGCCGTGGTCCCTGCTGCGTACTACTCACCTGGCTTCGTCCCTACAGCCTATGCCGCTCCTGTACCCTACGCATACAACTACTTCATCAAATAATTCCACATCAAGCATCTTATATCCCCTCGACAGCCGCTTCACTACCCATTTTAGCACACTTATAGTTGTATTTTTGTTAAATGTTTCGTATCCACCAAATCGACCCGAGCGTTATAATTGATTTCTTTGTGCCAAAAGTATTAATAAATTTATAGAGTAATTATTTTGTGCTTTTATTTAAGACTCCCATATTTGATATAACATATTGCTTGGTTTTAAATACGAGAAAATTCTTAAAAAAAGAATAGGTATCAAAGTAAACACTAATAGTGTAACATACTAAAGAAGAAGTGAACTAAATATTTTACATAAGTAATAAATGCATTAAAACAATAGTTACACTCATAATACATAAAGCATTCAAGCTATGAAAATTGCAAGATCTAATCTAAATTTCAAATTTTTTAATTAATTATTATAAATTATACAGATAAGTAGTTGCCATTGTAACTTTGTAGAGTTATTTATAACATAACTATAATTTTATACTACATATAGGTACATATTATGTGAATAAAAAGGTCTATATTTAAATATAATCCATTTACACTTCGAGATCTTTCCCTTATTTCAAAGGTTAATATAATAATACAATAAAGAACATAAAATATTTTTCTTTCCTTGCCATTCCTCTTGGGAAAAGTAAGGTCTGGTGTTATAATTGCATTTTAGGTCAATTAAAAAGCGTATACAAATACATTTTCTTATTTATTTAGTGGATTAATATAGTATTTTAATAATAAATAAGAATTTTATTTATATACATTATAATATAAGTGGTTCGACTGTGACTTTGAACTAAAAAAAAAGCATTTGTAAAACCTACAAAACGTATAAAATGCTAAATATGTATCTGTTGGTATAAGAAGGAATCATCATCAAAAATATAACCACATATTTTGAATACCAAAACAAACTAAAACATATTTAAAATGTTGTACATACAATGAATATATCCACAGCTTGATGTTGTGTGCGCAAATTATGCGGTAATGCAATTGATAAATAATTTAATGGCCATATTGAAATACCGGTTTTACAACTAGTATTGAACCTGGCAATGACTTAAATAGAAGTGCTATACATAAATTGAATATAAGAAATTACTATTCCAAGCACACTTCCTTTTCTCTTATTTTATTCCGGCATTTCATCAAACAATTTTTTTCCTACATTTTATTCATATATGTATACTGTATCTTCGCGTTTTCCTCAACATTCAGTGGCCAATGAACATATTGAATAGCGCATAGTACGATCTTCTGGTTTCTCCGATACTACCTTTAATTGATTTGTGATAGAAAAGTAGACGTATCTGTCTGTCGTTTCCGTAAAAAAAGAAACAAAAATCATAGTTGCTTGCATGTGAAAATTGAAATGGTAAAGATATTAAAATAAATATTTATTTGGTTTAAACATAACATCAATCCAATTACAAAATTTATCATGAAAATATTATTTCAATAATTTAAACAAAACGTCGGAATGGGGTCCTTCTTATGGTTATATTATTAGTTTCTATAGTACCAATCGGCGGCATAGGCATACGGCAAAGAGTACGGTAGAGTTAATGCAGAGCTGACAGCTGGGGCATAATCTTGGTAGCTCAGTGAGGAACCGTAAGCATATCTGTAATCTGACACTGTAGCGTATGGTACAGCTAAAGATGCAACAGATGGCAGTGGGGCTAGTGGTGACACTGGTCCCACACCTACCACGGGAGCGGCTCCTGGAGCTACAAGGGCTGCAGATGTCAACGGTGACGATAGATAGCCATTGCTTATAATCACGGCTGGGTCTGCAAATACTGCTGCTATTAATCCTGTTACGATCACCTAGAAAATATTTATTTTTGTTATAAATAAGTTACTGTGCTTGGTAATGGGTTACTGCTTTTAGATGTGTTTCGACATTAAGTATTAGTAAAAATGTAAATATTTAGAGCTACAAATTACTAGGTTTTAAGCGAGGATTGCTTTCTTCATTTGATTACCGTCAAATAAATCGAAAGTAATTGAAATAGAGCTAATGAATATTTGTTTTTTTGTTTCATTGGTGGAAACAATTAATAGTATTAACTACTAGTGGCACGCTAAAATCTATAAAAATTCACATCATCGATTCTAATAAGTTATTTTACATGAACAAGCAATTTTGCTTTTCCTGATTTAAAGGTATTCATTAAATTAATATAAAATAACTAAAAGATATGTAATGTAAACTTAGTATGTTGTAACTTAGTATGTAGGTAAGAATATTTCATATTCTTTACATACTACATATTATATTTATTATTCATTTCGTTCGTCGTCTTGTACGAACGAAATGAATAAAGTTATTCTAATTAACAATTAACAATTGAGTTCATTGATCTGATTAGTGACAAAGATGCCCTAAGTATTCATGGTAATAACAGCTGTTCTGAATTTTAAAAGTTATTAGTTAATTGGGAAAAACCTTACCAGTGTAGAAATCATTGTGAAATTGAAACTTGTCTTCACCGTCTGTTCCGACGGTCAACTGATGGACACTAATACATTCTAGCTTATATATTTTGGACAGAGTTAATGGGAACAAAGTGATGAATAGACATGTGTATGTGGATTTGTGAATTCTATTACCAAGGCCTTCGTGAATGGTTTTCCCGTAAACAAAAGAATGTATAATATGATATAGCAAATATGGTTGAACTAAAGTATCCGAAATCATCTTTTCTTTAACTGCCTTGAAGTGACGTAAATGCTTAAGAATTAGAGTTAAATTACAATGACCGACAGACTGACAGACCAAAGAATTGGTTCGGTAATTCATCAACCATTTCATATTTTAATTTTTAATGTTTTCACTCGACATTGGAAAGGTTATGACTGAAGGTTCATATTGTTTATATTTCGTGAAATGTGCGCTTTGACATATTGCACGCCTCATAAGCGAAGCGTTGAGGTGGGTACTACTGTCACTTCGCGCAAAACATCTGATTTTTCAAACTTAAAATGTCTTTATGTATCATACATTGCACTTGTAAGATAATACATACACACACATATTAAGAAAAAACACTATTTTTAACGTTCATGATATTTTTGATGTCATTTTTGTTATTTAAACTAGTTAAAAAACAGTTTAAAAAAGTTCTGTCTTGGACGTCCGTGTGTCTGTATGTGCGGATCCTTTTTCTTGTTAACACGATAGCGACCGAAATACTTTACTAATCGAGTCTTTTTTTTTCTCTTACGCTTGAGTATGCTCAGGAATAGAACCCTTTCATTTTTCAGGGTCTGATTCGATGTGGTTTAATTGTTATTAAATAAACAAAAATAATAATTAATAAATATTTATTAAAAAAAAATTATGAGGCGTGCACTTTTGGATTTTCCAAATTATTTTTTTTATTAATAGACTGAACTCGCCATGTTGCTGCGGTATATACAGAAACAAAATGATCTCATTCTTCAATGTGATTCAGTCGCTATTGATTCAGATATGTTATACAAAATATATAGGTACCAATAAAGTATATTTTGTATAATGTATAATGATGTTTTTTTCGCAAATTACACAATTTACTCGTCTAGATTTGGGGTCAATAGACTTGGAAATTGGGTTGTCTGGTAAAAATCGGGAGATCTTGGAATTGTACCACCAACTGTTAAGTAATCTTAGTTCGTGCCTCGAATAGTAGGTTGAAGTTGTCTGTTCTGTATTCGACCTCTTTCAGATTATTTCGATTTTATTAAATCGGAGTTTGTAAATGATTGCATTAGTATTAATGGTGTTAAATGAACGTCACTGCATTTTGTGGCAGTTACAATTGTTTTTTTTTCGATTTCTTTTATTATTAATCTAATGTTAAAATTAACCATTAGATACGTGGTTACAATGTACTCATTATTTTTTGTGATTCAGTTCATAACTTGGCCAGCGTGATGAATAACGGCCTGAGTGAGAACATAATGGGTCGATGATGATGAAGATGATGTTGATTCCGTTAGGTGGTAACATGTGGTAAATAAAAAAATATATATCTGGCATAATTTATTAGCCTATATGCAATATGCTATTACACATTAAATAAATCCATCAAGCCGTGTATCATGTCCGGGTTCTTCAAACGTAGTACGTGTAGGGGGAGGCGTATGTGTAAGCGGAGTAAGCGACGGGGGAGTAGGCACTGTACGCTGGGTAGGCGAGGGGCGCGGTGTAGGCAGCGGCTACCGGCGCGGTGTAGGCAGCGGCTACAGGCGCGGTGTATACTAGCGGCTTGGCGGCGGCGAACGCCAGGAGAGCGAGGAAGACCAACTGTAACATGAAATGTTTGTTGTAGAGCTCTATTGATTGAAAAAATCCTTCGATAGAAACGAGTTTTATAAATCGATGACGAGATAATATAATTAAACACATAGGTATAAATGTTTGTCTATAACTGACATTTTGTTTTTGTGACATAACAATCATCAAAATTAAAGTATGTAATAATAAACAAAAAGAACTGGATATTACATATTATGTGTATCCCTACACTGTTCAGTATAAAAAAAAATATAATTAAATTAAAACTGCAATGCATGAACGAATGAGATACGTTACATGTTATTTACATAAGCACTAGTACACTATCAGTATTGCACAATAGTATAAAAGAACTATGTATAAGTTTTGAACTTTGAACTAAAAATTGATATAAAAGCACTTACGTATTTGAACATTTTGATTGTTTGTTACAACTGCTCACAGAACACTGATTGTTGTGGAGTCTCCTGCTAGTATATAAAGGACAGTGGTGACACCCGATTCTTGGCTCCACTTCGGCACTCTGCAAGGACAACCGATCAGGACTCATACGCGACTTGAATAAACTTATATTGCACATCATTGTTTTCTTATACAGGGTGTTTATTAGTTCTTTAATTGACCTATATGTAAAATTTAGTAGAAGTAATTACAGTCAATTCAATTTTTACTTCATATTTATTTCACGATAATTAAAAAAATTGTACAGCGTTACGTTCAGTGTAAATTAATAAAATAGTTCATTGTCTTAAAAATTTACATTCGAAAAAAAAAAACTATGATTTGCAATAGTTTTCTCTTTCAAGTAGAAGCAAGCAACAATTATTCAGAGGCTTGCTTCATTTCTTTTGCATTGCATTTATGCAAAAAATACAAAATAAATGAAACAAAGTATCTATTAGAGAAACCCTTAATAATATCAGCTGAAGAAATTGTGATGTCATTGCATAAGCTCTTTCAACCTAATGAACATTGAACACCCTGTTTGTTTACGATTCTTCTAATCGTAACAAACGAATCTGACGAAGCGTAGAACATTCGAGGCGTACGGAGCCGCATTCAAATTAATGTACATCCTTAAAGTGACGGATATTAGGACACGAAAGATCCTTGAACTTGACATTCAAGGTTCAACGAATATAATACAGTGTAAACAAATATACCGTAAGTATATTGGATTTGGTTATTCAACCAAGTAACGACATTTTTTATAAGGAAAAGTTGAACTGAAGGTAAGTTATAAACGAGAAGTGTAGAAAGCAAAATTAATTTCAAATAAAATTTGAAATCTAATCTATCTAGACACTATGAAATAAAAACTCTTTGTTAACAAGTTGTTGAAGAATATTACAATTATTCTTCTTAAAGTTTTCAGTTTGTTTATGGAATATTCAAGATTTCTTCTGTCGCTTTATTAAAATATTATGAAAATTAAAAATACATGATTATTAAAGATTTTATCTAACGTCCTATAAGCAAGGAACAATTTCCTAGGCTTCCTTAAATTAATATAATTAAAATATTTGCTAAAAATCATTCAAAATTGAGAAGATATTTTTAGTTATCATCTGTGAATTTCAGTTATTTTTAGACGTTCAGGAAATGGAACAATATTGAACAATTTCACACATAACTCGGTCATATCGCAAGTTCACTTCAAAAGGCTCTGCCGTTGTCTCGTGACCTTTACCTGTCAATATACGTGTAAATGTCGTGTTAAATATATGCTTAAATGAGTTTTCAGGCCATTGCTTCTGGGCAGGGAGCGTGACGTCAGCGACACATCTTCGTCCAAGCGGATTCCTTAAACAATATGTTGTATGATGTCACCTATGGCTCAGCACCCTATTGTTATTATTGGTTTTAAATAGAACTTAACATTCATCACGTATTAAAAGTTTATTGATTTATATAAGTCAGAACATAACAATATGGACAGAGGTTTTTAAGAAGTAAATGAATGAACTTGGAACCGCTTTTACTTTATATTTACTAAACCTATATTTCTATTTGTGTTCACTACATAGTATAAGACAAAGTCGCTTTCTCTGTCTCTATATCCCTATGTGTGCTTAAATCTTTAAAACTACGCAATTTATTTTGATGCGGTTTTTTAAATAGATAGAGTGATTCTCGAGGAACGTTTAGTATGCATATAATTTATTACATTTTAAACAAAGCGGGCGAAGCCGCGTGCGGAAAGCTAGTAAAAATATAAAACAACTAGCAACCCGCCCCGGCTTCGCACGGGTGCAATGCTGATACTAAATACCTACACTACAGAAAATCTGTGAACGTTGTATATAAAAACATAGCGGCCCGCTCCGGCTTCGCACGGCCACGGGTATGACGGGTATAAAATATATAGCCGGGCGGCCCGCGGCCGGCCGGTACGGCCGCAAACGCTACGTCCCGCAATTTTTAAATCTGTAATATCTTCGAAAATATTCACTTAAATCATACGGTGTAAAGGGCCATATAGATCTATATTAAATGAACAATGTATTCAAGGTATTAAATTGGATAAGGATTAATGCTGTATTGGTTAAAATCGCATCGAAAATTAGCCATAATTTGTCGTAAAAAGTAAATGACAAAAAAAGTTATTGTGGGTTATCCATAAGAGATAGACATATACCATCGCGGACTTTTCTGTAGACCTTTTCAATGTGTATAATACTTAGTACATTATTTTGATAAAACTCGTAGGGTTCAGCCTGCGTTTGCAATGAAAGCAGAAAAAATGTAATTTTTTACGACATCACATTAGAAACCTCAAAAATAACAGTACCTCTCCACTGTTTAATGGATGTTATTATACATATAAACCTTCCTCTTGAATCACTCTATCTATTAAAAAAAACCGCATCAAAATCCGTTGCGTAGTTTCAAAGATTTAAGCGTACAAAGGGACATAGGGACATAGGGACAGGGAAAGCGACTTTGTTTTATACTATGTAGTGATAGTGATTTATTAGCAATTTCTTCAATTAATTTAATTTTTAAGAGTAAATTTATTATAACTGTCTTATAATAATCTGATAACTTGAAAGCTATAGAAATAGACACAAATGAATAGGAAAAAAATCTATTTTGAAATGTAGCCATTATATCCATTTTTATATCGATAGAGTTGTAACTCATCAAGGTGATAAGAAGTAATAGAATCACCTTACTTGGTTCTATTACTATTACTCTTCCACTAGTTAGTTACATACTTCATTATTATTTAATATATTTTAAAAAACATATAAATAAGTGAACAATAAAAAGCTCTACACTAAACGACCAAGACACACTTGAAAGCAAGCTTTGAAGTGGGCCTTTTATATCTTTAATAATATAGAAATATCTTATTTCATCGTATTTGTTTATATTTGAAGCAAGAAACCTAAATGAATTATTAATTTAACATGTGACATTATTCTTGCATTATTCTACGAGAAATTTGTAATAATAAAACAAGAAAATAAAAAAGAAACAACGTTTTAAGATAGCACAACCATATTTTATTCGTAACTAATCAGTCCTTCGTTTCGTAATTTACTTCAGGAAAACTGGTGCTCTGTAAGCGGCGGAGATAATAGGGGCAGAGTAGGCAGCGGCGACTGGGGCAGTATACGCCGCAGCAACAGGGGCAGAATAGGCTACTGGTGCGGTGTATGCTGCGTAACGAGCGGCATAGGTAGCGGCAACGGGAGCGGTATATGCAGCGGCAACGGGCGCGGTGTAGGCAGCGGCAACGGGAGCAGTGTAGGCAGCGGCAACGGGCGCGGTGTAGGCAACCGCTGGGGCTACCACGGGAGCTGGATAAGCCACAGAATGAATGCCGGGCTTAGCAGCCACGACGGCGAGAAGAGCAGCGAAGATTACCTGAAAAGAAGAAAAATTCTTAGATGTTTCTTTAATCTCTAAAAGTCTTAGGCCGTATTATTAGGTACACATGATTACAGCTACTATAAGATCAAACTTATTTAAATCTAAGCATTTTGATTAAGATTGTGATTTTCTTCAGTAGGACATTTGTGTGATTTCAGTAGGAAAATTTTAATTCAAAATGTTGTATTTTTTAACTAGGTACTAACTTGCTTGAACATTGTTTTTTGTTAGATCTTGATGGCTATTATCAAAAGAATGATGCTGATTGCAAGTAAGTTAACAGTTTAAATAGCAAGATCGAGGGATAAAAATATTCTCAACGTGGTCCTGTTTGGTGGTTTGCTAACAGCAGAGAGCGACAGTACTGCTACACATTCAAGACAAGCATCTTGGACGGGCTTATGCAAAAGTGAGACAATGGAAAATATTTACTTGAGCGTATCATGCGTTATAACTTTAAATTGAACAAACATTTAAAAGAGAAAATGTGTTAAAAGTATCCTTCAAAAACGTGTTTCATTTATTTGTTTTTCTTCTAACATTTATTGAATGACTAAGTTAAAATAACATTTGTATAAAATAACAGAAACACTGTAATGTTTAAGAACTATATTAAAATCACAGATAGTATAATACTATACATACTAGTTATTACATTGTAATTACTAGTATAGAATTATATTATATTTTACATTGTAACATGTAATTTGTTATAATATTTATGATTTGATATTATGTTACGATATCGTAATATGTGAGTTATTAAAACAATTACGATTGTAATTTTTGGCTTAATTGCCCACTTCATTTTTTTTGTTCATATAACTTCACACTCTCGCATACACCATCCATCTCAGCATGCAAGGCTCACTCCACGCATTGCGTCAGGGGTCACTCCGTGCGTGTCTGGGTTACAACTTACGTTACAGTTGCACAGTGGAGGTCAATGTGCCGATTTAATGTGGATCTAGGCGTTACTCATTGTTCTTGATGTTTGTGATGATATGATGCAGGTTGTCATTGTTATGAATGGTTTAAGGTTTTTATTTACTTTTCCAATGTAGAGACTCATTTTGACGTGGTATTTTAATGTTAATGTTAGTTTATGCATGTATCGAATATCGTACAATTCATTAAAAATTTTCAAAAAATACTAAATATTACATGAATTAGTTAAAAGACAAAAACAAAAGGATATAAATTATAATATAGTGGATTAAAAAGAATCCGATAGACTATATATATAAATTCTTAAATTCTAAGATATTGATAAATTCATTCTGCATTGCTGATACTTTCAATAGGTACAGATTAAATTAAACATCGAGTATGAATATATATAATCATCACCTAATGGCTAAAAACATTCTATACACAGCTACCTACACTTTATAGATTTACTTTATTAATTACATCGAATTATTATTAGCACGCTAAATCTTTTAAATGTATGATGAAGCTTTATCATTTTTAGAGGAATTTCGAAACAATATTCCTAATACCTAAATACCTCGCGACCTATTAATCAGAGGTCAAAAGAGGTCAAAATTTTTTGTGATAAAATAATCTACAAAAATGCCTCTGGCATTTATTTATAAAATTAACTGTTTTTTCAGTAGAGCTTTCGGAGACAATTCACTAGGAATTTTTCTACAGATAAAACCTAAAATGGCTGTACTACAATATAAGCCTTTTACATATAACTACATTATACATGATCTTGTAGAGTTTGTGATTGACCCCTTGTCAACAGATTACATATTCAAAGAGTTCTCTCCCTCGAAGGCCGGTCTCACAAACGCACACGAACCTTCAATTTGTATACTATAAAGAACCACTTGTTGAATCGACGACATCATTCGATTATCAGACGTCGATAACACATTATCAAAATGTTTAAACTAGTAAGTATCTCCGTAACAAGAAAAGATTATTATTTCAAATTAAAACTATAATGTAAATACACAGTGATTTAAAACAAACATATATATTTAACGTATTTGTTAATCTAATGTTCATTTAAATAAAACAATACTTACCTTTATACTGCGTCGTATAACGTAATTTTTTTTTGTTATGTTTCGTCAAATTGTGGTTAAAGATAAATTATTATGAAATTGCAGTTCCTGTTCGCTTGCTTCCTGGCCGTCGCCGCCGCCAAGCCCGCCATCGTGCCAGTGGCATACACAGCAGCGTACACCGCTCCCGTGGCAGCCGCGTACACGGCTCCCGTCGCAGCGGCGTACACCGCTCCCGTTGCGTACTCAGCGTACACCGCACCTGTAGCCTATTCCGCCTATAGCTACGCTTCCCCATACGCTTACTACCTTCGTTGAAAATCTTAACAAAATATGACTCGAAATCCGACATTCAGCAAATATGTTATTAAATAAGTGATCTGTTTATATTCTTGTATTATTTGTTACGCTATTGTTATATGATAAAGCAATATTATTCAGAAACTGTGACTTGTAATTGTTGTAATAATGCTATTTGATGCAATTCCTCACTAATGGTCAGATTATGATTTAAATTTCATTTTATATTAATTGGCAGGATAACGCAAAAAACCTACAGTCGTATTTGCTGCAAATACTCAGTATTTGCAAGGGAATCCAATCCTACAGGATACTTCCACGGAACACAGAATCTTAAAACTTTGATATAAAGCTACGTTTTATAACAGAGCCTTTAAATTAAAAATAATAAAAATTAAAAACATGTTTAAATGGAACCCTTAGTGCGATAGTCCAACTCGCACTTCTTTGTTTTTTTTTAATGCAAAGAGATGTATTTTGTCGTCAAAAATCAAAGTGACCTTTTGATTTTATTTTTGAGACACAAATATTTTTGAGACAAAAATCATCATCATCATCATCATCAGCCCATATATGTTCCCACTGCTGGGACACGGGCCTCCTATGAGGGTAAAAAGAGACAAAAATAAATAAACAAATAAATTGATCTGTGTAGACCCGTCTATCGTACCTATACTACTAGTTGAAATGGAAAAATGAACAAAATGTAAAAATTCGGACAATTATTTGTTGCGATTTCGTCGATTGCTTCAACAATATTGCGCTGTTTAACTTTTATTATAAAGTTAAAATTGAAACGGAGCCTCTGACGCATTTGGTTGAACCATGCTAAATTGCGTTTTGAAAATTACATCCATTTACGCGATGCAATTAGCACAGAGAAGAAGATGCAGAAAATGTTGGGCTCTTTTACTATTTTACCGGCGACATACACATATGTTCCTCATTATGGTCGGCCTGGATCTATTCATTACATGTAATCCAAAATGGATGTAAATGATTCAACTGCTGCTTCCCAGACTGATTAAAGTGATCGGTTCGACATTACCACACGTGTTTTCAAGCAAAAAATCCGATCACTGATGAGTTACGTTAATATCTATATTTATTTTGTATCATTGTATTCCGTTCATTAAAGCCTAAATTGGTTCCAAGCCCAATAGCCCAAAGGTCACGACATTCATTGACTGTGCGGTACGAAGTTCGCAAAAATTAAAATGTAATTTCTGATCTGTAAAAATACTTAAATCGGATTTCAGCTTCTTCTTCTATAAAAATTCATGAGAACGAAGGTGATAATGATTGATATATTATATATTTTTAATATTAATTAGGTAAAATATTAAATTGTACTTTTTCAAAAAAAATCTAAATATTAGAAATATTAAGATTATATGTTTGATTATAACTTTATAACATACATATCATGCCATTTATTTTCTATGATACATAACAAAATATATAATATAAATCGTAAATAAAAAGTTACAATTTTCAACTTGCTCCGTCCTGCTTAGGCCAAGATTGCGGGGTCAATTCCCACCTCTAGATTTCTCTATTTATTATATTCTTTATTATTTTAACATATCAGCATTTTAAGGCAGTAATAAAAAATTAAAAAGAATTCAGTCAAAATTATATTATTAGCTGTTTCTATCTTGATATAATATATCAATTAGAATTGATAAACAGAAAGACCGACAACACTGATCGTATTTTTTCCCTTAAAAAAACAATCTTCAACGTATCAAGTAACGTACGTACGTTACTTTTACGTTTGGTTACAAACCCGACGTAAAAGCAAAAATTATTATTTATATTTTCGTACTTACTTAATGGGTAAGGGATAATATGAAAATATAATAAGAATAATACCAATAAAATTAATGTTCAACCATTTTTATTGATCCGTTTAGAAATTTCAATCCAATCGTGCAGGCACTGAGTCGATAAATTTTCAACGAACGTAGTAAGCATACGGGGAAGCATAGCTGTAGGCGGAGTAAGCTACAGGTGCGGTGTACGCTGAGTACGCAACGGGAGCGGTGTACGCCGCTGCGACGGGAGCCGTGTACGCGGCTGCCACGGGAGCGGTGTACGCTGCTGTGTATGCCACTGGCACGATGGCGGGCTTGGCGGCAGCGACGGCCAGGAAGCAAGCGAATAAGAACTGTAAAGAAAAAAAATGTTATTTAAAACACAGAGCTCTTGAAAACATATTCAAAGAGACAATGATATATTATACAAAGCATTTCGAGTGTCATATATGCATGCATTTTATAAACATTAGACCATTATTTATTTAATTTTAAATAAAAAGTAGCTGCTGCTACTTAGGTATAATTTGTTGCAATTTTGCATTAAAGCTATTAGTATATTTAGAATTCATAGGAATGACATATTAATTATCTGTTGTATTTATTAAATACATACCAGTTTGAACATATTGATTGTGTTATCAGGTGGCTACTGCAACTGAATGATGCTGAATAGTTCTCCGAATCAAAATTTATACTAAACAAGAAGGCCAGAAGGCGCAATAAGTTCCGACGATCGTGTACTCTGAATTTAGATTAGATATCTTCGAGAAGGTAAAAGGAAAAGTTCTCAAGTAAAATGTTTGTCAGCAATAAAACTTATATGAGTTGAATGAGGATAATTTTATGAAGTTGCTATTTTTAGATTATAGACAAGTTAAAATTTACTTGAACAATAGTATAGTGTTTTGTTTATGTTTCTAATTTGTTTATTAAAATACAAATATTAAAAAAGTAAAGCTGATTAAAATGATACATAATTTATATTTTTTGTAAATAATGCTGAATCTTTAATAATTTAGTCTATACCTACAAAAGTTTTCAAGTTTATTCGGAATCCTTTGAATAAAAGGTACTACAAGTCACGTACGTTAGTGAAATTGTCACGTGATACGGAGTCTCGTGAACAATGTAATTAATTTCACAATTGTACACATGAGTCCCAAAGGTCATGAGCTTGGCTGTAGCCGTCTTTACGGAAAGCGTGTACCAACTAATTATAGCCATTATTAATTCATCGGATAGATTCCGTACAACATGCTCCATTAAATATACAAATACCAATCTTAATTAATAGTTTCGTGTTGATTTTGTAATTTATTATGAATATTAGGAAGTTTTTTGAGTTCATTGTTTCATTAAAATGTATAATTTTTATCATTTTTTTTAAATATTTCTTAATAAACTGAACAAAAAACATTGCATTCAAACAATCAATGCATTTTCTGTTTTATTTACTCGCGTATTTGAACAAATTAATTATAAAGCCAAAAATATGGGGTATGGGAATGTTTGATGAGATACATATATACTCATATACGTTATATTTAAATAGTCTTATACATTATGATTCTGTAATCCAATATGACGCTTACCATTGTTGAAAGAATTACCTGTTTTTTTTTTATATTTTGCTATCCATTTACCGTTCCAAATATTCTTATGACAGAATAAATTGACTCACAAAGAAACATTGAGTAGCTGAATAACATGTTATTTATAAATATTCTCGTATCAGCAATATACCTACGTATTCAAATACTTAAGTAAATAAAAGAGTTCTTAAATTGCTCTGAAATCAACTTATTCAATAGCGGTCGTTAACCTCGATGTTTATTATCATTAGAGATGAAGTCAAAATAATCTAGTAAAGGTATGAATATAAAACTTTCTAGAGAGGATACCAACTAATTACGTCGGTTTTCTTAAGTTAAAATTGTTTTGGGATATCTCGCTAATTTCGTATGTTACTGAGTTTTTGGCTAACATGGTTCTGGGTGTAATATTATCTAATAATTTTATTATAATTAATTATTAGTTCTCATATGATATGAGTTCCATTGAATATAGTCCAGGGGTAGACATTTGAAATAACTTCTATTCCTTTTCTTCGAACTTTTTTTTTGTATAGTCACCATAATCTATCCTTACTTATCGTTTACGTCGCAACCGAACGATTTTATGATATCAATTTGGTTCTTGCTAGGAAGTTAGAGAATGATATGGATATAGGTTACTTTTAACGACACGATCGACGTGAATCATATATATCATACCATTCTTATATTGTTCCTATATCTTTCATCTTGTCATGTGATCTGTTACAAAATCTATCGACTTTGACATTGAATTTATCCGACACAATGTTTGCGTTATGTGAGATTGTTTTTATTTGGAAAATTAATTGCAAATAGAATGAAACCGCATTGTTGTGAACTTTAAAGCATAAAGACTAATTGCATTTGTATATTTATTGGGTCCATGATATGAATTTAAAGGTTCAATCAATTCAATCATATTTGTATTTCTTAAAATTTTATTAGAATTGCGTTAGATTAAATAAGAATGCTTAACTATTTTTAAGTCAGCGTCGCGGTGTAGTTAAAATTATGTATACTAGTATATATTATTCCTCTGGGAGATTTTTAAAATATCCAAAGTTGCTCGTAATTAGAAACAAAAAACATAAATTACTAAGATAACTTATTTATCTCATCTTAAATAAGTCCTTATGCAATGCCCAAATATAGAAGAAAATCAATTAACAACATAAATTAAACAAAACAGGTATAAGAGATAAATATTTATTTCGCTAGTGAGTCATTTCGTAGATCAACGGCGAAGGTAGTAAGAGTATGGGGAAGCGTATGTGTAAGCGGAGTAAGCGGCGACGGGAGCGGTGTAAGCGGAGTACGCGGGGTAGGCGGAGTAGGCCACAGGCGCGGTGTAGGCGGCCGCTACGGGCGCGGTGTAGGCCGCGGCCACGGGAGCCGTGTAGTACACGCCGGG